>NC_080067.1:41599909-42249909 GCF_949987535.1 Balaenoptera acutorostrata | reverse complement strand
AAGGAGAATCATGTCTGTTATTTTTACTGCCTCTGATATTTTTACTGGTACAAGTACCATTTTTAGTTGCTGTTCTTGTGGTTCAGTGTTTGAGTCTAATATGTATTTTTGGGGACTGAGGAGCAAGAAATGGAATTTTTAGCCCAGGGCAATCCAAATTAGCTTTCTTAGACCTGTAAGTAACAAGCATATAGAAAAAATATTTAGGCGATTTTCACTATGAGGGGTCCTAGCATATCAGACTTACTGATGAAGTAAGTAATTTATACATATGTTCTCTCAGGGAAAGTCTCCCACCCTGATCAGCTCCCTGTAAGGAAAGAGCCAACATTTCTAATACAAATGTAATAAAAGCAGCTCCTTTGAAATCTTTGAAAGTTGAAATGTTTCTTTGAAATGTGGAGAGTTAAACAACTTAGAAATCAATTCAGCCTTCTTTCACTGAAGTTTAAGTTGACCTCTGTCCTATTAGTATCCACTCTGTTGGTGTGGAAAACCCCACTTCCATAGCCCAGAGTGGCCAAGTGATCTTAGCTGAGCTGCTGAAAAATATTACATACACTCACGGTCCCAAAGAAAATCCACACATTTTGTTGTTTGCTAACTTAGAGATATGACTCAGGGAATGCTTCGGAAAATGAATGTTTAGAACTCACAGCTCGTCATGACCAAGTGGTATTAGGAAGTGCCTGATACGTAGTTGGTCCCCAATAAATACTTGTTGAACGAATGAATGAAGTGAATTTAAATTTCACTGAGATTGATGCATTTCTAGTCCTTTCTTTACTTATTTTGTCTTTTCATTTTATTTTCCCAATTGCCCAGTAGTATTTTTTCCTTAAATGTGGAGAAGGCTGGGCTTCCCTGGTGGCGCAGTGGTTGAGAATCTGCCTGCCAATGCAGGGGACACGGGTTCGAGCCCTGGTATGGGAGGATCCCACATGCCGCAGAGCAACTGGGCCCGTGAGCCACAACTACTGAGCCTGCGCGTCTGGAGCCTGTGCTCCGCAACAAGAAAAAGGCCGCGATAGTGAGAGGCCCGCGCACCGCTATGAAGAGTGGCCCCCGCTTGCCACAACTAGAGAAAGCCCTCGCACAGAAACGAAGACCCAACACAGCCAAAAATAAATAAATAAATACAAAAATTAATTTTAAAAAAATGTGGAGAAGGTTATACAAAAGAAGGAATACTGGTATTGAATTAGTGAATGCACAGAAAGAGAAGTTAGTGCCTAGTGAAAAAGAGCTCTCAATCCTTCCTGGTTTAGTGGGACTTATTTTAAAAAATTTTATTTATTTATTAATTTATGGCTGTGTTGGGTCTTCGCTTCTGTGCGAGGGCTTTCTCTACTTGTGGCAAGCGGGGGCCACTCTTCATCGCGGTGTGCGGGCCTCTCATTATCGCGGCCTCTCTTGTTGCGGAGCACAGGCTCCAGATGCGCAGGCTCAGTAATTGTGACTCACGGGCCTAGCTGTTCTACGGCATGTGGGATCTTCCCAGACCAGGGCTCAAACCCGTGCTCCTTGCATTAGCAGGCAGATTCTCAACCACTGCACCACGAGGGAAGCCCTAGTGGGACTTTAATAACTCTCTCCTTAGCTTGTGACTGTCTGAATCTGCAGGTTCCATTTCCTGTAGTAAAGCCATGAAAAAGCCCAGTTTCTTAAATTTTGTAATTCCGTTAACTGAGTTTCTGTGAGATGATAGTTTCCCATCCCACATATCACATCCCACATAGTGTGTCTTCTGTTGTTGCTGGAGTTGCTGCTTATCTTAAGATTCAACAATTCTCACTTTTTCAGACATTAAAAAAACCCAAAAAAACCCCCACCATGTTGAAGTTTTAACAGCCTCTGCTGGTGATGAAACCACCGTCAGTTACAAATCATATTATAACATTTGGAAATACACTGATTGGCAGCAAGGTACAAAGTTGAAAAAAATGATGGAACTTTTTTTTTAATGGGGTGTAAAGTTAGATTTAGTGGAAAGTTTCCCTAAAGTACCAAAAAGTTTAGAAATTTCTACAACTGTAATAAATGCATGGTACTTCCCTGGTGATGCAGTGGTTAAGAATCCGCCTGCCAATGCAGGGAACACGGTTTCAAGCCCTGGTCGGGGAAGAGTCCACATGCCGCGGAGCAACTAAGCCCGTGCGCCACAACTACTGAGCCTGTGCTCTAGAGCCCGCGAGCCACAACTACTGAAGCCCGCGCTCCTAGAGCCCGTGCTCCGCAGCAAGAGACGCCACCGCAATGAGAAGCCTGTGCACCGCGACGAAGAGTAGCCCCCGCTCGCCCCAACTAGAGAAAGCCCGTGTGCAGCAAAGAAGACCCAACGCAGCCAAAAGTAAATAAATAAATTTATAAGAATAAATAAATAAATAAATGCAAATGGATGAGAAAGACAATCATGGTATTTAAGCTTGTGATACAATTATTTCACTTCCAAAGGTTTTTAAGGGAATCATTTTAACGTAGCACATTAATTATATTAGCACTATTAGAATATTTTACTGTTAATATTTTCCAAAGCTTTATTTTCCATTAATAACTGTGATAAATAATATTTACTAATTCTCCAGTTATGATTTCATGACAGTCACTGACTAGTTTTAATCTTCCAGTAAATCAACAGGGAAACAATGATTGATTTAATGAAGTTATTTTTGTAGTAAATTTACAAATGCTAAGCTGCATGTTGTGCATTAAATGTGAGTTGTGTGCATATGGATGGTTGTATCTTACTGGGTAGTGATTGCAAGTATAAAATTAATACGTTTTAGATTATAAGTATTTAGTTTTCATGCTAGTAATGTTTGTTTCCTGGTGGAAATTTCAAATTGATACTCTTGCTTAATATGGTCCTATCAACATTAATACACTGAACTTCAGGATCATTAAGGGAGAAGAGAAAAGAAAACTACTCATTTATAGCAATGAAGATACGTACATAGCATTTTTCAAGCACAAATACGTATAGAAAATGAGACCCTGATAAGGAATGCATGAACAATATGTCCAGTACAAAGCCAAAATTCCAGCGAGTTAAGAGATGAGGTTGTGTTACTGGTTGCTGTAATGGCAGCAGGAAAATCTATGGCTCTTGTCTTTGAAGCAGAGCTGGCCATTTCCCTTCTCTAATGGAAGTGACATTGAGAAAGACACGGTCCCAGAGGGAAGGCCCTGAGCTGTGTAATGTGTGAATGGTTCCCTCTCAGGTCAGGCTCCCATACCCACTTGACTACCTTGCTCTCTGATGAGTGATGTTTATTACTTCATCCTTTGAAAGAGACACTACTTACTGTATGTATAGAGGGCTCACGCGCTGCAGAAAATACTTGCATGTTTGTTTTGTGTAAATTCTTAGTTCATGGTTTTAAAACGGAATCAGTAAGTTGCTTTCACTTCTGATTTATGATATAATTCATAAACTGTACATTTTACAGCTGAGATGGATTTTAGAGGTTTGTTTTTTGCAAACTGATATTGCAATAGGTGACCATCTTCTTATTTTACCACAGAGAGCTGAATTTGTAGATGTTGTGATTTTGTTTCACTATAGCTAAAGAAATATCAGTGATAATGTTTTGCTAGGAAAAGAGAATCATGTACTAAGGATCAAATTGTCTCAAAGTGATCCTTAATGTCAAGGTTAAATTCCAGCATGTGCTGTGTATAATTTTGTAGTTCAGGCATATTCATTTGTCTATTTAGGGAAAAACTGTGATTTAAATGGGAAAATTCACCATATAGATTCTGGAACTAAAAGTTGAATTTTTCAAATTTAAGCTGAATGAAATCCCTTGTAAAATATGAAATTGAAAAAAGGATTATTATTTTACAGACAGGGAACAGAGTGACAAGAGAAAGAATGAGTAGTGATCTATTAGAAGAAAAACAGGCTAGTGCCATCGTATATAGTTTATCCTAAATTTTACGTAATATGTAAGGGGTACCTTTTGACAATTTCTCATTTCTTTTGAGTAAGCTAAGGGACCATCATGAGGGTTGTCATGAAGGATGCCACACTAAATAAAGCAGAAAGGAAGGAGTGCAATGTCTCTAAGGGGGCAAAAACATGGTATTTACTTTGAATCTTCAAACTTAGGCCCACCAAAGTATGATTTCAAATGTCACCTGTGGAAGTTTTATGCACATTAAAAATTAGATTCCGTGTTATATATAAGTATTACTTTTTATTCTAATAAGATTTTGGAAGCCAGACTGTTACTAATCTATGTTTTCATGGCGGGAGAGATAAAGAAATAGACTGTAAAGGCTAAAGAAAACATTTCTACAACCAACAAGCAAGCTGTATCTTGAATATATGCACTTAATATTGTTCTTGGCAAAAAAATTAAAACAATGGATACAGTTTTTAGCTTCCTGTTCCCATATTTCTTAATTTAATTCATTTTCTTTCTTCTTTGGGGGAACATATGAAACATCTATGTGGTTCCAAAAGATGAAACTGTACAAAAAGTTATTCTCAGAGTAGTAACGTTTCCACCCCACCAATTTCTTCTATTATTTTCCCCTATTCTCTCCTCCACCTTGTGGTTAACCAATCCCAACAGTCTCTGGCTTGTCCTCGATGTGTTTCTTTTTGAATGAATGAGCAGACACGGGTATATTTTCGTATCTTTCCTGCCTTTTTATAAAAGGTGTCATTTTATAGGTATTCTTTAACATTTTGTTTTTTCACTTAACAAAATGTCCTAGAAATTCCACCACATCATTTTGTAGAGATTTTCCTCATTCTTTTTAGTATTCCATTGTGAAGATGTACCATAATTTATTCAACTGTTTTCCCACTTGTGAGTGATCAGGTTGTTTCCAGTATTTTGCAGTTACTAACAGTGCTGCAATGAACTCAAAATACTTTTTTGGGTCATTTGTAAAAATTGAAGTATGGTTTATTTATGATATTACATTGGTTTCAGGAGTACAGCATAGTGATTCAGTATTTTTAAAGACTATGCTTCATTAAAAGTTATTACAAAATAATGGCTATAATTCCCTGTGCTGTATAATATATCATTTTTGCTTATCTATTTTATACATAGTAGTTTGTATCTCTTAATCTCATACCCCTGTCTTACCCCTCCTCTTTTCCTTCTCCCTTTGGTAAACACTAGTTTGTTTTCTATATCTGTGAGTTTGTTTCTATTTTGCTATATACATTCGTTTGTTTTAGTTTTTAGATTCCACATATAAATGATATCATACACTTAAGTGATATCTTTCTCTGTGTGACTTATTTCACTAAGAATAATATTCTGTAGGTCCATCCACATTGCTGCAAATGGTAGAATTTCATTCTTTTTTATGGCTGAGTAATATTTCATTGTATATATATATACATATCAAATCTCCCTTATCCATTCATCTGCTGATGAACACCTGAGTTGCTTCCATATCTTAGCTTTTGTAAATAGTGTTGCTATGAACATTGAAATGCACATATCTTTTGGATTAGTGTTTTCATTTTTCCTGGATATGTACCCAGGAGTGGGATAGCTGGATCATATGGTAGTACTATTTTTAGTTTTTTGAGGAACCTCTATACTGCTTTCCATAGTGGTTGCACAAATTTACATTCCCACCAACGGCATACAAGTGTTCCCTTTTCTCCACATCCTCATCAACATTTGTTATTTGCAGACTTTTTTTTATGGTAGCCCTTCTGACAGGTGTGAGGTGATATCTATTGTGGTTTTGATTTGCATTTCTCTGGTGATTAGTGACATTGAGCATCTTTTCATGTGCCTGTTAGCCATCTGTATGTCTTTTTTGGAAAAATGTCTATTCATGTCTTCTGCCCATTTTTTGATTGGGTTGTCTGTTTTTTTGATATTGAGTTGTATGCACTCTTTGTATGTTTTGGATATTGATCCCTTGTTAGTTATATCATTTGCAAATATTTTCGTCCATTCCGTAGGTTGTCTTTTTGTTTTGCGGTGGTGTCCTTTGCTGTGAAAAAGTTTTAAAGTTTAATTAGGTCTCATTTGTTTATTTTTGCTTTTATTTCTTTTGCCTTAGGAGACAGATAAAAAAAAAATCTGTTGCTACGATTTAGGTCAAAGAATATTCTGCCTATGTTCTCTTCTAGGAGTTTTATGGTTTCAGGTCTTACATTTAGGTCCTTATTCCATTTGAACTAAAAATAACTTTTGAGTGAAAGTTATTTATTTCTTCCTTTGGGTTTTAAATTTTGCAGTAGATTAAAGTGTAACATAAAATTAAGCCCTTTCCTTTAAACTGTGTAACATAACAAATGTCACAAGAGCTACCATTTTTTATCCTAGTTTTACTTTGCTAAAGTTTCCATCATGGAGGAATTGTCATGCTTCTCTTGTTTTTGATGACCTACTCTGAGTCTCTGTTGATATCTGGCTGTTATTTTTGCAGACTCAAGAGAAGAAGGAGACAGAGAAGAGAACTTCTTACTGATTTTAGTGAGAAACCATACGAAGTAAATTTATTTGATAGTGTGTTTATATAACAATACCCAACTGGTTACCTGGAGTTTGAGTTGACTGTTTTCATTTAGGATATTTTTCACATAAGGAAAACGTGAATTTTTTTTGGCAAGAAAAGTGTTAGACAAGAATGGGACTGATTTCTAGCCTTTTATTCTAGAACCTTTAGGGATGAGCCAGAATGGAGCAGAAATTTTACTACAGCTAACTTCGTGAAATACTTATATTACTAGCAGGGGGGCCATTTTTATGTGCTTATACCTATGCAGTGCTTAAAAGCTACTGCATAGGCAGAAATTGATATGGCCATACTCAAATTTCTATTGGGTCTTCAGGCAAAATGGTGGTGCCATATTAATAACACATATATATGGAATCTAAAAAAAAAAAAGGTCATGAAAACCTAGGGGCAAGACAGGAATAAAGATACAGATCTACTAGAGAATGGACTTGAGGATATGGGGAAGGAGAAGGGTAAGCTGGGACAAAGTGAGAGAGTGGCATGGACATATATACACTACCAAACATAAAATAGATAGCTAGTGGGAAGCAGCTGCATAGCACAGGGAGATCGGTGGTTTGTGACCACCTAGAGGGGTGGTATAGAGAGGGTGGGAGGGAGGGAGACGCAAGAGGTAAGAGATGTGGGGATATATGTATATGTATAACTGATTCACTTTGTTATAAAGCAGAAACTAACACACCATTGTAAAGCAATTATACTCCAATAAAGATGTTAAAAAAATAAAAATTTTGCATGAAAATATCTTAAATAGAAAAAACATGCATTAATATTTGAATATAACTAAATTTCATCACAGAGGGAAACCAATATACAATATAAGCAATACAAAATAAATTATAAATTTGGGAATTGTAATTCATTAAAAAGTTTGTTAAATAAAAAAAGTGCTGTAAAGATGAGGATGCAAATGGAAGGGAAGTGATCCTTATACAGGGTAGAAAATACATCAGGGTTTCTTCAGTGCTGAACTGGTAGACTATGTGTGGGCTGTGAAGGTCTGTTTTCCTACGAAGGGACACTCTCCAGGGAGATAGGAACAGTTCATCAGGATTTACAGTAGTCTATAATCTAATATTGAAGGTTTTTGCTGTAATATGCACTCTAATTTTACCAATTAGCTTTCCATGAAGCCTAAGTCCAGTAAAAAGGGAAGCCTTGGTTGCATTTTTGAGTCCCCGGTCCCTGGACAGTATATGATAGCCATTTTTGGTGAACTGATGAAGTAGAGTTCTTGAACGTGAAAACTGAGGGCTGGATCCTGGCGACACGACCTAGACACAGCCACGTTTTCTATCCTGAAAAAAGCCAAGTTGGTTTGCCATATTTGTTGCCAACACACTGTACACTGAAGTTAGAATTTTGAAACCCTCCAATGATTTTAATTAACCAACTTCATTTCTTTAAACTTCTGTTTTTTGTCTCCCCAAACAAACAAAATGCTTCTATTTATTTTCATTAATTTATTTTTGACTTTTATTATAAAAATTTTCAACCACATATGAAAGTAGAGAGAATTGTATGATGAAATGAATATAAGTGGCCCATCACAAGTTTCAGTAATTATCTAATATTTTGACAGTTTTTTTCACCTATTTCCCCATACTCCATACCTCATGCCTTATGACTTTAAGTTTGGTTGCAGTATTTTAAAGCAAATCCCAGACATTACATCATTTCATGTGTAAATATTTTAGTGTCACTAATGGATAAGAATACCACCCTCAACATAACAGTAGCACTGTTACATCTAGCCAAACTACCATCATCTAATATCCATGTTTAAATTTTACCAGTTTCCTCAAAAAGTTCCTATTATAATTGGTATGTTTTAGTCAAGATCCAAAAGGGCTCACACCTTGCATTTAGCTGATAGTTCTTTTATGTCTCTATAGTTTTACACACCCCTCTCTAAATGTCATTTATGTGCTGAAACTGAGTTTGACTATTGTTCAGTTGTTTTGAAAGAATACTTCATAGTTGGTGCTATGTGCTTTCTCTTGCATCGTATCAGGAGGCCCCACTTTAGATTATAAGATTGATTAGTAGTTTCAGGTGTTGTCAGCCTGCTATAGCCATTATAAAATTTCTCATCAACCATTCACTTAATAATGGTTGATGAACACAGCCTAGATCCACTATTTCATCATGAATTATAAAATGTGCCATTTAAAAATTCTATCATTTCTTTCATTTTTTACTATTTATAATTTTTTAATAATAAAGAATTGCCCCTTGGGACTTCCCTGGTGGTCCAGTGGTTAAGACTCTGCACTTCTGCTGCAGGGGGCAAGCGTTCGATCTCTGGTTGGGGAACTAAGATCCCAGTGCAGCCAAAATAAATAAATAAATAAATAAATAAATAAATAAGAATTGCCCCTTATTAATTGTTTGTTTACCCTAAAAACAGGGTTTGTTGATGAAAGGTAGACTATATGCTAATTATTTTCCTTTACTAGCTTTCAGAATAATAAGTTGGTACCCTTGCAATTTCCAAAGATGACCAGTGAGGTTTCTTTCTTTCTGGGTATAATTATGAAGTCATGAATTTTATATATTGATATGTTCCAATCTACTGTAGTTCTTATTCTTTTAGGTGCTCAAATTTTCTCATCCTTGGCCAGTGCTATTCCCTTCAAATTGTTTCTTTTGTTCTTTTGGTATGACTTCAGTGTTCTGTGATAACTTCCTTGTTTCCTGGTACAACAGAATGTTACAGGATCATTTTGTATATTTTCTGCCCCAGACCTGGAATCAGCCATCTTTCCAAGGAGCCCTGATTCCTTTTAGACAAAAATTGTATTTAGAGACCACAAGCTGGACACTAGGAATGCTCATTACTTCTGGGTTGTCATTGGTTCTAGGCCTCTTGGTAGATAGGAATATGTATTCTTTATATTAAAAGAAAAATTTCAGGATGACTGGGTTTTCACTTATATTCTTTGATTTTATGTTGTTATTTCTTTTTGTTTTACGATGAAAATTTTGATTCCTGATAACATAGATAAAATTAATTATTTTATTTTTGATTTCTTTATTTGATTTATATTTAATATAATTTCTTATTTCATTTTGGCTATTATTTTGTTCTTAGGATATATCCCTAATAGGGAGATACAGTCAAAATATAGTGATTTTGTTTTCAAGTTACTTGAAGTAATTATTCTCTCAGTGGCTATGTTATCAGCTTGATTAAGAATTAGCTTCAATTCCAGCAATTCCACTTCTGGGTCTATATTGAAAAGAACTGAAAACAGACTTGAACAGATATTTGTATACTCATATTCATAGAGTATTATTCACAATAGCCAAAAGGTGGAAACAACTCGTGTCTATTTCTTTTAAGATTTATTTATTTATTATTTATTTATTTAATTTATTTTTGGCTGCGTTGAATCTTAGTTGCAGCACGCGGGATCCTCGTTGAGGCATGCGGAATCTTTCGTTGCAGCACGTGGGCTTCTCTCTAGTTGTGGCATGTGGGTTTTCTCTTCTCTAGTTGTGACACACAGACTCCAGGGTGTGTGGGCTCTGTAGTTGTGGCACATGGGTTGCAGAGCTCGTGGGCTCTGTAGTTTTGCAGCACATGGGCTCTAGGTGAGGCGCACGAGCTCAGTAGTTGTGGCATGCAGGCTTAGTTGCCCCACAGCATGCGGGATCTTATTTCCCCGACCAGGGATCGAACCCACCTGCCCTGCATTGTAAGGTGGATTCTTTACCACTGGATCACCAGAGAAGTCCCTCAGGTGTCTATTAACAGATGAATAGAGATAGACAAAATGTAGTATATACGTACAATGGAATAATATTCAATCTTAAAAAGGAATGGAATTCTGACATATGCTACAACATGGATGAACCTTGAGGACAATATGTTAAGTGGAATAAGTTAGCTACAAAAGGACAAATACTATATGATTCCATTTATATGAGGTATCTAGAGTAGTCAAATTCAGAGAGACAGAGAGTACAATAGTGGTTACCAGTGGCTGGGGGAGAGGGATTGGGGAGGTATTGTTTAATTGGTACAGAGTTTCAGTTTAGATTATGAAAAAGTTCTGGAGGTGAATAGTGGTGATGGCTGCAAAACAATATGGAGGTACTAATGCCACTGAACTGTACACTTAAAAATGGTAAATTTTATGTTATGCATATTTTACCACAATAAAAAAGTTAGCTTCATTCTTTTTCAGTTTGTTTCAAGTTTTTGGGATTTTGTTTTTCTCTTTTTGATTATGTTTTATTATATAAAACACATATTTCAAAGTAAAAGTTATCAAGCAAGTTTCTTTCATAGAGATAGCTCTAGCTTTAATGCTCATCTCCTTCACTCTGTTCCCTTGGTCCCTACAGATATAACCATTATGTTAATTACATTAGGTTTTGGTTTATTCTACCAGTTTCTTTTTGAAGATATAAGGAAATAGCTATCTATATAGGTATTTACACCTTTTTACTGTAAATTAGCCATATTCTGCAAACACTGTTTTATACTTTGTGTTTTTCACTTAACCTTGTATCTTTGAGATCCTATCCATAGCAATTTATATAGATCTTTCTCAATCCTTTTTATTGCTTCATAGTACTCCATTGTATGGAGGCAGAGGAGACATGGGGGAAAGGAAGGGAAATTTTGTACTGGGTGCTACCTATAAGTCAGCTGTTGTTCTGTATACATTCACATGCTTATTTTATGTAATCCTCATCATATCCTTTTTTTTAAAAAAATAAGTTTATTTATTTATTTTTGGCTGCATTGGGTCTTTGTTGCTGTGCACGGGCTTTCTCTAGGTGTGGCGAGCGGGGGCCACCCCTCGCCGTGGTGCGCGGGCTACTCATTGCAGTGGCTTCTCCTGTTGCAGTGCACGGGCTCCAGTCGTGAGGACTTCAGTAGTTGTGGCACGCAAGCTCAGTAGTTGTGGCTCGCAGGCTCCAGAGTGCAGGCTCAGCAGCTGTGGCATACGGGCTCAGCTGCTCCGCGCCATGTGGGATCTTCCTGGACCAGGGCTCGAACCCGTGTCCCCTGCAGTGGCAGGACCCTCAACCACTGCGCCACCAGGGAAGCCCATATCCTTTTGATGTAGTATTATTCCTATTTCACAGATGTGGAAATAAATTTGGAGAGATTAGGAAACATGCTGAAGGTCTCACAGAGAATGGAATGCGGACTTAAACCTGGGTCTGAATTAATTTCAAAACCTATACTCTTCTCTCTACAACTAGAGAGCCAGGCAAATTTTGGTGTAGAAGATAATGGAAAGCAACTCAAATTCATGCAACTCAGTTGGCATCCAAGGAGACCTGCATAGGGAAAGAATACAGCAACCAGAGAGTCATAGCAATAGGAAGCTACACTCCAGGATCTTGGAGGGGCCTGTCATCAGGGAAGTTTTTCTGCAGGTAGCAGGGACTACTGCTCTGGGCTTAGGCTCTGGGGCAGTATTTTTGGTCCTGGGAAGGAGACTGGCAAGAACAAGAGGACAAGGGGCTGGGGCTCAGTCTGGTTTCTTTTGTAGAACCAAGACCATCTCAGAATGCAGTGAACTGCCAAGAAGTAAGAAAGAAAAGCTGGATTTTACCCACTGGACCGCACTGGAGCTGCTCACATCACTTCTACCTTAGTCAGTGCAGGCCTGGGAGACTGGTGGATAGAGGAGAGACAAATAGGCCAATACCTGGCACCACTCTTGGGAAAGTTCCTGCGGCTCTGACCAGTACCCAGCACCAGCTTGATCCAGTTCTTCAAATCTGGAGTCTGAACCCACCCTTCTAAGTTTGGAGTAGAACTATGCTGCTTTCTAGGGAAAGAAAGGGCTAATGTGGTTTTATTAGGGTTCTCCAGAGAAACAGAACCAACAGAATGTGGTCATGTATATAGATATGTACATACACAATAGAATGTATAGATAGATAGGTAGGAGATAGATATTTGTTATAAGGAATTGGCTCACACGATCATGGAGGCTGTAAAGTCCAGAATCTGCAAGGCCTGCTGGCAGGCTGGAGACCCAGGGAAACCAATATTCTAATTTGAATCTGAAGGCAGTCTAGTGTGGAACAAGGAAGAGCTGATGTTGCAGATAAAGTCCAGAGTGCTGGAAAATTCTCTCTTGCTTGGCAATGGCTAATTTTTTTGCTCTATTCAGGCTTTCTACTGATTGGATGAGGCCCACCTACCTTATGGTGGGAAAGCTGCTTTACTCAAAGTCCACCAATTCAAATGTTAATCTCACCCTCAACAGAAACATCCAGAATAATGTTTTACTAAATATCTAGACACCTTGTGGTCCAGCCAAGTTGACACATAAAATTAACTATCACAGTGAGCTTGGTAGTTAAGTGGATTCCATCAGGCAGAATAAAATTTAAAAAGGGTTTAAGATCAATGAGAGGATGCTGACCCCCAAATCATAATCCCAGAATGTTAGGGCTGAAAGGACACTGGAGATGATTCATTTTAGCTGTTTATTTTACAAATGAGGAAACCAAGGCCCAGAGTGATTGAATGAATTACCCAAGATCTCACATACATTAAATAAATAAATAAAAGAAATATCGATTGAGCCTTTTCCCTATGCCAGGTGCTTTGCTAGGCACTAGCCATTCAGTGGTGACCAAGACAGACACTGTCCCTGCCTTTATGAAGCTTTCCTGAGGAAGGGTTGCTTAAGCTGAGACAGGAGGATATGTAGGAGTTAATCAGGGGATATGGAGCAACGATGAGATGAGGGAATCATTTTTCATGCATAGGGATCCAAGTGTGGGCAGGTGCTGAGGTGGGAAGAAGGTGAGTGAATTTGAAGACCTGAGAGAATTTCAGTATAAATTGAAAGAGGCCGATAAAGACTCAAAGATGCTGTTTACACTGTGCCTTCCCCTAAAGAGGGCAATTTTATTTTCCCACAGCGATTTCTTTTTCAAAGTGGTTAGCAGTAGTTAAGCAATCAGTCTATGACCCAAAAAGAGCAAGTATCATTATTGCTATTTAGTGACTAGAGGAATTAAGGCATTGAGCACTTCAGTGCCTTGCCCAAGGCCACTGAAAAATTAAGATTAAAGAACTAGAGTTGAAAGTCACAGGGGAAGGCTTGGCTTCTCTGAGACAATCGTGGGAAAGGAAATTATTTATTCTGGAAATTTAAATAGTCATCTTGGAATCTTCGGTGAAATCAGCGTGCAAAAATAGTCCTTCTCCCTGTCCCCCAGCACAACAATAATTTAGCAGTAATTATGATAATGATTGCTGAATGATTTGTGTGCTGATCAGGCTAGGAGTTGAGCCCAGGGCTGAGTTCCCAAGTAGCCCTCCTCGGCTCCCGCCCTGTGATTTGCCTAGGGCCGTACCATGACTGCACTTACGTAGATCTCCAGCCAGGAACGCTGACTGCTCTGGACAAACCAGCCCCACAATGTGGGTGTGAACACAGTGGAAATGACCTTGTGGAGCTGCCTAATTGGGAAGTCTAAAACTGGTACACTTGGTGATTTATTGTTGTTTAAACAATTGTCCCTTTCCCTGCCTCTCTCTTTGATTTACATTGACCTGTGGTTGTTCTGAATGTATTGAAAACATTTAACTTTTACCATTCTGTGACAATTAATTTTTCATTGTCTTATGACTGTCCCTTAATAAACTTTAATAGAGTCTACTGAAGAAAGAGAAACCAATGCTTGCTGGGAAGCTGTTCTGTTTTCATTATGTCTGACAAGTCAGAGAAATGAAGAAACAAGGGAAAATATTTATGTCTTCTGAAGATATAAGGCATGTAATGGGCTTGGACTTTCTTCCTCCTGGGAAAAGGGATAATTCTTCAAAACCACAAGATGTTCAGATGACATTCAAATGTGCCTGTTGCAGCAAACGTTGTTCATCTGTGATTACTGTGAGTCACTTTTCAATTTTCACCAGTTCACTTTCAAATGGGCTGGGGACCTCGGCCTCTCTGGTTGATACAAGTGGAAAGGGAGTGTGCCTTGGAGGAGGAGAGACCTTGATTTGAGGCCTGATGGGAGAGTCTTCTGGCCTTATGATTGGTCACATGTTACTTAACCTCTGACCTCAGTTTCTTTATAATTAAATGGGGATAATATTTTCCTCACTGGGGTTTTTTTGTGTTTAAATGTAATGTGAAAGCCCCTGGCCCTACCCTAGCTCTCCTTGCCAATTCTTCTAACACTGTCCCTGGATGTTTGCCCCTCAAGTCTCAAGCCTGAGAGTAGCTAAAATTTATAAAAATGTGGTGATTTGTTCACTCATTATAATTATATTTAAACACCACAATTTACATTTTTAGGGCTTAGGAAAGTATGCCAGAATTATTAAAGCAAGGCATCTATATCATCATTTCAGTGTTCAATACTAGTGTTTTGAAATGATTTCATCTTTCATATTAAAGGCAATTTGGAGAGCAGCAAATGTGCCATAATTAAAGAAAATTGAAATGGAACATAACTTGTGTAATATCCCTTTTTAGGCTAAGAGTCAAGTACAAGTGAGTGCTCATTTATTTTTATCCAAACCACATTCAGAACTTGATTCTTATCTCTATGTTAACTCTGATTATCTGTATTTGATATTCACATCCATAAACCCTGCTCTTGCACTCTCTTTTTCCAAACAAAACTAATTCGGAATCTTCAGGGTTGTCCTTGTTGAAGCCAAACAAAAATGATTTCCAATGTGAAGTGAACAATTCATATATGAGAAGAATTGAAATGCAATGTTAATGATAAGAGAATGATTCCTTATATGTTTCAGAGCTTTGTTTTTCAACATGCACTCATATATTATTTAATTGCTCCGTATAATGACTCTGTGAGGTTCTTCCACAGTTCAAAATACATCTAAAGGGTGAAAGATGTCAAGCTTGTGTTCTGAGGCTTGTGTAATCTTGATGCTAAATCCAGGCAAGATAGCACAAGAAAAGAAAATTATAGCCTCTTTCACCTGTGAACACACATGCAAAGATCCTAAATAACAATTTTATTTCATTTTTTTACTTTCTTACTGAAGAATAACTTACAGTGAAGGGCACAATCTTAAGTGCACAGCTTGATGAATTTTTATACATGTACCTCCATGTAACCCCAGATTTTGCTGTATTTGCTTCATCTACCCCCTTGCTCTATCAGTTTTGAACAAAAGAAACAAAACCACAGAGAGTGGAATTTCCTTTTATTTTAATTCCCATATCTATTCCCATTCTCTCCCCACCGCCCCCGACCAGAAGCAGACAATATCATGAATTTAGTGTGGGTCTTTTCAGTCTATCTCAAAAATAGCTTTAAATACACTTATGCTTGTTTAAGAAGAATCTATAGCAATAATGTCTAGTAGAAATATAATGCAAGCCACATGTATAATTTAAACTTTTCTAACAGCTACACTTAAATAAAAAGTCCTCATTCACAACAGTACAACAGTATGTTACGTGATAATAGATGAAGTGAAATGCAGTATCAACAAAACATTAATGCTAAATGGAAAAACATATTTTACATTGCTTTGGTTTTAAATTTAAAATTAATTAAAATAAACAAAATAAAAATTTGAGCTTCTTAGTCACACTTTCTACATTTCAAATGCTCAATAGCCACATGCCCCTATTGGACAGCACAACTCTGTAAGTATTGCTTTGTATGCTTTTTAAGTTTACATAAATGGAGCACTGTTTTTATCTTTCTGCAATTTGCTTTTTGCACTTAACTTTATGTTCTGAGATGTATTCACACAGATATTGTGTAGAACTTGTCTATTCTTCTTAGCAGTTGTATAGTATTCCATCACAGATGGACTCAATCAAATACTACATTTTACTATACTCTACAATCACCAAACACAATATTTATTTATCCAATCCCTATTTTATAGACATTTAGATTGTTTCTGGTTTTTGCTATTACAAGCAATGCTGCAGTAAACTCCTTGTACATATCTACTTGGGTGTGATGCATAGAAGTAAAATTCCTGGGCCACAAAATATATACATTTTCAATTTTAGAAGCCATTTCATGCTAGCCTGGGAATTCCAGTTCCTTCGCATTCTTAGTAACATATTGTCATACTTAAAAGCAACTGGGATGATCATCTTAGTTTTAATCTTTTTGGCTGGATAACTTAACAAACTAGCTTAGAAGGACACAGGTCTCAGATTTTTGTAAAGAACACATATAATCAACATATTACCCAAATTTGAGAAATATACTATTTTAAATGATTCCAGGAGAAACAAGGAAATGTCAGTTAACCACAGGAATCCTTATGTTTAAAAGCCAAGGGTAGGCATATTAAAGGTGCCTCTTTCATTTATATGATTATTTGGTAGCATGTAATCAGAAAAGCATTAGATAAACAAGAAAGGCTATTTTAAAAATCTTCTAGTTATAGAACCAACAACTAATTTAGGGTGAATAACTAAATGTAGAAAGAAGAAAAAAAAAACATGTGTCTCGGAAAAAAATTATAACCCCACTGAATCACATCTATTAGCATTTTGGTATTTAGCGTCTAGTCTTTTTTGTTTTGCAATACAATATGTATTGATCATCAAAATAATAAAGCCAATATCTTTGGCCCAAGCTTCCTTAGCTTTATGCTTGCTAGGGTATTTACAGTGTTCTCTTAACTCACCAGTTATTCACGACAGCAAGAAAAACCACAGGCTTATTCTCTCACATTGCTTCCTTCCCTACGGCTCTGGAGCTTTGCCTTGATTCTTCCTATGGCAGTTGTCACAGTCCGTCCTGGCTTCTAATTATTTAGACGTGTGTCTCTTGTCCTCATTTAGACTTGAAGGCAGAGACTGCCCTTTATTTTTGCCCTCATCCCCCCATAGCTCCAACTACACACTGTGCCTTCTACTTAACACATTCTCTTTTTTTAAAAAAACACATATGTTCTTTAAACATTTGTCATGCATAAATGAGTATCAGAGATGAGGAAAGGAATAATTTCCATCATACTTAATATCTCAGTTCTGCCTTTGTTGTGTACTATAGCTTTTATGGGAAATTTTGGCATCTCTCCTATACACCATAAAAGTCCTTCAGGGCAGGTACTATATGTCTTCTTTGTATGCATTTATCAAATATTTATTGAGCAATTATTTATGTGTAAGGGTTTGTGATGGGGTTGGGGTGGGGTGAGAAGAAAAATACAAAGAGCATCTATAGAAATAAGACATGGTTTTGGCCCTAGAAGTTTATAAATTAGTGGGGTTAGGGAAAAGTAAGCCTACTTTTCATACTGTCTAAGGGAATGGGAGGGACAAATCTTTAGGGAGTATCTACTATGACACTTTGCTAAGATAAGTACTATTACGATCATTTTGTTGCTGAGGAAACCGAGGTTTCAAGAAATTTATCAAGGGCCAGGACTTAGGTCTTTCTGACTCCAAACCCAACCTTTCTCATTTGGAAACAGGGATTCCAGAAACATATGTAGAGTGGGTAAACATTGGGAGCGCATGAGTGCTGGATTACTCACCATTTAAATTGTAGTAAATTGAGGAAAGAAGAGGGATTAAACCTGAGACATTTCTCTTTTCCAGTCTGACTCTCAAACTAAGATTTGGCTCTTCTTGGCTACTGGATGTTTCCTTCAGGCAACCACAGTGGCCTGCCTGACGCGAGTCCCATTTCTCTTTCTTAACTTTTCCTTTGGGGAAAGCTTCCCGGAAGTGACATTTGAACTGGGTTGAATGGTGGTTATCCAGGTAGACAAGGGCCAGGAAGGTGTTCTGGGCAAAGGAACAGGATGGGCCAAGGTATTGGCGAAAGGTATTGCTAGATCTTGGGTTCAAAAGAGTGCTGGTGAGGGCAGGAAACGAGGCTCCCAAGGTTGTTAGAGTTACAGTATGAAGCGTTTTTAACAAAACCAACCAAGCCACTTGGTCCCAGGACTCAGCGCCCTGCACCAGAACGCCGCAGGTGGTGGATAAACACCTGCCGGCCCGGCTGTGGACCCTAGCCCAGAGGAAGTATAGTCTTTTGTACCTGATCCACCAGGAGTGGGTTCTTTTTCCAGTCTGTGTTCTAAGAAGAGTTCTCCTTTTATGAGTCTTCCTCCAGGAGGAGAGGACACTTTTTCTTACTTTGCACAGAGGCTTGGTTTGACAGATTGCTACCCTACCTATTAGTGTTTAGAAATTCCTGTTCTCTTAGAAAAGGAAGATTTCCCTGCTGATTTCAGTCTAAGAGTCCCTGGATAGAAAACAAGTATAGAACCCAAGTAGATAACACATGTGGAGAGCAAATTATTTTTTCCCCTTAGAAAGGAAGTATTTCCCACTTTACTCAGCTGACCATCCCTTTTCTTTTTTCCCCTGCTCCTCAATCAAGCTATTTGCTCAAAAGAACTAGAAAAAATAGGAAAAGTAAGCATGAGCTGCCTACTATTTAGTTTCCTTATCTGTGTAATGGGGATAATTCTATTACCTACTTCATGAAGCTCATGAGACTTAAATGCAGTAATTCATATCAAAGAGAGTTGGAGTAATATCTAGCAAATCAGATGTGCTCAAGAAGCATTAGCTGCCCTCCTTCTCCCCTGCCCCTCCTCCTCTTCTTTTTCCTCCTTCTTCTACATGATCAAATGCTTATTTGGATCAATATGCTCTCTTTCTCTCTTGCTTGCTGATTACTTTCTGCTCAAATCGCCATGAAATGAATTGGATAGTCCTTATCACATCTACATAATGTTAAATATCTTTTAAGGTATGAGAATTTTGAGAATTAATAGCGCTCTCTTTTCTGTACGGGTTTAATGCAGTCTGAAGTCCCATTGACTATTCTATCCATTTAAGTGATTTTTGTCAAAATATCAAGGGTTGGTCTTTAACTTTAAACTCTGTTTTCATAATGAATGCAAAAACCTGTAGGTACATAAAAATGGCAAAATATCTTTAACTTTAAAGTCTTTAAATGAGTTAAGAGGGTCTAATAGTAAAAAGTGTTTTTATAATTTTGAGTGAATAAGCCAGCTTCTACATTAATCTAAAATAAATGTAATTCCTATGAAAGTATTTCAGTTCATTTTATTATACCCAGTTTTTGAAAAAAAGAAATCCATGTCCAAATATACCAATTCTGTTTTTTGTTTATAGAGCAGAGCTGAAAAATGGATAACCCAAAGTAACATATATTTTGAAAAATTTTGCAGGTTACCTTAGACTGTATTACACAATTGTTTTTCCTGGACTTATTTCTTTATGTTCTTTAAAAAAGAGTAATATAAAAATTATTTTGCATTTTCTGAGTAGACTAATTGACAGGTGGGGAGATCACAAGTTCACCAATGTAAATCTCCAAACCTAGCTCTGCTAGTTGGTAGTTGAAAATTGGATGTAGGTATCTTTATGTAACCAATAAGGACAGGTAGAACAAAGTCTACATCTATCAAATATCCATTTTCTACAGAGGGTTTTAAGATTTGCCCACTTCCACAGTGGGCTTTGGGAGGGTGGTGAGTATAAAATAAATCTTGTACTACTTGCTTATTCTATCCCTTTCACAAATTTTCTCCTATTACAATTTTGAGGAAGAAATATGATTTTGTTTTCTTTGATTAATTTTATTCCTGCAAGGCTATTCAACATCTAAAGGCTTACTAAGAGTAATGGTTGCAAGAAATGGAATATTTGACTGCTTAAATAATAAATTCTGGCAGTGGTTACTCAGGTATATCATCAAGAAGGTTGTTAAATACTCTTAATTTTGTTCTGGGAGGAAAGATGGATTACTTCTGCCTAGGACTTTTGCAAACAAATACTGATTTTTACATATTTTAGTTTAGAAATATATACTTTTCTTCAGTATTTTTCTGAAGAACTTTGATTTAACAGAAATGCTACATTTATTATATTTTACTCCTTGAAAATAAGGGAATAGAGCAGATGATATTCCTAAGTTGTCTGGAAAGAATTTGATTTTGCAGAATTTCTAACAATTCTGACAAATGAGGACTTCAGGAATCCAACTTGTGGTGATTTTAGGTATAAATCAATCACCTTTAAGTGATTGATAACTCCTGAAATCAGTTTAACTAAAGGATGCCTGGTACTGATAGACTGGCCAAAATCAGTAACCAAATTTCACCTATAAGAAGAATAAATATTACATCATTCCTCTTTGATTACCTCTCCCCCCACCCCGATATTTTTAAGTCAAATATAAAAAGAGAGAGAGAGAGAGAGAGAGACAAGGAACATAAATAAGGCAGAAGAAACCGTCTATTGTCTTCGATAGCTCGTGGTTTAGATGGATTAACAGATTAAACAAACGTAAATGACTCTGTTATTGAATAACATAACTTTCCTGGAAGTTTTGTAGTATTGTGGTTAAGGTATAGGTGATGGACTCAGAGAGTCCAGGATGAAAATCTTGTTCTGACATGTTCCAGCTAGGTGGATTTGGACAACTGTTTAATCTCTTTAAACATCAGCTTTCTTGTCTATTAAATGGGGATCATAGTACACGTTTACAGTTTTTTTTTTTTTTTAAATGAGAATTACACAAGCTAAACCTCAGGCAAAGTGCTTAGCATACAATGATTGCTCAAAGACTTAGCTATTTTGGTTAGATTGACGCTTGTGGATGACAGAGTCCTTAACTGTTAAAGGGGCTGAGGGCAGAGCAGTGGTCCCAGTTAGGTGGCTTCAATCAGAGACAACATCCTATAGGAAAGGAAATTTGACCACATTTTTGAAATGCCAATGTGTGGATGAAGAAGGAGAAGGAATATTTCAGGTATTGAAACTGACATGCAAGTAAAGACAAACATGTTTTTGAAGCTAAATAAGTCATGCTGATTGGAGTTTGAAAATACATTTGTTTGCCCTGATGTGGATTTGTATAGCAAAGTAAGAAATGACGAGGTTGGTTAGGTAAATGATGAAATGAATGTTAGCTCACATGTGAAAAAATCTATTTGGAGATAGGGGACTTTTGGATTCTTAAACCAAAGAATGAGATAATAAAACCGATCTTTGTGAAGGTGATTCCAGGAGTAGTTTCTGTGTTGGATGAGGAGATAATGGAGTCTGTGGAGGGTGTTTATGATCCAGGTACTACACCCATGGAACTGGGATGCAAGAGAGCAACTTCAGGAGGCAGTTTGGATATGGCACAGCTTGGTAACACACTCAAGGTGGGAACTAAACTAGTGCAGTTGATAATACCTTCTGTTATTACTTTATCTGCTTCCTTGGATGTAAATAGAACCTCCCATTCCATCCCAATGGAGGAGATGAGCTTTGTCTAGGAACTTAATCAAGGCTTTTACAACGGTAATAGAGTTCTGGATTTTGGTTACTCCAAGGGAATCCAGGTGCTGAGGAACTGCAGGGAGATAAATGACTCTGCACAAGGAAGTGGCAGGAATGTGTGTATGTATAGGTGTGTGTGTAACTTTTTATTTTTTTTTCTCCTGATTGAGCTGACATAGGAGGGAAGATGTGAGAAGGCTAGAGGAGACATAAAGGATACCAAGAACATTTATGAATGGAGATTTCTAATATTAAATGTAAGTTTTTGTGTGATGTATTTTTTTTCAGTATTCTCAGACATTCCAGCACAGATGCCATGCTGCCATGAGTGAGTGTCTTATTGTGTGTGTGTGGGTGTGTTTGTGCTTAAGTTATGGAAAGGGACTACGATCTACACTTGGGTTGATGTGGTATGGAAAACAACTTTGGCCTGGGAAGACAAAATGATCCTTAAGATGAACTAAATGAGCAGAGGAGGGAGCTGAATGTCAAAGGTGTTCATGACAATAGGATTCTGGGAACTTGCAGAAATCCCAAGGAGGACATGGACTTCCTACAAGTCACTGGGTGTGGGTTTGAGTTACCCTTATTATGATCTTAAGGAATAGGGTGACCGGCTGAATACTTATAAGGATAAAGTTGACTTTACACACTTATTTTAGTAGGGATAAGAGGTGACTAAATATATCTGCTTCTTTTAGTATTATATGCCCTCTAGGCCTAAGCTGCCTCAATGGCTTCTTAATGTTGCTGCCCAGGTAGGAGCCTCAGAGGAGTTAATTTGCCTGCCAGGCTGGTTTGACTTCTCAGCCTTTCACCGATCCGGAGATGTCACACTGTGGATGTCTGTGTCTTTCTGACTTACCTCCAGGACTGAGGTAAGACTGAAAGCCTCACCTCCCCCGCCAATTGTCAATAAAGATGACAGCTAGAGATGATTTTTCTATGGCAGAATAACATTTTAAATTTTTAAGTACTTAATGTCTACTCCCAGAAACATGGGGAAGAAAATCTGAGGCACTACATTGTTTTAGATGAATGTTTTTACGAATCTACTTGGAGTCATCCCTTGGTCTTTGCCTCATTTCTGTCTAATTTTGTGATTATAATACTACTCAAAAATTAAATGTCACAAAGCACAAACCAAATAAACATGCCATCTGACTTTTGATTTTTATTATTTTTAATATTATACTTAATAATTTTCCTGCTTTTTAGCAGACTGTTTTGCTAATAAAATAAATGGGAGATGTGGGTGGGAAGTAAAATAGAGAGAATTATGTGGAACTGGTGCTTGTGACAGGGTTAAGAGAATATTACTTGGGTTGGAATCCCAGCTCTTCTACTTCCTAGCCCGGTAACCTTAAAGAAGTTATTTAAACTCCCTGGTTCTCAGTTAAACTCATCTGTAAAATGGGGTTAATAATAGTAACTACCTCTCAGGGCTGTTAAGATAATTCATGTAAAGCTCCTAGAACAGTACTGGGCATCTAGTGAGTGCTCAGTGAGCTATTTATTTTTATTATTGTTATAACATATTATTATTATTATTCATAGAAAAATTAGTCTACTGGGAAAACTAATCCCATTATTTTATTGGTTTCACTTTGTGAAAAGTGATACTTTCTCATTTGATTATTTGTCACAGCCAATACATTTGCTTTCCTATGACTTTTGGCTATTTTCACAAATTCATATTTAAATGCATAAAAATTTGCTATGATTGTGGCTATTCTAAGAATGTTCCATTGAGCTTGAAGACAGCACCCAAAAAGGAATTCCTAGCATTTGTAGCATGATTAGAATAAGTGTGAGGTCTCCCCAGGGGTTGCCTTTGAAGGGAATAACATTCATTTGAAAATGCAAGTACTTTTTAAAAAAAATAACATACCCAAATTCATTCATAATACTGTGATAGGGAGAATAATGAATGGTCCCCCAAAGATGTCCACATCTTAACCCCCTGAACTTGTGAATATGTTATGTTACATGGCAAGGAGGAATTAAGGTTGCTAATTAGCTACCTTTGGGATGAAGAGAGTATCCTGGATTATCCAGTTGGGCCCAGGATTTCTTATAGGTGAAAGACGGAAACTGGTGAGTCAGTATCAGAGTAATGCAGCCTGACAAAGACTCGTCCTCCACTGCTTGCTTTGAAGATGGAAGGTGGCCAGGACCCAAATCTGCAGGCAGCCTCTAGATGCTGGAGAAGGTAAAGAAACGAATTCTCTTTCATCTAGAGCCTCCAGAAGGAATGCAGCCCGGCCACCAACTTGATTTTAGCCCAATGAGACCCATATCAGACTTCTGACCTCCAGAACTGTATGATAACAAACCTGTGTTGCTTTAAACCACCAAATTTACGGTAATTTGTTATAGCAGCAATAGGAAACTAAAACAGTACTGTACCACCCAAAGTGTAGATGTTAGTAAAGAAATGTTCTCTGCTATTTAAGTGGAAAGGTTATCTTCCTTCCTGGGCAGAGATTACTTGCAGTTTGAAGCACATGTTAGAGGCTGAAATGAGAATGGAGGATAAATAAGGGTCTTGAGCTATAGACAGAGCGAATCATGGAAGGGAATCTTACCTTGGGCAGAATGGCTGTGTTTGTGGAAATTTTTAAAAGATTAAACTGATGAAGCTTCTATTTATAGAGTTATTCTGATTGTTTCTGTTTTCCCCAGGCTACTGGAAGTAAATACATATGCTATTCATTGACGAATCTGTTTTTTTCTATGGAAATATAAGTTACAGAGTATCTGCAACTTTTAGGTATATTAAAGCTAAAAAAGAAAAAAGAGACAATTAAAAAATAGTGTATGTTGGCATGAGGTGTGGGTGGTTATTCTGCAGCATAATTTTGTGGAAGTGGGCACAAGATTTTTAGGATGTGAAACAGTCAAGTTTAAAGGCAAAAGGAGCATTTACTGAAAATGGATCACAGGGAAGGACTCAAACAAGAGAATTTCAATAGAACTAGTACAATCAGAAGAGACAATGAGGGCTTCCCTGGTGGCGCAGTGGTTGAGAGTCTGCCTGCTAATGCAGGGGACACGGGTTCGAGCCCTGGTCTGGGAAGATCCCACATGCCACGGAGCAGCTGGGCCTGTGATCACAACTACTGAGCCTGCGTGTCTGGAGCCTGTGCCCCGCAACGGGAGAGGCCGCGATAGTGAAAGGCCCACGCACCGCGATGAAGAGCGGTCCCCGCACCGCGATGAAGAGTGGCCCCCGCTTGCCGCAACTAGAGAAAGCCCTCACACGAACAGAAGACCCAACACAGCCAAAAATAAATAAATAAATAAATAATATAAAAAAAAAAAAAAAAAGAAGAGACAATGAAAATAGAGGCCAAGTGAGCTGGTGCAAACTGAAGTAATCAAAAAGAATAAGCAGAGTCATTTACAGCTTTATCAGGGAAAAAGGAATACAAGAGAGAGAATGGCCCATCAATAAATGAGGAGGGAGGAGAAATCAATGTTAGTAGTAAAATGTCTGAGCTATTGAACTGCTTTTTTCAAGTCTACCTTATAAAAAAAATAGGGGTCTGGATAATTAGGAAGTAATTGAGGTTTCACTGACTTTGAGGCACTATTGATCATAAATAAGTAAATAATTACCAATTGCATTAATAAAATGTGTGCATGTGTAGAAGAAATGCATTCTATAATAAATTTTCCTGATCCAATGGTAATTATACCATTTGTGAAAGTAGCAATGGATTGGGGGGGAAAAACCCACTTCCTAACATGCACAATTAATTAGATGCAATGATTTGACCAGAGGAAAAACATAAAGGAATGAGCTCTTCAGGATGAAATCTAGAGGATCTGCAATCAGTTTACTTAAACAACACCAACACCCACACACAAATAACATTGTAGCAAAACAATCTAAAGTCTGGACCACCAGGTGTGGGATCAGGAACTACACAAAGTACAGTTCTTAGCGCTCATTGTCCAGAGAACCTGGGTCATTCAGGTGACTGACTACACAATTTTTACAAATGCTAGGTAACTGGGAGTTTAACATCTCCAGAACTAAAATGTTATGGAAAGTTGCAGACTTTCCAGTTTGTGCTACACTATGTAGACCTAGGTATGAGATCGGTATAGTATGAATTGGATGAACACGTCTCATACACTTTTTATTAATTAATGAATTGATGTAAGAATGGACTTTTTTTGGTAATTCCGAGGTGGTGTACAGTGAGGAAGAACAAGATTTGTAGTCAGAGAGAACTGGGTTAGAGTCAACCCCATGCAATGAGCACATATCCAAGTTCTTTGACCTTTTTGAAGGAATATAATTATATTTACTACATATGGTTTTATGAAGATTATGTGAAATAGCTGATATACTGCTCTTGGCACAAAGTAGATACTCAACAAATAAAACTTATTGTCATAATAATATGGTAGATTTGAGTGAAACATGTGATATAAATGTTTGCTTGAAAGCTAGGGAACTCATAATCTATTTTTTGCTCTAATCTTGAATAACATAGCACTTGGCATATTGGTACTTGATAAATGGTAGCAATTAACATGTATTTATAATTTAGCTTTGTTACCTTGGGAAAATTATAGTCTCACTTTACCTCAATTTCTGCATAAATTAGGATTAACCTATCTTTTTTCGAGCATTTTCTGTGTTCTGAGCATTATTGAAGCACATGGTTCCTGAAGGAACTTAAGTGTTTAGTTGCAGAGGTAAAACTAATGTATAGGAACAACTAGAGGTAAAAGTGAGTGTAAATTCTTGGGTGAATCAGGAGTTCAGAGAACAGAGAAGGTAAACCATTGTAGCAACAGAAGGCATGACAAGGGATAAAAATTGTACTTACTTTGGGCCTTGAAGGTAACAAGATTTGGATGAATGAGGAAATGTTGGCGAGGCAAAAGTGCTTTTTGGTTGGCGGCGGACAGCCTGAGCCGGGGTGTGAAGGTAAGAATGAATGCATCTGGTGATTGTATTTCTGAGACATGGAGCATATGATCTGGTATAAGTTTTGAGGATTGTGCCAGAATATTTGAATTTGGGGCCATTGTCTTTGTCTGAAGAGAGGTGAGTGGATGTTGACTAAAAGGGAGTGTTAAGGTTGGAGAAATAACTGGAGGACAATGCAGAAGGATGCTGTCACTTGTAATAACTATCTTTCTAAGGGTTCATGGCTTTAGATAAAATGAGATATTTGAATCCCTAAAATGCTTTCCTTCTTGTGAGGATCTGCAACCATCCAAAGATATTTCATTTTTCTTGTCTGTTTCTTTCGCTAGCCTATGAGTCCTTTGAGGTGGGAACCACATTTAGTTCATCTCCATATATGAGCCCTTAATGTGGTACCTGACACATAATGATGAACACAAAATACTTGTGGAATGGATGAAAGCTGCTGTAGGTTATAAACATGAAAGGACATTTAATATTTGTCTCTCAATTACATTTATTTTGGTTGCACATTTTATCTACTTCTAAAAGGTCTTATAGTGGCTTGCACATTGAAATAGAATACTTGTTAAGAAACAGAAATCATATTTCAGAAGGAGAAAGTTTCCCTCCTTTTAGGCACCAAGGCCAAGCAGATTATGATACTCCAGCAAGAAATTTGGATTTTGTTTCTGGCGGTTGTAACTTAAAGAGAATCACACTGTGCTTTCATTTCCTGATAAGCAGCCTACAACATTCAACTGCAGAGAAAGAGTTTTCCCTGGAAACAAATTGAGAAGGAAATGATCACATGGGAGCTTGTAATATTTCAATTAAACCTTCCCATGTAGGGAGGGATATTCAATTGGATGTGAGTGAGCATAAAATAGGCTCTAGAGAGAATTGGCACTGAGACCAGCCCCATTTCTTCTGGCTCTCCAGATGGTTCATGGATGAAATTTACCCAGTTTAAAATTTTTATTTACTTTTTTTATTTTGGAAGTGCTGTGCATCTGGAAAAAATAACCACAAATTCAATTGTTTAAAAAGTAAAGATATTTAGGTATAGTTAGAAAATGGAGTTCACATTAAATGGTTTTGCTTTGAAACATGGTAAGTAACTTGGAAAATAGCACAAAACACTTTGCAGGGCCATGGCTCATAAATTTATAACATTGCTTTTATTAATTTGGAATCTTCATGAGCTGAGATGAAGAGAACAGTCCTTGAATTGATTTCCACATTATGCTGATTTTGTGATCATCTGTGTACTAAGAGACCACCCAATTCATCTCTGTTGTAACTAACACCAGATTTTGTACTGGATTTGAGATCTCTGGCTATGACATGCAACATATTTAAAAAATCTGTTTGATTGATAGTTTAATCATTGTTCCCTATTACATCACCAGCCAGGCCTAGTATTCCAATTTTGAAGGATTGTTTTGCCTTTGTCCCTGTGTCACACAAAGTACTTGTGGCTTGCCAATAGTAGATCTGATTGAAGCTTTATAGATTTCAGACATAGTTGAAAGTTTAAATTTTACGTTATGTTCTTGTGGTTATCTTTTAGACAGCATGTGATTTCTAGTCCTCCTGCTATAAAATAAAGTCAACTTTCCAATCATATTCATTGTGTACTCTTTCTATTCCTTTATTTCTTCCATATTTATATAAGTGTCAATAATTTTATACTTTTGAGAAGTGAGTGGAAAAGCTGGTCACCACTTGTTTGTCTTGAACCCAAGGAGGCAAATGTGTATGTAATCACGTTTTTATCTGTGCATTGTCACAAAGTCTTCCCTTTGGTCAGTGTCATCATTCTACATTTTCTGTGTGATTTAACAACCAGGCAAGTCAGCACAGTTTTTTATTTTATTTTATTTTATTTATTTTTTATACAGCAGGTTCTTATTAGTTATCCATTTTATACATATTAGTGTATATATGTCAATCCCAATCTTCCGTTGCATTGCACCACCACCACCACCCTGCCACTTTCCCCCCTTGGTGTCCATACATTTGTTCTCTACATCTATGTCTCTATTTCTGCCCTGCAAACCGGTTCATCTCTACCATTTTTCTAGGTTCCACATATATGGGATAACAACGTATGATATTTGTTTTTCTCTTTCTGACTTACTTCACTCTGTATGACAGTCTCTAGATCCATCCACATCTCTACAAATTACCCAATTTCATTCCTTTTTATGGCTGAGTAATGTTCCATTGTATATATGTACCACATCTTCCTTATCCATTCACCTGTTGATGGGCATGTGGTTGCTTCCATGATCTGGCTATTGTAAAGAGTGCTGCAATGAACATTGGGGTGCATGTGTCTTTTTGAATTATGGTTTTCTCTGGGTATATGCCCAGTAGTGGGATTGCTGGGTCAGATGGTAATTCTATTTTTAGTTTTTTAAGGAACCTCCATACTGTTCTCCATAGTGGCTGTATCAATTTACATTCCTACCAACAGTGCAAGAGTGTTCCCTTTTCTCCACACCCTCTCCAGCATTTATTGTTTGTAGATGTTTTGATGATGCCATTCTGACCGGTGTGAAGTGATACTTCATTGTAGTTTTGATTTGCATTTATCTAATAATTAGTGATGTTGAGCAGCTTTTCATGTGCTTCTTGGCCATCTGTATGTCTTCTTTGGAGAAATGTCTATTTAGGTCTTCTGCCCATTTTTGGATTAGGTTTTTGTTTTTTCAATATTGAGCTGCATGAGCTGTTTATATATTTTGGAGATTAATCCTTTGTCCATTGATTCATTTGCAAATATTTTCTCCCATTCTGAGGGCTGTCTTTTCGTCTTGTTTATGGTTTCCTTTGTTGTGCTAAAGCTTTGAAGTTTCACTAGGTCCCATTTGTTTATTTTTGTTTTTATTTCCATTACTCTAGGAGGTGGATCAAAAAAGATCTTGTTGTGATTTATGTCAAAGAGTGTTCTTCCTGTGTTTTCCTCTAAGAGTTTTATAGTGTCCGGTCTTACATTTAGGTCTCGAATCCATTTTGAGTTTATTTTTGTGTATGGTGTTAGGGAGTGTTCTAATTTCATTCTTTTACATGTAGCTGTCCAGTTTCGCAGCACCACTTATTGAAGAGACTGTCTTTTCTCCATTGTATATCTTTGCCTCCTTTGTCATAGATTAGTTGACCATAGGTGCGTGGGTTTATCTCTGGGCTTTCTATCTTGTTCCATTGATCTATGTTTCTGTTTTTGTGCCAGTACCATATTGTCTTGATTACTGTAGCTTTGTAGTATAGTCTGAAGTCAGGGAGTCTGATTCCTCCAGCTCCGTTTTTTTCCCTCAGGACTGCTTTGGCTATTAGGGGTCTTTTGTGTCTCCATACAAATTTTAAGATGATTTGTTCTAGTTCTGTAAAAAATGCCATTGGTAATTTGATAGGGATTGCATTGAATCTGTAGATTGCTTTGGGTAGTATAGTCATTTTCACAATATTGATTCTTCCAATCCAAGAACATGGTATATCTCTCCATCTGTTGGTATCATCTTTAATTTCTTTCATCAGTGTCTTATAGTTTTCTGCATACAGGTCTTTTGTCTCCCTAGGTAGGTTGATTCCTGGGTATTTTATTATTTTTGTTGCAATGGTAAATGGGAGTGTTTCCATAATTTCTCTTTCAGATTTTTCATCATTAGTGTATAGGAATGCAAGAGATTTCTGTGCATTAATTTTGTATCCTGCAACTTTACCAAATTCATTGATTAGCTCTAGTAGTTTTTTGGTGGCATCTTTAGGATTCTCTATGTATAGTATCATGTCATCTGCAAGCAATGACAGTTTTACTTCTTCTTTTCCAATTTGTATTCCTTTTATTTCTTTTTCTTCTCTGATTGCCGTGGCTAGGACTTCCAAAACTATGTTGAATAATAGTGGTGAGAGTGGACATCCTTGTCTCGTTCCTGATCTTAGAGGAAATGCTTTCAGTTTTTCACCATTGAGAATGATGTTTGCTGTGGGTTTGTCGTATATGGCCTTTATTATGTTGAGGTAGGTTCCCTCTATGCCCACTTTCTGGAGAGTTTTTATCATAAATAGATGTTGAATTTTGTCAAAAGCTTTTTCTGCATCTATTGAGATGATCATATGGTTTTTCTTCTTCAATTTGTTAATATGGTGTATCACATTGATTGATTTGTGTATATTGAAGAATCCTTGCATCCCTGGGATAAATCCCACTTGATCATGGTGTATGATCCTTTTAATGTGATGTTGGATTCTGTTTGCTAGGATTTTGTTGAGGTTTTTTGCATCTATATTCATCAGCGATATTTGTCTGCAATTTTCTTGTTTTGTACTATCTTTGTCTGGTTTTGGTATCAGGGTGATAGTGGCCTCATAGAATGAGTTTGGGAGTGTTCCTTCCTCTGCAATTTTTTGGAAGAGTTTGAGAAGGATGGGTGTTAGCTCTTCTCTAAATGTTTGATAGAATTCACCTGTGAAGCCATCTGGTCCTGGACTTTTGTTTGTAGAAGATTTTTAATCACAGTTTCAATTTCATTACTTGTTATTGGTCTGTTCATATTTTCAATTTCTTCCTGGTTCAGTCTTGGAAGGTTATACCATTCTAAGAACTTGTCCATTTCTTCCAGGTTGTCCATTTTATTGGCATAGAGTTGCTTGTAGTAATTTCTTATGATGCTTTGTATTTCTGCGGTGTCCATTGTAACTTCTCCTTTTTCATTTCTAATTTTATTGATTTGAGTCCTCTCCCTCTTTTTCTTGATGAGTCTGGCTAAAGGTTTATCAATTTTGTGTATCTTCTCAAAGAACCAGCTTTTAGTTTTATTGATCTTTGCTATGGTTTTCTTTGTTTCTGTTTTATTTATTTCTGCTCTGATCTTTATGATTTCTTTCCTTCTACTAACTTTAGGTTTTGTTTGTTATTCTTTCTCTAGTTCCTTTAGGTGTAAGTTTAGATTGTTTATTTGAGATTTTTCTTTTTTCTTGAGGTAGGCTTGTATTGCTATAAACTTCCCTCTTAGAACTGCTTTTGCTGCATCCCATAGGTTTTGGATCGTCGTGTTTTCATTGTCATTTGTCTCTAGGTATATTTTGATTTCCTCTTTGATTTCTTCAGTGATCTCTTGGTTACTTAGTAACATATTGTTTAGCTTCCATGTGTTTGTGTTTTTTACGTTTTTTCCCTGTAATTGATTTCTGATCTCATAGCGTTGTGGTTGGAAAAGCTGCTTGATATGATTTCAATTTTCTTGAATTTACTGAGGCTTGATTTGTGACCCAAGATGTGATCTATCCTGGAGAATGTTCCATGTGCACTTGAGAAGAAAGTGCAACCTGCTGTTTTTGGATGGAATGCCCTACAAATATCAATTAAATCTATCTGGTCTATTGTGTCATTTAAAGCTTCTGTTTCCTTATTAATTTTCTGTCTGGATGATCTGTCCATTGGTGTAAGAGAGGTGTTAAGTCCCCCACTATTATTGTGATACTGTTGATTTCCTCTTTTATAGCTGTTAGCAGTTGCCTTATGTATTGAGGTGCTCCTATGTTGGGTGCCTATATATTTATAATTGTTATATCTTTTTCTTGGATTGATCCCTTGATCATTATGCAGTGTCCTTCCTTGTCTCTTATAACATTCTTTATTTTAAAGTCTATTTTATCTGATATGAGTATTGCTACTCCAGGTTTCTTTTGATTTCCATTTGCATGGAATATCTCTTTCCATCCCCTCACTTTCGGTCTGCATGTGTCCCTAGGCCTGAAGTGGGTCTCTTGTAGACAGCATGTATATGGGTCTTGTTTTTTATCCATTCAGCAAGCCTGTGTCTTTTGGTTGGAGCATTTAATCCATTCACATTTAAGGTAATTATCGATATGTGTGTTCCTATTACCATTTTCTTTATGGGTTTGTTTTTGTAGGTCCTTTTGTTCTCTTGTGTTTCCCACTTAGAGAAGTTCCTTTAGCATTTGTTGTAGAGCTGATTTAGTGGTGCTGAATTCTCTTAGCTTTTGCTTGTCTGTAAAGCTTTTGATTTCTCCATCGAATCTGAATGAGATCCTTGCCAGGTAGAGTAATCTTGGTTGTAGTGTCTTCCCTTTCATCACTTTAAATATATCGTTCCCATCCCTTCTGGCTTGTAGAGTTTCTGCTGAGAAATCAGCTGTTAACCTTATGGGGGTTCCCTTGTATATTATTTGTCATTTTTCCCTTGTTGCTTTCAATAATTTTTCTTTGTCTTTAATTTTTGTCAATTTGATTACTATGTGTCTCGGCGATTTTCTGCTTGTGTTTATCCTGCGTGGGACTCTCTGTGCTTCCTGGACTTGGGTGGCTATTTCCTTTCCCATGTTAGGGAAGTTTTCGACTATAATCTCTTCAAATATTTTCTCAGGTCCTTTCTCTCTCTCCTCCTTCTGGGACCCCTATAATGTGAATGTTGTTGCGTTTAATCTTGTCCCAGAGGTCTCTTAGGCTGTCTTCATTTCTTTTCATTCTTTTTTCTTTATTCTGTTCCACGGCAGTGAATTCTACCATTCTGTCTTCCAGGTCAGTTATCCATTCTTCTGCCTCAGTTAGTCGGCTATTGATTCCTTTTAGTGTATTTTCCATTTCAGTTATTGTATTGTTCCTCTCTGTTTGTTTGTTGTTTAATTTTTCTAGGTGTTTGCTCTTTAATTCTTCTAGGTCTTTGTTAAACATTTCTTGCATCTTCTTCATCTTTGCCTCCATTCTTTTTCTGAGGTCCTGGATCATCTTCACTATCATTATTCTGAATTCTTTTTCTGGAAGGTTGCCTATCTCCACTTCATTTAGTTGTTTTTCTGGGGTTTTATCTTGTTCCTTCATCTGGTAGAAAGTCCTCTGCCTTTTCATTTTGTTTGTCTTTCTGTGAATGTGGTTTTCCTTCCTCAGGCTGCAGAATTGTAGTTCTTCTTGCTTCTGTTGTCTGCTCTCTCCAGCCTTGTTTTAGAGGCTGAAAAAAATTAAACCAGCCCTAAAAAATGACTGTAGCTAAGTACAGCATTTAATTGAACTTGACATTTGGATTCATCCAGTGATGGTATACTCTGCTCCTTAGGCAAAATTGTTAAGTAGATAAAGTCTGTCTGCAGAGATCCTCTCCCCAGGCATCCTCTCTGATTTCCTCACTCCCTTTATAACATTTTTAGGTTTCCTTGCCACTTCTCCCACCCACACCTATAGCACCTCCCCTTAGTTTTCTTTTTGGGTAATGTTCCATGTTTTGGGTTTTCAATAAAAACCTTAATTGAAGTGTAATTGATACACAATGAACTGCCCCTAGTTAAATAGTACAATTTGATAATTTTTTACATATAGGTACCCCTGTGATCACTACAGTCAAGGCAATGAACATACCAGCCACCTACCAAAGTTTCCTCATGCTTCTTTGTAATCCCCCCTCCTGCCTCTCCCTGAACCCCACTCTATCCCCACACACAGCTCTCTGTTTCCTGTAGCCATAGATTCGTTTTTATTTTCTAATATTTTATATAAATGGAATCATACAGTATGTATTCTTTTTTTTGTGGTTTGGCTTTTTTCATTGAGTATTATTATTTTGAGATTCATCCTTGTCGTTTCGCACATCAGTAATTTGCTCTTTTTATTACTGAGTAGTATTCCATTGTACTGATATACCACAATTTATCTCTTCAACTGTTAGTGTGTATTTGGGTTGTTTCTAAGTTTGGGCTAATACAAATAAAACTGCTATGAGCAATATGCGCAAGTCTTTGTCTGGACATATGTTTCTTAGGTATTTATCTAAGATATAGAGATGGATGGGTCACATGGTAGATGTATGTTTAACTTTTTAAGAAACTGTCAAACTCTTTTCCAAAGTAATTTTTCCATTTTATATTCCTGCCATTAGTGTATGAGAATTCCATTTGCTCAGCATCTTTGCCAAGCCTTGGTATTTTTGGTTTTAGTTTTAGAAATTCTAATAGATATGTAGTGCTATCTCTTTGTGGTTTTAATGCTCATTTCTCTAATGAATAACAATGTTAATCATCTTTTCATGTGCTATTTGCCAACCTTGTAACTTTTTTGAAGTCTCTTTAAATCTTTTGCCTATTAAAAAATTGTTTTTTTATTACTGAAAGTTTGAGGCTTCTTTATATATTCTTTTTATTTTTTGGCTGCATTGGGTCTTTGTTGCTGCACACGGGCTTTCTTTAGTTGCAGCGAACGGGGGCTACTCTTTGTTGTGGTATGCAGGCTTCTCATTGTGGTGACTTCTCTTGTTGTGGAGCAGGGGTTCTAGGTGCGTGGGCTTCAGTAGTTGTGGCTCACGGGCTCTAGAGCATGGGGTCAATAGTTGTGGTGCATGGGCTTAGTTGCTCCACAGCATGTGGGATCTTCAGGGCTTGAACCCGGTCCCCTGCATTGGCAGGCAGATTCTTAACCACTGAGCCACCAGGGAAGCCCTTTATATATTCTTTTTTTTTTTTTTTTTAATTTTATTTATTTATTTATTTATGGCTGTGTTGGGTCTTCGTTTCTGTGCGAGGGCTTTCTCCAGTTGTGGCAAGCGGGGGCCACTCTTCATCGCAGTGCGCGGGCCTCTCACTATCGCGGCCTCTCTTGTTGCGGAGCACAGGCTCCAGACGCGCAGGCTCAGTAATTGTGGCTCACGGGCCTAGTTGCTCTGCGGCATGTGGGATCTTCCCAGACCAGGGCTCGAACCCGTGTCCCCTGCATTGGCAGGCAGATTCTCAACCACTGCACCACCAGGGAAGCCCCCCTTTATATATTCTTGATATAAGTTCTTTATCAGATTTGTGATTTGCAAATGATTTCTCCTAGTTCAAGGTTTGTCTTTTCATTCTCTTAACAGTGTGTTTCTCAGAGCAAAAGTTCTAATTTTGATAAAGTCTAACTTATTAATTTGTTCTTTTATAGATCATGTATTTGGTATTGTTGCTGAGAAATCTTTGCCTAACCCAAGGTCATAAAGGTTCCCTTCTATAGCTTATTCTATAAGTTTTACACTTTTAGATTTTATATCTAAGTCTACAATCCACTTTGAGTTGGTTTTTATATATGGTGTGGTATGAATCTTTTTCTTTTTTCAGCCTATGAATATCCAATTGTTTATTACCTTTTGTTGAAAAGAATATCTATTCCCCACTGAAATGCTTTTGTATCTTTGTCAAAAGTTAATTTGTTCTATATGTAGGTCTAATTCTGGACTCTCTTCTGCTGCATTTATCTATTTTTTTAAATTTATACACCAGCACAAAACTTGAAGTCAGGTCTCGCTCCTTTTTAAAATGTTGCTGTGGCTATTCCAGGTCATTTCCATTTCCATATAAATTTTAAAATCAGCTTGTTAATTTTTACACAAAAGCCTACTGGGAATTTGACTGGAATTGCATCGAATCTATAAGTTAGTTTGGGTAGAACTGACAGCTTAAGGATATTGAGTCATATTGATCCATGAACATGGAATATCTGTCCATATATTTAAGCCAATGTTTTGTGATTTCAGTATACAAATTTTGCATGTCTTTTGTCAGATTTATTCCCTAGTATTTCATACTTTTGTGCTATTGTAAATGCTACTGTTTTTTTAAAAAACTCTATTTCCAATTGTCTATTGCAGGTAATAGAAATACAGTTGATTTTTGTACATTGACCTTGTATCCTGCAATCTTCCTTGACTCACCTATTGTTCTAATAGCTCTTTCATAGATTCTGTAGGATATTCTACATACATTATTATGTTCCTGCTAATAAAGACAGTTTTACTTCCTTGCCATGTTCCTGATTTTAGGGGGAAAGCATTCAGATATTCACCAGTAAGTATGATGTTTACTGTAGGTTTTTTTGTAGATGCCCTTTATCAGGTTGAGAAAGTTCCTTTCTATCCCATGTTTTCTGGGAGATTTTATAATGAATGGATGTTGGATTTTTTAAAAATTAAAGAAATTGTTTTTTATTTTTGGCTGCATTGAGTCTTCATTGCTGTGCGCGGGCTTTCTCTAGTTGCGGCGAGCGGGGGCTACTCTTCGTTGGGGTGTGCAAGCTTCTCATTGCAGTGGCTTCTCTTGTTGCAGAGCATGGGCTCTAGGCATGCAGGCTTCAGTAGTTGTGGAACGTGGGCTCAGTAGTTGTGGCGCACGGGCTTAGTTGCTCCGCGGCATGTGGGATCTTCCCAGACCTGGGGTGGAACCCGTGTCCCCTGCATTGGCAGGAGGATTCTTAACCACTGTGCCACCAGGGAAGTCCTGGATGTTGGGTTTTGTCAAATGATTTTTCTGCATCTGTTGAGGGGTTCATGTGGCTTTCATTTTTTAAAATCTGTTAATGTGGCAAATTATATTAATTGATTTTTTTGAGTATTAAACCAAGCCGCATGACTTGCAGGATCTTAGTTCCACCACCAGGAAATGAACCCAGGCTGGAGCAGTGAAAGTGCCGATTCCTAACCACTGGACCAACAGGGAACTCCCTTTTTCTAGTTTCTTAAGGTGGAAAATGAGGTCATCAATTTGAGGCTTTTCTTTTTTTCTATTATCGGTATTTAGTGTTCTAGACTTCATTCTAACTACTATTGGCTGCATTTCACAAATTTTGATACATTGCGTTTTATTTTCATTTACTTCAAAATACTTTCTAACTTCTGTTTTGATTTCTTCTTTGATGAATTGGTTATTTGAAAGTGTATTGTTTAGTTTTCAAATAATTGAGATTTTCTAGATATTTTTATGTTTTAATTCTAATTTAATTCTATTTTGTTCAGAGAACATACTTTGTATAATTTGAGTCCTTTTAATTATTGAAGCTTGATTTATGGCCCAGATTATGGTCTCTCTCACTACATGTTTTGTTTGCACTTGAAAATAATTCTGTTGAGTGAAGCGGTCTATAATTTTAAGTTACATCAAATGTTTGATAGTCTGTTTCAGTCTTCTATATTCTTACTGATTTTCTATTTGTTCTATCAATTATTGAATGAGAATGTTGAAACCTCTGCCTATAATTGTTGGTTTGTCTAATTCTCTTTGCAGTTTTATCAGTTTTTGTTTCATATTTTGAAGTTTGTCATTAGGTGCATAAGCATTTAAGGCTTGTTATATTCTCTTGATGAATTGACACTTTTATCTGTGTGGGGTGAACTTCTTTATCACTGGTAATTTCTTTGCTATAAAAAGCAGTAATATTTACTATGTCTGATATTATTATAGCTACTCCAGGTTTTAAAATCATTGTTAGCATAGTATATTTTCCTTCATCCTTTTTAAAAATTAATTAATTAATTAATTTTATTTATTTTATTTTTGGCCGCATTGGGTCTTCGTTGCTGCATGTGGGCTTTTCTCTGGTTGCAGCGAGTGGGGGCTACTCTTCGTTGCGATACACAGGCTTCTCATTGTGGTGGCTTCTCTTGTTGTGGAGCATGGGCTCTAGGCATGTGGGCTTCAATACTCGTGGCACACAGGCTCAGTAGTTGTGGCTCGCAAGCTCTAGAATGCAGGCTCAGTAGTTGTGGTGCACGGGCTTAGTTGCTCCGCGACACGTGGGATCTTCCTGGACCAGGGCTCGAACCTGTGTCCCCTGCATTGGCAGGCAGATTCTTAACCATTGCACCACCAGGGAAGCCCTTCCTTCATCCTTTTACTTTTAATCTTTGTATTTGAGTCTTTTTAAAAATTCAATCTAACAACTGATGCTTTTATTTGGGATATTTAGACCATTTAATGTGATTATTGCTACGGTTGGGTTTAAGTTTACCATTTAACAATGAAAAATTTCTATTTTCCAGTAGATTTTCTATTTTCTCATCTGTTTTTTATTCTTCTTTATTGTCTTTATTTGCCTCCATTTGGATTGAATATTTTTTATGACTTACTAGTTATGGCTTACTAGCTATAGAATTGCTTTAGGGTTTATAGTGATAAGTTAGAGATGCCACACTTCACATATTGATGTCAGACTCAAGAGTATAAGAACTTTGCAATAGTATACTTTCATTTCTCCCCTCCTGGGCTTTGTGCTATTTATATCTTACATTGTATTTCTATATAAGTTATAAACCTAACAATACCTTGCTATCATTTCTGCTTTAAGTAGTCACTTATCCTTTAAACAGGTTTAGAAATAAAAAAAAAAAGTCTGTTAACCCTTGTATATCTGGTGCTCTTCTTTCCTTTGTGTAAATCCGTACTTCCATCTGGTATCATTTTCCTTCTGCCTGAAGGACTTATGGTGATAAATTCTTTCAGCTTTTACACGTCTGAAAAAGTTTTTATTTTCTTTTCATATTTAAAGATCTTTTTGCTGTGTATAGAACTCTAGGTTGACTAAAAAAATACATCAAAATTATTGCTCCGTTGTCTTTTGTTCTGCATTACTTCCAATGAGAAATCTGCTATCTCCCTCATCTTTGTTCCTCTGTATATAACATATTGTCTTTTTTTTTTTTTTCTGGTTGCCTAAATCTTTTTCTTTTTATTAGTGATTTAAGATAATTTAATTATGATGTGCCTTGGTATGTTTTTCTTTAATCTTCTTGTGCTCTGGGTTTGTTGAGCTGCATTTGAACTACTTGGATCTGAGGGTTTATAGCTTTCATCATATTTGAGAGAATTTTGGTCATTATTTCTTCAGTTATTTTTTCTGTCTCCCACTCTCTTTCCTTGTTTTTAGGGACTCCAATTATTAGTGTATAAGGTTACTTAAAATTGTTCTGTTCATTTTCTATCCTCCCTTCCTTCTTTCCCCCCTTCCTTCCTTCTTTCCTTTGTCTTTTTTCTCTCTTTGTTTCATGTTGGGTAGTTTCTATTACTATGTCTTCAAGTTCATTAATCTTTTTTCCCCCTGCAATGTATAATGTTAATTTTAATCCCATTCCATTATTTTTCTTTTTAGACATTGTAGTTTTGACCTCTAGAAGTTTGAGTTGGACCTTTTTATACCTTCCACATTTTTATGTAACATATTTAATCTTTCTTCTTGCTTCTGGAACACAAAGAATATAGTTATAATAATTTTTAATGTTTAGCTGCTAATTCTATTGTCTGTGTCATTTCTGGTCAGTTTCAATTGATTTGTTTTCTGGTCTTAGCAGGCTCTGAGCAATGCTGTAGCTCTACTGACCAGACCAGACTCTCTAGCTTGCACTTCAGTTCACCCTGCCCTGTGGGACCTAGTGATTTGGAGCTGACCATTCACTTTGGGGCCAGTCCTCTAGCTGGGTGGTCCTTCCCACCAGACCCCTCATATTCCTAGCTTACTTCCCTCTCCTCTACTTGGCCAATCCTCTTCTGGATCCAGGTTGCCTGGTGACCAAGGCTGCACAGGCTATGTCAGTCAGTAAAAATAATATTTTTTTATTTTGCAAATTAACCACAGTTATTTTTCACAAATAAGTATTATTATTTTTCTAGATTATAGATATAATTCATGCCCATGCAGACAACTTGGAAATTTTAGAAAAATATGTATAACAAAGTTAAAGTTACCAATAACTCTAACTACTACTAACATTTTTTATGCTTCTGTCTGTTTGTTTTACATAGTTGATCTTATACTGTATACACACTTTAAATTCTTTAAATTCTGCTCGTTTTCAGTTATCTTTTCCTATATCACTAAAAAATTTTAATGATTTCTGCTATTTCATCATAGGGCATGCCATAATTTGTGTAACTATTTCCCTATAATAGGACGTTTTTAGCTTGTTTTCATTTTTTTTCCTGTTATGTCTTTCTGCATAATTTCTTCCTGAATTTGGGATTATTTCTTTAGGATAGATTCCCAGAAATGGAACAACAGGAATGAACCTTTTCAGGCACTTAAAACATAATGCCAGGGACTTCCCTGGTGGTCCAGTGGTTAAGAATCCCCTTCCAATGCAGGGGATGTGGGTTCAATCCCTGGTCGGGGAACTAAGATCCCACATGCCTCGGGGCAACTAAGCCCTCAGCCGCAACTACTGAGTCTGTGAACTCTGGAGCCTGTGCCACAACAAAGACCCGGTGCAGCCAAAAAAAAAAAAAAAAAAAAAAAAGGGAGAGGGAGAGAGAAAGAAAAAACAGTGGTTATAACAATGTACATTTAAATTCAATCAGCATTTGACACGACTTTCAGTTTCACTAGGTAAATGTTTTTAAACTATACAAGTTTGTTTATTAACCAAGAGATACTATTTAATAAATGATATTTACCTTAAATTAGTCAGTTGAGAAAATTTTTTAGGAAGCTATCTAACTGTAAGAGAAAGTTTTTATTCCACTTTCAGATCTATTTAAAAACTTTCACTTGTATCCATTTTATAACCACAACCAAGTACATCCTTTTTCTTTCATTTGCAGTCCTACATTAGCATTAATTTGACAAATCACACTGTAGAATGAACACGTTATATCTTCCTTAATTTGGGTGAGGTTTCTTTCCATGATTAATGCCAAGAATTCTTTTGGGATCTGCTCAAGCCTGGTAGAAGCCCTTAATTTATTATCCTATTTGTTTTATTTATTTAGGATTTATATCTTGCTTACTACTAAACTGGATTTGAGGTAACATACATAACAAGATAAAAACAGTAAGATAAAGAATACAAAGAATAAGGGAGAAAGTGTTAATAGGAACCTAAGTTAATGATCACATCTGGGCATTGATTTTTAAATTAGAGTTTTGTGGCATTTTTTTACACACTGATTTTTTGTTTGTTTGTTTGTTTTGTTTTATTTTTTTGCCCTTGGGCTCTTCAGGCAGTTTGAAAGAACTGAGTGGGATGAGACAGCAAGTCAGAGGCTGGGGAGGTTCCTGGCACCTCAACATCAACCTCAGAGGCCCTCTGGGGATGCTGGGATGGCATTTTCTCACCGGAAAGCACTCATCTATCATATTCACGTTCTCCCTGGAAACCCCTCAGAGGGCACAACTGCCTTAGAGGAAAACTCTCCAGGAGCTCTTGTGGCATTCGGTGGGCAGCATTTCACAGACCATCGGCCTCTGTGGTGGGATGACAATTTGTCTTTGACTTCAACAAGGGTCCTTTGCACACTGATGCAGCAGGAAGTGGAAAACCACGGCCCTGCTGTTGTGCTAAGAAGTCATTATCGCCAGACAAAGCAGAAGTAGGGACTGCAGATAATGGGCCTCTCAGGCTGTCCAGAAATCATTACACGACTGAGGAAGAGGCAGCAACTGTTTTAAATCCCATTAGTGGGGCTGATGGGCTGTCTGGGACAGGATGCCTATCCCTGAACCAACAGCTTAGAATAACTTCTCCTTATTAACCCTCTAATGTTGGGAGCTGTCATTTCCCAGGCTGCATTTCCACCACTTTTCCAAAGAGGAGAGGAAAGTGTGTTAGGTGCCTCACACATGATCTCACTGAATTCTAGCAACTACCTTCTGAAGTTGGTTTTAATTCCTCTGTGCAGGTGAAGAGGCTGAACTCTGCTCTAGGTCACAAAGGTAGTCAGTGATGGACTCAAGATTGGAATCTGGATGTCTGACTCTAAAGCCCACATTCCTTTCATACACCAGTTGACTCCAAAATGCTGTGTGTGTGTGACTGAGGAGGTGCCAGAGTACTGCAGCTCATGAATGACCTTCACAGTGGGTGACACTAATGACTTGGGCCTTGGTGCTAAGCCTTGAAACACACATTTTTGCCTACTTGAAATACCCAATAGCCCTGTATACACTCCATTTTCAGAATTTATCAATACTTATGCCATTGTTTAATCCTCTTTCCCTTTTTAGAAAAAGTTTTCGTTCCTAGTCTTTGTTCTGTAATGAGCATAATAGATACGGTTAGTTTCATAAGCTGATTGCCCAAGATGGCCTAATAAAAGGGAAATTGGGAGGAGCAGCATTCATTTAATTTCTTTTAGTTCCACTACCTAATCTAAAAATTTCCAATTCTCCTCTGATTTTTCTTAAGCTTAAGGGTTTTACAAAATGAGTAATTGTAATTGTGGCTTTTGGGGAATAATTTTTATTTGTTTAAGTATCTACAGATTATTATTAAAAGTCTTTTAAGGGCTTCCCTGGTGGCGCAGTGGTTGAGAATCTGCCTGCTAATGCAGGGGACACGGGTTCGAGCCCTGGTCTGGGAAGATCCCACATGCCGCGGAGCGGCTGGGCCCGTGAGCCACAATTGCTGAGCCTGCGCGTCTGGAGCCTGTGCCCCGCGACGGGAGGGGCCGCGATGGAGAGAGGCCCGCGCACCGCGATGAAGAGCGGTCCCCGCACCGCGATTAAGAGTGGCCCCCGCTTGCCGCAACTGGAGAAAGCCCTCGCACGAACCGAAGACCCAACACAGCCAAAAATAATAATAAATAAATAAATAAATAAATAAGAAAATCCTTTAAAAAAAAAAAAAAAAAAAAAAAAAAAAAAAAAAAAAAAAAAAAAAAAAAAAAAAAAGTCTTTTAAATACTTTTTAGAATAGTATTATGATTACAAAGTGATATTATGATGATGTCTTCTAATGACTTTGTGCTTTACAGAATTACATGATACCTAAAGGGTCATGGTTATAGTATATGCTGAAGGTAGGTGTCTTTAAAAAATGTTCACCTTTGGGCTTCCCTGGTGGCGCAGTGGTTGAGAATCTGCCTGCTAATGCAGGGGACACGGGTTCGAGCCCTGGTCTGGGAAGATCCCACATGCCACGGAGCAGCTGGGCCCGTGAGCCACAATTGCTGAGCCTGCGCGTCTGGAGCCTGTGCCCCGCGACGGGAGGGGCCGCGATAGAGAAAGGCCCGCGCACCGCGATGAAGAGCGGTCCCCGCACCGCGATGAAGAGTGGCCCCCGCTTGCCGCAACTGGAGAAAGCCCTCGCACGAACCGAAGACCCAACACAGCCAAAAATAAATAAATAAATAAATAAATAAATAAGAAAATCCTTTAAAAAAAAAAAAAATGTTCACCTTTTTTTCATTATGCTATTTTGGGTATTGAATAATTCATTGCCATCACATAAAAAAAGTCCTCAATAACAAAAACATGTTTTCAGTTAAAGACCACCTCTTTTTTTTTTTTTTTAAATCAAAGTAGCCTTAGGCTTGCAAAGCTAGATTGTATAAACTTGTTTATACAGAAGAATTGCCAATTCCAATGTTTTTGTCACTTTGGTTCCACTTACTTTACAGAATAGTCATGAGGCAAATCAGTGGCCAAAATAGAAATAGTATACAGAAATAATCTGACTCTTAAGGAGTCTTTTTCCATGTTGTAACCAATGCTTAACTGTATTTATTCCAGGTGCCTATGGTGCTGTGCTGGGCTAGTTAGTAATGTCTACAGCTTTTAAGATGTAACGTTAGCAAAAACTTACCTTTTGCATTACTTGGAAATCTTTTGGAGTATTTGAAACTCAGAACTATTTTTCAAACTCGGCTACATATTGGAACGAAAGAATGTTCTGGGCATGAGGGCAATAAAATAGGCAGATGCTGGAATCCACATGATTCTTAACAATCTGCAGGTGGGTTATCCACTGTGTGGCTGTCCCACAACAGACATCTCATCTCAGGAGAGTTTTCCTTGCTAAGAACAGTATTTCCGAGGAGCCCTCCCCTTATACAAGTCAATCAGTCTCCAGACCTTGATTAAATGCCTTATGTATGAGGCATTTATGGTGGTAGTAATAGGTGTATATGGAAAATTCAAGGATGAGGAAGATAGAATGCTGACCTTCAGTCTGTGGGCATTCTTGAAAGGTTTTAAAGCATGGGATTGCATTTCAATAGTTAGAAACAGGAAAAGTAAACTCCAGGTTGGAGAGAATGGTGTATATTTGACTGGTTGTAGGATAGTTGTAGCCGGAGCAGGAAGGGGGAAATAAGCATTAGATACTTTGAAGAGAGAGAAGGCATAGGAATTGGTAACTGCTTAGGTGTGGAGGTGGCACAAAGGAGAAGAGCATTGGATTTGGTGATCCCCAGGTAATTTTTGATGTCTAGGTGTGCAATGCCAATAAAATAGCTGAAGACAGAAGCCAAATTATAAAGAATCAGGGTGAGCGCATGAACAAAGAAGATATTTCGGTCTATTCGTTGAGAACTATTTATTTATTTATTTATTTAGGGAGAATTGAACAGGTTTGAAGGCAAATGAGAGGGGTCAGGAGCAAGGTAGAGGTTAACGGAAAAAGTACAATTCATAGAAAGGGGAAATGGAAGGGAATGAAGTGAGGTTACAAGTGGAACTGTTGTTAGCTTTGAACAGGAAGAGAGATGTCTGTTCTTTTGAGGAAGAAGAGAAAAAACAAACAACAACAACAGCAAAAGAACGAGGACAAACTAATTATAAGTAAGTCCTCCCTGATATTCAGAGGCTGAGACTGGGCTGTCATGGGCAAGGCTGGGGCTGAGCAGGTTAGGGATGGGAGAACGGGCGGCTGCCAGGGCTATCTGTTTGGTAAATATGGATTTTATGATCAGCCTAGAGAAAAATGCATTAAGGTTAATATGGTGTGAAAAATTATATGAAGTCCATTAGAAGTGGTATTTGGGTTCCAGGTGCCTCCTTTTCTGTGAGTGCAGGTGACTGAGGTTGGACTGCACTGTAGGTCTGGCATGGTCTAGTAGGACATGTCTAAATGCAGTCACTTCAATTAAGTGACCCTCCCATGACTCTCTGTCTCAGAGCCTATAAGATCTATAGGATTGACTCAGGGTGGGGTGTGGAGTGGTGGTGTGAGCAGTCTCTCTCTCTGACTTGTTATAAGTAACTTGAGATGTCATTTAGAGGAATCGTAAAAGGAAACCTTGCTCTAGGTGGAATTTAACAGAAATCAATCAGCACACAGAAAAGAAATAGAGTATATATATATATATATATATATATATATATATATACATATATATATATATGTATATATATATATATAGAGAGAGAGAGAGAGAGAGAGAGAGAGAGTCCTCTTTAATCCTTTTGTGAGGTGGAATCTATATGAAAATCTGTATTTATATGGAGGCTTAGCGCAGGTGTAAGAAGAAGTTTAAGTCATAAAATTTAAATGGGAAGAAGTTACAAAGCCATGGGTAGCAGGAAGTAGTTGACAGTACAAGGATAATTGAAGTTTTATGGGCCAGGTTTTGAATGGCTGTTAACAGTTGAGTGTTATAAGGTTAATTTGAGTAGCTGATGTTATCTTGTGAGGATGTACGTTTAACTGAAAGAATTTTGTAATGGCAAAATCACATGAGTTGAAACTCAGGAGAGCCTTAGTTGTGGCTCTGGGTTTTCTAGGAACTAAGGCTGGGATTTTAATTCCCTTGGGCCTTATTTTCTTCATCTGTGAAATGATGGAGCTGGGCTCAGAGGTTCCTTAAAGCTATAACATTCTCTGATTCTAGACTTAGAGAAGTGGCAAGCAGAGATGGCCAGTGGTCTGCACACCCTCCAAATAGCGCAGGCGCGTGGGGAGAGGACGTGAGGGGCGGGGCCAGCCGCGTGTGGAGTCAGGCACCTCTGCTGCTTCTCTGTGAAGCGTGGGCATCCCACCACACTCAGTCTGAACCCAGCGCCACAGAAGCGCAGGCACGAGGAGCGCCCAAGATGGTGGAGCCCAAAAACCCTCAGCTCACCTCCTCTCACAAGCATACCAAAATTAGAAAATATCTCCTATAACTAAATACATAAAGAAGGAACCACAACGAGACAGGTAGGGGGGCAGACTTGTGATATATTCAAATAGCATTATGCCCCTCCCCTGCCCCCTGTGGGTGACACACGAACTGGAGAGTACTTGTATTGCATAGGTTCTCTCACAGGAGAGTTCTGACCCCACGTCAGGCTCCTCAGCCCAGGTTTCCAGCACCGGGAAGACGAGCCCCCATAGCATTTGGCTTCGAAGACCAGTGGGGCTTAATTGCAGGAGCCCCACAGGACTGAGGGAAATAGAGACTTCATTCTTTTTTTTGTATATATATCAATCCCAATCTCCCAATTCATCTCCCCCCACCCCCGCTTTCCCCCCTTGGTGTCCATATGTTTGTTCCCTACATCTGTGAGATACTTCACTCTTAAAGGGTGCACACAAAATCTCAGGCACTGGGACCCAGGGCAAAAGCAGTAATTTGATAGGAGCCTGAGTCAGACCTACCTGCTGGTCTTGGAGAGTCTCCTGGAGAGGCAGGGGCTGGCTCTCTCACTCTGGAGACATGGACACCAGGGGCAGCCATATTGGGTGGCAGCCATATTTGGGAGATTGTTCTACCGCATAGAAGCTGGGGCTGGGGTGCTCGACCCTCCCTCTAGCTCATTAGTGCCATGACTTGGCCCCACCCAACAGCCTGTAGGCACCAGTGATGGGACCCCCTCAGGCCAAACAACTAACTGGGTGGGGATGTGGCCCTGCCCATCAGCAGCTAGGCTGTCTAAAGACTAAAGAGCCCAGGGGAATTCCCTGGAGATCCAGTGGTTAGGACTCCACACTTCCACTGCAAGAGGCATGGGTTTGATCCCTGGTATGGGAACTAAGATCCCACATGCCACATGGCACCCCTCCACCCCCCCAAAAAAGACTAAAAATTTCACAGTCACCTCTAGACACTGCCCTGCCCACCAGAGGGCAGACACCAGACCCAAGAAAACTGTGATCCCAAAATGCATGCCAGCTCCTACCCTGGGACCAGCTGGGCCCTGGCCTTGCCTACTAGTAGGCCAACCCAACCTTTGGGACACCCCAGACCCAATACCCAACTGTGTTAGGAACCACCCCCCCCTCAACCCCACCACTAAGGTTCTGAAATGAGCTCTGGTTAACCAAAGGCTTGCAACAATTGAAGGAGTATTCAAGAAAAACAGCTGAATCTTGATAAGAACATTGAGCTTTGTAGTATTTTAACTTGCCCTATTTTCATCTCCCTTTTCCCAGCTCTACAGTAGCTTTGAAAACGAAACAAAATACTTAACAGAAAAGAAGCAGAAGTGGATAAATAGAGGAACAAAAAAGACATAAGATGTATAAAAAACATAGGAAAAGGGCAGACATAAGTCCTATCTTATTGGTAATTACATTAAATATAAAGGATTAAAGGCAGAGATTGGCAAAATGGATAACAAAACATGATCCAACTATGTGCTGTCTATAAAAGACACTCTTCAGATTCAAAGACACAAATAGGTTGAAAGTAAAAGGGTAGAAAAAGATATATTATGCAAACAGTAGCCAAATGAGAGCTGGAGTAGCTACATTAGCAGGAGACAAAATAGACTATAAGACAAAATTTGTTACTAGACACAAAGAAAAACACTTTATAATGATGAAAGTGTCAATCCATCAAGGAAACAAACAATAATCATAGACATATATATGCACTTAATGACAGAGCGCCCAAAGGAAGAAAAATGTGATAGAATTGAAGGAAGAAATAGACAATTTAGCAACACTAATGGCTTGCAAACTAGTGTTTGCAAGGAAATAGAAGACCAACAAGGAAATAGAAGACATGAACAATATTATAAATCATCCAGACTTAACACCATAGAACACTCCATCCCCCAAAAGTAGAATACACATTTTTCTCAAATGAATATGGAATATTCTTTAGGATAGACCATATGTTAGGCCATAAAACAAATGTCACTAAATTTAAAAGGACTGAAATCATATGTTCTCTAATTACATGTAATGAAATTAGGAATAATTAATAAAAGGAATTTTGGGAAATTCACAAATATGTGGATGTCAAACAACACACTTCTAGATATTCAGTGGGTGAAAGGAGAAATCACAAGGGAAATTAGAAAATACTTTGATATGAATGAAAACAAAAACACAACAAACTTATGGAGTGCAGCTAAAGCAGTGTTTAGAGAGAAATTTGTAGCTGTAAATGCTTATATTAACAAAGAAGAAAGATCTCAAATAAATGACCCAACTTTTCACCTTAAGAAACTAGATAAAGAAGAGCAAAGTAAACCCAAAATAAGCATAAGAAAGGAAATAATAAAGATTAGAGTGGAAATAACCAGTTGAAAAGAGAAAACCAATAGAGAAAATCAACAAAACCAAAAGTTAGTTCTTTAACCAGATCAACAAAATTGACAAATGTTAAAAAGAATAAAAGGATTATAAGTAAATACTATGAACAATTATATGGCAACAAACAGATAACCAAGATGAAATGAATGTATAAATACCCAAGACAATTTGGTATATGATATACCATAGAGAATTGAAAACATGTCCATTAAAAAACTTGCATGTGAACGATCATTGCAGCATTATTCATAGTAGCCAAAAAGTGGAAATAACATAAATGTACATCAGTTGATGAACAGGTGAAAAAAATATGGTGTAGAATATTATTCAACCAAAAAAAGGAATGAAGTAATAATAAATGCTACAACATGGATGGACCTTGAAAACATTTTTTAATTTAATTTTTTTATTAAAAAACTTTAAAAAACATCTTTATTGGAGTATAATTGCTTTACAATTGTGTGTTAGTTTCTGCTGTATAACAAAGTGAATCAGCTATACATATACATATATCCCCATATCTCCTCCCTCTTGCATCTCTCTCCCACCCTCCCTATCCCACCCCTCTAGGTGGTCACAAAGCACTGAGCTGATCTCCCTGTGCTTTGCGGCTGCTTCCCACTAGCTATCTATTTTACATTTGGGAGTGTATATATGTCCATGCCCCTCTCTCACTTCGTCCCAGCTTACCCTTCCCCCTCCCCGTGTCTTCAAGTCCATTCTCTACGTCTGTGTCTTTATTCCTATCCTGCCCCTAGTTCTTCAGAATGATTTTTTTTTTTAAGATTCCATATATATGTGTTAGCATACGGTATTTGTTTTTCTCTTTCTGACTTACTTCACTCTGTATGACAGACTCTAGTGGACCTTGAAAACGTTAAGTTAAATGAAAGAAGCTAGGAACAAAAGGCCACATATTGTATGATTCCATTTATATTAAATATACAGAGTAGATCCACAGAGACAAGAAGTAGATTAGTGGTTGCTGGGTGTGGGGGATGGGCAGGACTGCTAATGGTTTATTTGAGGGGTGATGAAAATATTCTGGAATTAGATAGTGGTGAGGATTTGTGTTAGTTTCCTAGGGCTGTGTGGCAGATTGCCATAAACTTGGTGGCTTAAAACAACAGAAATTTATTCTCTCACAGTTCTGGAGGCCAGAAGTCTGAAATCAAGATGTCAGCAGTGTTGGTTCTTTCTGTAGAGGCTCTGAGGGAGAATCCATTCACTGCCTCTTTCCTAGCTTTTAATGGCTGCTGGAAATTCTTGGCATTCCTTGGCTTGTGGACACTCTAATCTCTGCCTCCATCTTTTTTTTTTTTTAATTAAAAAGGTTTTTATTTTATTGAAGTATAGTTGATTTACAATGTATTAATTACTGCTGTACAGTGAAGTGACTCAGTTATACATATATATATATTCTTTTTCATATTCTTCTCCATTATGGTTTATCACAGGATATTGAATATAATTCCCTTTGCTATACATTAGGACCTTGTTGTTTATCCATTCTATATTTACCAGTTTGCATCTGCTAATCCCAAAATTCCAATCCATCCCTCTCCCATCCCCCTCCGCCTTGGCAACCACCAGTCTATTCCTCTATGTCTGTGATTCTGTTTCTGTTTCAAGAAAGGTTCATTTGTGTCATCTTTTAGATTCCACATATTAGTGATCTCTTAGGTATTTGTCTTTCTCTTTCTGACTTACCTCACTTAGAATGATGATCTCTAGGTCCATCCATGTTGCTGCAAATGGCATTATTTCATTCTCTTTTATGGCCGAGTAATAGTCCATTGTATACATACACCACATCTTCTTTATCCATTCATCTGTCAATGGACATTTAGGTTGTTTCCACATCTTGGCTATTGTGAGTAGTTCTGCCTCCATCTTTTTCTTTTTTTTTTTTGGGCCATGACACGCAGCATGCGGAATCTTTGTTGCCCCAACCAGGAATTGAACCCATGCCCCCTGCAGTGGAATTGTGGAGTCCTAACCACTGGCCCACCAGGAACTTCCCTCCGTCTTAACATCACTTTCTCCTCTGTGTTTCTTCTCCTTTGTGTCTTCTTACAAGAACACTTGTCATTGGTTTAGGGCCCACTGGGATAATCCAGGATGATTTCATCTTGAGATCCTCAACTAATTTAACTGCAATCTTAAGGTCACATTCCAGGTGGACTTATTTCTTGGGGGACCACCATTCAATCCATTAAAGAGTTGTACAACTTTGTGAATATTCTAAAACCATTGAATTGTACACTTCAAAATGACAAATTTTATTGTATGTGAATTATATTTCAATAAAAGAGATAACATGTAAGATGCTTTCATAATATCTTTATAGGGATATCTTCATAAAAGGTAATGATTAAAGATCTATTTAGGTGGATTTTTTAAAATTTAAGGATTATTGCTATTAATCTTTATTGATGTTATAAATTGAGATGGCAAACTCTGCAGAGAATACTTTACAAAATATTTCCTTATTTTAATACCATATTTTGCCATTTTATTTTATTTTATTTTATGATTTTTTCTGGTACATTAAAAAAATCTGTATTTTTATTTAAAATTTAAATCAATAAAGAACATAGGCCGATCTGATTTTGTATCAAGTCTGGTAGAGAATAGGTGCTCACTAGATATTTTCTTGGAATGAATGATGGATGAATGCTTTCACTATCCAGTTTTGACAGTTTATAGAATAAGTATGAAGGATCAAAGATAAGGAGGGGAAATTGTATGAATGTGGTCAAAAGTTACAGACTTGCAGTTATAATATAAATAAGCACTAGGGATATAATACAAAACACAGTGACTATGGTTAACATGTCTATATGGTATAGGAAAGTAGATCATAAGAGTTCTCACACACGGAAAAATGTTTTTTTTCTTTTTCTTTTCCTTTTCTATCTATATGAGATGACAAATGTTAACAAAACTTATTGTAATAATTTCACATTATTTGTAAGTCAAATGCACTGCTGTAAGTCAATTATATCTCAATAAAAGTGGATTTAAAAAAAATTTTGAAAGAGGATAACGGAGTACTGAAAGCATCTTTATGCCCATATTTTTATAAAATATGCTAAATAGAATAATTCTCTGAAAGACACAAACTGTTAAAATTCAATCAAGGAAATAATAGACAGCCTGACTATCCCTATATCTATTTTTTTAAAACATCTTTATTGGAGTAAAATTGCTTTACAATGGTGTGTTAGTTTCTGCTTTATAACAAAGTGAATCAGCTATACATATACATATATCCTCATATCTCCTCCCTCTTGCATCTCCCTCTCACCCTCCCTATCCCACCCCTCTAGGTGGACACAAAGCACTGAGCTGATCTCCCTCTGCCATGAGGCTGCTTCCCACGAGCTATCTATTTTACATTTGGTAGTGTATATATGTCCATGCCACTCTCTCACTTCATCCCAGCTTACACTTCCCCCTCCCCGTGTCCTCAAGTCCATTCTCTACGTCTGCATCTTTATTCCTGTCCTGACCTTAGGTTCTTCAGAACCTTTTTTTTTTTTTTTAGATTCCATATATATGTGTTAGCGTACAGTATTTGTTTTTCTTTCTGACTTACTTCACTCTGTATGACAGACTCTAGGTCCATCCACCTCACTCCAAATAACTCAATTTGTTTTTATGGCTGAGTAATATTCCATTGTATATACATGCCACATCTTCTTTATCCATTCATCTCTCGATGGACACTTAGGTTGCTTCCATGTCCTGGCTATTGTAAATAGTGCTGCAATGATCAATGTGGTACATGACTCTTTTTGAATTATAGTTTTCTCAGGGTATATGCCCAGTAGTGGGATTGCTGGGTCATATGGTAGTTCTATTTTTAGTTTTTTGAGGAACCTCCATACTGTTCTTTATAGTGGCTGTATCAATTTACATTCCCACCAACAGTGCAAGAGGGTTCCCTTTGCTCCACACACTCTCCAGCATTTATTATTTGTAGATTTTTGATGATGGCCATTCTGACCGGTGTGAGGTGATACCTCATTGTAGTTTTGATTTGCATTTCTCTAATGATTAGTGATGCTGAGTATCCTTTCATGTGTTTGTTGGCAATCTGTATATCTTCTTTGAGAAATGTGTATTTAGGTCTTCTGCCCAATTTTGGATTGGGTTGTTTGTTTTTTTGATATTGAGCTGCATGTGCTGCTTGTAAATTTTAGAGATTAATCCTTTATCAGTTGCTTCATTTGCAAATACTTCTCCCATTCTGAGGGTTGTCTTTTCGTCTTGTTTATGGTTTCCTTTGCTGTTCAAGAGCTTTTAAGTTTCATTAGGTCCCATTTGTTTATTTTTGTTTTTATTTCCCTTTCTCTAGGAAGTGGGTGAAAAAGGATCTTGCTGTGATTTATGTCATAGAGCGTTCCGCCTATGTTTTCCTCTAAGAGTTTGATAATGTCTGCCCTTACATTTAGGTCTTTAATCCATTTTGAATTTATTTTTGTGTGTGGTATTGGGAAGTATTCTAATTTCATTCTTTTACATGCAGCTGTCCAGTTTTCCCAGCACCACTTATTGAAGAGGCTGTCTTTTCTCCATTGTATATTCTTGCCTCCTTTATCAAAAATAAGGTGACTGTATGTGCGTGGGTTTATCTCTGGGCTTCCTATCCTGTTCCATTGATGTATATTCCTGTTTTTGTGCTAGTACAATATTGTCTTGATTACTGTAGCTTTGTGGTATAGTCTGAAGTCCTGGAGCCTGATTCCTCCAGCTCTGTTTTTCTTTCTCAAGATTGTTTTGGCTGTTTGGGGTCTTTTATTTGGAAGAGTTTAAGAAAGATAGGTGTTAGCTCTCCTCAAAATGTTTAATAGAATTCACCTGTGAATCCATCTGGTCCTGGGCTTTTGTTTGTTGGAAGATTTTTAATCACAGTCTCAATTTCAGTGCTTGTGATTGATCTGTTTACATTTTCTGTTTCTTCATGGTTCAGTCTTGGAAGGTTGTGCTTTTCTAAGAAATTGTCCATTTCTTCCAGGTTGTCCATTTTATTGGCATATAGTTGCTTGTAGCGATCTCTCATGGTCCTTCGTATTTCTGCAGTGTCAGTTGTTACTCTCCTTTTTCATTTCTAATTCTATTGATCTGAGTCTTCTCCCTTGTTTTCTTGATGAGTCTAGCTAATGGTTTATCAATTTTGTTTATCTTCTCAAAGAACCAGCTTTTAGTTTTATTGACCTTTGTTATTGTTTCCTTCATTTCTTTTTCATTTATTTCTGATCTGATCTTTATGATTTCTTTCCTTCTGCTAACTTTGGGGTTTTTTTGTTCTTCTTTCTCTAATTGCTTTAGGTGTAAGTTTAGGTTGTTTATTGGAGATGTTTCTTGTTTCTTGAGGTAGGATTGTATCGCTATAAACTTCCCTCTTAGAACTGCTTTTGCTGCATCCCATAGGTTTTGGGTTGTTGTGTTTTCATTGTCATTTGTTTCTAGGTATATTTTGATACCCTCTTTGATTCCTTCAGTGATCTCTTGGTTATTTAGTAGTGTATTGTTTAGCCTCCGTATGTTTGTATTTTTTACAGATTTTTTCCTGTAATTGATATCTAGTCTCATAGTGTTGTGGTCGGAAAAGATACTTGATACAATTTCAATTTTATTAAATTTGCCAAGGCTTGATTTGTGACCCAAGCTATGATCTATCCTGGAGAATGTCCCATGAGCACTTGAGAAGAAAGTGTGTTCTGTTGTTTTTGGATAGAATGTCCTATAAATATCAATTAAGTCCATCTTGTTTAATGTATCATTTAAAGCTTTTATTTCCTTATTTATTTTCATTTTGGATGATCTGTCCATTGGTGAAAGTGGGGTGTTAATGTCTCCTACTATGATTGTGTCACTGTTGATTTCCCCTTTTATGGCTGTGAACGTTTGCCTTATGTATTGAGGTGCTCCTATGTTGGGTGCATAAATATTTACAATTGTTATATCTTCTTATTGGATTGATCCTTTGATCATTATGTAGTGTCCTTTTTGTCTCTTGTAATAGTCTTTATTTTAAAGTCTATTTTGTCTGATATGAATATTGCTACTCCAGTTTTCTTTTGATTTCCATTTGCATGGAATATCTTTTTCCATCCCCTCACTTTCAGTCTGTATGTGTCCCTAGGTCTGAAGTGGGTCTCTTGTAGACAGCATATATATGAGTCTCATTTTTGTATCCATTCAGCCAGTCTATGTCTTATGGTGGGAGCATTTAATCCATTTACACTTAAGGTAATTAACGATATGTATGTTCCTATTACTATTTTCTTAATTGTTTTGGCTTTGCTATTGTAGGTCTTTTCCTTCTCTTGTGTTTCCTGCCTAGAGAAGTTCCTTTAGTATTTGTTGTAAAGCTGGTTTTGTGGTGCTGAATTCTCTTAACTTTTGCTTGTCTGTAAAGGTTTTAATTTCTCCGTTGAATCTGAATCACGTCCTTGCTGGCTAGAGTAATCTTGGTTGTAGGTTTTTCCCTTTCATCACTTTAAGTATGTCCTGCCACTCCCTTATGGCTTGCAGAGTTCCTGATGAAAGATCAGCTGTTAACCTTGTTGGGATTCCCTTGAATGTTGTTTCTTTTCACTTGTTGCTTTTAATGTTTTTTCTTTGTTTTTAATTTTGATAGTTTGATTAATATGTGTCTTGGCATGTTTCTCCTTGGATTTATCCTGTATGGGACTCTCTGTGCTTCCTGGACTTGATTGACTATTTCCTTTCCCATATTAGGGAAGTTTTCAACTATAATCTCTTCAAATATTTTCTCAGTTCCTTTCTTTTTCTCTTCTTCTTCTGGGACCCCTATAATTCAAATGTTGGTGCATTTAATGTTGTCCCAGAGGTCTCTGAGACTGTCCTCAATTCTTCTTTTTTCTTTATTCTGCTCTGCAGTATTTATTTCCACTATTTTATCTTCCAGGTCACTTATCAGTTCTTCTGCCTCATTTATTCTGCTCTTGATTCCTTCTAGAGAATTTTAAATTTCATTTATTGTGTTGTTCATCATTATTTGTTTGCTCTTTAGTTCTAGGTCCTTGTTAAACGTTTTGTGTATTTTCTCCATTCTATTTCTGAGATTTTGGATCATCTTTACTATCATTGCTCTGAATTCTTTTTCAGGTAGACTGCCTATTTCCTCTTCATATGTTTGTTCTAGTGGGTTTTTGCCTTGCTCCTTCATCTGCTGTATGTTTCTCTGTCTTCTCATTTTGCCTAACTTACTGTGTTTGGCATCTCCTTTTCACAGGCTGCAGGTTCGTAATTCCCATTGTTTTTGGTGTCTGCCCCCAATGGCTAAGGTTAGTTCAGTGGGTTGTGTAGGCTTCCTGGTGGAGGGGACTGGTGCCTGTGTTCTGGTAGATGAGGTTGGATCTTGTATTTCTGGTGGGTAGGACCACATCCGGTGGTGTGTTTTGGGGCGTCTGTGACCTTATTATGATGTTAGGCAGCCTCTGTGCTAATGGGTGGGGTTGTGTTCCTGTCTTGCTAGTTGCTTGGCATAGGGTGTCCAGCACCATAGCTTGCTGGTCATTGAGTGGAGCTGGGTCTTAGCATTGAGATGGAGATCTCTGGGAGAGCTTTGCCATTTGATATTACATGGAGCCAGGAGGTCTCTGGTGGACCAGTGTCCTGAACTCGACTCTCCCACCTCAGAGGCACAGGCCTGACACCCGGCCGGAGCACCAAGACCCTGTCAGCCACACAGCTCTGAAGAAAAGGGAGAAAAAAAGAAAGAAGGATAGAAAGAAAAATAGAATAAAATAATTAAAATAAAAAACAATTATTTAAAATAAAAAAATTAAAAATTAATAAAAAGAAAGAAAGAAAGAAAGAAGAGAGCAACCAAACCAAAAAACAAATCCACCAATGATAACAAGAGGTAGAAAGTATACTAAAAAAACAAATAAACACACAAAGAAAGGAAAGACAGAACCCTAAGACAAATGGTAAAAGCAAAGTTATACAGAGAAAATCACACAGAGGCATACACATACACACTCACAGAAAGAGAAAAAGGAAAAAAAAAATCTTTATATAAAAAAAAGGAAGAGCGCAACCAAATCAATAAGCAAATCTACCAATGATAATAAACTCTAAATACTAAACTAAGATAAACATAAAACCAGAAACAAATTAGATGCAGAAAGGAAACCCCAAGCCTACAGTTGCTCCCAAAGTCCACCACCTCAATTTTGGGATGATTATCTGTCTTTTCAGGTATTCCAGAGATGCAGGGTATATCTAGTTGATTGTGGAGGTTTAATGTGCTGCTCCTGAGGCTCCTGGGAGAAATTTCCTTTTCTCTTCTTTGTTTGTACAGTTCCTGGGGTTCAACTTTGGATTTGGCCCTGCCTCTGGTATAAGTTGCCCTCTGGCGTCTGTTCCTGCTCAGACAGTATGGGGTTAAAGGAGCAGCTGATTCGGGGGTTCTGGCTCATTCAGGCTGGGGGGAGGGAGGGGTACAGAATGTGGGGCGAGCCTGCAGTGACAGAGGCCAGTGTGATGTTGCACCTGCCTGAGGCACGTCGTGCGTTCTCCCGGGGGAGTTGTCCCTGGATCACGGGACCCTGGCAGTGGTGAGCTGCACAGGCTCCCGGGAGGGGCGGTGTGGATAGTGACCTGTGCTTACACACAGGCTTCTTGGTGGCCGCAGCAGCAGCATTAGCATATCATGCCTGTCTCTGGGGTCCATGCCAATAGCCATGGCTTGTGCCCGTCTCTGGAGCTCATTTATGCGGTACTCTGAATCCCCTCTCCTTGTGCACCCCGAAACAATGGTCTCTTGCCTCTTAGGCAGTTCCAGACTTTTTCCCGGACTCCCTCCCAGCTAGTTGTGGAACACTAGCCCCCTTCAGGCTGTGTTCGCACAGCCACCCCCAGTACTCTCCCTGGGATCTGACCTCCGAAGCCGGAGCCTCAGCTCCCAGCACCCCCAGTCCCAGCCGGCGGTTGCAGACAAGCCTCTCAGGCTGGTGAGTGCTGGTCAGCACCAATCCTCTGTGCGGGAATCTCTCCACTTTGCCCTTGTTGCTGTGCTCTCCTCTGTGGCTCCGAAGCTTCTTCCCTGCCCACCCCCCCATCTCCGCCAGTGAAGGGGCTTCCTAGTGTGTGGAAACTTTTCCTCCTTCACAGCTCCCTCCCAGAGGTGCATGTTCAGTCCATATTCTTTTGTCTCTGTTTTTTCTTTTTTCTTTTGCCCTACCCAGGTACGTGGGGAGTTTCTTGACTTTTGGGAAGTCTGAGGTCTTCTGCCAGCGTTCAGTAGGTGTTCTGTAGGAGTTGTTCCACATGTAGATGTATTTTTGATGTATTTGTGGGGAGGAAGGCGATCTCCACATCTTACTCCTCTGCCATCTTTAAGGTCTCCGCCTATTTTGCCATTTTATATTTATTTTGAAAACATTTTTTGATGGATATAAATAAAGACAGAGGATTTCTAAGCTTTTACTGCTCTTTCATCTTCCATTTCCTTATTTTTTTGGCACACATAATGGATACGAGCAAATAAACAAAACATAATTTTCAGATAGTTACGATGTATCAGTTTTCACCTGAATGCTTCAGAGTCTAATTTCTCATTAACTTCTTTATCAACATAGCAATATCCATAATCACTATTTCATGGCACTTACCATGTGAGATTTAAGATGCAAGAAATTATTGACCTAAAAGAACAAAATGGAAGACCAGTACTCATGAATAGTTTTAGAAATAACTCAGACAGTAAGTGAATCAAGTTTTAGCTTCCTTTTTGAGAACCATCACCAGAAATTGGGGCTTTATTCAAAACAAGACTTAGATCTTGATTACCTGTACATTCTTTCATTATTAAAAAAAGTTTTTAAAATTGAGATATAATTGACATATAACATTGTGCAAGTTTAAAGTGTACAACTTTCATTCTTTTTTTTACACAATTCAATCATCTTTTACTGTGAAGACACTGACATAGAATCCAGCTAGAGAAAAAAAATTGTATATGTTAATGTATTGCCTCAGTTTTGTTTGAATGTTAAAAGTGGCAAACTCCTGGTATTTTTTTGGAACAACTTGGTTTTCTTCCCCCACAAATAACAAAGGTGGGCTCTCATCTGTGAGATATGCATATATTGGGATAATAAGCATATGACCAAAATATATGCTTATCTTTTTTCCTGTGAAGTCTATGTCAGTGGTTCTTTTTTGCCTTCTCCATTGAAAATGGTTGATTTGGGGAAGGGAGTTTTATTTATAATGACTGAGTCATTTTCAGTTTATTTTTCATTGCAGATAAAATAATTTTATCCTATTTTGTCAATTGCTTATCTAGAACTACAATGTTTACTTAGGTCTCTCACATACCCCTTCCTTCATGCTATTAAATGTTATTATTTATTTTATTTTTTTTGTTCATCACTTGAAACTACTGACAAGTATTTATTCAGTACTTTCTGTCTGATGTTACAGGGAAAAACAAAAATATAAGAAACTTGCATTTTTCTTAAGGAGTAAAGACATAAGGCCATGGAAATAGTATTTTTAAAACTAGAGTGAACTTTAGAGATTACTTACTTGAAGATGAGAAAACTGAGGCTTAAGAGAGGTTAAGTGAATTACTTGAGGTCACAGTTCTAGTTAGTGGTCAATCCAGACTAGAACTCTAATATATCCTGCTACTTTATCATGTAATAGGTAAAAAAAAACATGTCATAGTATACGACTAAGTGCTAAAGTATATGGGTGCACTAAGAATAATTTAGTAGGTCAAGGATAAAAGACATTGGTTTGGCTGAGTGGATGAGGTAGGCTTCCTAGAGAAGTGAGATCTGAGCTTGAAGGATCTGGGTTGGTGGAACAGAGAGGGAGAAGACTTTCTAGATTAGAAATGCTGATGACTGGAGAAGGAGAAATGCTGGTGATGGAGACTGGGGCAATCTGGATTCTGGAAGAGGCTGCTGGATATCTTAGTCCACTTCTAACTTGCATGCATCCATCCAAACCTGAAAAGTTTTGGTAGAGCCTTCAAGGGAGGCAATGCGGGGTAGTAGAAGGAGCACAGCATCCAGAGTAAGACACACCTGTTTCAAATCCTGGCACCTCTGCCTAGTAGTTCAAGGCCCTTGAGCAAGTTTCTTAACCTTTGTAAGTCTGTTTCCTTATCTGCAAAGTGGTACTAATGGTATCATCTTCATAAGCCTCTTGAGGATTGAATAAAAAATGTGTGTGAAGAGCCTAGTACAGTGCTGGGCATGAAGTATGTCCTCATTTATATATATATATATATATATATATATATATATATATATATATATATATATTTAAATTGGAGTTTCACATTCTCTTCTATTATGGTTTATTACTGTCATTATATTATGGGCATAATAACTACTATTATTTTCTAAATATCTGGAAGACAACTAATAAAAATGCAGGATTCCTGTTTTTTTTCTTTGTTGTTTGTATATATATATATTTTTAATTGGAGTGTAATTGCTTTACAATGTTATGTTAGTTTCTGCTGTACAGTGAAGTGAATCAGCTATATGTATACATATATCCCCTCCCTCTTGGACCTCCCTCCCCCCCATCCCACCCATCTAGATCATCACAGAGAACCGAGCTGAGCTCCCTGTGCTATACAGCAGGTTCCCAGCAGCTATCTATTTTACACATGGTAGTGTATTTATGTCAAACCTAATCTCTCAATTCATTCCACCCTCCCCTTCCCCACCATGTCCACATGTCCATTTTCTATGTCTGCATTTCTATTCCTGCCCTGCAAAGAGGTTAATCTGTACCATTTTTCTAGATTCCACATATATGCATTAATATACGATATTTGTTTTTCTATTTCTGACTTACTTCACTCTGTATGACAGACTCTAGGTCCATCCACATCTCTACAAATGACCCAATTTCATTGCTTTTTATGGCTGAGTAATATTCCATTATATATATATATCTCTCTCACATCTTCTTTATCCATTCAGGATTCTTGGGAGATTTACTTCTCCTGTGCATTGCCTAGTTATGTTTACTACAATATTGGACTTTATAATAAGTTTAAAGGATGTGGTCTATTTGAATCCAACATCCCTGGGTTCAATCTTAGCTGGATACTTTCTATATATGCTCTTTAGAAAGTCAGGTGACCTCTCTGAGTTTGTTTCCTTTTCTGTAAAATGAGAATAATAAATACCTTGTGGGATTAGAGTCATATTTTAGGAATATAAAGTGAATAGCATATACTAGGTGCTTAATAAATAGCAGTCACTGTTATTGTTATTCTCTCTACAGAGCATCTGGCTACATTAATCCTTCTGTCCTATTAGTCTCAAGTTTAAGATGTTCCTTGTGTCATTTTCTCAGCATTGAAAGAAACTTTCCCAAGAAATATAGTGCCCCTTTCCACCCAAGTGGAAGAACAACTAACATTCACATAATGTTTTAACCTCCATAAAATATACTCAGATATGTAATTGTATTTAATCTTCACAACAGATTTGTGAGACAGGATTAGTCTCATTTTACAGTCCATTTGGAACATGACTAATGGGATTGCCCACGGTGACTCAGCCAGGAAGGGGCAGGAAGTTCGCACTGAGGTCAGTCCTTTTGTCAACAAAGCTCACATCCTTTCAGACCTCCAGTGGCCTCTCTTCTCTATCTCGTTGTCTCCACCAATCAGAAGAAAATGTTCTTTGACGTCTGAGTGGCCACTAAAGATGAAGTCACCCTGAGAAGAAGCAAAGGCTGGAATTTCTCACCTTATGAGTCTATTAATTAATGAGAACTCTGGCTTTCAATCACTGTTTCTACGTTGACTAAGTCTCCATCACCACCATTTCATCTAATCTGGAAGATCTTATCCCTCTCCATGCTACTTGCTCGAATCCTACACATCCTTCAAGACGCAGCTCAGGTCTTGAACTCAAATCTTTCGTCCCCGACGAGGGGTGGTCAGATACCACTCCCCAACCATCTAATTCAAAGTTTCCTCTAAAATGCTTGTAATGATAAAGGTCTTTAAAAGGTTTTGTCGTAAGAGATAAACTGATGTATCTAGAAAACAATTCCAATTATGGATGTTATTTATAGAAGTAAATACCATCAGTAAGTTTCAGCAAAGCACTTACAGTAGAGTGGTTTGGACCAAATCCAACTTGTTCACTTGTTAATATATTATTTATATTAACAAAATCAAATGTTAGGCTGAGCACCAAGTTTTTTTCCCCCAATACTATTTGTTTACTAAGGCTATTGTCCTTCTAGATTTTGTCTAACATAAATTTCATGATATACACCATAATTTCTGAGACCCTTGATAACATTTGGAAATGCAGAGGGTTAACTAATAGGAAGGACAGCCCACACAATCAATTTTGCATCATTACCCATAAGCTCTTTTCCACTGTTGTGTAGAAAGATTTAAGAAGAAAAGAGGCCATGGCGTACTGCTGTTTTATACACTCCCTCACTCTCCACTCTGCTGGGTTGTTTGCCATGGATTACTCATCTCTCCCAGGTAGCTCTCAGTAGTGGTCAAATATTTAAGAAGTATGTATTTCATCATGACTCTATCATATACTTCCCCTTCAGTGCCTTCATTCCTTCTTAGCCTGAGTCATTACATACTTGATAATCTATTGAAGCACTAACCTACCTTCATTTATTTTCCCTTTTCTTGTCACAACAAGATTTTACAACATGGCAAACCAGAGCACATCTAACTGGGACTCAGGTGGACAGCCTGGGGCAGAGGGAATGAGGGGTGCTGATCCTCATTTCTCTCCCCACAATGCTTTTTTGTCAGCTGCCCCCTGCGACTTCCAGGTGGATATTGCACTTAAACCTGGCCCTACAGCAAGATTTCAATGCTGGCTCCAACATTCAATAGCTCTGCTGTTGGGTAACTCCTTATAAGTCCTCCTTATAAGTCTGTTTCCACATCTGAACAAGAGGATGAGAGTACATCTACCTCATAGGGTTGTTGTGAAAACTACATGAGAACATAGTACTTTATAAATTCTGTTTATAATGCTGGCCATTTCATTGCAGAACCCTGTAATTATTAAAGAGCTAATTTTTGTTAATTCAAAATCTTCCTCTAAATTATGTCCATTGCCTGTAGTTCCAGTAATAAACATTAATTACCAGTAACAACAATGGTGATAATAATGTCATCTGCCATTTATTGAGCATTTACTATATGAAGTGTTTTACATAAATCACTCACATGATCTTTATGAAGTGATATGACTTTTACAGTTGGAAGCATGATGCAAACTGGTGCACTGAAAGAAGATTCATTAAAAAAAAAAAAAAGCAAATAGGGATCTGGTAGAAAGTATCATGCTTATAAATCCATGGTTGTGGTCTGTATCACTCAGGGTCCAGCAGGAAATAGATGGCTCACTCTGGAAACAGTTCAATGATGGAACTACTTACAAAGGTGTGGGCAGGATGTAGGGAATCACTCAGAAATGGTGAAGTATCCAGCGACTGGGAACAGGGAAAGCTGTTAGCACCCCTAGGTCAGAAGAGGAGGGAACTGTCACCAGACCTCCATGAGAGCTATAGCCTTGGGGGAGGGGTTGTCTCCCAGCAGCTATAGCTGTAGGTGAAGGAAGGCAGCTCCTGTCAAGCTGGCATAGCAGTTAGGGATGGAGGGAATAACTACTCAGATTTCTCCCATTCTTTGATCTCCTGCCTTAGCCTCCCATTCACTGAACCCAATCAGAAGTCAGAGGGCCAGGGAGCCAGGTAAAGCACGGGGGTCAGTCATCTGGAGCACAGAGCAGTGTGGAGAGTTCACCTGAGAGGTCACCCTGGGAAGAACCAGAGCAGGATCATGAGAAATGCCAGCATAAATGGTACCTAAATTTAAAAGAAGATAAATGAATGATTAAATGTGCAGAACTTACTCTAAGAATGGGCTGTTTCCAAAGCTTTGTTTTTCAGTTTTTTCGTGGTAACTCAGAGTATATTTTTCCTAGATGCATTTTAAATGTTGATTCTCATCTCCACCCACTCCTCTAAAGCTCTGGGATTCACATTTACTTGAAATCTCATACAAGTAGGACAGGGCTGAAGAGCAGGGTCATATGGTGAAAGAAGGAGAAAGATGAGGCACCTCCTCTCCCTTCCCAGGGTGCAGGACTGGTTCTGGTGAGTTTTGAAGCAGAAAGTTTGTTCGGGTCCCACCCCCACTCTTGCTGGGTACCCTTCTCATTCTGTCCTAAAATAGTTGCTGTGGCAACCACCTGCTCTCCCTGTGAAATGCTCTATGCTCCCCAGTTACCTACTTACCCTTTCTCCTTAATCATAAGTGGTTTAGAGCTTGGATTTTGGAGTTGACCTTGAGTTTCTCTATTCCAGATTTTGCAAATTCCTATCTATGCTATTGAGCTACTTAGTTAACCTCTCTGAGTTGAGTTTATGCACTTGTGAAGTGGGGATTCCACTAGGACTACTGTGGTCAAATGAGATTTCTGGGACTCCACCCAGCTGGGGGCAGAGAATCACATGAGTAAGCCTGTGAGGGCTGACTTGGCTTTTCCTCTTCGTTTTGAGAATGCGGTCTCTGAGTTTATCCCAAGAACCAGGAAAGGTCAGCCATCACCCATCATCTCCCTTAGTAACAGAGAGGTTGTCTGAGTTCTTTTGAAAGAGTGGACTGCGGTACAGCATGAAGTTAACTCATTGGATCTGACTTGCAAGACATCGTTAATCGCTGTTGGGGATTCCAGGGCCTTGGGAAGCAAATTATGGGATGTGCAGTCTGCCCCAGCTCTGTGGAACCAACTATCTTCTGCTTAGACTCTGTATTCTTTTAGAAATATGTTGGAAACTCTAATTTAGTGTGTGTGTATGTGAGTGTGTGCATGCATCCACATGTGCTTGTGTGTGGCCTTTTTCTACAAATCTGTACCCCAGTGATTCTCAAACTTTAGCATGCATCAGAAGTGCCTGAAGGGTTTGTTAAAACAAAGGCTTCTGGGCCCATGCCCACAGTTTCTGATTCAGCAGGTCTGTGGTGGGGCCTGAGAACTTGCATTTGTAACAACTTGCATTTGTAACAGCATTCCCAGGTGATGCTGATGCTACTGGCCCAGGGAGCACACTTTGAGAACCACTACTTTGCCTCCCTGAAATTCTTTCCCGGAGTTCTTGAGAGGGTGAAATGAGGTGATCCACATAGAGTTCTTAGCACAGGGCCTGGCACAGAGTCAACGTCTGCTGCTACCACGACCTCAGCCGTCATGACAGCTTCTCCTTGTGCCTCTCCTACTGCTCAGCTGCTCCTACTGCCTGGTTATCCTTCATTTTGGATAACTTTAGTTAGGTATTAAGAGCAATGCAATCTGCCTTAATTAATTAAAGAACATAATTACCTCTCTGGGAGTCATTTGCATTTTAAAGAAGCTTGTTAATTCAAAGAGATTTGTAATTTGAAGAATATTAGACACTGTGATAAAGAGATATACAGAACTTCTGGCCTTGTGTGTTGGAAGATACTTTAAAGAAGGGAGCGGACACCACATAGGCTCTATGCTGGGTCATCTCTTTATGCCTACTATTTAGGATTCCACGTTTTTTCTGAAAGTACTGAGCTTTTCCACAATGGCTTCTTGAGTGGGGATGGCACATGGCCTGGGTGTTGGGTAGGGCAGTTGTGGCCATTTAAACGTATGGGTTCTTTGTAAATCTGGTGTTTATAAACTAGGCGGTGCTTGCACTGTGATTATTTGTTCAATCATGTAACAGAAGATGCACAAAAGATTCATTTGAAAAGTACGCCTTTCAATTTCATGCTGAGGAAGTTCAGTGTAATATAATTATAATAAAATGGTAGTAAAACAACATTTTGTTTTCAACTGTGGAATGAGCAAGTAGAAAACTAGTTGGAAGCCAATCTTCTGAAAGTCCTTTGATTTGGAGAATATAACTTGGTAGCTATATGGACTTAATCTTTGGACCTAACCCCAGAGTATACATAAAGAGCAAAAAATAGTATACTGATCAACAGTTTCAAATACAAGCTTACCAGCCATCTTGATAAAATGAGTATTAACATATATAAGAATGCCAACACTGTGCTTTTTCAGTTCAGAAATATTATGCCATCAAACTGCAGTGGTTAAAAATTAGGATTCATTAAAAACTGTTAAAATCCTTAAATTTTTCCTGCTTAAGAAATCCAGAAAACATCAAACTTTTTCTAGAAGCTGAAGTAAGGAAATTAATGTCAGCGACAGAAATACAGTGAATCTAATTAGAAGTCCCTGGGCAGCTGCTCATTAGTGTGGTTAGTTAGTAAACGAAATTTCAGCTGCTGTGAATTAGACTATGTGTCTTCGGTTATTTTTTCTAAAAAGAATCACAAAATGTCTACAACTGTTTTTTGTTAATAGAGTATTTTTTTTCCCACAAACAAAAAATATTTAGGATCTTTGTCATGAGGAGAGAAATGGCCATCTGGGGACAGATTTTCTTAAATGTCTGTGTGTTAAGCTTGGGTGAGTGAAACAAAAGCCCATTTTCTCCCATGAGACAGGGGCTTTCATTTGTCTGCTAAGCTACTCGGTTTCACATGTTTCTTTTGTCAAATCCTTTAATTTAATTTTTTAACCATTTGTACCCCTTGATCAGATTTCTCTTAAAAAGAAAGAAAGAAAGAAAACCTCAGCTAGATTGAACAATATCTAGTAACAGATATATAGGATAGATTGGAACACTTATCTGTCAATGGCTAAAATGTGGCGCTTGTTTCCTTTTTTAAGTCATTGCTATGGATGTTTGTACCTTTGCTGCTTGAGAGTTCATGGGTACTTTAGAGACCCGACAAGAGCTAAATTCCAGTATTTCAGATGTGTTTATAAGGAAGGTATGATAATTAGGCAACTGCTGTAGGATTTGATACCCTGTACTCCCCCAGGGTGTTTAAATACTTTTAGATTATATTTGAAGTTTACCCCTGGGCTCATACCTTTCTGTAGAGACCCTGGAATGCACTGGCTGTGTCCTCTTTACCCACAGTTTAGCCATGATTGCAGTGTTTGGGGGTCCACACGTTCAGACTGGGGATTCCCTCGAGCAGTTTTTCAGCTGGAGGTGATTTTGTCCCATGGGGGATATTAACAATTTTGGTTGTCACAATTCACAAGTGGAGGTTGGGGGAGAGGGAGTGACTACTAACATCTGCTGGGTAGTGACCACGGATGCTGCTACACAGCCTACACAGCAAGGAATAATCTGACCCCAAATGTCCATAGTGCCGACGTGGAGAATCCCTGTCCTATCGGCATCAAGCAGTCGCTGAATGAGTAGACACACACAGCATGGATGGTACACCTTTCAGCTGTTGGAATCTCTGCAGAATGCAACATGGGTGTACACTGGAATTTAGCCAAACATTCCAAAGACCTCCTAGCCTTACCACTGAAAAGACTTTTAAGATAACTGTTTATTCCCCTACTCTTCTTTTTAAAAAATTTACATTTCCAATTTATTTCTCTGTGAAAGTCCTTGGGTCAGTGGCACATAGAACATAGTGTTACACTTTCAGTAAATGACAAACAAATTTTCCAATATGACTGGTATCAAATATCAGTCACTGAGATATTCTTCTATCTAAAACAAACTAGTGGAGAGACCTTAAAGATGGCAGAGGAGTAAGGCATGGAGATCACCTTCCTCCCCACAAATACATCAAAAATACATCTACATGTTGAACAATTCCTACAGAACACCTACTGAACACTGGCAGAAGACCTCAGACTTCCCAAAAGGCAAGAAACTCCCCACGTACCTGGGTAGGGCAAAAGAAAAAAGAAAAAACAGAGACAAAAGAACACAGATGGAACATGCACCTCTGGGAGGGAGCTGTGAAGGAGGAAAAGTTTCTACACATTAGGGAGCCACTTCACTGGTGGGGATGAGGGGTGGGTGTTGGGGGGAAGCTTCAGAGCCATGGAGGAGAGCACAGCAACAGGGGTGCAGAGGCAAAGTGGAGAGATTCCTGCACAGAGGATCAGTGCTGACCAGCACTCACCAGCCTGAGACCCTTGTCTTCTCACCCGCTGGGAGGGGTGGCGGCTGGGAGCTGAGGCTCAGGCTTTGGAGGTCAGACCCCAGGGAGAGGACTGAGGTTGGCTGCATGCAGACAGCTGGAAGGGGGCTAGTGCACCACAGCTAGCCGGGAGGGAGTCCGGGAAAAAGTCTGGACCTGCTGGAGAGGCAAGAGAACACTGTTTCAGGGTGCATGAAGAGAGGGGATTCCTGTTCCACGTGCCCACAGAAGGCAGAGCACCACCTGAGCGAGCTCCAGAGACGGGCATGAGCCTTGGCTACCAGCTCGGACCCCAGACTGTTAATGCTGTTGCTGCTGCCACCAAGAATCCTGTGTGCAAGTGCAGGTCACTACCCACAGCCCCCTGGGAGCCTGTGCAGCCCGCCACTGCCAGGGTCCTGTGATCCAGGGATAACTTCACCAGGAGAACACACGGCATATCTCAGGCTTTTGCAATGTCATGCCAGCCTCTGCCACTGCAGGCTTGTCCCGCATTCCAATTATGACTACTGTAACCTTCCCTCTCCCCAGCCTGAGTGAGCAAGAGAGCCCTAATCAGCTGCTGCTTTAGCCTCCTCCTGTCTGGGTGGGGAACAGATGCCTGAGGGTGGCCTACACGCAGAGATAGGGACAAAACAAAAGCTGAACCCCAGGAGCTGTGCAAACAAAGAAGAGAAAGGGAAATCTCTCTCAGCAGCCTCAGGAGCAGCAGATTAAATCCCCACAATCAACTTGATAAACCCTGCATCTGTGGAATACCTGAATAGACAATGAATGTTCCCAAAATTGAGGCGGTAGACTTTGGGAGCAACTGTAGACTTGGGATTTGCTTTCTGTGCCTGATTTGTTTCTGGTTTTATGTTTATCTTAGTTTACTTTTTAGTGCTTGTTATCATTGGTGGATTTGTTTATTGGTTTAGTTTCTCACTTCCTTTTTAAAAAATTTTTATTATTTATTTTATTTTATTATTATTTTTAATTTTTTTTCTCTTTTCGTGAGTGTGTATGTGTATGTTTCTTTGTGTGATTTTGTCTGTTTAGGTTTGCTTTTTCCATTTGTCCTAGGGTTCTCTCTGTTCGTTTTTTTTTTTTTAGTTGTTTGTTTTCTTTTTATGAGTGTGTGTGTGTATGTTTCTTTGTCTATTAAATGTTGCTTTTACCATTTGGTTTGGGGTTCTATCTGTTCATTTTTTTCCTTCCTTTTCTTCTGAGCCATGTGGCTGGCAGGGTCTTGGTGCTCCGGCCAGGTGTCAGGCCTGAGCCTCCAAGGTGGGAGAGCCGAGTCCAGGACATTGGACCACCAGAGACCTCCCAGCCCCACATAATATCAATCAGTGAGAGCTCTCCCAGAGATCTCCATCTCAACACTAAGACCCAGCTCCACCCAATGGCCAGCAAGCTCCAGTGTTGGACACCCCATGCCAAACAACTAGCAAGACAGGAACACAACCCCACCCATTAGCAGAGAGACTGCCTAAAGTCATACTAAGTTCACAGACACCCCAAAACACACCACCGGATGCGGCCCTGCCCACCAGAAGGACAAGAGTCAGCCCCACCCACCAGGACACAGGCACCAATTCTCTCCACCAGAGAGCCTACACAAGCCACTGAACCAACCTCATCCACTGGGGGCAGACACCAAAAATAACGGGAACTATGAGCCTGCAGCCGGTGAAAAGGAGACTCCAAACACAGTAAGTTAAACAAAATGAGACACAGAGAAATATGCAGCAGATGAAGGAGCAAGGTAAAAACCCCCCAGACCAAACAAATGAAGAGGAAATAGGCAGTGTACCAGAAAAAGAATTCAGAGTGATGATAGTAAAGATGATCCAAAATCTCAGAAATAGAATGGAGAAAATACATGAAACGTTTAACAAGGACCTAGAAGAAATAAAGAGCAAACAAACAATGATGAACAACACAATAAGTGAAATTAAAAATATTCTAGAAGGATTCAATAGCAGAATAACTGAGGCGGAAGAATGGATAAGTGAACTGGAAGATAAAATAGTGGAAATAACTGCCGCAGAACAGAATAAAGAAAAAAGAATGTAAAGACTTGAGAACAGTCTTAGAGACCTCTGGAACAACACTAAACACAGCAACATTTGAATTATAGGGGTTCCAGAAGAAGAAGAGAAAAAGAAAGAGTCTGAGAAAATATTTGAAGAGATTATTGTTGAAAACTTCCCTAACATGGGAAAGGAAATAGTCAATCAAGTCCAGGAAGTGCAGAGAGTCCCATACAGGATAAATCCAAGGAGGAACATGCCAAGACACATTAATCAAACTATCAAAAATTAAAAGCAAAGAAAAAATAATAAAGTAGCAAGGGAAAAGAAACAAATAACATACAAGGGAATCCCAATAAGGTTAACAGCTGATCTTTCAGCAGAAACTCTGCAAGCCAGAAGAGAGTGGCAGGACATATTTAAAGTGATGAAAGGGAAAAACCTACAACCAAGATTACTCTACCCAGCAAGGATGTCATTCAGATTCGACGGAGAAATTAAAACCTTTACAGACCAGCAAAATTAAGAGAATTCAGCACCACAAAACCAGCTTCGCAACAAATGCTAAAGGAACTTCTTTAGGAAGGAACACAAGAGAAGGAAAAGACCTACAAAAACAAACCCCAAACAATTAAGAAAATGGTAATAGGAACATACATATCGATAATTACCTTAAATGTAAATGGATTAAATGCTCCAACCAAAAAACACAGACTGGCTGAACAAGTACAAAACAAAACAAGCGCCATATATATACTTGTGTATGTGTGTGTACATATATATATATATATGTATATACCTGTATATATATGTGTATATTTATGTATATATGTGTGTGTGTGTATATATATACATATACACACACACACAAGAGACCCACTTCAGACCTAGGGACACATACAGACTGAAAGTGAGGGGATGGAAAAAGATATTCCATGCAAATGGAAATCAAAAGAAAGCTGGAGTAGCAATACTCATATCAGACAAAATAGACTTTAAAATAAATACTATTACAAGAGACAAAGAAGGACACTACATAATGATCAAGGGATCGATCCAAGAAGATAACAATTGTAAAAATTTATGCACCAAACGTAGGGACACCTCAATACATAAGGCAAATGCTAACAGTCATAAAAGGGGAAATCAGCAGTAACACAATCATATTAAGGGACTTTAACACCCCACTTTTACCAATGGACAGATCATCCAAAATGAAAATAAATAAGGAAGCACAAGCTTTAAATGACTCATTAGACCAGATGGACTTAATTGATATTTATAGGACATTCCATCCAAAAACAACAGAATACACTTTCTTCTCAAGTGCTCATGGAACATTCTTCAGGATAGATCACATCTTGGGTCAAAAATCAAGCCTTGATAAATTTAAGAAAATTGAAATCCTATCAAGCATCTTTTCCAACCACAACACTATGAAACTACATATCAATTACAGGAAAAAAACTATAAAACATACAAACACATGGAGGCTAAACAATACACTACGAAATCACCAAGAGATCACTGAAGAAATCAAAGAGGAGATCAAAAAATACTGAGAAACAAAAGACAATGAAAACACAACAACGCAAAACCTATGGGATGCAGCAAAAGCAGTTCTAAGAGGGAAGTTTATAGCAATACAATTCTACCTCAAGAAACAAGAAACATCTCAAATAAACAACCAAACGTACACATAAAGCAATTAGAGAAAGAACAAAAAAACCCCCAAAGTTAGCAGAAGGAAAGAATTCATAAAGATCTGATCAGAAATAAATGAAAAAGAAATGAAGAAAACAATAGCAAAGATCAATAAAACTAAAAGCTGGTTCTTTGAGAAGATAAACAAAATTGATAAACCATTAGCCAGACTCATCAGGAAAAAAAGGAAGAAGATTCAAATCAACAGAATTAGAAATGAAAAAGGAGAAGTAACAACTGACACTGCAGAAATACAAAGCATCATGAGAGACTACCACAAGCAATTATATGCCACTGAAATGGACAACCTGGAAGAAATGGACAAATCCTTAGAAAAGTACAACCTTCCAAGACTGAACCAGGAAGAAATAGAAAACATGAACAGACCAATCACAAGAAATGAAATTGAAGCTGTGATTAAAAATCATCCAACAAACAAAAGCCCAGGGCCAGATGGCTTCACAGGCAAATTCTCTCAAACATTTAGATAAGAGCTAACACCTATCTTCTCAAACTCTTCCAAAATATAGCAGAGGGAGGTACACCCCCAAACTCAATCTACTAGGCCACCATCACCCTGATACTAAAACCAGACAAAGATGTCACAAAAAAAGAAACTTAGAGGCCAATATCACTGATGAACATAGATGCAAAAATCTTCAACAAAATACTAGCAAACAGAATCTAGCAGCACGTTAAAAGGCTGACACACCATGGCCAAGTGGGGTTTATCCCAGGAATGCAAGCATTCTTCAGTATACACAAATCAATCAATGTGATACACCATATTAACAAATTGAAGGATAAAAACCATACGATAATCTCAATAGATGCAGAAAAAGCTTTTGACAAAATTCAACACCCATTTATGATAAAAATTCTCCAGAAAGTGGGCATAGAGGGAACCTACCTCAATATAATAAAAGCCATATATGACAAACCCACAGCCAACATCATTCTCAATGGTGAAAAACTGAAACCATTTCCTCTAAGATCAGGAACAAGACAAGGGTGCCCACTGTCACCACTATCATTCAACATAGTTTTGGAAGTTTTAGCCACAGCAATCAGAGAAGAAAAAGAAATAAAAGAATCCAAATTGGAAAAGAAGAAGTAAAGCTGTCACTGTTTGCAGATGACATGATACTATACATAGAGAATCCTAAAGATGCTACCAGAAAATGACTAGGGCTAATCAATGAATTTGGTAAATTAGCAGGATGCATAATTAATGCACAGAAATCTCTTGCATTCCTATACACTAACAATGAAAAATCAGAAGGAGAAATTAAGGAAATACTCCCATTTACCACTGCAACAAAAAGAATAAAATAACTAGGAATAAGCCTACCTAAGGAAACAAAAGACCTGTATGTAGAAAACTATAAGACACTGATGAAAGAAATCCAAGATGATACAAACAGATGGAGAGATATACCATGTTCTTGGATTGGAAGAATCAACATTGTGAAAATGATTATACTACCCAAAGTAATCCCTAATTCAATGAAATCCCTATCAAACTACCAATGGCATTTTTCACAGAACTAGAACAAAAAATTTCACAATTTGTATGGAAACACAAAAGACCCCGAATAGCCAAAGCAATCTTGAGAAAGAAAAACGGAGCTGGAGAAATCAGGCTCCAGGACTTCAGACTACACTACAAGGCTACAGTAATCAAGACAGTATGGTACTGGCACAGAAACAGAAATATAGATCAATGGAACAGGATAGAAAGCCCAGAGATAAACCCATGCATATATGGTGACCTTATCTTTGACAAAGGAGGCAAGAATATACAATGGAGAAAAGACAGCCTCTTCAATAAGTGGTGCTGGGAAAACTGGACAGCTACATGTAAAAGAATGAAATTAGAACACTCCCTAACACCATACGCAAAAATAAACTCAAATGCATTAAAGACGTAAGACGTAAGGACAGATACTATAAAACTCTTAGAGGAAAACATAGGCAGAACACTCTGACATAAATCACAACAAGATCCTTTTTGACCCACCTCCTAGAGAAATGGAAATAAAATAAATAATAAACAAATGGGACCTAATGGAACTTAAAAGCTTTTGCACAGTGAAGGAAACCATAAACAGACAAAAAGACAACGCTCAGAATGGGAGAAATATTTGCTAATGAAGCAACTGACAAAGGATTAATCTTCAAAATATACAAGCAGTTCATGCAGCTCAATATCAGAAAAACAAACAACCCAATCCAAAAATGAGCAGAAGACCTAAATAGACATTTCTCCAAAGAAGATATACAGATTGCCAACAAACACATGAAAGGATGCTCATCATCTCTAATCATTAGAGAAATGCAAATCAAAACCACAATGAGGTATCACCTCACACTGGTCACAATGGCCATCATCAAAGAATCTACAAACAATAAATGCTGGAGAGGGTGTGGAGAAAAGGGAACCCTCTTGCACTGTTGGTGGGAATGTAAATTGATACAGCCACTATGGAGAACAGTATGGAGGTTCCTTAAAAAACTAAAAATAGAATTACCATCTGACCCAGCAATCCCACTACTGGGCATATACCCAGAGAAAACCATAATTCAAAAAGAGACATGTACCACAATGTTCATTGCAGCACTATTTACAATAGCCAGGACATGGAAGCAACCTAAGTGTCCATTGACAGATGAATGGCTAAAGAAGATGTGGCACATATATACAATGGGATATTACTCAACCATAAAAAGAAACGAAACTGAGTTATTTGTAGTGAGGTGGATGGACCTAGAGTCTGTCATACAGAGTGAAGTAAGTCAGAAAGAGGAAAACAAATACCATATGCTAACAAATATATGGGATCTAAAACAAATGGTTCTGATGAACTTAGGGGCAGGACAGGAATAAAGACGCAGATGTAGAGAATGGACTTGAGGACATGGGGAGGGAGAAGATTAAGCTGGGGTGAAGTGAGAGAGTAGCATTGACATATATACACTACCAACTGTAAAATAGATAGTGGGAAGCAGCTGCATAGCACAGGGAGATCAGCTCAGTGCTTTGTGACCACCTAGAGGGTTGGGATAGGGAGGGTGGGAGGGAGACACAAGAGGGATGGGATATGGGGATATATGTATGTATGTGTCTGATTCACTTTGTTATACAGCAGAAACTAACACACCATTGTAAAGCAATTATACTCCAATAAAGATGTAAACAAACAAACAAACAAACAAATAAATAAATGAAACTTGTTGTTACCAGTGGGGAGAGGGAAGGAGGGAGGGGCATGTTATGGGTATGGGATTAAGAGGTACAAACTACTGTGTATAAGATTGATAAGCAACAAGGATATATTGTACAGCACAGGGAATTATAGCTATTATCTTTTTTAAGTTGAACTATAGTTGATTTACAATATTGTGTTAGTTTCAGGTGTACAGCAAAGTGATTCAACTTGCCTCCATAGGTACTGCAAGCTACTGAAAATGGCATAAAACATTGGCATAATTCATTTGGTGCAAAAGTAATATAATATGTATGAGTTAAATCAAGAAGCCAAATGCTCAAAGAAAGGTAACATACAAAGAAGCAGAGGCAGATATATATGCGGTGTTCTACTGCACCTATTTTCTTGAGCTGTTAGAGCATTTGAAATTATGGTGTTCATACCAAATATTTCTAAAATTTTGTAAACTCTGGTAGTGTGCAATTTGTCTAAAATATATTTTTCCCCATTAAACAGTTTATTACAACACGACATCTATTGTAATCAAAGTGGTACTGTTTACAGTCATTATCATATGTACATTTTTAACAAGAACAAACTACCATAAAACAAGCATTTACTTGAGTTTTTTTTCAATTGCGTGCCCATTATAATGGCTAAATGTATATAACCAGTGATAAAGTTGCAAAAGCTATAACTTTTTAAATCACACAGGTTTCCTTCATATAAAACAGGTAAGCAACATAAAAAATAATAGTAGAGCTACTGGTTACCATTTATGCAGATTTGCTTTATTCAGATCTATTCCTGTTCATTTTATCCATGAATCCTTACAGGTTCAGTTCAATCACAAGAAGCGAACTGCTGGACAAGCATCATTTTTCCCCCATGAAGACTGTTTTGTCTTGGAAGTTGCTCTTCTTCCTTCAGCTTCTAACGATGAAGATACTCGCGCTCTCGGTCACGCTCTCGGTCCCGGTCCCGGTCCCGGTCCCGGTGTCTCTCTAGGTCTCTGCTTCTCTCTCTGTAATAATCATCATGATGATCTCCACTGTGGAATTTACGACGCCGACTCTTTCCTCGTGATCTACTATGATCCCTTTCTCTTGATCGTTCACGTCTTGATCCAGAACCATAAGACTGGGATTCAGTTCCATGAAGGCAATCTTGCAAAGAGCTAATAAGAACTTTGCAATGATCATCAGCAGATACTTTGGATTGTTTAATTAAAGAAATTGCAGTTACCAATGTCTCAATAGCACTCCCATAATCACCAGCACTGGCATCAGACACAGGTCTTGAAATAGCACTGCTTGAGATTGCCCTATTTCTAGTCATGATTTCTTCAAACTCAGCGTCACTCAATGGTGTTCTTGCAGTATCCATTCTCCTTCCAGGAGGCCCACAGTCACCCCTATCATATGGTGGACGCTGGCCACATGGATCTGTTGGTGGTGGCCCCCAGCTATGTGGTGTAGGCATGCCGCTGTTAGTTGGTGGAGGAAAGAAAGCCGGGTTCACGTGTGGAGCTGGTGGTGGGGCACCTGGAGGAGGTCCAGGAAGATACGGAGGAGGAGCGAGCATAAGGGGTGGCCCAAGAGGGCCAGGTAGGTGAGGCAGAAAGGGGCCTGGAAGTGGAGGTGGTCCCTGTTGTGGAGGTGGTGGACCAGGAGGGGGGTCGTAGCCTGGAACTGGAGGTGGAGGAGCAGGAGGAAGCGGACCCAATGGAGGCTGCCCAAAAGGTTGTCCAGGAAAAAGAACTGGTGGTGGAGGGCAATCTCCTCGATTAGGAGGCCCAGCTAAAGGAGGAGGCAGAACCTGACCAGGAGGTGGAGGACCTGGTGGACCGGGGGTGGGCCTGGAGGACCCAAGGTTGGACACAGTGGAGTCTGTCCAGCTGGAAAAGGTGGAGGTGACCCTCCTGGTCCTGCTGGTCCAAGAAATCTGTCCCCACTAGGAACAGCCCCTGGAAAACAGGCCTGTCCTCTACCACCTTGTGGAAATGCTGCACGTGAACTGCCTCCCGGAGGACCAGCTTTACCTTCCCCAGACATTTGTCCTGATTGTGTAGTTTTCCTGGACTGCATTTCAGATTGACTCAGGAACTGTTTATTGCATGGAGTTACAACAGGATTCTGACCATGAAGTTCTCCTTTAGGCAACAGATTCATTAACTTTTTTGAGGATGCTTCAGATCCAATACCAAGAAGAGCAAACCCCTCTGACTGGCCATTTGCCTGATTTTCAAAAAATTTTATCTCCAAAATATCAGTTACTCCCAAAGAATGAACTGCTTCAGTTAAGTCTTCATCTGTTGTCCACCATGTTAGATTTCCAATATACAATGCAATTCTCTTTCCAGTATATGTATAGACAACATTTGGTGCTGCTCCTTTACCCACATCATCACCAACAGTTGGTGGGAGAGTATCCATATAATCCTGATCTTCTGGGGCATCTCCATTATTTGCAGATGTAGAGATGACATCATCATACAAATCTATCAGATCATGCCCACCATATTCACCTTCCTAGTTGAACTCTTCGCCCACATCCACGTAAATGTCTGTGTGGTCCACACCATCCGCCATCTTCTCTCGGCCTCAGCTGCCTCCACCCGCTGCCTCCTGCAGGTCTGCCCGCAGTGGTAGCAGCAGCAGATCTCTGTCTAAAATCTGAACATAAAGGATAAAACACAGAAGGCAAGGAAGCATTATGCCTACGTCCACAGTCTGTGGTGATATGGCTGTTTTGTGAATTTGTGCATGTCTTTCTTTTCTCCTATCCCATGAATGCTCCTATTGTTTCCATACTTCCTATTCTTCACTTCTTCTCTTACCTTCATTTATTTATTTTTTACTTTTAACAGCTTTATTGAGGGATAATTTATATACTGTACAATTCACTCATTGTAAATGGATAATTCAGTGAATTTTAGTAAATTTCTGCAATTGTGCAATCATCATCACGATCCAAGTTTGAAATACTTCTTTCACTTCAAAAAGTTCCCTGTGTTTGTCTATAGTTGATTCCTGATCCTACTCCCAGCCTCAGGCAACCACTCATCTGCTTTCTGTCTCTACAGTTTTGCCTTTTCTAGAAATTTCATGTGAATTCAATTAAACTATATGTTGTCTTTTGAGTCTGGCTTCTTCCACTTGACATAATGCTTCTGAGATCCATCCACGCATGTCTATCAATTGTTCATTCCTTTATGTTGCCTAATAGTACTCCATTATATGAATATAGCATATTGTCTTTGTCTGTTAGGGCTGCTATAAAAAAATACCACAGACTGGGTGGCTTATAAACAACATAAATTTATTTCTCACAGTTCTGGAGGCTGGGAAGTCCAAGATCAAGATGCTGGCAGATTTGGTGTCTGGTGAGACCCACTTCCTTGTTCATAGATAGCTGTCTTTTTGCTGCACCCTCACATGTCATGAGGGGTGAGGGATCTCTGTGGGGTCTGTTTTATAAGGGCACTGATCCCATTCATGACAGCTCTACCTTCATGACCTAATCACCTCCCAAAGACCGCACCTCCAAACACCAACACACTGGGGATTTGGTTTCAACACATGAATTCTGGGGGGACATAGACATTCAGTCCATAGCACACATTTTGTTTATCACTTACCAGGTACTGGGTACTTGGATTGCTTTCACTTTTTGGCTCTTATTAATAGTTTCACTATGAATATTCATTTCTCAGCTTTGTGCTGACAAATGTTTTCATTTCTTTGCATGTATTCCTAGGAGTAGAATTGTGGGGTCATGTAGTTAGTGTATGTTTAACTTTTTAAGAAACCATCAAACTGTTTTCTAAAGCTGTTGTGCCATTTCGCATTCCCACCGGTGACGTATGAGGGTTCCAAATTCTCTGCATCCTCACCAACACTTGGGATGTCCATCTTTTGATTACAGCCCTCCTAATGGGTATACGTCCTCCCTTTTCAATGCCCACTTCCTTCCTTTTTACCCTCTTATTACTTTTCTTCCCAACTTGTTCCTTTAGCTGGTTGGGCTAGTACTGCAGATATTTTCACTTGTATCAAATCTCATTGCTGACCAATTCTTAGTGACAAATAGCCAAGAAATGATGCTGGTGTGGATTCAAAGATTAATCCCCTTTGGCAATCTATTCTTCATAGCTGTTGATGTTTTTCTTACAAATGCTCTGGTTTCCCATGTCGCAGAGTAGAACAAGCAGCTTTTAGGACCACAAGGTATATCTGTTCAGAATTAATAAACTCTATAATTAGAGTTTAATGACATTATAGTCACACCTGTAAGCATCTACCGCCAGGCATCTAGAAGTGCTCACCATCTCCTATATACTCTCCATAGTATGGAGGACTTGGAGGAGATCCTGTATTCCCTTATTTAAGAGAGCAGATTTACTTTTGCTAGTGTTCTGCTCTTTTATTTTTATACCTTGAGTGTTTTGTTCCCTTGGCCTGAAGTGAGTGCCTGTGAGATGAGTTTCTCTGTGTTCTGCATGGTGCCCGGCCCAACGTGACTCAGCTTTGCAGGGTGGGTGTCAGCAGTCCTCTGGGAGCAGGACTTCTGCACCCTGTGCACCCATTAGAATCACTTCCTGAGCTTTAAAGCAATACTCTTGTTCCAGTCCTACCCCAGACCAGAACCTCAAATGACTTTGGAAATGCAAAAATGGCGGAGGGGCTAGTTTCCTGTTCCCAAAATAGATTTTTCAAAATTTAGTACTTAAGGTTATAAAGATATAGGAAGAAACAGGCCAAAATAATTACAACACGAAGTTAAAAAGTACACCTTGAAAGCCATGCTTTAGAGGTAGCTGGGAAGTTGTGGAATTAGATCTGGTTTTGGACTCAGAAGATCAGGGTGAGCATTCAGACTCTGTCCTTGATAAATATTCATAAACCAGTCTGCTCCCAGCTTAGCCCTGCCTGGCTGCAATTTGGAGGCTTGCCCTTGTCTATGATAGTGTTAGGATCAAAGGGATGATCTACCTAGAAGTACTTTAAAATGATATTTTTTTCAGAGCGTTTCACATCTGCTGATTATTTATTTTCAACGTATTTTATTAAGGTTGTCTGGCCTCACTTTACCACACACAATTTGGGTTTATTTTTATCTTCTTTATCCTCTTTTGATTGGGCTAAGAGCATTGGTTCTGGAGCCAGACTGCCTGTGGGCAATCCCAACCCAGGCACTAATTTGCTGTGGGATCTTCCATTCTTATCCTCCTTTAACCTCAGTTTTCTCCTCTGTAAAATGAGCATAAAAATACCCCATGGTTCTATAAGAATTAAAAGAGGTAATGATTGTGAAGCACTTAGCACACTCCTTACATATTGGGGACTCAAGAAGTGTTAGTTTTTCTTATTAGAAAGAGTGAGTGCTTAAAAAATCCAGCAAGATCAGGCATTTTATGGTAATGGTTGAAAGGGCAGTTGCACCCTAAGTGGTCAATTTTAAGAGAGTTTAACGTCTTGGGTGGTAATTCAACCGGCCCCAGGGTACATTTTTTAGACACCTGCTTCAAGTCAATGAAATGTCAATATTTGTAAACAACTTTATTTGGAGTTTATTTTCATTATTGCTTTATTGATTTTTCCTTCCATGCAGAGCATGTCAAACGAAGCATTTCATACAAGTTTCAGGTTCTAAAACAAAGTAAGGAATTACGATTAACACCTTGTATACTATCAAATTATAAACTTGTACGGATTGAAGAAAACCTATTTCCCTAGAACTGCATATCTTAAATTACCAAAATGATACATTCTCTAAAAAACTTTTTATTATGGATATTGTCAAATAATCCATAATCCATAATGTCAGAGAGAATAGTATAATGAACCCACATGTGCCCACCACCCACCTTCAACAGTTAACAACGCTTAGGCATGACAAACATTTGAAAGTGCCATATAACTGAGAGGTAAAGGAACTCCAGTTAAACTGAGTTGATATATTCTTGTTAAAAAAACATCCAAATAATATAAAAGTGTGTGAAGTACAAACAGAATACCCATATTTCCAATCATTTTTAAAATAAACCTTTTAATAATGATGCTGTTTCAGTCAGGGCTTATAAAGTCACGCAGTGTCATAATTTAATGAGTGATGGATAAAAATTCTGGTCAGATCCTCACTGGGGATGGTTCTGATATATCAGTTACTTAGAAAATCTGATCTTTTCAGAGTAAAGCCCTTTAGCTGCCTTTCTGTTTTAGATCACCATAATTTACTTCTTTCTTGATAGATACGGACTACAAATTTTACAAGTTTTTGCAATGGCTACAGAAGGAAATAAAGACACGCATACATAGCAAAATAAATGACTACAACTGTATTAAGGGATGGTTGTATTCTAATGATGCTTTGGGTGAGGGATTACAAGTGTGAGAAAAAGAATGCTCGTTATCTCCTGCTTAGGTTCAAGGACACCGTACTGGATGAAAGGTGATTCCAGTATTCACATTTAGTGCAGATTCTGAGCTGTACGTTGAAGGTTATGGCTTGAATTTTTCCCAAATTAGGTACATAGCCATTTCACCGTGCGAGAGAAAATGGAAATTGAGGTCACATTTCAACTTGACATCTACACAACCAAATGGCAGATTTAGCCTTCCAGAAAGCCCTTTCCCATTGTCCCAATGTCCACTGAAGATTTCGTTTGTTTACCTTAGGCCTTGGGTACACCATGACATTTTATTTTAGATTTTGCAGATGTCTTAAGGCCTCTATATCCTTTTTCATTTTTTAAAAGAAGTGGTTGTTTAATGGTTTTTAATCTGATTCCACTAATTAATTTAAATGTTTTCTAATTAGACTCGATTTGCAATTTTCCAGAAATATTTGATGAGTCATCTTTTGCACCATCCATAATATTTTCAGTGAGTTTTAAAGAGATTTCTTAAAGAAGTATTATTAAAAAATATTATACAAATTAAATTTAGATTCTATAGACACAATATGTTCTAAAGTACTACTCACTGGATTAGTTCAACAATTGGGCCACACAGGATGTTTCATAAAATTTAGACACTAGAATAACATCTTAAGGCAATAGTAATTTGATTTTTTTCCTAAATGTGTTGCCATAGATTTTCCTAAATGTTTTACAAACAGTTATTAAAAGCACATTGAGAATCCAAATTCCCTTTGGGCAAAATGTTTTAGTACTTAACTTTCATTTAGTTCAAAATTACTTATGGTTAGAGTTGCAGAAAAACATCAGAAAATCATAACCAGCTATCACAACACTACGTATTTAAATCAATGCAGTGCAATCTCATCAGAGGCACCTCAAGATGCCTAATAATAAAAATAAATAAAAACAATGAGTATTATTCTTCCCTACACTACAAAAAGGGGAACATTTTAATTTTAAGTTTATTCTAAACAATTCAAAGTCTTCTCTGAGATGCTAATGAGAAACTTCCAGTGACTGGTGAATTTTTGCAATGGGCTCACTGCCATAGAGAGAGCAGGAAGGTTTGGCGAAGGAATTCTTAAAGATTGGGGGATGCGAAGATCTATCTGGAGAAAACATTGATTATGAAACTTGTTCTATGAAACTTGCTCTAAGTCCCAGTTCACAATCACAAAAAAAGCTTTGTTTATAAAATGAAAACATTTAGGATTACCTGAATTGGAACTCAGACAATTAAATTTTATATTTTGAAGGATATGCAAATAGGTAATTGACTAACTACTAATGTATTTGGAACTCACTGAAGAGGGAGTGTATGAAATGAGCCAGCTGGTGGATGAAAAGAGCCGAAGAATTATGTTTTATTTCTATTTAATGTTTCATTTTAATTGTGCCTCTAGGTAACAGGCTTATAAATGGAAAGCCTGTCTTTTGTATGGAAGGTAGAATTACTCTTCTAAAAAAAGTTAAATTGTAAGAGTTGAAAAATACCTTCAAGAGAATAAATTATCAAAGAAGAACACAGAGAGAATTTGCCAATGCAAAATTATGCTATTTCTGTACCCAAAACTATTTGTATAAAAATGCAAATTAAAGTTAGCATGTGTTTTAGTTGGCTTAAAGCAAAGGCAAGCTTTAAAATTTTTTTTAAGCTCAATTTTAATAAAAAGATCTTTGGTCTGGATTATAATTAGGCATCTTTCTCTAAATCCATGCATCTTCCTTGCAACCACCATTTTTCCAGGGATAAAAAATTTCTGATGGGTGCTAGCTGAACTGGTACAAGGCTGTTGAGCTTGGGTTTATATATCTAACTCATAATGTGCTGCCATGATTCTAGACTGAACACATTACTTCCAAGATTTGTACCTTGTTTCTGCTCTCAGTGGGTTTAAACTTAATGTGCCACCTGCTTTATTTGGTGCTTTGTTTACCATTACTTCTGAATAAAAAATTTTAAACTACACTGAAAAAAGAAAAAAATATATATTTTATGACAATTGTCCTTTTTAGGGAGATCAAGGAAATGGCACAGTTCTGAGATCACACAGTTTTGATTTCTTTATACAAAAGAGTGTAACAAAAGAGTGTAAAGGGCAAGTAATATTCCTACTTCCTAACTGGGTTATCAACATTTGAAAGTCATTGCACTGGAATAAAACAAATTTTCTAAAGTATTTCAAGGATTGAACAATACGCAAACTTTTAAAAATTTGCCTGTTAATCTGGTATAAAGATGGTATAAAGGTATACCATCCTTTATAAAGATGGTATAAAGGAAGCTAACTCATGCAGATGAATGAGGACAAAAAAATGATGTGTATTTTTAAAAACAATGACAAGATGGCCATCTTTGGACAAATGAACCATTTCAATGGAGACCCATCTCTTAAAGTGTCCTGTGAGAAAGAGGAGAACTGGGAGGTAAAAGAGCTCCAATCAGACTGAGTTGATTTGCAGAGCATGGAAATACTACCCCCTCCCCCGACTCAAAATCCTGCATTATTTGTTTGCGCAAGTCCCTCTCCTTTCTTGCCTCTCTTCTCCAATTCCACTGCTGCTGCCTTGGTTCCAGCCTTGTCTTCTCTTTCACGGACTAGAGCTCCCTTGACTTTAATCTCACTTGCTTTTGAGTCAACCTCCACTCAGCCATCAGAGTGATATTTTTATCACAAAGGTCCCCTTGGGTCATTTTCAAGCTCAAAATTCTCCAGGGGCTCCTATCTCTTGCCAGAGGGAATCGAAACCCCTTAAATGGCCTATCGAACACTTTCTGACCTGGCCCATGACCACCTGCCCAGCATCATTACTGCCATGCTCCTCATGCAATACAGAACTACTTGGAACCCCTTACCCTTGAGCCTTTGCATGTATTCTTTCTCTTCTCTCTTCTGGTTTGCCCTTTCTACCCTTCTTCTCATGCTTAGCATCTGTTTGTTCTTCAAGCATTTCTTTTTCCTGAAATGCTGAACTGACCCCTTTCTGCTCCCACCATTGCCTCTCCCAAAAGTTCAGGCCTCTTTTTCTGCTCCCCTGGTACCGAGTGCCCTCTCTGTAGTTAAGCAGGATGTTATGTTGTAAAGTTTTGCATGTCTATTTCTCCAATAAGCCATAAACTGATGAAGGTCAGGGAGGACATCATTCCCTCTGGGGATTTACAACCCACAACGCAGGATTCCTTAACACTGCTGCCCAATAAATCTTTGTTGAGTGAATGAATATGTGAATAAATTGTATGAATGGAACCAGATAAAACAGAGAGCCTGAAAATGCCACATACAATTGAGAGTTCACTGACCTGGTGATTTTCTGTATTTAGAATTCAGATTTTGACCTTAACTCCCACGAAAGAAAATCTAGCAGGTATTAAGAGCAGTTGATTTCCAAAGGGACTTAATGGCTTAGATTTTGGAGAATCATGAAGGGATAAAACCATGAACACTATTTGCTACTATAGAAAAGACTTCAAATATATTAAAAAACCCCACAAAAACAACATTCACTGTGCTTACCCTTTCCTGTAGACAAAATAAAATAATGACGGAAAGCTCAGAGTACTATTTACAGATGTCTTAAAGATTTAGGGCTGCATATCAAGGCTGATACTGGAAACATCTTGGTTTGGCACATCAGGTGACTTCAGAAGAAGGCCCACTGGGGAGATCTCAGAGTCTCTAGAAGGACTGGAGGCTGGAAATGGGGCAATGCTGGATCCATGAAAGATGGGACAGATACCAGTCCAAAGTGGAATCATATGGCAGCAAAAGCATAACAAGGCTGAAGGAGAATCCAAACAATGCTCTGCAGTTCTAAAGTTCTTTTCATCCTACGAGCTCAGAGTGCTTTGCTCTAGCTTTCTTTGAGTGAGAAGCCTTGGGTCTAAGGCGAGGAGACTAATCTGTAAGCAGAAATTCTCAAGGGCGGTGAGCTATATTTTATGATCTGGCAGTCGTCCTAATTATGAGCTCCAATAAGTTGCTAAAATGTTTTTTTCTAACCTGTGTGACGTTAACTATCACTTTATTTGTTCAAGTTGAGAAGGGGATCTTTACCCCCTTCCTAAGCATTTTTTGGGCTTCGATTTAGAGTAAGACCCCATTGTAGGTAAATTTACAACCAGATTTTTGCCTTTCAACATGGAGTAAATGTTTCACACCCTTTTAGTTAAGAATGACTGATAAAAATGGCATCTTGTGTTGAGGAAGTGGTAGCAAACTCATACAGAATAATTTATTTAAAATCAGATGTCAAGTTCCTTACTCTAGCACTCTGTACAATACTGGTTGAATCAGAGAACCATATCTATTGACTGCCTATGTGTTGGATACTGGGGTAGGCCATGTACTAAATTTCCAAGTCAAATGAAACAAAATCCCCATTTTCAAAGAGCTTAGTTTAATGAAAGAGAAGCAGAATAGGTCACCATTTATGAGACATTATGGTAGGTACACTGAACAAGCATGTAAGAAGTATTGTGGAGACTCACTAAGAAATGGAGCCCAAACCAGATGTGTGTGTTTGTGTGTGTGACAGTTTCTTGGAATTGAGTTTTGAAAAACAAATAGGAATTACTATTCTTGGTAGAGGGCAGCATGTATGAAGGATATAGGCTTGAAAACACATTGCTTTATACAGTTCATGTGGTGAAAGGGAAGAGTGCATGGGATGGAGGGGGAGCGGTGGGAGACGAGTGATGAACAACAGGTGATATCACAGAGGGCTTGGGTGTTAGGCTAAGGAATTTTAACTTTCTCTGGAAACTCATGGACCCACTTAAGGTTTTAAGCAGGGGAAGGACAGGATCATATTTACATTTTATTAAGGTTCCATTGGAAGAATTAGGGAAGCCAGCTTGTAGTAGAGTGGAATCAGAGGTAGAGAGACAGGGAAGACGCTCTTACAGCCATCCTGGGGAGACATTGATGAGGCCCGGTCCTGAGGCAGGATATGTGGGGTGGTTATGAGAGAGGACTTGGTGACAGGTGTGCGTGTGTGTGTGTGTGTGTGTGTGTGTAGATGGATGTATTTGCATGCATGTGCACTCACACAACAGGGAAGATGTCAATTTGGCTTAATAAATTATTGCCAACTTTTGAAATGTTTGGTTAAAGGGAAGCATTGTCACACATTTCTTCAAAATCTACTTTTGGTTATAATCTTGAATAATACAATTTACCTGACTCATTGTATGATAACTTTCCTCATGATACCTCAGTTCATATCATATTCACTCAGATGATGCCAAATCTTGTTTTACAGACAGAACCATGAGCCACCAACAGGCAAGATGATATACCAATGGCACTTAAGTGGCAGAGCCAGAATAGTATTCCTTGATTCTGAGCCTAGAGTTTGGTTCACCAAACACACGTCCTCTAGGGTAAAGCTGGTATATCTGCTCTTTCCTGGGGTGTGAAGGTTGCGTTTGGCTCTCTTATCCCTTTGATGGAGATTTTACAACTGGTATCCCTAGAAAGATTTCCTTAGTAGTCCAAAGAAAGTACTCTGTGGGTAGAGCCGAGGCTGCTTGCTTTGGCCTGGGAAATCCTATCTGGTCCTGACTGATAGCTGCAAAGAGAAAGAAGAGGTTTGCTAGTGATTCTGTGACCTGGCTGATTGGTGTAAGTTTAATTCCTGGGTTCCTTGTCCTTATCCTGGGCCCCTGTCTGTTTATAAAGTTATACCTTATTGCTAGGAGAGGTTTCTTATGATTTTTTGAGTTTCAACTGGGTGAAATCCTTACACAAACCTCTGAGATTCAGAGAGGTTCTGGTTCTTGCCATAGTAGGTAGTGGAGGGATGCAGGACTTTCCCACAACACCTCCCAACATGTGTCCAGAGACTGGGTGGCCATTAGCTGGTGCCTGGATGGGGGCTGGGCCAGAAAATCTTCCAGCCCTAGGACAGTGATTGGTGTGTGTGTGTGTGTGTGTGTGTGTGTGTGTGTGTGTGTGTGTGAAGATCCTTAACTCCTGGGGACTGTATAGAAATCTGGGATGTACGTGCAGTTTGAAAAACAAATTTGTAAAAAATATTTTTGTAAAAACAATGGAAAATAAATCAGAAGGTTTTTTTTTTTAAATGAATTTATTTATTTATTTATTTTTGGCTGCATTGTGTCTTCGTTGCTGCGTGCGGGCTTTCTCTAGTTGCGGCGAGAGGGAGCTACTCTTCGTTGGGGTGTGTGGGGTTCTCATCGCTGTGGCTTCTCTTGTTGCAGAGCACGGGCTCTAGGCGTGCAGGCGCAGTACTTGTGGCACGTGGGCTCAGTAGTTGCGGTGCACGGGCTTAGTTGCTCCACGGCATGTGGGCTCTTCCCGGACCAGGGCTCAAACCCATGTCCCCTGCATTGGCAGGCGGATTCTTAAACACTGAGTCACCAGGGAAGCCTTAAATCTGAAGATTTTTGATTAGGAGGGTTCGAGGTGCTCACGCCCTTCCCCAGGAGGAGGGGCAACACATTTTTTTGTTTTTTAAGTGGAAAGTTTAAAGCGTAATGGCTTTAGAATTTCCTCCAGGCCCAGCTCTTCCAATTTTTCTCACTGTCTTTCCTGCTGTTGTCTTCACCAGCAGCCCTTCCCAATGGAATGCTTTTACTAGAAGACTGGAACCATAAAGCCAACGCTGGCCAAGCCTGTCTTTCCGTAGGCCAGGGAGTCTGCAGCCTGTTGCTTGAGGTTCTGCCAGTGACTCCAGCTCTTTAAACCATGGCCCTCTGGATACAAAGTCGACCAGGCAACAGTGATGCTGGCTTCACAATGTAATGGGTGTTCTGTTTTTTTTTTCTCTCCTTTGTTTGCAAAGTCAACTAGGCAACAGTTATGCTGGCTCTCCAGTGTGATCAGTGTTTTGTTTTTTCCATCTCAAACAGACAGAACATAGACAATGCCACTTGAAAAGAATGGAAAAAACTGGCTGTGGATTTTAGTATGGTCTTCAGATTAGAGAGTTCTGGAATGGAAATCTGAAGACTGAACTCAGAACATAAGCCTTCAACAGTGATATAAGTGGGATGATATATATAGTTGGATCAACAATTTAAAAATTTTTTATAGTTATGTATTTATTTTAATAAAAGACAGCTGTTATATACACACCTGTGAACAGCTATTAAGGCTTAGAATGAGACAATGATGTTTTAAAAAGGAGTTCTTTTAAAGAAAAATAGTCTTTAAAATAAAAATGATATTCTAGGTGGTACCCAGTTGTAGAGGACTTTGTGATGTGTCCCTGACTCACTTCTTCTCCCATCCTGGCACAGCTATACTGACTGGGTGGGCTAGGAAATGAACCTGAATGGCTTAAACCATAAGTGGAGTTCTAACCCCTTGCCACAGTGATTGGTTTAGGCATGGGCACATGACCTAAGATGGTCTAATCAGAGTGAAGCTCAGGAATTTTCCTCAGCGGTTGAAGGAAACAACCCTCTCATTCCTTCCAGACAGTCTTTTGTGTGGAAGGGAGGGCTTTGCAGGGAGGCAGGCAGCCATTTTTCTCCCTCCACAGGAAAGCCGTCCTCAGGATGAAGTAGACGCATCAAGGAGGGCAGAGCCTGGAGAACTGCAGAGAAAGGGAGCCAGAGCCCCACTCAGACTCTAGCCTTGGAATTTTCAGCTACCTGAGTCCACATATTCTCTTTGTTGTGTTGTTTTCTGCTGCTTGCAGCTGAAAGTGTCCTAATAGGGCAGATGTAGCAAAGTGAGGAAGGTAGGACACCCCTGGCTGAAGTTTAGGAAACTCAGGCTTAGAGAGCAGAGTCCAGACTCCTCACCTTGCAGTCAGATCTGTATTAATAAAAATGATAAAAATAGTGAGAGTAGCTAGCATTCACTGAGGACTTACCATGTGCCAGGCACTGTTCTTAGCACTTTACATAGGTTCCCTCACTGAAACCTCACAACGACCCTATGACAATGGGAATCAGAACACCTGGATTTTTGTCCCATCTTGCCACTTACTGACTGATGACTTTGCACCCATCATCTAGTTTCTTAGTGTGTTACTTATCTGTCTCAGAGGCATGTGAGTGCTGAATGAGATAATGTGATCTAAGCACCTTAATGTGTTGCCTAAAAAAGTTTACATCTCATAACCCATCACTCTCCTCTGAAAATTCTCTGTTCTAGGGCATCTAACCAAACAGTTATGCAGATATAAACATATGCAGTACTATATCTTATGTGAGAAGCCCTCTTTTCTCCTTTCTGCTCGTCTACTTTCTCCCCTTGTTTCAAAGCTTAGTTCATGACACAGCTTTTCTGGAAGCTCTCCCACCACTCACTAGCTAATACTGCCTTCCTTGCATGGATTGATTGCCTGGAGCCTTTGCTGTCTGTCCCATCCTTTGGCCCACATCACATGCCATCTTAGTTGCTATTTAATTCTTGATGTCCTGTTTTCTCACAAGAGTGTAAATTAATAAAGGTCAGTGACCTTGTACTCTAGCTTGTAACTTATCACTCACTGGGTGCCATGATAACTCAATGACTTAGAGAAAATCCTTTTTGCCTTGAGTTAACCAAGTGCACACCTGCTTAGAAGAGATGTAGAGAAGAAAAGTCATTTTTTGTCAAAGGCATGAAAACTAATTGTTTTTTGTTTTTGTTGAATTTAGTTACCTGTGTACTTGGCTCTTACCCATTTAATCTTTGGCTTACATTCCCCCCCTTCATCATTCCCCAGATAATACAAATAAACAAATAAAAATCAAACAAAAATGACAACAGCCAGAAAAAAGAAAAGAAACCTCCCCACACAAGCTAGAAGTAGCTAGGGATTCATGATGACAGGAAGGATACTAGTGAGTGGGTATAGTGGGAACTGCCCAGAGCTGACTTTTCTTCAGGTATCAAGGTTTGGGGTGAGAGTGAAGATGTGGGTAGCCTGTGGGAGGAAAAGAGAGGAAATCTTTGGAGTGTCTGTGGACATAACCATCTTCTTCCTCAGTGCATTCCAGGCTAGTGGTTAAGGGCTACTGGTAGAGAGAGGCTCAGGTCCTGAACACACATCTTATAAGGTTCTCTGAGTCTCTTTGAGTTCAGAGTATGTGCTGGATAAACCCAGGATGGTGTTATTTAATCCAGATGGGCACCAGATCTTCTTGTTTTACTGTCTTAAATGCCATTAACATTTATTGAAGCTCAGTAGTTTTTCCATGCCTGTTAAGGGAATCGTAACACATGATGCCTATGTTGTCATTTCAATTAACTTTAAAACTTGAAAACCCCAAACCATTGCTTTTCATAAGTATTTTGCTGGTTTCTTTGCTTTCATGAGACTTGTTGACATTGTACTCAGGATGACTCATTTTCAAAACACAGAGTGGTGGAGACTATGGACATGCCAGTAAAGTAGAAACCAGGGCTTTGCCCTTTTCAATCTAGGGAGATGAGGCTGTCTTAAATAATAGATAATAATAATAATACACCTCATGTGTATACAGTGCTTTATAGGTTTCAAAACACTTTCACATTTTTTAGGTCTGCCTTGACAGGACGTCGAATAGCAAACAATCATTATGGGTGATCAATATGATGAAGGTGCGCTACTTTAAGCAGGACAGGAGGGAATGTGTGTGACCTAAGCTTTTAGCTGGACGAGCGTAGAGCTCATGTCATTTTTCAGTTAGGACACACGTACATTTTCTAGTTGCAAGAAAGGGAAACAGAAGCCACCCCCTGGGTTGGATATGATCTGGGATTGATGGAAGCTCAGTGGGCAGCTGCATCTCAGCACCTTTGGCTTTAGGGCAGGCTCAGGGGTGAGGGAGCTCTGTTTTCTTATATCACTGTGATTAACTGTCTGATAAGTAGTAAAAAGTTGGTGAAAACATATTCTAAATTATGGAGGAAGTAACTCAGATTTTATCTCATATCCTTGGATGGTGAACTGACAAGCCTGGTTCTCCAGAACAATGCTCTGTGCAGGGTCCAGATGAAGGCAAGTACCATGAATAACAACTACCATATGTATGGATAAAGAAGATGCGGTATATATAAAATGGAATATTATTCAGCCCTAAAAATGAAGGAAATCCTGCCATTTGTGACATCATGGATGAAACTTAAGGGCATTATGCTAAGTGAAATAAGTCAGACAGAGAAAGATAAATACTATGTGATTTCACTTATATGTGGAATCTAAAAACTTAACTCAAAGAAACAGAGTAGATTGGTGGTTGCCAGGTGTTGGTGGGGGTGATGAAAATGGGGAAAGGAGATCAAAGGATACAAAGTTCCACTTATAAGATGAATAAGTTTGGGGGATCTAATGTACAGCATGGTGACTATAGTTAATACTGTGTTGTGTTTGAAGGTTGATAAGAGAGTAGATCTTAAAAGTTCTCACCACACACACACACAATAATTATGTGAGGTGATAAATGTGTTAATTAACCTTATTGTGGTCAACATTTCACAACATATACATATATCAAATCATCATATTGTACACCTTAAACTTACACATTGTTGTATGTCAATTATATCTCAATAAAGCTTGGGAAAAACCTCTAAACATGAACAACAACAAAAACCAGCTTTCATGTTGAGCACATAGAGTGTGTTAGGCACTGCACTAAGTACTTCACAAGCATTATGCTAAATTATTCTTCACCATAACTGTGAGCTAGTTACTATCATTGGTCCCCTTTCACAGATGGAGGTACTGAGGTTTAGAGAGAGTAAGTAGTTTACTCAGGGCTACCTTGGCAGTCATTGATGGAGTTGGGATTTAAATCTATGCTTCCAGACTTTAATAAAGCTCAACATGCTTAATCATTGTGTCATATGTGCACACAGCAGTGCCAAACACTGATGGCAAAGCTCGTGGAGGGGAGATCTGCGTTGACTTCCACAGATACCTGTCAGAATCAGAAACAGGATCAAGCCCTATGGTTCAGGGACCACAGGTCAACAATCCACACACTGAATGAGACATAGGGTGGAGAGGAGGATGGCAAGGAACTTCAACCTTGGCAGTACCAGAAAACACAAATTAAATGTCAATGAATTAATGTGTGTTTTTACATTGATGTAGCATTATCACCATATATGTTTTAGTGAGTAGATTATGATGATGATGGCCCTGAATGAATCAAGCCTCCCTGTGTCTATGCCATTTTGCCATGTAACAGTGCCATTTCTCCTGTCAAGAGGTGGAGTTTGTTTCTCTACTCCTTTGAATCTGGGCTGGCCTTGGGACTTTCTTTGACCAGTAGAATACGGCAGAAGTGATGTTGTGTGGGATCCAGAGCTGAGGACTTAAGGGGCCTTGTGGCATCTGCTCTCACCATCTTGGACCTCTGAGACTATTACGCTGTGAAGGAATCCATTTTAGCCTGTTACAGGATGGGAGGTCGCTGACTGAAGAATAGAGTGGAATAGACTGAGGTCTCTGTTAAGAGCTAGCACCAACTGCAAGACATGTGAATAGGGCCATCTTGGGCCCTCTAACCTCAGTCAAGCCAACAAATGGATGATGGCAGCCTCATGAATGATCCAGGCAAGACCAGCAGAGGAACTGCCTAAGTTGGCAACTCACTGAATCATGAGAAGTAACAAATCACTGTGGTGCTAAGCCCCTACATTTTTGGGGTGGTTTGTTATGCAATAACAGTTTTGGTAATTTTAACAATACTTAAAATTTTGTAACACTTTATAGCTATTTTCATAAAAACCTTGAGGTATGCCAGTCAGAGATGGAGAGTGACTGGCTCAATGCCACATGGCTGAAAAGTATCGGAACTGGTATTAAACCTGGGTCTTGATACTAAGTGTCAAAAACTGGAGGATGAACTCCAGTACTCCTTATTTCCTTCGATTAAAAGAAAAAATAATGTTGGTTCATTTGGAAGTTGACTTAATTATGTATTTAATAGATTTGGATGATAGGTATTAAATACAACTACTGGTAGGTAATCATTTAAATGTCTCAGGAAGGGGTCTGGCCAAGGCAGCCACTCGGAGCTCTCGGGCGAGGCATGGAGCAAGGGCCAGTGGGCAGCGAGTGGGGCTGGGAGCATAAGCGGGAGTGGCTGAGGAGCCGGCAGCATCTGTGCAAATCTCTGTGTTTTATAACGTATTGTTTATTTTTATTTTTTTATATATTTCTATTTTTACTTTGCTTTTCTGTTGTTCTGTTTCTTTTCTCTTATTTTTCTTCTTCTTTTTCTTCAATATATTTTTCTTTTTTAAAATATATTTCCATTTCTACTTTGTTTTTCTGTTGTGTTTTTTTCCCTTTTTATTTTATTTTATTATTATTATATTTTTTATCATTTTTATTGGTTTGTTCTGTTTCCTTGCTTTATTCTTCAGTTGGCACAATGCTTTGGTTTTGTTTTTAGGTTATGTGTTTTTGTTAGTTTTAATCCTAATTGTTTGATTTCATTTTTGAGTTCTTCTATTTGTCTGGTTGTTCTCTTGCTTTTTGTATTATTTGGCTCTGTTTTTGTTTCTTTTACGTGTGTGTGTTTCCTTGTTTCTGTTTTTGTTTGGTTGATTTTGTTTTTACCATTTCTCTGGGGTTTTGTTTGTCTTTATTTTTTCTTTAATATATTTTATTTTTTTAATATTTCTATTTTTACATTGCTTTTCTGTTGTTCTGTCTTCTTTCCCCTTTCTCTTTTTCTCTCTCTCTCTTTTTTTTTATTGTCATTTTTGTCAGTTTGTTTTGTTTCTTTGCTTCATCCCTCAGTTGGCACTCTGCTTTGGTTTTGTTTTTTGGTTTTGTGTTTTTGGTTTTGTCAGCTTTCCTTTTAATCGTTTGATTTTGTTCTTGGGTTCTTTTGTTTGTCTGATTGTTCTCTTGCTTTTGATTTATTTGGTTTTGTTTTTGTTTCCTGTGTGTGTGTGTGCGTGTTTCCTTGTTTCTGTTTCTGTTTGTTTGATTTTACTTTTTACCATTTGTCTGAGGTTTTGTTAGTCTTTTTTTTTTTTTTTTAATCCCCTTTATTGCCAGGATGAGTGACTTGTGGGGTTGTGGTCCCTCGACCAGAAGTCGGGCCTGAGGCTCTGGGGTGGGAGCACTGAGTCCAGGATGCTGGACCACTAGAGAATTCCCAGCCCCAGGGAAGACTAATTGCTGAGAGCTCTCATGGAGGTCTCTATCTGAATCCAAGACCCAGCTCCACCCAACTGCCAGAAGCTCCCAGTGCTGGACCCCTCACACCAAACAACAAACAAGACATGAACACAAACCCACTGATCAGCACACAGACTACCTAAAGTCATACTAAGCTCACAGACACCCCAAAACACACCACCTGACATGGCCCTGCACACCAGAGGGAGAAGACTCAGCTCACCCACCAGAACTCAGGCACCAGTCCCTCCCATCAGGAAGCCTACACAAGCCACTGGACCAACCTCACCACCAGGGGCAGAGAACAGAAACAAGAGGAACTACGACCCTGCAGCCTGGGGAAAGGAGACCTCAAATACTGTAAATTAGACAAAATAAGAAGACAGAGAAATATCTTGCAGGCAAAGGAGCAAGATAAAAACCCACAAGGCCAAATAAATGAAGAAGAAATAGGCAAACTACCTGAAAAAGAATTCAGAGTAATGATAGTAAAGATGATCCAAAATCTTGGAAATAGAATAGAGAAAATACAAGAAATGTTTAACAAGGACCTAGAAGAACAAAAGAGCAAACAAACAGTAATGAACAACACAATAACTGAAATTAAAAACACTCTAGAAGGAATCAATAGCAGAATAACTGAGGCAGAAGAACAAATAAGTGAGCTGGAAAATAAAACGGTGGAAATAAGTGCTGCACAGCAGAATAAAGAAAAAAGAATGAAAAGAATGGAGGACAGTCTCGGAGACCTCTGGGACAACATTAAGCACACCAACATTCAAATTATAGGCATCCCAGAAGAAGAAGAAAAAAAGAAAGTGTCTGAGAAAATATTTGAAGAGATTATAGCCGAAAACTTCCCCGACATGGGAAAGGAAATAGTCAATCAAGTCCAGGAAGCGCAGAGAGTCCCATAGAGGATAAACCCAAGGAGAAACATGCCAAGACACATATAAATCAAGCTATCAAAAATTAAACACAGAGAAAAAATATTAAAAGCAGCAAGGGAAAAGCAACAAATAATATTCAAGGGAATCCCCATAACTTTAACAGCTGATCTTTCAGCAGAAACTCTACAGGCCACAAGGGAGTGGCAGGACATATTTAAAGTGATGAAAGGGAAAAACCTACAACCAAGATTACTCTACCTAACAAGGATCTCATTCAGATTCGATGGAGAAATCAAAAGCTTTACAGACCAGCAAAAGTTAAGAGAATTCAGCACCACAAAACCAGCTTTACACAAATGCTAAAGGAACATCTCTAGGCAGGAAACACAAAGGAAGAAAAACAAATCCAGGACAATTAAGAAAATGGTAATAGGAACATACATATCAATAATTGCCTTAAATGTAAATGGATTAAATGCCCCAACCAAAAGACACAGACTGGTTGAATGGATACAAAAGCAAGACCAGTATATATGCCGTGTACAAGAGACCCATTTCAGACCTAGGGACACATACAGACTGAAAGTGAGGGGATGGAAAAAGATATTCCATGCAAATGGAAATCAAAAGAAAGCTGGAGTAGCAATACTCATATCAGACAAAATAGACTTTAAAATAAAGACTATTAGAAGAGGCAGGGAAGGACACTACATAATGATCAAGGGATCAACCCAAGAAGAAGATATAACAATTGTAAATACTTATGCACCCAACATAGGATACATAAGGCAAATGCTAACAGTTGTAAAAGGGGAAATTGACAGTAACACAATAATAGTAGGTGACTTTAGCACCCCACTTATACCAGTGGACATCCAAACATAAAACAAATAAGGAAGCACAAGCTTTAAATGACAAATTAGACCAGATAGACTTACCTGATATTTATAGGACATTCCATCCAAAAACAACAGAATACACTTTCTTCTCAAGTGCACACAGAACATTCTCCAGGATAGATCACAACTTGGGTCACAAATCAAGCCTCAGTAAATTTAAGAAAACTGAAATCATATCTAGTATCTTTTCTGACCACAATGCTATGAGACTAGATATCAATTCCAGGAAAAAAAAATGTAAAAAATACAAACACATGGAGGCTAAACAATACGCTACTGAATAACCAAGAGATCACTGAAGAAATCAAAGAGGAAATCAAAAAATACCGAGAAACAAAGGGCAATGAAAACACAACAACCCAAAACCTATGGGATGCAGCAAAAGCAGTTCTAAGAGGGAAGTTTACAGCAATACAATCCTACCTCAAGAAACAAGAAAAATCTCCAATAAACAACCTAACCTTACACCTAAAGCAATTAGAGAAAGAAGAACAAAAAAACTCCCAAAGTTAGCAGAAGGAAACAAATCATAAAGATCAGATCAGAAATAAATGAAAAAGAAATGAAGGAAACAATAGCAAAAATCAGTAAAAGTAAAAGCTTGTTCTTAGACAAGATAAACAAAATTGATAAACCATTAGCCAGACTCATCAGGAAAAAAAGAGAGAAGATTCAAATCAACAGAATTAGAAATGAAAAAGGTGAAGTAACTGACATGGCAGAAATACAAAGCATCATGAGAGACTACTACAAGCAACTATATGTCAATAAAATGGACAACCTGGAAGAAATGGACAAATTCTTAGAAAAGTACAACCTTCCAAGACTGAACCAGGAAGAAATAGAAAACATGAACAGACAAATCATGACTCTTTTTGATTATTAAAAACATAATTCAAAAAGAGTCATGTACCACAATGTTCATTGCAGCTCTATTTACAACAGCCAGGACATGGAAGCATCCTAAGTGTCTGTCAATAGATGAATGGATAAAGAAGATGTGGCACATATATTCAATGGAATATTACTCAGCCATAAAGAGAAACGAAATTGAGTTATTTGTAGTGAGGTGGATGGACCTAGAGTCTGTCATACAGAGTGAAGTAAATCAGAAAGAGGAAAACAAATACTGTATGCTAACACATATATACGGAATCTAAAAAAAAAAAAAAGGTTCTGATGAACCTAGGGGCAGGACAGGAATAAAGACGCAGACGTAGAGAATGGACTAGAGGACATGGGGAGGGGGAAGGGTAAGCTGGGACGAAGTGAGAGAGTGGCAGGGACATATATACACTACCAAACGTAAAATAGATAGCTAGTGGGAAGCAGCTGCATAGCATGGGGAGATCAGCTTGGTGCTTTGTGACTACCTAGAGGGGTGGGATAGGGAAGGTGGGAAGGAGATGCAAGAGGGAGGGGATATGGGGATATATGTATGCATATGGCTGATTCACTTTGTTATACAGCAGAAACTAACACAACATTGTAAAGCAATTATACTCCAACAAAGATGTTAAAAAAGATAAAGTAGAAATAAAGGAGAGACTTGCAGTAACTGAGCCCTGATATTTGAGATCCTTAAGTGAAGGTGGAAATATTTTGGTGTAATCAATTATGATGCCAACTTCTCCAATATTCATCTACTTGGGGAAAGATTTCAGAAGTTGTGGTCTCAATTTCAGTTGCAACAGTTCTTTCATGTCTAATGGGGACTGGATTTTGACAGTTCTTTTTCCATTTTCTCAGAAATCTTCCTTTTATTTTATGATAGTCCTAGCATGTCTGCAACTGTGCAAAAAGAAATAAACAGGATTATTATGTGTTACTGGAAAAAAAAAAAAGTGACATGTACCACAATGTTCATTGCAGCTCTATTTACAATAGCCAGGACATGGAAGCAACCTAAGTGTCCATCGACAGATGAATGGAGAAAGAAGATGTGGCACATATATACAATGGAATATTACTCAGCCATAAAAGGAAACAAAATTGAGTTATTTGTAGTGAGGTGGATGGACATAGTCTGTCATACAGAGTGAAGTAAGTCAGAAAGAGAAAAACAAATACCCTATGCTAAGGAACATATATGGAATCTAAAAAACAGTACTGATGAACCTAGTGGCAGGGAAGGAATAAAGATGCAGATGTAGAGAACGGATTTGAGGACATGGCCGAGGGGGTGAAGGGGAAGCTGGGATGAAGTGAGAGAGTAGCACTGACATATATACACTACCAAATGTAAAATAGATAGCTAGTGGGAAGCTGCTGCATAGCACAGGGAGATCAGCTTGATGCTGTGTGATGATCTAGAAGGGTGGGATAGGGAGGGTGGGAGGGAGGCTCAAGAGGGAGGGGATATGGGGATATATGTATACATATAGCTGATTCACTTTGTCGTACCTCAGAAACTAACACAACATCGTAAAGCAATTATACTCCAATAAAGATTAAAAAAAAAATTAGGCTAAGTGAAAGAAGCCAGTCACATAAATGTCACATATTGTATGATTACATTTCTATTAAATGTTCAGAATAGGCAAATATATATATATACATATATACATATACATATATATATGTATATATATATATATATATATATATATATATATACAGAAAGTAGATTAGTGCTTGCCTACTGTAGGAGGGGAGAATTGGGGAGAAATTGGGAATGCCTTAATGGGTACCAGGTTTCTTTTTGGGGTAGTAAAAGTGTTTTAAAAATTGACTGGGTGATGGTTGCAAAACTCTGTGAATATATTAAAAACCATGGAATCGTACACTTTAAATGGGTGAATTGTATGTTGTGTGAATTATATCTCAATAAAGCTGTTATTTAAAAAAACAAATAAAATTTGAGGTTTTACAGAATAAAATCAACACTGGCAGAATAAGAAATTGTTGTCAAGCTAAAAGAAGTATGCCCCAAACCATAAAGATGGTATAGTGTTAGTTTGTGAAAATTTAATTTTGCTTGAATAACCACATGATATGACTGCTTTATCATTAAATTCTCTGTAGAAATGAAAAAAAAAAGTCAGTCTTAGGACAGTACATTGGAGACCATCTATGCAGCCTCTGAAAAGCATGAGTGTTCCCAGGCTCTGAAGTCATCCATGGCTTTTTCTTTTTACCATGAGGCTTGGTTCATGAGTTCATTGCTTATACTGGGAGGGACTTCCCAATAAGGCATAATTATTAGGAAGTTACTTCTCCTTCCATTTAGAGTTTCTTGAAGCAGCACAAATAAGTTTCATTTTGAAAGATCAATACAAGCCAAGTTCACCATCAAAAAATGCTGTAGAACATTTCTGGAGAATTATCTTGTGCTAACACAGGGACCATTCTGTGGGCTTGTTTCAAAAACAAAGCAAAAGCAAACCAAAACAAAACTGAACTCAGCTCTTCCAGAGATAGAATCTTTAACTTTCATCCAACTTAACACTCATTTCTAGCTGTGACTGAACACCAAGGGCTTTTGTTTTTTGTTTTCAAACATCGTATGCCATTAAGTTTTGTATGTTTTTTGTTGTCAAGAAAGACAGGCTGTCATTCTCCTTTAAAATGCATCATAAAACAACTGGCAAAAGTACAAGGAAAGGTTGCCCAAGTAGCGTCTCACACCTAAATGGAAAAGAAAAAGGTTCCTGAAATGTAGACACAGCTTCACCTCTGACCAAGTTATTTGTTTTTGTGTAACAGTATGGACATTTGGAAAATAGAAGTGATTTGTAGAACTGTTTGCTATTAACTTAAGCATCTGCTTGTGCGTGGAAGACGTGTTTGATTTGAACAAGTACACACTTGTTTTAACTATAAAGTGACACAAAATCAATAAGAAAGTAGAAATAGATAATTTTATACCCTGGTTTTTTACCAAAATTCAACCCTATAGTACTGGTTGACAGAACTGTTCACAATAATTTTGAACACAAACGCTTGTACATTCTCCAGGCTTACTGAAGTTACATGAATGTCTTTTATTGGCAACTCAGAATGGCATTTGGTGTGTAAAGCCAATTATTTAAACATGGCCTAGCTATTGCATACCATGTAATGTTAAAGTGACCATAATGTGATTTCTTACTCTCCAAAAAGCTACCTAAAAAAATTCTATTGTTCTGCTGCAATTATACAAATGAAAAAGGTATAGGCTCTTGTTTCCATATCTTGTTTATTAGATGTTGGTAGAAAATATGAAGATTAAAAAAAAATGTCCAATGTCCATTTGTTTCTAATTTTCTTTCTGTTAATGTCACTGTAAATTTTGATGCCATATTCCCGCACCTTACTGCCCCTAATCTGACAGTGTCAGAGGATCTATCTTCATTTTCTCACTCGTTTCATAATCTAATCCTCAGCTCTAACATGCAATTAGTGCCCTCTTCGCCCCCTGCATACCAAACAGACCCACTGCTACAGCTTTCCCTGTGCAATCCGTTTAGTGAGGCTGCCCATAATGAATATGTACATTTAGAAGACCTCAGCGCAGAGGGTCACAGGCAATCAACCTTGAATTCAATTATGCGAGTCAAGGTTAATGACTCGCTGCAGTGGTCAGAGGCATTCAGAATCCTGCAGATTAAATCAGCCTGTCAGAGCTGACAATGTAGAGAGGACGGAATTACTTGTGTGAGAAACAGGGAATCGTGCAAAGATAAAATGGTGTCAGTCCTCAACGAAGATTACATGGAGTTCTCTGTGGCAAATCAGATTGTAAATCTCCTCTGGACCCGCAGTATAATTAGTCTACATAAAGACATTTCTAGATTGTAACATGAAGCCACTAATAAGACCTCTTGAACTCCACCCTCAGTAGGTAACTTCGTTTTTTTACCTCGTCATTAACAACTGCTGATTGTTCAACAAGAACAATGAAAACATTATTTTTTTAGTTATATTCATCAAATGTGCTCTGTGTGACCTTTTATAACACAATCCAACATTTAATTGGTAGAAAAAAATTATATTATTTTTTGCCAGTTGTTTTATACTACATTTTTCCTTAATTTTCTTTTAAGCCCTTGTCTTGATAACAGTAGACCATAGTTAGCTGGGAAAAAAATCAGAACTTGGTTAAAAACTGTGTTGCTCATAAAAGCAGGTCTTATGATTTAAAATAAATATAAAGTACCTGAATATTAAAATTTTGTTATAATTTATTTGCAAAGCAAATATAAATTTTACTGGGATTTGCTCCAGAGACTAACCAACTTTTTTTTGTATGCTGAGATATGCACATGTTCCCCAAATTCACGTGGGAGAGAAACTTTCTTCTTTCCTTCCATGTTTTCTCCAGAGCATAGTCCCTGATTGAGAATGATTTCTGGGTGGAGAATCTCTGGTCTGTGAATAATTATTGGCAACACATTTCTTGCATATTAAAAAAGAATGTTCAACAACTGTATATTCCTTTAAATGACAGATATGTTCTTTAAATTAGGCTTCATTAAGATTTTTTTTGTGGTTTTCAATAATATGCTAAATTCCATACAAAAGTTTTTTCATTTTCATTTTCTTTCCCTTCTTTTTTTTTTCTTTTCTCTGTGTCTCCCTTTCTTCCTGTATTTATTGAGCACATACTATGTGTCTTGTTTGTGTTAGTGCAGGATCAGGGATGAATTGTCTTAATCTGTAAGGAGCTCACAGTTAAATAAAAGAAGAAAGGTTTAACCAGCTGACTGGGTAATACAGTATGGTGGGTGTTGCAATAGAGTATTACGTTAAATACAATGCTAGACCCTAAGGAGGAGGCCATGGATTCATGCCTGTGTGAACATGCATGTCACGGCATGGAGGCAGTGTGTTAGGAGGTGGGGCTAAAGCAGTAAGGAAGACTTCATATAGAAGGGAATATTTAAGTTGAGCTTTGAAGGATGAATTGGAGTTTTCCAAGTAGACAATTGGGAAAAGGCCTTCTAGGCCTAGAGAACAACATGAGCAAAAGTGTAGGATGTGTTTGGGATGGTAGCAAGTGATGTGAGCTGGCCAGGGCACATGGAGAGCAGCAGGAAACAAAGGGGAGAGGTCACTTGCAGCTGAGTGCCCCATGCTCTAGAGTCAGTAAACCACTGGGCAAATTCTGTCATAAGGCAAGATTCATTGTCTAAACCAAATCATATCCCTCTTTCCCATTAATCTTTTCAATACATCTGGGTTTTTAACATTGGACTTGGTAAAGCAGGTTTATAGTGCCTGTTTACATCTCATGGTGATCTGCAAAGGAGGTCTGCTTCCCAGGAGATTGGTGGGGAGGAGAGTATGTCGCCCTGCTCCTCTGTCTTCACTCTGGGGACCCACGGGGGACCAGCCTTGTGCCAACCAGAACACTCAGCCATGATCATGTGTTGAGGAGAGGGCTTTCTTGGTGTGTTTTGGCCCCCCAAATGGATACACATTCTTTTGTGCCTATGTGCCTGGGCTCACACCACTTCCTGTGACTGGTGGTGGCCTGTTTTCTCTGCTCATCTTTTCTGCCAAGATCTATCCTTCACATCTTGAGCTCTCACTCTCTGGGGTGACTTCCCAAGCCATGGGGCCCACCGTGAGCTCATCTGCTTCTGGCCTCCAAGCACTTGCTGCCTAGAACAAGAACTTGGTGGATAATCAGTGCTAAAGTGGCCCGTTTCTCATTTGATTCTTGTGTTTTAATTACTGAGAGGATTATTATTTAACCACTCATTTAAAGCTTGATCCCATAGTGTGGCCCACACTACTTGGTGTGATTGGGCCCTGGTTCCTCTTACTCAGTGATTTTTAATGCTGGTGAAGAGAAGGAAGGATTGAAAACACGTGAGAGAATTTTTTGTTTTCTCAGTGACTGGGAGGTGCCAGAGAGACTACTGTCATGTAATGTACAGCGCAGTCCTGCAGTGAGTGAGGATTGTGCAACACTGAATTTTTTTTTTTAAAGAAATTCACGTTCTTTTATTTATTTATTTATTTATTTATTTATTTATTTATTTATGACTGTGTTGGGTCTTCGTTTCTGTGCGAGGGCTTTCTCTAGTTGCGGCAAGTGGGGACCACTCTTCATCGCGGTGCGCGGGCCTCTCACTATCGCAGCCTCTCGTTGCCGAGCACAGGCTCCAGACGCGCAGGCTCAGTAATTGTGGCTCACGGGCCCAGTTGCTCCGTGGCATGTGGGATCTTCCCAGACCAGGGCTCGAACCCGTGTCCCCTGCATTGGCAGGCAGATTCTCAACCACTGCGCCACCAGGGAAGCCCGAAACACTGAATTTTGATACAGCAAGCTTTATCCTATGTCAGAACTCTCACGTACAAAGTTGTTTTAACTGGAAATCTTTCCTCCAACCTTCCCCTAGCTAGCACCTCTTCATCTTGCAGGTGACAACTTTACGCAATGTTGATGTTCACCCCTCAAATATTATTCACTATGCACCTCCCTTCTCACTCCCTTTATAGTATGCATTTGTAATACATAGCATGTATTTGCAATTATTTCTTTATTTTCATATTTATAGTTAGACTCTTAAGTCCATGAGAGCAGGAATTTGTTTAAAATTTTTTTGTATTTATTTTTTAATTGAAGTATAGTTGATTTACAATAGTGTGTTAGTTTCTGGTACACAGCAAAGTGATTCAGTTATACATATATATACATGTTCTTTTGTCTACTTTTCCATAATGGTTTATTACAGAATATTGAATATAGTTCCTTGTGCTATACAGTAGGACCTTGTTGCTTATCTATCTTATATACAGTAGTTTGTATCTGCTAATCTCAAACTCCTAATTTATCCCTCCACCCTACCTTTCCCCTTTGGTAACCATAAGTTTCTTTTCTATGTCTGTGAGTCTGTTTCTGTTTCGTAAATAAGTTCATTTGTGTCATATTTTTAGATTCCACATGTAAGTGATATCACATGATATTTGTCTTTCTCTGACTTACTTCATTTAGTCTGACAATCTCTAGGTCCATCCATGTTGCTGCAAATGGCATTATTTCATTCCTTTTTATGGCTGAGCAGTATTCCATTGTGCATATATATATATATATACACCCACACACCACATCTTTACACATTCATCTGTTGATGGACATTTAGGTGACGGCAGGGACTTCTGTTAACATTTTTTTTTAACAATTCAGCATCAAGTACAGTCATCAGCACACAGTTGGCACTCATAACTATTTGTTAAATGATTCTTCTGCTCTAGATAGGGCTTTCAGATTTAGCAAATAAAAATATAAAACATTCAGTTAAATTTGAATTTCAGTTAAATTGAATACAATTTTTAAAACATAAGTATACCCCAAATATTACATGGGACATACTTATATTAAATACCTACACTAAAAATGATTCTTTGCTTAGGTGAAATTCAAATTTAACTGGTCATCTTGTGTTTTATTTGACAACCTGAATCTAAGTTATCAATAGCTTGAGGGCAGGCACCGTATGTTATCATACCTTCTTCTGTTCTTTCCACTACCTCAATCAGTACCTCGCAGAAGGAGGCACTCAAACATGTGCTGATGTTATTTGAGTGAAATATATACATTTTAGTATAAATGAGGATTGAATCTCTCTATTAATAGATTTCCTAAGTGAAATCCCAGCGTAATAAGTTTCCTTAGACTAAAACAAGAGTCAAAAAATATCTCTATATTGGGTCTTTTTTTGTCTAACTGTGGTAATTGGAGTTACTTCCAGTAAAAAATTTTCCATTTCTTTAGTTAAAACAAGGCCTATCATTCAAAGCCTTAATTGTGTTATGAGACATTTTAGCGGCTAATCCAAAAACAATTAGTCACCTTCATTTTAAATGAGATTGATATTATTCATAGGACGCTTTGTTCTGGAAGATTATTCTGAGTCATGTCGAAAAATGTCCTCTAAACAGGATTCAATGGTGGCTGTGGCCAAGGAGCTGTCAGTGGTTTTATGGGGACAGGGGTTCCTCTCATTCAATTCCATTAGAATTCCAAGGAAGAAAACAGATGGCCTGGGGCTAGTTTTGTGAGCCAGGTAGCCCAGAAATGACAGAACTAATGAGAGGGCTATAGCTGGGTTCCCAATCCAAACTTGGTAGGGTCCACCATTCTTGGTACCATATGGTGCTGTGCCACGGTGTGCTACACTCTCTAAGTCCTCCCTTCTTTCTATGTGTAGGTGGATTTGTCTGGAGGAAGCATGAGTGTCTAGAGGAAGACCCTGGCTTCACGCTTAGAATACTGCAGGTCTTTTGGCAGGAGAAATGGTAGATGAAGTGTATGAATGCATTTGTTGGCAATTCTCTCAATAGTAGGAGAAGCAGCAAGCAAACAAATGCCGGGTAGAAAAATGAATGAAAGAAACCAAGGAAAAAAGAATAAAATTTGGCTAGCTGAGGAGATATGGGTTAGATTAGAGATTCAGTTGAAAGGTCTAATATATGTCAATTAAGAATTAGAGTTATATAAAGTTATGTAATGCCAGGAATTTTTGTGATTTTCTTCGTCATTATCAACATCATTTTCATTTAACATTATTCCAAAGCATCAAAATTATTAAAAAATTTATAGGCTCTAAAACTAAATCCGACTTTGCCCAGACCTTCCAAACAAAAGAATACCTATCTCTTCCTAAATAAGGGTGTTGCTGTTCTGATTTTGTTTACATAATTAAAACCAGTTAACATTTCAGAAGATTTTTATATTCTTTATTCTGTATGAATAGTATTTCCAGGTTTTTGCCTGTGCAATAAGCCAAAATTGTTCTGGAAGAGCAGAGTGTAATTGCTACCAAGTTGTCTTCTGGCCACACATGCTCCACTTTTATGATTCCTTGCCATATCTTTGTGCTTTCCTTCTTTTTCCGTATCTTTAATATTATTCACCAAAATTCATTTTTTCTCCCCTTATTCTTCCCCTGATCCTCCCAGGATTTTAATTTTTCAAGAAAGCCATCTGATTCTATTAAAAAACAGACAATGAAACAAATGCTTCCAAGCCTTGACTAGCCTGGGAGGTCTGGCCAACACGGATACCCTGGGACTCACGGGAGACCCTGATGATAAACAGGTCACAAGCCCAATTCAATTTTAGATTATTTATGCTAAGTCTAGCCAGTCTTGAATTTACTATAATGTCCTATTATTATTCCCCAGCTCCTTTCCTGATCAGTGGAGGTGATAGAGTTGGCTAGTTGAGTCTTTCCCAAATTGTGGTGTTCCTTCCGCTGTTGCTATGTGAATTAGCTGTGGCCTTTATGGAATTGTGCAAGCTTCTTTTAATGACAATTGATGCTGGTTTTCTGTTTGTGCTGGTAATATAAAATCACATTTATAAGTAAATTAAGAATTTGTTTGATTTTTAAAAATTAAGTGACTAATAGTACAAAAGGAAGTGGGTACAGTTGAAGTAGTAAGATGGTCCAATGATAACCTAAGTTTGAGAGACACTGGGTGAGGATCCGCTGACTGGCTCATTCAGAGGATACTGCACTGTTTTAGCCACATAACACCAGCTGATCAACCTCAAGTTGTGTGAGCAGAGCTGCCCTTGTGAGAAGGAAGGAAGCAATGGAATTTTCAGGATCCATTACTATATGAATTATGGATTAAATCAGTAAAATTCTGAGCTATAGATTGACATGATGCATCCTGTCAAAGGACCACTTATAAACTTGGAAGGTTCATTTATGATGCAACATGTCAAAAGCCCATTTATTAAAATCTCTCTGCCCTGGATTGATGATATTGTCTTTTCTCAAAATATATTTTAGTCTTAAGTTAAGGGAAGAGGAAAGAAAAGACAGCTTTCTTTTTAAAGTGACAGGAGACTATGGCAATAGTCCAGGTAAGCGATGCTGACGGCCTGAACTGAGCCTTAGCTATGCGGATGGTTTGGAGAAATATTAACAGGCACAATCAATAGGCTTTAGTTGCCAGCTGGGTTGTCTCCCAGTTTAAAGGCCTTTACCTTGTTCATCCTTATAGCTGTCCTCAGGGTGTGTGAGTGTGTTTTGTACACATCTAGCCTTTTCAGAAATAAAGATTTCAAAAGGAAATAAATGTAAACCAGTTTTCTAAGGGGCTTCCTCAGTGAATGCTGATGAATAATAAAAATGCACTGTATAAATTTAAAAAACTGTAATATGAAAAATGCATATTGAATATACAATGGTATTAAAGATGATAAATTGGAGTGTAGTTGCAGTGAAGTAAAAATCACAAAATACAAAGGGGCGCCCATGTTGTTAATTAAATGGTACAACAGACTGTAAAGCAGAATCTGAATTGGGTTGATGCATCTGGTAAATAGAAAAGATATAAGGGTTCACTCATTCATCCGTCTAGTCTATAAATATTTATTAAGCACATTGATTACGGTTTTATGGATAAGCAGCCCCAAGCAAGGAGATGGCCAGAATAGGTTGGGGACACTGTATTTCAGAAGTAAATGCTTTGCCCAGGAGCTGCCAGCTAAGTGGGACGTTATTTACTGGTGCCGACAAATTAAAAACATAAATAACATTCCAGTGTCTAAATCTTTTCCATAAACACAAATTATGAGTTTTGTATATGTAAAACACAATCTCCCCGTGGAAAAACACTTTATCCATAGTTTATGTTGTACCAAGTGTGGAGCAATTGCTAAAGTCAAAACCATTCCCTGATTCTGGCTGCATTGACAGCACCCCTACGCCCCATAGCCAACCCAAACGTATTCAGAGATTAATTTGTGGATAATAAGATAGTGTCTATTTGGTCAAATCTCATTCATTCATTTCTCAATGGCGGGCTTGAGCATGGCGTTCACGTGTTTGACTCCCAGTTTGATTCCAAGTCTACTTGAGGAAATGGCAACTAGCAAAGGGATGGCCTCTGGTCCTACTCACACTCTCTTTGGGTGTGACAAATCTCAGGCAAATGGATGAAGCTTGGGTATCTTGTTTTTGATGGCCTAGACTAAGTCACAGGGAGGAGTTGCCTTCCCCTCAAGCCCACTTCTTTCATGCCCACTCATCCCACCATTAAAATCCATTCTCTACCCAGCAGCCAGACAGATAATAACCATCCTCCCCCAACAAAACCTAAATTGAATCACGTCACCATTCTCTTGAAACATTGCAATCCATTCAGAGCAAACCCTAGCTCTTTAGCACAGCTGACCCTACCTAGCCTGTCTCCTTTTTTAAAAAATCGAGGTAACATTGATTTATAATATTATGTAAATTGCATGTGTACAATGTTATATTTCTACTTCTGTATACACTATAGCATGCTCACCACCAAAAATTTAGTTTCCATCTGTCACCATACAGTTGACTCCCTTTACCCATTTCACCCTACTCCCCAACCCCTCCCCTATGGTAACCACTACTGTGTTCTTGGTATCTACATGTTTGTCTTGTTTTTGTTTATTTATTTATTTTCCACATATGAGTGAAATCGTATAGTATTTGTCTTTCTCCATATGACTTACTTCATTTAGCATAATACCCTCAAGGTCCATCCATGTTGTCACAAATGGCAAGATTTCATCTTTTTTTATTAGCCTGTCTCCTTTTGCTTGTTGTATCTCAGCCATATTGGTCCTTATTCCATTCCTCATACTTTCAAAGCTCTTTCTTCCTTATCCTTCACACAAGCTGTTCTTTCTGCAGTGAATGCTTTTCTCCCAGCTTAAGATCTGGTCAGCTCCCACTGACCCTTCAGGCCTTGGCAAGTGAGGCTTTCCCTGATCACAAATGTGAAGTAGAGGACCGCACTTTATCCACTGCAAGTATCACTTATAAAATCCTATACTTTTTCTTTATAACACATCATAATTTGTTATGTCTTTATTTATATATTTGTTTATTATTTGTCTCTAGTCTAAAGTCTTTGAGGGTAAGTAACATGGCTCTCTTGTTGACCAATGAATAATTAGCACAGATGTCATAACTGGCACATAGCAGGTAACCAGTAAATATTTGTTGAAAATGTTGACTGTAAACATCTGTTCATTCAAATTCAGTAAGTCCAGTTAAAAAAGATTTTATTGAAATATAGTTGATTTACAATCTTGTGTTAGTTTCAGGTGTACAGCAAAGTGATTCAGTTATACATATATATTCTTTTTTAGATTCTTTTCCATTATAGGTTATTACAAGACATATAGTTCCCTGTGCTATACAGTAGGTACTTGTTGGTAATCTATTTTATATATAATAGTGTATATATTTTAATCCCAAACTCCTAATTTATCCCCCACCCCCTTTCCCCTTTGGTAACCATAAGTTTGTTTTCTATGTCTGTGGGTCTGTTTTGTAAATAAGTTCACTTGTATCATTTTTTTTTTAGAGTCCATGTATAAGTGATATCATATGATATTTGTCTTTCTCTGTCTGACTTACTTTCCTTAGTATGATAATCTCTAGGTCCATCCATGTTGCTGCAAATGGCATTATTTCATTCTTTTTTCTATGGCTGAGTAATATTGCATTGTGTATATATACTACAGCTTCTTTATCCACTCATCTGTCAATGGACACTTAGGTTGCTTCCATGTCTTGGCTATTGTAAATAGTGCTGCTATGCACATTGGGGTGCATGTATCTTTTTGAATTAGAGTTTTCTCCAGATATATGCCCAGGAGTGGGATCACTGGATTTTTAGTGACTCTATTTTTAGTTTTTTAAGGAACCTCTATACTGTTCTCCATAGTGGCTAGAATAATTCCATTTTTGTTGAGGTGCAAATTTCAGGTAAGACTTACAGAGTTGTGCCTCTGTGGACAAAGGAACTGTGAAAGTTCAGGGTATAGTTTGTGGTCATAGAAGGTATTTTATCTGTACTCCTGAAATTGTGCCATTGGTGAGGCAGATAGGGTCTAGGAAATGTGTAGTTTTTGGCTCTGACAGTTTACTTTGTGACTTTTATACTGGTTGGGAAACGGCCTGAGCTGCTTGGAATCAGTATCTCCTATTAGAGGCACAATGGCCTTGTTTGCCTCAAGTCCTTGAATATGTGCTGTCTCCATATGCCATATATTTTCAGCTGGAACACTGGCTGATGTAGGATATCAACAAATGGGGCAAGATAGTGTGAGTTTAATAAAGTTTAATAAGTCAAGCAGATTGATTTTAGTTTAAATATTGGGCCAGAGCAGGAGAAAGTCTTTGTGATTTCTATAAGGTCCAGCCAAGCTCCCTTCTTTGAGAGGCTCCAGGGAAGTTTTGGGGTTCCCTTTGTTCTAGTTTCCATTCTTACTTGGTCTCAAGGTTTGGAGGTCTCCATCTTACTATCAGATCTCAAGGCAGGAAAAAGAGAAAAGCAACAGAACAGAGGTAGAATCTAGGAAAGGAAACACCAAGAGACAGGTTCCTGCAAACAATACTGTTATTACCATTTTTAAGAGAATTAAATGCAGGAACAGCTTTTAACTTTTTCAAACATTCCATTGAATGCTTTATTCCCTGGTATGAGGGCCCCCAGATACCCTTGACCTTAACTCATGCTGTTTTCCTCTTCTGCATGGCAGAACTGAGGATGAGCACAGGAAAACTTGAGATCCCATTAGAAGTTGAGACTATGCCACAGTATTAATTGTGGCACTGCCCGCCTGTATGGCCATACTTTCCGAAAGGGGCCATGTGTATGTGTTTTGGATTTGGATGAACATTTCTTCTCTGTCATGGACTGAATGTTTGTGCCCCCCTAAAATTCATATGTTGAAGCCCTAACCTTCAATGTGATGGTATTAAGAGGTGGGGCCTTTGGGAGGTAATTAGATTTAGATGAGGTCGCAGGGAGGAGCCCTCTTGAATGAGATTAGTGCCCTTATAAGAGTCACAAAAGAGCTTGCTCTCTCTCTTTCTCTTTCCACCATATGAAGATACAATGAGAAATTGGCAGACTGTAACCTGGAAGAGGGCTCTCACCAGAACCTGATCATGCTGGCACCCTGATCTTGGACTCCCAGCCTCCAGAACTATAAGAAATAAATTTCTTATGTTGTTTATGAGCCACTCAGTCTACGGTATTTTTTTTTTTTTTATAGCAGCCCAAACTAAGATATCATCTCTGTCTCTCTCTTACCCTCTCCTGGAGCTAATACTCTGGCAAACTTGTATTCATCTTGCAGACCTGGTTAAGAAGGCACCTCATCTGTGAGCCATCTTGACTCTCAGTCAGTCCGCACTTCCATCTGGTGTTCCTTGTCACCAAAATATCAAATGTTGGTTTACCTGTCTGTCTCCCACACTGAACTGTGAACTCTGTGGGTTAAAGTACGATGTGTTATTTATCTTGGTGTTATCAGCACCTAGCACTATATTGGGTACATTGTGGGTATTGAATGAATGAATGAAGGATAGAAAATTACAAGCTTCTTGAAGCAATAATTTGCCTGGAACTTTCTTGTTTGATTCCATAGCAAACACTGTTGGTTCCCTACCCACACCACCTTGGATCTCTTTTATCATTTCTCTGTACCTCTCCTCTAACTTCATCCAATGACCTGAACTTGTGACTCTTCTTTGAAAGTTTGCTTTTGGGCTATTGAAGTCAGAAAGCTGAAAGTGTCTGTGAATAGCTCAGCCTCAGGAACTAACAGGAGAGCAAGTAAGTCCATGTGCGTATGACCACACAACTTCAGGTTCTGTGGGTTTAGAGGTCCTGGTTCCCAGAGGAGGGGTGTTGACTCCAAGGGACACAATAAGAATTCCATTTACAATAAAGCTATGGCTGCCACTTAGTCATTTAGAGCTCCTTGTGATAGTAGAAAAGAAAGGAGCTACCATAGTGTCAGGGGTAATTGAACTTGAGTATCATGAAGATGTAGGATTGCTACTACAAAATGGGGAGGAGATCTAAGAGATCCACTGGGCTTTGTCTTGGTGCTCCCATGGTTATTTTTTACCTGTGAGTGGACAATTACAGCAATGAAAGTCTGATAGAATAGTCATAACTTGGCTCAGATCTCTCAAGGATGAAGGTCTGGTTCATTCCACCAGGCAAGCTGCCAAGACCAGCAACAGTGCTAGCTAATGATAAAGGAAACCTAGGATGGATGGTAAAGGAATGAGATAATGAATACCAGTCACGAATGTGAGATCAACTGCAGCAGTGGGCTTTTACTCACCCCACTAACTCTCCTCTTATAAGTTTTTCCCTAGAAATTTTGACCATCATTTTGAAGAAACTATAACAGCATTAAGTGAACATAATGAAAGTGGATTTAAGCAATTAGACCACCTCAGCCCTCTTTACCATTTCTGTGTGCCTCTACCCTTGCTTCAGTATGCTTTTGCCTCCTAGAGTGTCTCTTCCTTATGAACCTGCCTGCAGGGTACTGGAGCTGCTTCTCCTGAAAACACAGACAGCTATAAGTGCCTGGGAGTTTACATCCCCCTGGAGTGGCCCTAGCCAATGACTAAAAGGGATGGGAGTTTAAAAGCCCAGATCCCTTTCCTCAGATGGGGAGAACTCTGAGGCATAATCTACACTCCAGAGTTTTCCTTCAGGATCAGGCTGAAGCTATCATAGAACTTGACCTGAGATCTCCCCTTTACTGTTGCTTCCCCCTCATTCCTTTACTGGATTGTTCTGGGATAATTTCTTTAATAAATCATTCACATATGAATCTTCATCTCAAAGTCTGCTTCTAGAGAGCCCAACACAGGGCAGATTCTTCCCTTCTTGTCCAGATTTTCAGAGAATTCATTATGACCGGGTCGCAGTTGTCCTTTAAAGTGACCGCAGATGAGGAACTGGATGTAGAGCCACCCAGGAGGCAGCTCTTTATTAGCGATAATTTGCCCTGTGTTTCTCTTGCATTTCTACATTTCTGGACTTTCTTTTCAAGATATTTGTACAGTGAGGAGACTTGGAAGATAGTCTCCTTTCAGAGCAAAAGACGAGGAAGCTTACTGTTCATCAGAAAAGATTTATGTTCCCTAAGGTCAGGGTTCCTTTCCCATAGCGGAACCCACTGCATGTGCAGGCATGCATGGGGGTTCATCCACATTGCCCTGAGGAACTTGAGGACAAGGGGAATTGATGCAAACATGTTGATGCTCATGTTGTTTGCTGTGTTCTGAGTGTATAGTCCTTTGTCTCTGAGTCAGGAATCTTGTGTCTTCTGCCAACATCCGTGAAATTGTGGCAGGTGAACTTCTTAGCTTGAAACTAGGGTAATATCTCAGACTCTTCACTGTTCTTGATACTCTTCTGCTCAGGAATTGCTAGTGGGTCTTTTCTTCTGCTGGCCATCTTGTTGTAATCCTCATTCATTTGCCTAATCTGGCAGAGCAAGGTTTTCTGACTGATCCTTTGGATGTGAACTCTTCTCCCTCAGACCTCCACTCTTGGTATCTGTTGGTGGGTCATATGTCACCTTGTTCTTCACTCTTAACAGAAAAATAAAGAGCTGCCCCAGGGATGCTCTGCCTCAAATAGCCAGGCTTTCCTGATTGGCTGTGACCCCGAAGCCCCAGCTCCCTTGTTGCCTGGGCCTCCCTTCAACCCATCCTAGCCTGCTGCCTTGGGCTTGAGGACCTACCCAGACCAGAACACTTTCTTCTCATACTTCTCTATTTTTGATCCTGTATATGAAAGCTTAAATAGAATTTGAGTTGTTCATTTACATGTTAAAGTGAGCCCAAAGGACTTCATAAATTGGCATGTTATTATTTAAGCGACAGGGAAAATAACACCAAGAAACTAAAACCAAAATTTCTTGACGGCTCATTTGTGAAATCAGAAAATCTTATTTTTTTAAAGTTTCAATTTCTATTTTACTGACTGTCAAAGTAGTGATTTTGTTTTTATTACCACCCAAAGAGCCCATTATCTCTTTCATCACATGAGACTGCCCAAAATAACATGTATCACTTAGAGAGGGACAACTCAAAAAAACATGCTGTGAAGAGTTGTGGTTTTACTATGGAATCTCTCAGGCTTTGACTGATTGAATGGAACTTGGAAAATCTATATTATTGAGACTTAAAATCTGGTGAAGATTTTATTTTCGGATTTAGTACTTACACAGTTTTAAGCAAGTTATCTAATTCCATGGGAGAAATTGTGGGTTAAGAATGAGCTCCAGGGCTTCCCTGGTGGCGCAGTGGTTGGGAGTCTGCCTGCCGGTGCAGGGGACACGGGTTCGAGCCTTGGTCTGGGAGGATCCCACATGCCGCGGAGCAGCTGGGCCCGTGAGCCACAATTACTGAGCCTGCGCGTCTGGAGCCTGTGCTCCGCAACGGGACAGGCCGCGATAGTGAGAGGCCCGCGCACCGCTATGAAGAGTGGCCCCCGCTTGCCACAACTAGAGAAAGCCCTCGCACAGAAACGAAGACCCAACACAGCCATAAATGAATAGATAAATTAAATTAAAAATAAAAAATTAAAAAAGTTAAAAAAAAAAAGAATGAGCTCCATTTCTTATTTACTGATCTTGGGCACTTAAATTCTCTAGGCTTCTGTTTATTTGACTGTAAAGTAGAAATCATAATAACAGTAGCCCCAAAGGGCTGGTAGGAGAATCAAGTGAGATGACGCATTTGTATGTACCATAAAGCGTTATGCAAAGCTGAGCATGCAGCCTGACACAGAAGAGGAATTTAATACATGTTTGTAGCATCAAGGAAGAAGGTGTTATTTAGCAACGTCAAATTTACTTTGATTCATTAAAGGAGATGATTTTGGATCTTGATTCAAGGTGAGGTGATTTTTTTCATAAAATATAATCCATAAAAATTATTTTCCTGGATCCCAACTTTGTTTAGGATTTTAGGAAACCAAGAGTTCTTTAGTAGGAACCCAACTGCCCTCCATGACATAAGCAACAAAAGTTTAGGGATTTACCCTCCAATCTATGATTAAATCAAAACTCCTTGGTGGTCCAGTGGTTAAGACTCCACACTCCCAATGCAGGGGGTCTGGGTTCGATCCGTGGTCAGGGAACTAGATCCCTGCATGCCACAACTAAAGATCCCATGTGCTGCAACTAAGACCCAGCACAGCTGAATAAATAAATAAATATTAAAAAACAAAAAACAAAAAACTCCTACTCAACCTCATAATATTTTCACATGATACTTTCTGCATTTTCTTGTCTGTATGACAAGATCTATGAGTTTTTCTACAGGAATATAAAGCAGTGCTTTTATTAGCCCTGAAACTTGGACTTCAATTATCTCTAAGAATTTATAAATGAGTAACCACCAGAAGAAGGATTTGGGCTATTATTGTTCTATAGATGGATGAGTGGAAATATAGTAACAAAGGTTCAAGTTTTGAGTTTAAACTTAAATATAACGGCTTAAATTCATCTTCAGTGCTTCAGATGTGGGCCTGGGTTTCCACAACTGTTGGGCCTTAGTGGGAGCTACCTCTTCTTGTCTCTCATTTTCTGTCTTTAAAAGTATCTAAGTGCTTACAATGTGAGTGATTAGGTTATTGGACATTAGAATACAATAAATGTTGTTGGAATGAATTACCTATCTAAACAAGACACCAATCAATCAGTGCTGACTTTTAATTGGTTCAGTGAGTTTATCTTTTAAAAATGCTTCACCTTACTATAGTAATTCTCTAAGATCGAATTTTGTCATTCCACTTTGACAAAAGAGCTTCCCTTAAGTTTCATTAATGGCTTATTATTTGAATTCATTCATTTGTACATTTCCTGAAAATCTACTGAGTGCAAATGAACATGTACAAATTTACATTTACAATGTACATGATCACAAATGGGGGAATTTATTGGAAAAATTAGATACTTTTGTAAGATGTTATATGCTTTTTCCCACCAAGAAATTTATATTTTACTTGAGCATGTTGGAATGAGAAAGAAAGAGAAGCTAGAGCACACTCAGCAGAAATCAAATAATTTCCCTCCCTTTTCAATCTAGTTTTCCTTCTTGATACACTTATTCTATCTTCATTGATGGAAGAAAGAGAAAAGAGAACTATGTTAACAACCAGCATTTTTTTTTTTTAACAAAAGGGAGGAAATATAATTTCTGCATCTCACCTTAGAAACATTGCTTGAAATAATAGTCACAATATAGGAGAAATAAGCTAACCATTTTGAGTCTAGAACATTCCCATCCCCTGTGTTTTATTTTATTAAAACAATTTTAAATTTTTTATTAGATTATCATTGATTAACAATGTTGTGTTAGCTTCAGGTGTAAAGCAAAGTGATTCAGTTATACATATACATGTATCCATTCTTTTTCAAATTCTTTTCCCATTTAGGTTATTATGGAATATTGAACAGAGTCCCCTGTGCTATACAGTAGGTCATTGTTGGTTATCTATTTTAAATATAGCAGCGTGTACATGTCAATTTCAAACTTCCAATCTATCCCTCCCCCCCATCCCTCCCCGCTGGTAACCATACATTCGTTCTCTAAGTCTGGAGTCTTGTGAACAACGAACTTCTGTCTCATCACTTCTCAATGGATGCTAATCATTCAGATTCTCACCTTTATTTGCTAAGATCACTGAAGAGTTACCCATAACCAGTGGATGAGCCAGTAGAACGTGAAATCTCCCAGCACTGATCTTTTCAGGGGTTTCTTATTGCTTGATTGTTTTCAAACCAGGCTCTTCATGTTTGTGGGAGAGAAAGAACCAACATGGTGAATTGCCACTGCCTGAAAGATGGGTTTATGTATTGGTTTGGCCAGAAAGTTCGTTCGGGGTTTTCCATAACATCTTATTGAAAAACCTGAGTGAAATTTTTGGCCAACCCAATATATAGGATGATTGTTTTTCCACAAGATTTCAGGCTCACATGGTTCCCTCTGGTTCAGGAGTAGAAGGGCCAGTCAGCAGTAAACAGCCTCACTCTTCCAGGTGAACAAAATCCCACCCATATTGAGTCAGTAATGCTGGGGAATAGAGAGTGGAGCGGGACAGAAACTGCGAGGAAGGATGAGAGAAAGAGGTGATGGTGTATTCAAAAGTGCCTATAGTTGCACTGGGGATAGAAGCCCATGTAAGAGCCCCTTGAATACTGGTTTGGGCTGACTGTGCAACCTCTGAAGCCAGCACAGGTCCACAGGCCATGAGCCACATTCCCCAGGAAAACTCTCACACTCTCAACAGAGCCCTCAAGGAGAGGCTTGACAGAGTCAGAGCTCAGGGAAGTAGGAAGTGAACACTTTCTTCACATCTCATCTTTCCCATAGGGCAAAGAAACACCTCTTGACTGAATTTCCAGCCATTCACCTGTACATCCCATGGTCCACCAAGCCAAATATTTATTATTCATCCACTCAATAAATTTATATTTAAGCCACTGCCCTAGACTCAAGGATAGAGCAGCAAACTAAACAGGTAAAGTCCCTATTCACAAAGAACTTAATGTTTTATTGGGGAGTATGAAACAAGTAAACAAATATATGCACTACATAGTGGTGAGAATAAGAAAACAGGGTGATGTGATAGAAAGTGATGGGGATAGGGGTGGGCAGTGAGGGGCAGTTGGGAAGACCTTTCTGGGGGCCAGGAGAAGACATCTGATTTTAGACCTGAATGTCAAAGAGAAGTCAGCCATGTAGATGTTAGAAAAGAGCATCTAAGTAAGAAGGAACAGTAAGTGTAAAGGCCCTGAGGCAAAAATGGCTTTGATATATGGGAGGAAGATAAGCGATGGGGACCAGAGAGACCATGGTGAGATGTTCCAATTTTATCTTAAGTGTAATTGAAAGCTCTTGGCATCTTCTATGCAGAGGAGTGGCAAAATCCAATGACAGTTTAAATTGATCACACTGTGTGGAGAACAGACTATAGAGGGACAAAAATATAGGCAAGGATACTGGATGAGGCTATTGAGTAATCCTTGGGAGGAATGATGGTGGCTTGGACATGGGTGGTAACAGAGGAGACCGAGAAGTGATTAATTATGGGCTACATTATGCAAGAAAAATTGCAAGAATTGGATGATAATTTGTATGTGAGGTTTGAGAGAAAGAGAGAAGTCGAGATGGCAGCAAGGTTTTAAGCCAGGGTGCTTGGGTGAAATAGTATGTACTATTTGCTGAAATGAGGAAGCCTAACAAAAGAACCAGTCTGAGGGGTGGTGGAAATCAAGAGGAGATGTTGAGTAGGCAGCTGGAGCTCAGGAGAGAAGTCAGGGCTAGAGACACACAACTGGGAGTCATCAGTATATAGATGGTATTTAAAGCCATGGAATGAGAGGAGATCACGCAGGCAGGAGCCTTGGAGCATTCTGATACTTGGATGTTGGGAAGAGGGGGAGGAGACAAAAAAGACAGCTGAGGAAAAGTGGGCAGTGAGGTTGGAGGGAAACCAGGAGATTGTGCTTGTAAAGAAAGCATTTCAAGAAGGAGGAAGTGAACAACTATAGAAACTGTGGCTGAGAGATGTTAGATTAGATGAGAATTGATCATTGTTTTTAGCAATTTGGAGGGAGCAGCTTTGGTAGCATAGTAGGAATGAAGCTCTTACTGGAGACAATTCAAGAGGGAATGAGAAGAACAGATGTTGAGTAATCTATATGGAGGAGTTTTACTGTAAAGGAAAACAGAGAAATGAAGAAGAGCTAGAGGGGGGATATGGGATCACAAGATTCCTTCCTCTCTCCCTCCCTCCTTCCCTTCCTCCTTCTTCCTCTTTTCCTTTCTTCTTTCCCTCCCTCCCTCCCTCCCTTCTTCCTTCCCTCCCTCTCTTCTTCCCTCCCTCCTTCCTTCCTCCTTCTTTCCTTGCTTCCTTTCTTCCAGATGGAAGATATAACATCATGCTTGTGTGCAAATAGGTATGATCCAGATGGAAGGAATAAATATGATGCTGTAAGAACTTACATAGGGCAGCGTGGGGCTGGGGAGATTTAGGGATTGCTCTGCCCCATGTAAATCATATATATACCATTATTGTGACTTCAATAACTGAAGTTATAACAGAGTTATCTAACCAACGATGAGAGAGAATTATATGATCTGATCTAGCAATTGTAAAGCACTATGTAAATAATCCATGAGCTCAGAGACCAGCAGGGCAAAAATAATTGTCAAACATGACCTCTTTGGTGTCTGCATCACATCCAAGCAGTCTTTGCACCATCCTGCTCTTCTGAAGCCACAACTGGACAGGAGTTTCCAGGAAAGTATGGGCTTTGGTGGATGCTGAATATCATAGGATACTGGAAATTGCCACTCCAGTGGTAAATATGAACTGGAGAATGGAGGACATATTTTTAAAGGAAACCAAAGACACTTTGTGAGGAAAAAGTGTTTTAATAATCCATATTGGCTATCTGAATCAAACAAGTTAACCAAATAATTACTTGCTCAATTTTCGAATTTCAGATGTAATCTGGTAGATTGTGCTGTGAGTTGAACTTTTTTCTGCATGTGAATCTTTAATTTGAGCCTGTTGGGACTTAAAGGGTTTGCAGAAATCCATTATGTTTCTGTTAAAGGAAGTGAGTCATTTTATATTTAGAGTGCAACAATAAACAATTATTTTTGAGAACTTAGTTTTTATTAGGTCCTATCACAAGAACTTTACTACATCACATTTAATCCACACAACAGCCTGTTTACTATTATTTTCTCCATTTTATGGATGAGGAAACTGAGGTTCAAAGATATTGAGTAACTTGCCCTAAGTCACAAAGCTCAAAAAGTGATAGAGCTAGGATTTGAATCCAGGAAGCTAAATTCCAATGTCTGCTTTCAACCACTAAGTTATAATTCTGGTGTGTCTAAAGTTATAGAAATATTATTCCATGGTTATCCAGATGAAGAATAAATAAAATGAGCAAGCATGAATCTCATTGTGAAATTTCTTTTTTTTTTTTTTTTTAATGAACCTGGGAGGGAGACTTTTTTTTTTTTTCAATTTTTTATTTATTTGTTTATTTATGGCTGTGTTGGGTCTTCGTGTCTGTGCGAGGGCTTTCTCTAGTTGCGGCAAGCGGGGGCCACTCTTCATCGCGGTGCGTGGGCCTCTCACTATCGTGGCCTCTCTTGTTGCGGAGCACAGGCTCCAGACGCGCAGGCTCAGTAGTTGTGGCTCATGGGCCTAGTTGCTCCGCGGCATGTGGGATCCTCCCAGACCAGGGCTCGAACCCGTGTCCCCTGCATTAGCAGGCAGATTCTCAACCACTGCGCCACCAGGGAAGCCCCCTCATTTTAATTATGTCTTGGCTTGCTCTTTTTGTACTTTGAGATTGCCTTAGCATGTAAGACAAATTCAAACTCAAACAAAAATGACTTTATGACCCTCCTGGCTCTTAGAAACTATTTAACAAGCTTTAATTCTGATTTCCATTTCTAGTGAGGAGCAACTAGGGACAGGAGGTGACCAGCTCTTTCTCACATTTACTAAGCAAACAGCCCCAGGAAACGTCCTTGAGTTGTAGCTGGGAAACTTCAGGTTAAAAAAGCGTTCATTTCTATGGACACCAAGGGGGGAAAACCGCGGTGGGGTGGGGATGGTGGTGTGCTGAATTGGGCGATTGGGATTGACATATATACACTGATGTGTATAAAATTGATGACTGATTAAAAAGAAAAAAGCGTTCATTTCTTGACTGTGAAAGTTTTCAACAACCCTTGTGTCTGCGATGGTTTAGATGAGAATTGATCATTGCTTTTAGCAATATGGAGGCAGCAGTTTTGGAGCATAGTAGGGATAAAGCTCTGATTGGAGACAGTTCAAGATGGTATGGGGAAGAACAGCCATTGAGTAACCTATATGGAGGAGTTTTACTGTAAAGGAAAGCAGAGAAATGGAGAAGAGCTAGAGGGGGGATATGGGGTCATGAGATTCCTTTCTCTCTCCCTCCTTCCTTCGTCATCTCTGCTCAGGAGGTCTCTAGTGGGGTAAAATAGGTGAGGGCTTGTCGCTTCTTCCAGGCTTTAATCTCCACAGTGGCAGAGAACATGTTTGTCTTTGTACACCTGTTCCCTACATTGGGCCTGGCGTATAAACATTGAATTAATCAATGAATGAATGGCTCCATCACCCAGAGGCAATTCCTCCTGGCCCATTGGACTTTTCTTCAATATATTTTAAAAAAATGAAATCCTATGGTGTCTACTTGTGTTTAATCACTTGTTTTTTCCCACCTAAAATAAAGTATGAATATCCTTTTTTTCAAAACCTATATTTCTACAGTCTTATATATGAATGTATCATAATTTCTCTACCATTGGACAGTTAGATTTTTTCCCACATTTCTTTACGTCTTAAAATTGCAAAGAAGGGACTTCCCTAGTGGCGCAGTGGTTAAGAATCCTCCTGCCAATGCAGGGGACATGGGTTGGATCCCTGGTCCGGGAAGATCCCACATGCCGCAGAGCAACTAAGCCTGTGCCCCACAACTACTGAGCCTGTGCTCTAGAGCCCGCGAACCACAACTACTGAGCCTGTGCTCTAGAGCCCGCGAACCACAACTACTGAGCCTGTGCTCTAGAGCCCGCGAACCACAACTACTGAGCCTGTGCTCTAGAGCCCGCGAACCACAACTACTGAGCCTGTGCTCTAGAGCCCGCGAACCACAACTACTGAGCCTGTGCTCTAGAGCCCGCGAACCACAACTACTGAGCCTGTGCTCTAGAGCCCACGAACCACAACTACTGAGCCCGCGTGCCACAACTACTGAAGCCTGTGCACCTAGAGCCCATGCTCCACAACAAGAGAAGCCACCACAATGAGAAGTCCACGCACTTGAATGAAGAGTAGCCCCCACTCGCTGCAACTAGAGAAAGCCCACGTGCGGCAAGGAAGACCCAATGCAGCCAAAAAAAAAAAAAAAAAAAAGAGTTAAGCTGATTTTCTAAAATAAAAATAAAAATAAAAAATTGCAAAGAAAAGCCTTGTAGATAAATCCTCATCTTCTTTTTTAAAGTCATATTTCTGGGATGGACAGTACTAGGTCAAAGAGTATGCACTTTTTACAGGTTTTCCCCGAATTTTCCTTCAGAACGCATGTGCCAATACCATATGGAATGTGTATTTCTAAGCATCCTCTCTACCATGAAGAATATCCTCTCAAAGATACTTTTGTCATTATCTTGAGAAATTATATCACAGTTTTAATTTACATCTGTTTGTTCTTTTGATTCTAGGCTTTATGAAAAGTGTAGCAAGGATAATATTTTTTGAAATATATTAATGATCTTTTCCTTTTTGTACTTCCTTTTACGTGATCTTCTGCTATCCAGCCAGAGGCATCCAGTGTTTTGGGGAAGCTTAGGACTGTTACAACAGAATGAAAAGAGAAAGTTCCAATGTTCAGCTTTTGAATTCCAAAATAGGACTTCTGATCTACACTAAGATAATTGTCTCAAAGATGGGCTATTTTTTTAATGTAAACTTTTGAACTGAATATAACATACTAACAAAAAATGCACAAATCATAAGTGTCCAGCTCAATGAATTTTTACAAAGAGAATGCACTTGTGTAACCACTATCCAGATCAAGATAAGAGCATTACCAGCAGCCCAGAATTTCCCTGGCCCTTCCAGTTTTTACTCTCCATCAAATGTAACCACTAGTCCAAATTCTATCACCATAGATTTGTTTTGCCTATATTTGTAACTTTATATAAAATGACTCATTCAGTATGTGATAATTTATGTGTCGCTTCTCTCTTTCAAAATTAGGTTTGTGAAATTTATCCATGTTATTAGTTTTTTCAATTTGTTTAATTTCATTGATGTATAATATTTCATTTTATGAACATATCACAATTTATTTCTCAACACAGTGAATGAAAATTCCAGGTGCTAATACTTCAAATTGTGATCTTTTTTTATTTTAGCTGTTTTGCTGAGTGCATAGTGGTATCTCATTGCGGTTTTCATTTGTATTGATAGTTCCCTAGTGACTAATGATGTTGACCAGCTTTTCATATATTTATTAGCCATTTATACATCTTCCTTTGTAAAATGCTTATTAAGGTGGGTTGTTTTTGGTTTGTTTTGTCCATTAAAATTGTTATGTCAGTATTTTTCCTGTTGATTTGTATTTGTTTATATGTTTTGGATATAAATCCTTTGTTAGATATATATATTGTAATCATCTTCTTCCACTGTTGGCTTGTCTTTTTACTTTCTTTCTTTTTCTTTTAAATTTAACTACATTTGATTTACAATATTGTGTTAGTTTCAGGTATACAGCTTTACTTTCTTATTAGTGTCTTTTCATGAAAAAAATTCTTAATTTTAAAGTGGTGCTATTTATCAATCTTTTCCTTTATGATATATTTTGTCTAAGAAATTCTTGCCCATCTCAAGGTCATGAAAACATTCCTCTGTCACTTCCTAATAACTTGATTGTCTTATTTTCCCCAATTACATCTAAAATCTATCTAGAGTTGATTTCGGTTTACGGTGCAAGTTAGAAGGTCAAGATTACTTTCCTCCACATAGATACTTAATTGATTCATCACTATTGAAATGATCAGTCTTTCCCCCACTGCACTGCAGTGCCATCTTTGTTATAAATTAAGTGACTGCATGTGTGAGGTCTGTTTCTTGGTTTTCTACTCTGTTTTATTTGTCTATTTGTCTCTACTGTACCAATACCACCTTGTACCAATACATCTTCCTAATGTAGCTTCACACTAAGTCCTGATATATGGTAATGAAGAGTTTTTCAGCTTTGCCATTCTTGAAGATTGTTTTGGTTTTCTTGGCTTTTTGCAGTTTGATATGAATTTTAGAACCAGCTTGTTAATTTTCACACAAAACATCTGTTATGATTTGGATGATGATTACAATGAGTCTATAGATCGGTTTGGGGGAGAATTGACATCTTTAAATTATTGACTGTTTCAAGCCATAAATGTGGTTATCTTTCTATTTAGGTTTATATTAATTTTCCTCAGAAATATTAATAGTTTTCTGTGGAGGAGGAGTATTTTACATTTTTCATTTGGTTTATTGTTAAATATTTGGTATTAGAAATTTTTTGGCACTATTTTAAATGATATAATTTTTTGAAGTTTCACCTTCAAATGTATATTATATATTGCTACAGTATAAAAAATTTGATGTTTGCATAATGATCTTGTATCCAGAAACTTTTCTATGTTCACATGTTAATTCTAAGGTTTGCCTGTAGATTCATTTAGATTTTCTACCCTCACAATCATCTACAAATAATGATAGTTTTATTTCTATTTTTCTGATTTATATGCATTTTAATTTTTTCCTTTCTAATTACATTGAATAGAATCTCCAGTAAAATGTTGAGTACAAGTAATAATAGTGAGATTTTTTTTTGTTCCTGATCTTCGGGGAAAACTTTCCAATATTTTACCATTTTAAAGTATTCTTTATCCAATTAAGGAAAATCTATTTCTAGTTTACTGAGTTTTTGTTTTTTAATTAGCAATATGTGTTGATTTTCATCAAATGGTTTTGCATCTACTAAGATTATCATGCAATATTTTTTGTTATTGTGGTGAATTATATTGTTATAAATTAATTGATATAAACTGATTGATTTATAAATAAAATGGATCTTGCATTACAACTGAACTTGGTTCTAACGCATTATCCTTTTTTTAAATTGCTAAATTTGGTTTATTAATAGTATGTTTAGATTTTTTGCATCTATGTTCAGGAGATATATTGGCCTATTATCTTTCCTATAATGTTGTTTATGAGGTTGTGTGGATTTTATAAAATGAGATAGTGGATGTTTCCTCTTTTCTGTTTTGTGGAAAAATTTGTGTAAGATTGTGTTATTTTCTTCTTAAATATTTAAAATAATTCACTGATAAAGATGTCTGGGCTAGGAGTTCCTTTTTGGGGAGGATTTTAATACAAATAAAATTGTTTGATAGACAGTACTATTTCTCTTTCTTATTGTGTATATATTTGGTAAGTTGTGTTTTCAAGGAAATTATCTATTTGATCTAAATTTTAAAAATTATTTGCACAAAGTCATTCACAGTCATTACTACCTTTTTAATGCTTATAGCTTCTGTAGTGATGTCCATTTTTTATTTCTAATATTGCTAATTTATTTTTTTCCTTCTAAAGACCAGTCTTTAGTAGTTTATCAGTTGTATCAATCTTTTCAAGGAAGCAAGTTTTGACTTAATTGATTTTCTCTATTACGTTTTTTTAAAATTTCATTAATTTCTGCTTTTATATTTTACTTTCTTTGTAATTTAGTTTCCCCATTTAAAAAAAAGTGTCTTTAGATAGATCCTAAAATCATCCATTTTCACCCTTTCTTATCTTCTAATATATGCATTTAAGACTATAAGGTGCTCTTAGCTATAGCACGCAAGTTATGTTACATTTAAAAATTATTTTTGGGCTTCCCTGGTGGCGCAGTGGTTGAGAATCTGCCTGCCAATGCAGGGGACATGGTTTCGAGCCCTGGTCTGGGAAGATCCCACATGCCGTGAAGCAACTAGGCCCGTGAGCCACAACTACTGAGCCTGCGCGTCTGGAGCCTGTGCTCCGCAACAAGAAAAAGGCCGCGATAGTGAGAGGCCCGCACACCGTGATGAAGAGTGGCCCCCACTTGCCACAACTAGAGAAAGCCCTCGCACAGAAACGAAGACCCAACACAGCAAATAAATAAATAAATAAATAAATAAAGCCCCCCCCAAAATAAATTAAAAAAAAATTTTTTTTATTATAATTCAGTTCAAAATAGTTTTTAATTTCCATTGTGATTTCTTCTTTAACTGATGGGGTTATTTAAGGCATACTGCTTAATTTCCAAATAGTTTGGGATTTTCTAGGTATCATTTTGTTATTGATTTTTGTTTTACTTCTACTGATTGAAGAAACTACTCCACATAATTTCAATTTTGTTATTTGTTGAGACTTTATTTGCTTCAGTGATTAGATGACTTTGGTAAATGTATATGTATACTTGAAAAGCATGTGCATTGGATTCAGTGATATATGAATATATATACATATGTATTGTGTTGGCCAAAAAGTTTGGGAAAAACCCGAATGAACTTTTTGGCCAACCCGATATGTATGTATATATAAACATACACACATGTACATGCATACATATAATCAGTTATGTAAAATTGGTCATTTAGTTCAAATTTTCTGTATTTCTCCTGATTTTTTGATCTAAGTGTTCTATCAATTTTTTACATTAGTTACCAAGACAAGTGTGTTAAAATCTCGTACTACATTTGTGGATTTGTCCATTTATCCTTTTAGTTTCATCTGTTTTTGCTTTACATGGTTGGAGGTTCTGTTTTTAGGGACATGCAAATTTAGAAATGTCATATTTTCCTGATGAATTAACCTTTTCTTATTAGGAAATGCCCCCTCTTAACCACTGTATCTGCTAATTTATGTGTATTCCCTTTTTATTTGATCAAATTAGACTTCTTGCCCTAAGTCTAATTTGTTTGTAAGTTAAGACTGTCAGTTTTCTTTTTGCTAATGTTTGTGTCATTTGTGTTCCCATTCTTTTACTTTCTGCCTTACAGTTGTCTTTTCTAGGCAGTGTATATTTAGTTCTTTCCCCTACAGTCTGGTAAGCTTGTTTTTTAAAAAAGTGGATTATTTTGTCTACTTACATGTTATAGAATTACTTCTATGTTTGAGTTTGAATCTGCTGTCTTATTCTTTGTTTTCTGTTTGTCCTTTCTTTGTTTCTTTTTCTCTCTCATTTTCTTTTGTATTAATTATTTTTTAATCCTCCCTTTTATTCTTTTATTAGTCCTGTTTATTCCTTTTATTAGTCCTTCTATTAAAGATTACAATATGCATCCTTGACTCTTTAGTGTCTACTATAAATGAGAATTTTTTTAATTTTAAATTTTTATCACTTTATTAAAATGATAAAATTTTATCATTTTACTCTTTTTTTTTAATTTTTATTTATTTATTATGTTTATTTTTGGCTGTGTTGGGTCTTCGTTTTTGTGTGAGGGCTTTCTCCAGTTGCGGCGAGTGGGGGCCACTCTTCATCGCGGTGCGCGGGCCTGTCACTATCGCGGCCTCTCTTGTTGCGGAGCAGAGGCTCCAGACGCTCAGGCTCAGTAGTTGTGGCTCACGGGCCCAGTTGCTCCGCGGCATGTGGAATCTTCCCAGACCAGGGCTCGAACCCATGTCCCCTGCATTGGCAGGCAGATTCTCAACCACTGCGCCACCAGGGAAGCCCTATCATTTTACTCTTACATTTAAGTATTCTGTCATCCAGAACTTACTCTTTTGTAAAGGTATATGGTAAGATATAATTTTATGTTTCCAGTGTTGAGCCACATGTTTAACAACTACTGAATACTCTGAATTTATTGAATAACATTTCATCATCCTACATTAAATTAGAATTTTTAAATAATTTCTTGGAAAACGCAAGGATCTTAGAAAGCTTTAATTCCATATATTCATCTAACCTTTTCTGTTATTGTTATTTATCATATATTTTAATTCTATGTATATTTAAAATCTGTCAGACATTATTATTTTTATGCTATATAATCATTCTTATTTTCCCATAAGTGTACTTTTTCATGTTCTTCATTCCTTCTTGCATTCTGTATTTCTATCTAGGATCATTCATATAAACACTTGAATCTGTGGCTTGATGTTTTACTTCCGTTTTGGGAAATTCTCAACCATAATCTTTTCAAATACTGCTTCTAACACATTCTCGCTCTTTATCCCTATGGAGCTCCAATTACACATATTTTATGCATCGTGTCTCATATGCCTCTTATACTCTTTTCTCTATTTTGCTTCTGTTTCTCTCCATGCTTTAGTCTGTACATTTTCTACTGACCCATCTTCCTGTTCCCATCTTCTGCTACATCTAATCCACATCAAATCTTTGTCTTACTTATCAAGCTCATCTATTGCATTCTTAAAATCAGTGTATCTTTCAGTTTTAGAATTTCCATTTAATTCTCTTTTAAGGCATCTAACTCTTTAGTAATACTATTTATTTGGTAGTTTATTTTCTCAAACATATTAATGTACAGATATTTAAAATCTATAGTAACCCTAATATCTGAATCACCTGTGGGCTTGTTTAATTGTCTTTTTTAAAAATAAATTTATTTATTGTTATTTATTTATTTTTGTCTGCTTTGGGTCTTCATTGCTGCGCACGGGCTTTCTCTAGTTGCAGTAAGCGGGGGCTACTCTTCGTTGTGGTACGCGGGCTTCTCATTGCAGTGGTTTCTCTTGTTGCAGAGCATGGGCTCTAGGTGAGCGGGCTTCAGTAGTTGTGGCACCCAGGCTCAGTAGTTGTGGCACACAGGGTTAGTTGCTCCGTGGCATGAGGGATCTTCCCGGACCAGAGATTGAACCCGCGTCCCCTGCAATGGCAGGCGGATTCTTAACCACTGCACCACCAGGGAAGTCCCTAATTATATTTTTTCTTTTTTCTTTTTATATCTTGGATTGTGGATGTTGTTTCATATACTGGTATACCTGGTAATTTTTGATTGGATATTAAGTATGATAAGTGAAAATTGTAGAAGTTTTGAGTGGTAGTATTTTCCCAGGAAAATTTAATTTTCTTCTGGTGAGCAATTTGATCTAGTCAGGGACTGAGATGATTTGAAGGTGGGTTTCAGTGTTTGTAAGGACCTCTCTGATTTCTAGTTTGCCCTCACTACTAGGGCTTGGTCTTCAGGGGTCTCAAGGAAAACCCTGGAATGTCTTCTAAGTTCTCTTCTCCTTGTGAGGTCTGACTTAGCTTTTTAGCCACTTAGCTGCTGCTTTCTGCTTGGCATCTTGGCCTCTTGCTGTGTAGACCTTAGACACTGGAAAATGCCTTAAGAAGAAAAGTGGTGCAGAACGTTGGGCTCACTTATCTAAGGGTCACTTTATTCCTGAATTCTAGCCCTTCAAGTCCTGGCTGCCTTAGTAACACTGACCTTCAATTCTTTTCTTTCTGGCCTCATGAAAATGCTAAAAGTCCTTTTTTTTTGGTTGCCTTCTTAGCAGTTAGAGTGGGATCAAATCACTGTGTCTTAAGGTCTTGGATTGAGATGTCTCAAGGCTGGACTTTGCACTTTGTAAGGCCTTGTCTATTTCCAACGTACTCATATTCCCACAGTTAGTCCTTCAGGGCTCCAAACTGAAAGTCTTGTGTTTTTGCCAAGGCCCCTCAACTTCCTTGGGCCTTAATTTCAGTCTATATCTCCCTAACATTGACGGCTGTGGATAGCTCTGTTTAGCTTCTCAGTCTTTTAGCAGCTCTTTCTGCTTTGATTTTCCATCTCTTTTCTTGCATAGTTGGCAAATAGGTGAATACTCTGAGAAGAAAAAGTAGCTCAGACCATCAGCCTCTCACATTCCTGAGCCCCCCTTCTCTCCTGGGTCTTGATCCTTCAAGTCCTGGCTGCCTTGGCAAGCCTGAACTCCAACGGTCTGTATCCCAGTCCTGTGAGAGTGTGGAAAGCTCTGAGTGCCACTTTCTTTTCAGCTTCTTGCCTAAACCTCTTACAAACTGGTAAATGCCTTATGAAGGGAAGAGGTAGAGAGAGTCGGGCTCACGTCAATGCTTTTGTCTTTTCTCTGAGATCTTGGCTCTGCAAGTCCAGATGTGTTGGTTGCTCTTCTATGGCTTCAAAGAGCTGCTTTTTAAAAAATTCTTTTTTAATACAGTTTTTAGAATCGTTTTTGGTGTGAGGGTTGGATTGATGCAAGCTACTCTGTCTTAGCTGGAAACAGAAGTCCAAAAATTAGTTAAGTTGTCTTGCCAAAGAGAAAGGCTTTCTGAATTTTATAAAGCTCCTCTTTACATATCGCCAGCCAGGTTTGATCAATCGATGTATAATAGAGTTTTACTATAGCCCATAATGCAGAGAGGACAGAATATGATGAAAGAGATGTTCTCACCAGATAGGAGGAGGATGTAGAAAGCTCGCCACCATGGGAGGAAGGGAATTTTTCTGAGGAGTAAAGGCATGATGAAAATGTAGTCTGGATTCCTCAGGGACTCTGTTCTCAGCAACTTGAACTTTGGCTTAAGAATTCATGGAAATAAGAATAGATGAATCTTAGAATGTTGAATGAAAAAAAAAAACGCCAAGTGTACATGAGTGATGAACCATATTCAAAGACAAGCAAAATGAAAAACTGTATATTTTTAGGCACATCTACCCACATTCTAAATTCATACAGATGAGGAAAGGGATGATGAACAGAAAACTCAGGAAAGTGGGTAGAGGAGATTGGGAAGGGACAGCTAGGGGACTTTGATTGTATTGATTGTATTCCATTTCTTAAGTTGGATGGTGGATTTATGAGTGTTCATTATCATGCTCTCTAACTTACCTATCTATTATGTAGGTTATTTTGCATGAATCAAATGTGTCAAAATAAAAAGTGCAAAAGGAAAAAAAAAGAATACTAGGCAGGAGCAGCTGTGCATTAGTAATGACCAGTCACCAGCCAGCCCCAGCAGATTTCAGTGAATTCCAGTGGACAGCCAAAAACCCACATGGATCTGAGGCTCCCTTCCCTCACTGACGTGGGGCCACAACAGCCCCTTGTAGACTTAGATGCCATCTTGAGGAGGAGCAAGGGAGGAGGAGGAAATTTCCAAATCTAGCATTTACCCGAAGGAGACTAAGGTAACCCCAAATAGAAAGAGATTTAGTTATTTTTCTTTAGCAAGATCTCCCCATCTTGCCTCCACACCAGTGGAAATGCAGGGGCTCTGGAACAAGCTGAGATATGTCTCAGAATATAAAAGAAGTTTTATTTTTATTGCACATCATAGCAGTTGGCTTTATGAGTAAATTTTTGGCCCTGGTACAAACTAATGCTTACACGCCCTGTACAAACTAGGAAAGGGCAGAAGTTGTAACAAACCTGGATCATCAATCCTGTCCTGCCCTCTGGCTGGCTGTGTGACAATCATCAGGTCCCTTAAACAGTCTGTGGCAGAGTGAGAAGGTGATTATGTGAACTCTGAATTCCCTTCCATGTTTGTGACCCTAAATATCAGGAAGAGCCTTCATTTTCTTGAGCATTCATGGTAAATTTTCTTTATTCTTCATTCTATGATGTGATACAGAGATGAAGCCATTATTGAAATGGGTAACCATCAGTGCTGGTGCCATTGGACCCCTTACTTCATAAAGATAAATCACTTTAGAATGATTTTTACCTTCCTCAACAAGTTGTGTGCATTTCAGAGGACTTTGTAAGGGGAAAAAAAAAGTCAGGAATAGTGAAAGTTAAATACAGCTTCCAAAGGATTTATCAGGTAAATGTTATGGATTGTTGTGATTTAATTTATGGGATTAGTTTGACTTTCAATTACCGGGCATCACATTCAATCACTTTATATTTTGAACTCTGTAACTAGGAGTTCTAACACTCGATCTTTCATTTGGAGAGGGATTATCAATAATTAGACACTGTGGCCTTATTGATCAGCTAATCAATACCCACATTAATCACCAGTGGTCTAAAAACAATTCACTCTTTGCATTAAGAGGAATCAGTGTGATCAAATTAGCATCTTTTGCTAGCAGCTGAGCAAAGCTGTAGCTTTCCAAAGGGAAGGCAATGGCTGAGGGAGGATATACCCCCAGGATTCAGAGCTAGGTCGACTGCCACCAAATGAAAATGATCTAATGATACTCAAGTTCTGATTATTTGTTTTTGCTTTTTGGTCTTTTTTTTTTGCTCTGATATTTGTACCATTTAATAAAGTGTTATTAACTACAAAAGGTGGGACAAAATGAATATGCTCTACATTGTAAATAAATGTTCTTTATCCTTGCAGTTAGACCAGAAGCTATGTTATGTTGCAAAGAAAATCCAGGTATCTCAGTGATTCTAGAAAAATAACAAGTGTGTAGGTTTAATAAATATGAAAGTGATTTGTTATCTATTAAGAATTATTTCTATTACCCAAGGTACACATATCACCCCAAACAGAGCTCCAGACTGGAAGAGACTCTCCTTTCTTCTCAGAGATGTGGTTCATTTGGTTTCAAGTTACAGCAACCTGGTGCTTAGAAGGACAGAGCTCGTCCTGGACTAGTCCACACCGGCTTTGACTACATAGTCTCCCAGGCTGTCACTCAAACCAGTAGCTGTCAAACAAGGTCACAGATTCACCCAATGGCTTTTAATAATTTGGCATTACTTTCATATGAATAATTTATAATCTCAAAAGTATGAGACTATTATTTATGGTTAGTAGCTGTGAAATAATGAGACACATGGTTTTAGGGCTGTTTTTATTACCAAGTGGTGTCCATACAGTTGTAGGGAGTTAAAATAAAGAGAAGTGAAAGTGGATCTTTTTTTTTTAAGATCATATCAGAGGCAGAAATGATATATTACAGATGAGAATAATACTAGCTGTCTCTTCAAATTTATCCATTACAAACACCACACCATTTCTTTGAAATGGGAGCTTACAGCAGCATTCCGGCGGCTTCTTGAAGTCAGTTGTTTTCACTCTCTGAGGAAATAGAAAACGGACTTGTTTGGTCTTTGAGTCTCAGTTCCTACTGGGAATAAGACAATTAAGTATCATTTAAAATTTTCATTTTGGGTTTTAAAGAATAAAAACTCTTTGCCAATGTGAAAACTCGGAAAAATTAGGTGTGTAGAATGAAAAAACAATTACCTGTAATCCCACCAAATAATTTTCACAAAAATAGGATATAATGTACAGAATTTTTTCCTGTTAACTTTGATCATTTCCCACATTTTAAAATAGCTTGTGAAAATGTTATTCTTAGTGATTAAGACATTCTACTGTATGGATATTACATAACAGATTTATTTCCTTATTATTTAATAATTTTTTTCCCGATTTTTAAAAAAAATATATATATTTATTTATTTATTTATTTATTTATTTATTTATTTATTTTTGGCTGTGTTGGGTCTTCGTTTCTGTGCGAGGGCTTTCTCTAGTTGCGGTGCGCGGGGTCCACTCTTCATCGCGGTGCGCGGGCCTCTCACTAACGCAGCCTCTCTTGTTGCGGAGCACAGGCTCCAGATGTGCAGGCTCAGTAGTTGTGGCTCACAGGCCCAGTTGCTCCGCGGCATGTGGGATCTTCCCAGACCAGGGCTCGAACCCGTGTCCCCTGCATTGGCAGGCAGATTCTCAACCACTGCGCCACCAGGGAAGCCCCTCCCAATTTTTTATTGTTATGAATAACTCTATGATGATAATTCTTTTTTTAAATTTAATTGAAGTATAGTTGATTTACAATGTTGTGTTAATTTCTGCTGTACAACAAAGTGACTCAGTTATACATACATGTATACTTTTTCATATTCTTTTCCTTTCTGGTTTATCACAGGATATTGTATATAGTTCCCTATACTATACAGTAGGACCTTGTTGTTTATCCATCCTGTATATACTAGTTTGCATCTGCTAATCCCAAGCTCCCTATCCTTCCCTCCCCCACCCTCCCTCCCCCTTGGCAATCACAAGTCTGTTCTCTATGTCTGTGAGTCTGTTTCTGTTTCTCAGATATGTTCATTTGTGTCGTATTTTAGATTCCACATATAAGTGATATCATACGGTATTTGTCTTTCTGTCTGACTTACTTCACTTACTTAGTATGATAATCTCTAGGTCCATCCATGTTGTTGCAAATGGCATTATTTCATTATTTTTTATGGCTGAGTAATATTCCATTGTATATATGTACCATATCTTTTTTTTTTAATAAATTTATTTATTTATTTATTTATTTTTGGCTGTATTGGGTCTTCGTTTCTGTGCGTGGGCTTCCTCTAGTTGCAGTGAGCGGGGGCCACTCTTCATCGTGGCGCATGGGCCTGTCACTATTGCGGCCTCTCCCGTTGTGGAGCACAGGCTCCAGACGCGCAGGCTCAGCAGCCGTGGCTCACGGGCCCAGTTGCTCCGCGGCATGCGAGATCCCCCCAGACCACAGCTCGAACCCGTGTCCCCTGCATTGGCAGGCGGATTCTCAAACACTGCACCACCAAGGAAGCCCTGTACCATATCTTCTTTATCCATTCATCTGTCGATGGACATTTACATTGTTTCCATGTCTTGGCTATTGTAAATAGTGCTGCTATGAACGTAGGGGGTGCATGTATCTTTCCAAATTATAGTTTTGTCTGGGTATATGCCCAAGAGCAGGATTGCGGGATCATATGGCAACTCTTTAATTCATTTAATCAACAGATATTTATTAGATATCTACTGACACACACACATATGTGTGTGTGTGTGTGTGTGTAAAACAATATATATAAATACTTTATATATATATAAAACAAATATATACATAAAGATGTATCTATCTATATACATACCATAATTTTTAGAAATAAAAATCATCATCTCCTAATGACAAATTTTCTCACCAGTAACTAGACACTAAATTCAACATATGCCTGTGAGGAAACAGAGATGTTTAAGATGGCTCTTATTTCTCAAACATTCAGTCTGGTGGGAGAGCTGGAAATGCATACAATTAACTTTAATGCAAGGCAAGATTTTATAAGTTCAGTAAAAAATCATGCACAGAATGAAACAGGCTTAAACAGGAAGGAGAGATTAAATCTGACTGAGGTAGTCCCTTTGTGGACAGTGAGTTTTGAAGTATCTCTTATATAATAGATAATTTTTAGCCTTGCTTGACCCCATTAAGCCTTGTTGGACCCTCTCTGAAATGGTAGGTTTTTGACAAGAAGTTGGGACTTGTCAAAAGTGGGGGACGGGGCTTCCCTGGTGGCACAGTGGTTGAGAATCTGCCTGTCAATGCAGGGGACACGGGTTCCAGCCCTGGTCTGGGAAGATCCCACATGCCGCGGAGCGACTGGGCCCGTGAGCCACAACTACTGAGCCTGCGCTCCACAACAAGAGAGGCCGCGATAGTGAGAGGCCTGCGCACCGCGATGAAGAGTGGCCCCCACTCGCCGCAACTAGAGAAAGCCCTCGCACAGAAACGAAGACCCAACACAGCCAAAAATAATAAATAAATAAATAAAAGTTAAAAAAAAAAAAGTGGGGTACGATGGAGTGATGTGGAGTGGGGAAAAGGGAGCAACGGAAGAAGAAGGAAATTCCAGGTTGAAGGGCCGTGATAAAAGCAGGAAGCTGGAATCTGGAGGGATGGCTTAGGAAACCGCAAGTGTATCAGTACATGGAGTAAGGGCGTGAAGCCCGGGGTTCAGATGAGTCAACTGGAGAGGCACATGAAGACCAAATGGTAGGCATCCCTAAATGTCAGGCTAATAAGCCAGAATTTTATGTTGTAAGCAATGGGGAGCCCTTGAGGGTTTCTGAGCAGGTGAGTGTCATGATCTGAGCTGTCTGAGACAATTTCCTTGTTGCAGGAATGAAGAATGAATGGGAGGAGGAGAGTGGAGGTGGGGAACCCCGCTGGAAGCTGAGAGTGGTGAGTGGTATAACTAGAGGAGGGGCAGTAGAAGGTAGACAGTTTGGGGGCACAATTGGTAAGATGTGGTGACTAATTGGATATGGAGAGGACGAAGGAACGGAGAGAAAGATGAATCCCAGATAAAGCTGAAATTTGGAGCCTGAGCAGTTCAAGCTGTCTTGCCTACATTCCCATCCCGGGGAGTGTGCTTTCCTTAGTGTGGCTCAGGAGTGTACCTGGGTTATAAACATCACACAGAGGGCTGGAATCAAAGGCTTCTGGTGTCGACATCAGAGGAAGAGCCTCTCCTCTCCACTCCTCACAAGGGCATACAGCACATTGGTCAAACTCTGGGGACAGACTGGCTGGAGCTCCTATCACATTTACTTGCCCAAGACATACACTAAGCTGAGGAACACCGGACAGTTTCCTCAACCCCTTGCGGCCTCAGCGTCCTCATCTGAACTCACTTCTTGTGTGGTTTTAGGACTTAAGTGAAATAATGTATGCAGATGCTGAGCAGAGGGACTGGCAAATAGTAAGTGCTCAATAAACGCTATATTTAAGTGATAGTGGTGAACATTTGGGGGTTACTTTTGAGAAATAAGAATAGTAATACCTCCCACATTAAGTTCAAGAACAGAGCATACAATAACTTGGAAATAAAATCACAGGACTGCAAACTCATAAAATAAAGAAATCTGATTCAGAAACAAAGAATAAAAACCTAAGTTATGCTGTGTCCATAAAAAGAAAAATGCTTGAGAAAAATGAACTATTAATAGACTTAGTTGTCTTGCCTGAGATGGCATCGGAAGCCTTCCCCTGTTCCATTCTATCCCCACCTATTTGCCTCAAAGTTTAATGTGACAAGGCATTGTAGATGTATCAGGCATTGTATTTAATGAGTATTATTCACTCCATGATATTCATATTTCTCAGGACAAAAGGATTAATTTAAGCAAATTGTATTTGTGAGCCAACCAGATATTTGTCAAACTCTGAGCAGATACTCAGCAATCTCTGAATGTGGCATTTCTTCAGACAGGCTGGAAGCACTGATCCAAATGAAATGTTCTCTTTTATAAGCAGAGGTTTGGTCATATTAGAGGGAAGCTACATAATAACAGTGTCTCAAATGTTTTCCCAGACTGATGACCTTGAGCAAAATGTCTTTCTAAATTAAATGAAATTAAATTAAAGAAAACAACAGTGATTGCAACTGTGGTCTCCAGCCGCAATTCAGTAAATGCACATGGCAACTGGTCAGTGGGAGAGAGATTGGTCTGATTACTGGATGTGCGTACCTTATGTTTCCTTAAAACAGAGTCCAGAAATATGAAACGCAGAAGAAGTGGAAGTTTTTATGAAGGCATAAGCAATAATGGGTGCTTGTATATAATTTCAAGCCTTGCCCCTTTCTTATCAAAATCCAATTGCATGATGACTTTATATTTTCTTATTCTTACTACTAAGTTTTCTCTGTTGACATCTGGCTCCTTTTGGAAGTCAGGAAATCAAAACCAAATTTGTTTGCTCTCCTGGCAATTTCTTTTACATTCTTGACATTTGAGAAATGGTCCTTGTTTTTACTACCATATTGCGGATTTGAGCATCAAAATAAGTAAAATATTAGTGGATTATAACACATGAATAAAAAAAGAATTCTTCAGTCCATACCACTACTAATAAAGAAACAGACAAACAAACAAAACAAGGGGGAGAGAAAGCTCTTCCTTACAATAGAAATCAAACTAACAAGTGTAGACAGAATGAGGACTGATGAAGTTAAAAAATCAACAGTTTGTAATCATCAGGAAAGAGTCATTAATAGATGCTAAAAATAGTAGCTAAAAATTTGATGAGGAACAGGTTTGAAAGTTTCAAAGGATAGTTTCAAAGTATGTCCCTAAATTATTCATTAATTATATAAAGGAAATGGTAACATTACAGTGGAGAAACTGGCAGATGCCACCTTGACCAAGTGATCAAAGTGGGCACCACCATCCATGGGATAAGCCAACATCATGAGCCTCCTGATATGGTCTCTTGGGAAGGACACAGTATCACTTTTGTGGTATTCCTGCCAAAAATGTAAAATCAAAATCTAATCTAATCATGAGGATACAGCAGACAAATCTAAGGTCAGGGGCATGCTACAAAATAACCAGCCTGTTCTTTTAAAATAAATGTCAAGACCAGGAAAGACAAAGAAATGCTGAGTAACTGATTTGGATTAAATGAGACTAAAGAGATATGAGAACAAATGCAAAGTGAGATCCTGTATTGGATCCTGAACCAAAGGGGAAAATTGGTACAAAAGACATGTTGGGACAATTGGTGAAACTGGAATATGGCATGAAGATAATAGTATTGAATTAATGTTCAATTTCCTCATTTTGATAACTGTACTGTGGTTATGTATGATAACATTCTTGTTCATGGGAAATACACAGTGAAATTTTAGGAAGTAAAGGGGAATTATGTATACAACTTACTCTAAGATGGTTTTAAAAAAATATGTGTGTATATATGCATATATATGTACGTGTGCGCACACACACACACAAAATGGGCAGGGAAAAGGAAATGCAGCTGCTCAGATAAAGAACCCTTTTCTCAGAGGTAGAGTTCTTAAAGGAAAATGTTCAAGCTACAAGAATGTGAAGACAGATGGTAATTAGTTACATGGTGATTATTTTCTCTCCCACTCTTATTGGCTGAGTGTACTTGTGTGAGAATGTAGGCATAGGTAGGCAGTTGCCTTGACATTGATTTTGGACTGTCTTTCGACTAAATGACTAGATATCTGTTTAAAGGGATAGCAATCTCTCCTTTTCTGGAAAATCAGAGTGTAACGTCTTTCCACACACTGGTCTTAAACACTTGACTTTTAGCACGTATTGCACCTGTGCTTTTACAGTTTGTTGTTGAAACTATAAAACTGGACTTTCAAATTTGAAACCTGTAATTTTTTTTTTTTTTTTGGTTTGGAGGAATTTTCTTCAGTTTGCTTTATTATAATTCCTATGGTCATTCAACAGATAACTCCCAAGTAAAAGGAAACTGTCGATAAACCTCAGTCTCATTTTTTTTCACCTTGATCTTTGACTATTACTTGCTCAATGGAGCAGCAAAATATTGGGTTGAAAGCTTTTGTTATCTGAACAGATCTCATAATTGTCAGTCTGAATTTTTTATATTCCCAGTATTAGACACATACAATAGGAGAGGTTGTACTTCAAAAACTTAGAAGTAGGATGAGATGTTCTAATGTATCTAAAGGCAAAACCATCCCAGAGATTTCTTCTGTGGCATCATCAAAAGAGCATGGTCCTGGGGACAGAAGACTTTGGCTCCAGTCCCAGCTTGATCACTTACTATGTTCTTGGACAAACCTGCTTAGCCCTGCTGACCCTTAGTTGTCTGAAATACCTCTAATCTACCTCTCATGGTGTGGTAAGCATTAAATGTGAAAAGGTATCTATCTGAAAAGTGCAGAGCATAGATCTGACCTAGTGTAAGGACTCAATGCGTGTTTCATTTTTGTTAACACTTCTCTCAGAGCTGAATTAGACAAAGGCCCTGCCCATCACATAGTGAGCCCACACTGGTTCAAAAGTTAAGCCCAGTTTACTCTAGACGGGCATTTAATGCTGATACGTTAGAGCCTATAATGTTTGTCCAGTTGGGGGTGTCTTTAGCTTTGGACTCAATCTTGAAAGTCCCCGTAACTTGCCAAAATCAGGCATGGTTTAAAACTGCCTCTCAAAATGCAAGGACTCAGTTTAGATTCCAGAGCTTTCAGAAAAGAGAGACCAGGTGTTTTGGTCTTAGGATAAAACAAGTTGTAGATTCTACCACTTAAAGTCTAAACTTTGAGGAATTGCAGCCAGAGAGAGAAAATTCTTTGAGGTTGGTATTAAATGCATTGGGTAGCCTTGGCAAAGGATATCAGCATTTCCTGGTGTGAAGGTATTAGGAGTTGAGCACATGGTACATGATTATTCATGGCTTGTTGTATAGAACGTATGATTGGACTTATCTTGACAGTGCTATTTCTATTTCTTTACTTTCTTAGATTAATTCATGTAATTTACTACTCCTTAAATTAGTAGAATTTCTCCTTTTTCAGGATAGTCATATCCAAAGTGGAAGTTCTCCAAACAAAATCAAGTAAAAATACCCGACTTTGAATAAGTTTAGACTTAATAGAATGCATATCTTTCCATTTGTACATATCACTTGTTTTCATTACTCAGAATAACTTTAACTAAGTTTTAAATTCAGCTCACTTGCATTGAATTTTTCAATGTCTTCCTGAATGTGGGCTGGGGAATTACACTGAACTGTATTTAGCTTATGTCTCCCCAAAGCAAACATTAATAGTCACATCTCCCATAAATCAGATTAGACTATTAGGAAAGTAGTAAACCACCTAATCACCTACTCACCAATTGTGGTAAAACTGAACTTGGTAATTAATGTAGTCAATTTACTAATTGAGCCTTAAACCACTTGGGCCTGGTTTAAGACTTATAAGGTACTTTGGATATTCAGTTTGGCTAAAGACAAAAAATTCCTTCAGAGATTAAAGACATTTTGTTGTGCATCACTATTATAGTGTTGCCCAAAACAGGTAAAATGGCATTTGCTATACCTGAGGCTGGAAGCGTCAAGAGTTAGCTTCTAGGTAGAAATTAGGATGAGACTTGATCAATTGCAGTTAATCTTAGCTTGATTCAATTCTGAACTAAAGCCAGTTTTGATTTGGCCAAAGCCAATGTTTCCAGTTTATTATTAGTGCCTTAGCAGTTGACAAATAGGAAGATATGTTCCAGTTGCAATAATCTTCCAACTGTTGGTGGAGACTTTTAGCAAGCCGGGCCCACTCTGAGTCCCGGGGCCGTGTGAGGGTGCAGACAGGCGGGGTGCATCTAGGGCCGGCTTCAAGGGCCCTGCTCTTGAAGGTGTAGTGTTCCATTGTGGTCTTGAAAGTCTTAGTAATTTTTGAATAAATGTCCCACATTTTTATTTTGCACTGTGCCCCGCAAATCATACGGCCTATAGCTCTTCCTGGGTGCCTCTACTCACACGTACATTTACAGACTCGGTTAAGCCACTGGCTGGGCCTGGTGTGAGGTCCCCCGTTTCTTTCCTCCTTTTCCTGAAGCCACTTTGGCACATGCAGGCATGTCTTCTGAAAGCAAGCTTCCTTCTTTGCAATATTATATGTGTCAGGGTTTGTATGCTGAAGGCAGTAACATGAAGATTAAGAAATTCACAAAAAGTTAACTAGCATTGAGCCTGACCAGTTTGTTAAAATCCTTAGAGTTGATACAGGATTTTTGCACAAAGTGAGGGTTCTTTTGGGCTGCCTGCTTTAGGGCTGCTTGCTTGTTACCTACAAAAAATATATCTCTATCTTAAAGTTTCGAGGACACAGTATAAAAGAAAGACTAAATAATTCTTAAATTCCTTTCAATTCTTAGATCCTATAATTCCTTGAGAAATAGACTTAAAAGCAATAGAGATTTACTCTTTACATGAAAAGATTAAAAACAAGCCTTACTTCTTACAGAGAAATACAATAATAGCTAACATTTACTGAGTGCTTACTATGTGCCAGGCGCTTTGCATGCATGTTTTTCTCTGAATCTTATGATAGCCCTGAGAGGTAGGGTTATTATCTTCATTGCACCAATGAGTAAATGGAAGCTTGGAAAAGCTAAGTCAGGGCAGCCAGGACTCAGACTGCCCTGGCTCACTCTCAAGGCCCCCATGCACACCCTCTGCCCTCTATGGCCTCCCATCAATTAAGTAAGCACAGGGTTAACCTCTGAGCCAAGGCGGGACTTGCCCAGGGAGTTGAATGTGAGGGTGACCTGGCTGTGACCCTGCCACACCATTGATTGCCAAGGCCCATTAGACTGAAGTGGTGGTCCGGTGTCTTCTTTCTCCCTCACCTCCATGTGGGTCCGTCAGGCTTTAAGTTGCCAGCTCAGACAACAGGAATGTCCTTCCCTGATAAAAGAGGATTTGTCCTCGGTAGGTGCAGGTGGTGTGAGCACTGCTCAGTGAGTCCTCGAGACAGGGAGATTTCTGTGACCCTGAAATGCATCCCAAAGTGTTGAGATGAACGCTGTGGGAAGGGGTTGGCTGGGTCTCTTTCTGGAGGCTGCCTTCCCCTCTTCCCGTCTCACCCAGGCATAATTCAGGGGAATTTTAGGATGGATACTATTAGCTTGCTCTTTCACTGTTGCTAATATATATATATATATATATATATATATATATATATATATATATATATATATATTTGAAACAAAACATACATAAAGCATTGAGGATGGATCATCTATTAGAGAGAAATTCTTTTGCATTTCAATTCATTGTCCACTTAATTAAAGGAATGGAGAAAAAAAAAACACTGTCATGGAAGCACATACTCAATACATTAGAGAAATAGCTCATTCTTACCCAGGAATTACCCCTGTCAAATCAATGAAGTGGGGTCACTGAGCACATAAATTCTGTTTACATAATTTTAAGCCAGCTGAGGTAGAGAATGCATCTTCTCTAAAACTTTGTTTTGAAATTTTGAACAGGGCTAAACTGCTGTTGGTTTCTGGCAAGACCCTTCCATAAAGTTGGTACCTATGTGTTGTCCCCTAAAATTGCTTCCAACAATTCCAAAGGTAAAGAGAATCAAGTCTTTGTCTACTCAAATAAAAGGGAAAAAATGGGATAATGTGTGTAAAACACCCAGTGCCTGTTGTATTGTGATCATTCTTTAAAAGTTAGCTACTCTGATAGTTGTGGGGTTGCCTTATTCTGGGTCTGTTTCCTCATCTGAGTAAGAACATCGTAACAATACCTTAAGTTTTCTCACCTATAAAGTGCCAATACTCGACTAAACTAATAAAAAAATTCCTTCCAACTACTGAAACCTCTGATAAAATGTACAGTTCCTTTGTTTTTCCTTTAATGTCGTAATTACTCCTAAGAGTTTTGCTGTGGCATATTTTTTATTTTAAAAATAAATTTGTATTCCCAAACTAATCCATACATTTAATGTAATTTATGTCAAAACCTAAATGGGGCTTTTTTTTTTTACACAGGATATTGAAATTTTTTTCTAAATTTCTTCCGGAAAAGTGAACATCCCAAAATAGCCAGGAAAATGTTTAGAAAAGAACCATTATGATTGGAAACAGGGTACCTAATCAGAATCATTATGAATTATAATGACTCAATAAATTAAAACTGAATGGTGTTGGCGCAATAGTAAACAGACAATGGACTGAGTATATGTAATAATATAAATTTGATGGTAATCACTAGTCAATGGAGGAAGGATATACTATTAAATAAATTGTGCCGGGAAAACTGACTTACTATTTAGAAAAAACTAAAGTTATATTCTTAGTTTGTATTTTATATAAAATAAGTCCCATGTGTATTAAAGATTTAACCATAAAAGGTAAAATGCTAAAAAGAAGCAATCGTGGATGAAAACAATGAAATCTCAGGGTAGAGAAAAACTTTCAAAGCATGACTGAAGGCAGAAATCATAAAGGGAAAAGTGGATATCTGTACATTTAAAACTGTGGAATGGCAAAATAGAGCAGAAACCAAGGTAAAACACAAATGATAAACTGAGAAGTGTTGCTGCATATGACAAAAGAAAAAGATAAGGAGTTCTTTCAAGTAAATAACAAAATTATTATCTTTCTCACAGAAAAGTGTGCTAGAGACTTAAGCAGGCAATTCAGTAAAGCAGTACAAATGGCCAAGAATTTTAAAATGTTCACTGTTACTTGTAATCAAAGAAAAGCAAATTAAAAGCAAAACAAACTGTGTTCAGATGCAGGATTGACTATATCCAGTATAGCCAGGGTATGGAGAAAAAGGCATTGCCAGACCCATATTATAAGAGGACTTATCTTTCAACTTGGCAGATCTATTTTTAAAACTGTGTCTTAAAGAAAATGATTGGATATGTGTATAACATATGTACAAAGATGTTTATATTGGAATTTTAAAATAATAGTGAAAAATTGGAAACAGCTTTAATGTTTGGCAAGAGGGGATTGGCACAGTTCTACAACAGAATACTCTGTAGACATTTAAGAATGCTAATATGGCTATAAATTTATTGAAGAGAGTCAGTATCTATTATTGAGGTTCACAGCCATCCCAAAAAGCAAATGAAAACACAGTATATAAAGTATGAGTATAAACTCGGGAAATAATTGGGAAGGGTAATCATCTAATTTTTTATAGGGGTTACTCCTGGGGGTGGGATTACATTAATGATAAATTTTTACTTTTTTGTACTTTCAGAATTTTAAAATAAAATTTTTAAAAATTATAATTGTAAGACTTAGTAAGTTAGAAGTAATACTTCAAAATTCTAAAAGCGTTTATAGTAAGGTAGTAAGATTATAGGTGATTTAAAAATTCTTTCTCTATTTTCCAAAATTTGTGTAACTCAAAAATAGTTGTATTACTCTTATATTCAGAAAATTAAAAAATTTAAAAGGAAGCAAATAAAATCTATATATGAATACACACATGTACACACACGAAAAGTCTGGAACATTATACATCAAAATCTTAATAGTGTTTATTTCTGGATGGTGATGATAAGTGATTTTAAAATGGCTTTGTTTATGTGCATTTATTAATTTAAAAAATACATGTACTACTTGTGGAATAAATAACAAAATTATGACATAAAACTCCTTTAAAATTTTATGTAGTATGATTTACCTTTGTTAAAAAAGAACAAACCCACAAATCCCAAGTATAAATAAGAACTCTGGAACCAAAAAGCAAAATAATGTGTGCTTAAATAGTTTTTGGAAGGAAAAAGTTATTGTGAAAATATTCAACCCCGTGACATAATTTGGGACAACATGAAGTGACACACACCGAGGCTGGGCATCCCTGTCCTTCACCAAAATGTGGCTTTTGTTTTTAGTCCATGACCTTGATTTGGTGTCACCAACACAGGCTCACATGCATCAACATTTGGAATTGCAAAGCATGTCTTGATTGATGGATCCAAAGGGATTTTTAAATTTGGGATCCTGGGGACGATGGAGCGTGGGCTTTTGTCTCTGCTCGAGTTTCTGTCCTTCCGTGCGGGAGCTGGGCTTCATCCAGGATCCGGGCAGTGCTGGTGTTACCACAAGAATGTTTCCTTAGACTCAGCTCCCTGATGTCATCTTTTATTGAGCTGGATGGTGAGGTTGGTCCCCGCAAGTGGACACTGAGAGGCTCTTGCTTCTGAGATGATTGACACTTCAACCAACACCAAAGTTTTCAATTTTCCTTCCATTCTCAGATCAAAAGGGGAGATGGGGAGCCCCCACTTCCCATGGAGCTCTCTGCCTCCCCCCTCTCCACTTGCCAGTTTTCACACCTCTTGCGACGCCTGAAGTGTGTATGTTATTACAGCAGTCTATCACCGATGGTGTATGTGTATTTTGGGTTGTCTTGTGTTTCTTGTTATTTTTCAGTGTGTGCGTCTTGACATGCTTCTTGAGGATAGGACCCATGCTTTTTTTTTTTTTAAGTATTTTATTTTATTTTTAAATTGAAGTATAGTTGATTTTGAATGTCATGTTAGTTTCAGGTGTACAGGCACAGTGTTTTAGTTATATATATATATTCTTTTTCAGATTCTTTTATAGGGATAGGATCCATGCTTTTTAATGCTCAGAAATTATTCTGTATTTTTACATGACAGAGGTGGCCCTGTATAGGGGGAAGGTACTGTTGGAGGCCATGAATTCTAGTCCAACTCTGTTACTGAGTGAACCTTGAAAACTCACCTTCCCTCAGAACCTCAACTTCTTTCCTTCCCTTTTCTTTTCTTATCCTCTCCTTTCCCTTCTTTTCCTTTTCTTTTGGAAAATAAGGGGTAGGACTGCATTTAGAATCACAAAGTGAATTCTAAAGTGCTGCTAAACAAGGTGGGTAACAGCATGACTGAAGCAAGTCAGCTATAAGAAGACTATTTCTCAAAAGACATATGGCCTTCTTGACCTTTTTTCCCCACACATTTGAAAAAGATATGGGTATTAGGGATTTGTTGCATTTTTATAAGAGATACAATAGTGCACGAACAATAGCAAATGGCAACTGGTGCTCTGCCTCCATATTGGGGATACATAGAGAGCAGTGGGGACTGTGGCAAACTGAATGCTCATTACTAGTGTTATTCTGTTGATTGTTGCCAGGCTTTCCAAGTCCCCAAGTTTTTAAGAGAAGCCAGATATGTAGCTGTTTATATTAAATCTCCTGATTTTTGATTGCTGGCAAGAAATGTAAACAGATTTTGAAAACAGTGGGAGGTAAACACATCTATAGACCCCATCCGGTCCAAGGGCTGCACATCTGCATTTCTGGACCCCAGACCATCTAGGAACCTTATTGCTCAATTATTCTACTCCATCTGACAGGGAGCACTGTTATGTGAGCTTGGACAGGCTTCTTTTTTTTTTCTTTTTTTTACAAACCTACACACACACACACACACACACACACACACACACACTCATACAAGTACAAGTAAAGCTGGGGAAATCTGAATAAGACAGGTGGATTGTATCAATGATGTTGGACAGGCTTCTTCCTAACTTCCCTGAACTGATTTTTAAGAAATGTCTATTTTATCAAGAGCATTATTTACGATATTGAAACTCCTTTCAACATTTCCAAGGATGAAATGATAATGCCTACAAAAGAAGCTTGACGTTAAAAAAAGACTGTGCTTTTCTTGAGTCTCAGAATCATAGACAATCAGAGCTGGTGGGATGGTAGAGGGAAAGCTGATGGTGTGTAATATAAAATGTCGGCTGGCTAGGGGACATGTGAAAACAACTATAGAGGAACAGTCTGAAGAAATGAAGGGGAGGTGAAGGAAGGGTAGATGGTGGATGAAGGGGCCCCTCTTTGACCTTCTGTCTACAGAGAGGCGATAGGAACAATGCCTTTCCTCTCACACACTTCTTTTGCCTTTAGGACTGAACATTTGTTTTCAATTTTAACAGTTACATCGCATGCTTTCATTACACCATTGTCTAAAATATTGCTGAGGCCCTAACCGTTGTAATTTATCTTTTGTACTGTATAATTTGGAGCTGCTCAGGCCAGAAAGGAACATCTGTATTGAAAGGTTGAACTCGACACAGTTTAGAGTCCTACACTGGGCCCGTTCTAAGGTCAGTTTCCTCATAAAGTTCTTTATCCCTGTTGGTTTTTATTCATTCTATTTGACATATTAAGCTTCTGTATCTTGGCATAAAGGACACAATATTGCAGCATATTGGCAAGCTCATTTGCTTTTCCCAGCTAGAGTTGTGTCCAAATATCAATCCCCAGGGATAAACACGTGTATATTGACTGCGGGAAAATGAAGCTTAGCAGCAGGTGGCCTTTTGCTGCCTAATGAACATGGCAATCTGTTACTATCGCCGCGGCGCTTTTCACCAGACAATTAGGCAACTAAGCATGTAATTATTCAGGCCAACGAGAAGAGGCTCTCCTCTAATTTCATCTTTTCATTGCTGTTTACTCACCCACACTCCCCTCATTAGCAGGAGATTTTCCAGTCTATGCTAATTGGTTTCAATAACATTCATTTCAGTTGAAAGAGAACGATTCCGTTAATTGAGAATCGAAAGAATCTTTTCATTTTAAGTGCGTCCTGCTATGGAAATCTGAATACTCTCAACAGGTTCGAGCTAATGAAATTAAGTCACACAGCCATTAGTGGTGTAATAGAAATAAAGTAATTTATTTTCATTGAAGCATGTGCTATAGGTCCAGAACAATTAATACAGCTTGAAGAGGATAGTAACTTGGAAAAAAAAAAAAATAGATTGAGGATAAACAAGATGATTTCCCTTAGAATGGCTTGTTTAATTCTTGGTTTAAACCCCTTGTCCATTTGGTGCCACTTTCGAAGCATTTATAGTGAAGGGAACTCATTTGTAAAATGACGCTTATCTAATTGTATATGAAAAGCCCTGTTATTTCCTATAGCAGCCACTTAAACGTATCAAGATGACTCACTTGGTTCGCTGTATTGGATATTTTAAGCTGAATGTGCTTATAAAACTTTTACAGCAAAACAATTAGTCAACTTGAGTATTTCGTCTTCTTTATGCAGCATCAGCATATTTACATGTGCGTGATTTAGAATCATACTGAGTCCTATGTCACAGCTATTATCGTTTGAAGGCCCTTGGAATCCTTCACAGGTATTATGATATTCAGGCACTGCAGTGTCAGTTCCAGGAACAGGCAGAGACAGAATTTTAAAAACGAGGTGCTAACAAACATATTTATACAAAAAATATACCCCTCCAAAGAACTAAATTATCAAAGAAAAATCTTAAGTGTAAATGAAATGAAAGACTTTAGTTTGGGCTGCCTGTTACAATTCTGTATCGACAAGGTATTCCCGATTAGAAGACTAGTATCTTTTCTCGCCAGCAAGAATTTATTTATTTTTAAAGCAAATCTCTTCCAGTTTCAGAGGGTGAAATATTGAATATATTACCTTCACACATACAAAAAATACCTGTATCACGACACTTTTACCAAAATTCTCATATCTTATTTAGTTGTTATTTTTTTAATGGAATAATCAATATAAAACCATTTGGGCTGCTGTCAGACTAGCTGTCTGTGTAAAAATTCCCTTTCCTTCTCACACACAGAACTGGAGTTCTGCTGTGGCCATTAGTATATAGTGCAGGTCTGATTGTTTCTAGAAGCTCCCGTAGATGTCGGCTGGCAGGTGGGTGGGAGGGTGGGCATGGGTGGTGCGTTATGCAAATGTTACATCTATTTTTTTTTTTTTTTAGTTAGACTCAAAAATGCATAATGGGGACAGACTTACAAAATAATACACTGTGTAGAGTTATGAATATTTCAAAGAATTATTTCTTTATTTTGTGCATAGCTCAGAGTGCTGACATTTGATTTATAGCTGCATGGATGTACCTGGGGTTGCTAAGGTTACCCAATTTCATTCACCCATAGATATTTGAGATCTACATAATGCCATCACATCCTCCACTGCATTTCAAAGTGATGTTGATAAATGGTGCCTTCCTTAGATGATATTTCCATTTAGATGTGATATATCTCATGATTTCTGTCTTTTAAAATATTGTGGTTGATGAAATTTTACATTATGTGCATATACGGAAAGCAGGGATACTTTTTTTTTTTTTCAGTTTTAAAGGTTTAAAAAACTATGAGAAGTGGGCTTCCCTTCCCCGCTCCCCTCCCTGCACCTATTCCCATATGTTGAGGTTTACTGTGACTGATATTGAATTCTTTTTTTTCTTAAGAGAAAAAAACCCACATTATTGTTTGCCTTATGTTTAGAGATATAACAAAAGACTAGCTAGTCACCTGCAATCGTTTTTATGATATTTCATATCTTTGCAACAAAAGCTTAAGGTTTTTTAAAAAATAAAAACACCTTTTGAGTTTTTGATAACAAACCTATGGAAATTATTTTTTCCAGAAGATCTTTTTAGAAGTTGCACTTATAAGATTTTCTCTCTCTCTCTGTCTCTCTCTCTCTATGTATATATATGTACACACACAAGCACATGCATGCATATATATAATTTATAAGGTATATTTCTTTATTGCTTACAATGAGCCCTGACCTTTTCACTTGTGATGTATCCCAGTCCTAGAAAGAAGTCTGGTTCAGGGTCTCCCGACTTCAAAGGAATCAGCATCAGACCTATGGAATAAAACAGGTAAAAATTCAAAATATCTATATATTTCTACAAGAAGAATAGACCTGGCTTCATGGGGCAATAAAGTTGCGATGGAGAGAGATGAACACATGCAAAGAGCCACGAACCCCATCTTATGAAGGACTAATCTGTGGATTACATGGTTTCATTTCTCCCTAACCAGCTGGGCTGAATGCTGAAAAATTAGTTTTTTACTTCCCTCTTCTGAGTGAGAAAACAGTAATGGAAAAGACTAGGATGTTGAAATGTAGGAAGGATTTATGGGAGCTGTGGTTAAGGCCTTTGCACCATGTTCTTTGGAAGGAAACAGAGACCACTTGGCTAGGAATAAAGGATGGGGAGTGAAAGGGTGGAGCAAAGAGGTTGTTGGGAGAAGGAGACTGCTGGACCGGGGAAAAGCCACTGGGAAGGGTCTGCGGAGGGGTGAAGGGCCGAGAGAGTGGAGAATGACAGAAGAGGTGACTTTCCAACGGCTGAGGGGAAGTGGCAATGTGTGGCATACTCAGCCATGCCTAATAAGGTTCTGTGTTATGAATGCTTTCAGACCATTACAACATGGTAGCCTTCAGACTTTCTTTCTTTTTCTTTTTTTTAAACATCTTTATTGGAGTATAATTGCTTACAATGGTGTGTTAGTTTCTGCTTTATAACAAAGTGAATCAGTTATACATATACATACGTTCCCATATCTCTTCCCTCTTGCATCTCCCTCCCTCCCGCCCTCCCTACCCCACCCCTCTAGGCGGTCACAAAGTACGGAGCTGATCTCCCTGTGCTATGCGGCTGCTTCCCACTAACTATCTATTTTACATTCAGTAGTGTATATATGTCCATGACACTCTCTCACCCTGTCACATCTCACCCCTCCCCCTCCCCATATCCTCAAGTCCATTCTCTAGTAGGTCTGTGTCTTTATTCCCGTCTTGCCACTAGGTTCTTCATGACCTTTTTTTTTTTTCCTTAGATTCCATATATATGTGTTAGCATACTGTATTTGTTTTTCTCTTTCTGACTTACTTCACTCTGTATGACAGACTCTAACTCCATCCACCTCACTACAAATAACTCCATTTCATTTCTTTTTATGGCAGACTTTCTTCGTCAGGCTGTACGGTGTTAAAAATATTTTGAATTAGCTGGAACATTTACACATTGGAAGATTTCACAGAAAAGTTCTGAGTTGTGGATACTTCTGCAAAATGAGATCTGGCAATACTTGATTTGCATTCCTGGATGGAGAAATTAAATGCAGCTGAGGAGTGTCTGACCCCTTTAAAAGGCTAAACCTCTCCAGGTTGCCCCAGTCCCCTCCCCACCCTGAAAGCCCAAGTCCCTATATTAATACACCTAGTTCCTTTGGGCAGGTGAGTGCACTCCTGCTTGACTCCTGTATTCATGTGACTTTGCAACTCCATTTTCTGTCCTATACCTAATACCTGGCAGATAGTTGATGATCAATAAATGTTTGTTGAATGAATGGAAGATAACGCCTCGTTGTATTATGTACACGCAGGTCTGTTCTCCTTGGGAGATTGTGAGATCTTGTAGGGTAAGGATTGTATCTGTTCATCTTTGTATCTTCTGTGTCAACACAGCAGAGTAAATATTTAATAAACATTGGTTCAATGTTGCACACATATTGTAAGGCCAAGCAGTTGGTCTCTTTATATAGAGAAAGAATCTTACAATTGAGAGATGGAAGACAGTGAGTCTGCTAACCTGGTGGCCACAGTAAGCCAAGGAAGAGCACGCAGCCCAGGCCAGGATGCCAAAGGGGCTGCCGGCCTCCGAACGTAGAGCATATCCTCAGAGTATGTTGGTCTCATTTGGTCATTAGCTCTCAGGCTGTCAGAGAAAGCTTCTGGAAGCCCTACCCTGTGCCCTCTTTGGTTGCCCCTCCTGCTTTTGGTTTCACTTCTCTTGACCCAACTTGATCTGCCTCTGGACCCCTTCTGCTTTCCCTTTAGATTGTGATTCACTTTTTACCCTTTATTTGCCCCTCCCTTGAGTCTGGTTTCCCATCCCTTCATTTTCCTATGTAGCCATCTCTAAACTGACAATGCACAATTTTGTGCTTTTCTGCTACATGTTTTGCTCGGATTTAAAGCAGAGAAGGGTAGTGATGGTAGGGAGTAGAGAAGAAGAAGGAACTGGAATTGTCTGTTCACCTTCAGTGTTCTGTTCATAATTGGTGAACAAAACCACTCGCCAATTACACTGTCTGGGGAGGTCATCATGAACACAGGCTCAGGTGCCAGATTTCTTGGGTTTGTGTTCTGACTCTGCCTCTTATTATTTCTGTGACCTTCGGTAAACTACTTAGCCTTTCTGACCTCAGTGTCCTTATTTGTAAAACGCAAATAATATAGTGTGACTCATAATGTCATTGTGAAGATTGAATGAGTAAATATAGGTGCAGTGCCTAGAAGAGTGCTGGCATATAGTAAATGCTCTGAATTCCAAAGCAATCTGTGTCCAAGTGTTTGTGAGCCTCTGTAATCGTATCTGCACTCTTGTTTGGACCAGAGAAACACTATCTTTTACTTATTTTTTACCCACTCATCTCTCTCCCATCCCAAGCACAGAGCTCTGGATCACTCATTCATTTAATCAATATTTACTGAGTGATTGTTAAGTGCCAGACCCCGTTCTAGGCTCTCAGATACAGTGAAGTTTTGGTCCTTGTTTTCATGGGTTTTATACTCTACCTGGAGAAGAGGCTCAATAAAGAAATAAGAGCATCTCAGCGTTTTAAAGAGCATCTCAGTGTATTTTATAATGCAGCGATGGAGTGGGGGATTACTCTGCAGGCTGTGCGTGTGTGTGTGTGTGTGTGTGTGTGTATGTGAAGTCATTTTAGAGAGGCTGGTTAAGGAAGATCTCTCTGAGCAGTGACATTTGGTTGGAAACCTGAATGATTAGAGCAAATGAACCATGCAATGAGCTGGGTAAAGGTGTTTCAGGAAGAGCAAATAGTAACTATAAAATCCCCAAGGCCAGAATGAGCTTGACAGTTTCCAGAAGTGGAAAGAAGACATATGTGGTTGGGGCAACAACACTGAACTCTGATGGAGAAAGGTGTAAGATGTGGTCAGACATGATTTCGTGGTCCTTGTGGGGCAGGGAAGATGTTTGGATTTTATTGTATATGTAATAAGAACTGTTGGAGAATTTTAAGCAAGGAAGTGACATAGTGATTTTATATTTTCAAAATATCATGCTGTTGAATGACTACTATACATATGTGTTGTCAGTATTTCTGGAATGAATAATTTAGTTATTTAATTACATGTTGCATACAGTGCATAAATCATCTATAAGTAAGACAGTCCCAAATAACAGTGGCTTAAATGAGGCAGTGTATTTCCCTTGTGCATAGAAATGTAGAGGTAGGTAATTCCAGGGCTGATATGGGGATTCAGCTAGATGAAAAACTCAAACTACAGCACCCTTTCAGCTCTCTGGTCCACTATCTCTAAGTGTAGCCTTCATCCTTATGGTCCAAAATAGCAGCAAGAGCTCCAGCCATTGCATCTATCTTCCAGGCAGCATGGTAGATGAAGTGGGAAAGAACATATTCAAATTGTCTTGGAAGCTGACATATGACACATCTGTTTACATCTCTCTGGCCAGAACTTAGTCATATTGCCACAATTAACTGTAAAGAAGGTCGGGGAATGTAGTCTTTATTCTGGGCAGCTATGGGAGCTAAAACCTAGGAGTTCTACCACTGTAAGAAAGGGAAGACATATATTGAGGGTCATTTAGCAATCTCTCTGACATATAATTTTGCTATTAAACTCAATCCCAGTTCATTAAAGTTGGAAGTGACTTAGAGATCTGCTAGGTCAACCCCTCCTGTGGTACCATTTATACAGTTGCTTTGACTGAGCTCCAGAAGGTAGCGTGAAGCACCCAGAGTCTCCTGGAGAGTCACCAGCTCCACTGAGAGGAGTGTGCGCCTCCTTCGGTCTTCCTAGCAGGAGCCAGGCTGCTCCTCTAATCAGTTATGCAGTTTCCCAGCCCCCTACTCCCTCACACAACAAACAACAGCCAGTGGAATTGGGTGGAATGAGTGGATTTGACTGTTTTTTTTTAAATGCCAACCTTGAAAGCCTAAGAAGCACCAATCTAAAAGGTTACTATTGAGAAATCCCATCCATTAGTTCCCCAAAGGAGGATCTTTGAGGTCACGGTCAGCAAGTACTAGGTTTAGACCCCACCTTTAACAGGTGGGGTCTTCCAGCTCCCAGAATCAGTTTTCATTTTCCCCTTTTCTTTCTTATTTTTAGAAATATTCATGCCCTGATGAGCAACACATTCCCCAGAGCAGAATAGAGATGACCCCACGGAGCACTGGGCTCTGTTGATGGGAATTGCTTTTACCTTCTGGAAAGAGAATAGGCCACAAAGGATCAATCTTTTCTCTGTTGTATCTCTTTCAAGTTGAACTGCATTGGACAATGAGTGGATTAAAAAAAATTCCTATGGCCTGGTGTGCCTCAGATGAATTTGCCAATTTTAACATCATTCTCCAAGTTATATAAAACTGGAGAATAAATGCCCAAGCCTTCTGTATGGTGAGCAGTTTACTTCCCAGGCAGGCATCACATTTGTAACAAATCTCCTCAGAGATGCATTTTGTAAGTGAAGTGAAGAAATCATTAGTGAAGCAATATTTGAAGAAGCAGACTGGCCCAGTTCTGAAAGCAACTCTATTTTAACCTTTAAAAGATATCATTTTACTTACCAAGCTGCTTATTACAATTACACAGTGTTTTCCTTGGCCCCTGGCTCCATTAAACATATGTTTTATAGCAAGTTCTCAATTACACTATCCTGACAGGCTGGCTCATGAGGGCATGTTATAAAGTAGAGAGACTGCAAAGTGCTAAACTGGCCCTCATTAAGTTTATAGTTTTATTACCTTGTTTAGGGCACTTTTTCTTCCTTTCCTCTCACCGGCTTTCTTTTGTGACATTTAATTTATAAGAAGCAAGGGGACACTCTTGTCCTCATGGCTGGTGAACTTGCCGGCAGAGACATTTGAGGGATGTGCATTTAGCCACGTGGTGCCTAACCCACCGCCCCTCCTCTCCCCCTTAAAGTAAATTGTTTTTCCTTCTCCCAAAGGTTGCCTCCTATGTCGGTACCCTTTTGGTGTTAAACATCAGTGGACTGTGGATTTTGGTCCAAGGCTTTTTGCTCTTAGATGGAGATGAGATCTTCATAAGCTTGCAGGACGCACTTAGCTCAACGGGTGTTTAATAAACGATGTGTTTGTCTTTGCTGATCTGTATGAGCCAGTTCCTTTGCACCAGCCCACAGTCAGCCTCTTGGAGATGTCGGGCTGGATTCTCTCCCTGCAACACTCCGGTCAGCTGAACTATTTTAATTTACAAAACATCACACATGCATAAATGTATTTATATCTGCATACTCTGACCAGGGAATTAAATCAGCCTGAATTTATGTAAAATGTGTTATCGTTATTGGACGAGGAAGGAAGATTGTGCTTGGATGCACAAATATCACCTGGCCACTGCTAATTATAGGCATGTAAAAAATGGCTGGTGGTTGCTTCTGAACCCAGACGGAATCTGTGGATGTTGATTATGAAGAGCTATTATATATTGATAGGTTAGGATTTATTACTGAAAGTATAAACCGATTGCTCCAGATTGCATGGTAGTCAGACACTGGGGAATTGGTCTTGGAGCTGTTAGACCAGGGTAATCTATCAGGAGGAGGGGAGTGTATTCTATCAATTAAGGAACAAGCAATTCTACTGATTTGCTATTGGCAGGCTAATAGAGGTAATGGGTTTTCCTAGACAGTCCAGGTACTGTACAGCCGAGTTGGGGAAAATAGTGACATGAGACAAATAGAGGAGCAGTTCATTAAACCTGAATGAAGCCTGTGATGGGGCAAGAGAGCTGGAGGACCCTCGGCTCTGGTATGCCCTGTGTGGGGACCTCTTAGGTGGGGAGACGTGGCCAAAACAAGAACGTGGATGCATTTTGCCACTGATGTATGCAGCAAACTGATTTTCGTTGAATGCTCACAGGAACCCTTGGGTGTGAAAGTGTCTCAGCAGTGTATATCACTAAGCTAGTGTCACAATAATGCTGCATTAAACAAAACCTCAAAAATCTTAGTGGCTTAAACAACAAATGCTTATCTTTCTTGCTCACAGGTCTGTGGGTCATTGGGGCTTTGGCTTTACCCTGTGTGTGTAGTTCTTGTGCACACGTGGGCAGGGGGTGGCTAGCCAGGGCTTGTGCTTCTCCTGGCTTTGGCGGATACATGGATGTCCAAGTCAAACTCTGCAGGCGCGTTTCTACCTCTGCTAGAGTCATGTCCACCCACACCCCATTGGTCAAAGGAAGTCCTGTGATCAAGCTAACATCTAGGGGCAGGGAAGCATACTGAACCCACAGCAAGAGTGTGAATATATAATTTTATTATGGGGAGCAAAGAAATGTGATCAACAAGCTAGACTGTCTTTGCTACATGGCACTCCCTGTAGCAGAGTCTGCCTTTGGATCCCTCTCTCCTCCTTCTTTGCCCCCCGCCCCTCCCGGCAGCGCTACTGTTGGTCCCTTGTCTCCAGAGGCAAACCTTGTTCTTTAATCCTGCTCCTCTTCGGGTGGTGGCGAGTCAGTGTATATTACAGCATATAAACCAACATAGCTTGTAAATTGAACTCAATTTTTAGAATAAAAACCTTGCACCACTGCTACTTTTTACTGCAGAAGTCAGCCCAGTGAGTCCCTTTGCTTTCCCAGATATGTCTCATATTTTTTTCCCTTAAGCAAAGGCTGACAAACCAAAGATAATAAAGATGTAGCTGCAGCCCATCTGAAGAGAGGCAGCAAAGACAGGGAGGGCTAGTGCACTTAGCAGGGAGAGTGAGTGAGTGATGCAGGTGGAGGTCTTATTATTTATTTTTAAAATTTAATTTATTTTTTATACAGCAGGTTCTTATTAGTCATCAATTTTATACATGTCAGTGTATACATGTCAATCCCAATCGCCCAGTTCATCCCACCACACCCACCCCACCCCCCGCCACTTTCCCCCCTTGGTGTCCATACGTTTGTTCTCTACATCTGTGTCTCTATTTCTGCCCTGCAAACCAGTTCATCTATGGCATTTTTCTAGGTTCCACATATATGCGTTAATATACGATATTTGTTTTTCTCTTTCTGACTTATTTCACTCTGTATGATAGTCTCTAGATCCATCCATGTCTCTACAAACGACCCAATTTCATTCCTTTTTATGGCTGAGTAATATTCCATTGTATATATGTACCACATCTTCTTTATCCATTCGTCTGTCGATGGGCATTTAGGTTGCTTCCATGACCTGGCTATTGTAAATAGTGTTGCAATGAACATTGGGGTGCATGTGTCTTTTTGAATTATAGTTTTCTCTGGGTATGCCCAGTAGTGGGATTGCTGGGTCATATGGTAACTCTGTTTTTAGTTCTTTAAGGAACCTCCATACTGTTCTCCATAGTGGCTGTATCAATTTACATTCCCACCAACAGTGCAAGAGTGTTCCCTTTTCTCCACACCCTCTCCAGCATTTGTTGTCTGTAGATTTTCTGATGATGCCCATTCTAAGTGGTGTGAGGTGATACCTCATTGTAGTTTTGATTTGAATTTCTCTAATAATTAGTGATGTTGAGCAGCTTTTCATGTGCTTCTTGGCCATCTGTATGTCTTCTTTGGAGAAATGTCTATTTAGGTCTTCTGCCCATTTATTGATTGGGTTGTTTGTTTTTTTAATATTGAGCTGCATGAGCTGTTTATATATTTTGGAGATTAATCCTTTGTCTGTTGATTCGTTTGCAAATACTTTCTCCCATTCTGAGGGTTTTCTTTATGCCTTGTTTGTAGTTTCCTTTGCTTTGCAAAAGCTTTTAAGTTTCATTAGGTCCCATTTGTTTATTTTTGTTTTTATTTCCATTACTCTAGGAGGTGGATCAAAAAAGATTTTGCTGTGATTTATGTCAAAGAGTGTTCTGCCTATGTTTTCCTCTAAGAGTTTTATAGTGTCCAGTCTTACATTTAGGTTTCTAATCCATTTTGACTTTATTTTTGTGTATGGTGTTAGGAAGTGTTCTAATTTCATTCTTTTACATGTAACTGTCCAATTTTCCCAGCACCACTTATTGAAGAGGCTGTCTTTTCTCCATTGTATATCCTTGCCTCCTTTGTCATAGATTAGTTGACCATAGGTGCGTGGGTTTATCTCTGGGCTTTCTATCCTGTTCCATTGATCTATATTTCTGTTTTTGTGCCAGTACCACATTGTCTTGATTACTGTAGCTTTGTAGTATAGCCTGAAGTCAGGGAGTCTGATTCCTCCAGCTCCATTTTTTTCCCTCAAGACTGCTTTGGCTCTTGGGGGTCTTTTGTGTCTCCATACAAATTTTAAGATTTTTTGGTCTAGTTCTGTAAAAAATGCCATTGGTAATTTGATAGGGATTGCATTGAATCTGTAGATTGCTTTGCGTAGTATAGTCATTTTCACAATATTGATTCTTCCAATCCAAGAACATGGTATATCTCTCCATCTTTTTGTATCATCTTTAATTTCTTTCATCAGTGTCTTATAGTTTTCTGCGTACAGGTCTTTTGTCCCCCTAGGTTTATTCCTAGGTATTTTATTCTTTTTGTTACAATGGTAAATGGGAGTGTTTCCTTAATTTCTCTTTCAGATTTTTCATCATTAGTGTATAGGAATGCAAGAGATTTCTGTGCATTAATTTTGTATCCTGCAACTTTACCAAATTCATTGATTAGCTCTAGTAGTTTTCTGGTGGCATATTTAGGATTCTCTATGTATAGTATCATGTCATCCGCAAACAGTGACAGTTTTACTTCTTCTTTTCCAATTTGTATTCCTTTTATTTCTTTTTCTTCTCTGATTGCCGTGGCTAGGACTTCCAGAACTATGTTGAATAATAGTGGTGAGAGTGGACATCCTTGTCTCGTTCCTGATCTTAGAGGAAATGCTTTCAGTTTTTCACCATTGAGAATGATGTTTGCTGTGGGTTTGTCGTATATGGCCTTTATTATGTTGAGGTAGGTTCCCTCTATGCCCACTTTCTGGAGAGTTCTTATCATAAATGGGTGTTGAATTTTGTCAAAAGCTTTTTCTGCATCTGTTGAGATGATCATATGGTTTTTCTTCTTCAGTTTGTTAATATGGTGTATCACATGATTGATTGGCGTATATTGAAGAATCCTTGCATCATTGGGATAAATCCCACTTGATCATGGTGTATGATCCTTTTAATGTGTTGTTGGATTTTGTTTGCTAGTATTTTGTTGAGGATTTTTGCATCTATATTCATCAGTGATATTGGTCTGTAATTTTCTTTTTTTGTAGTATCTTTGTCTGGTTTTGGTATCAGGGGATGGTGGCCTCATAGAATGAGTTTGGGAGTGTTCCTTCCTCTGCAATTTTTTGGAAGAGTTTGAGAAGGATGGGTGTTAGCTCTTCTCTAAATGTTTGATAGAATTCACCCTGTGAAGCCATCTGGTCCTGGGCTTTTTTTTGTTGGAAGATTTTTAATCACAGTCTCAATTTCAGTGCTTGTGATTGGTCTGTTTATATTTTCTGTTTCTTCCTGGTTCAGTCTTGGAAGGTTATACCCTTCTAAGAATTTGTCCATTTCTTCCAGGTTGCCCATTTTATTGGCATAGAGTTGCTTGTAGTAGTCTCTTAGGATGCTTTGTATTTCTGTGGTGTCTGTTGTAATTTCTCCTTTTTCACTTCTAATCTTTTTGATTTGAGTCCTCTCCCTCTTTTTCTTGATGAGTCTGGCTAATGTTTATCAATTTTGTTTATCTTCTCAAAGAACCAGTTTTCAATTTTATTGATCTTATCTATTATTTTCTTTGTTTCTATTTCATTTATTTCTGCTCTGATCTTTATGATTTCTTTCCTTCTAGTAACCTTGGGTTTTGTTTGTTCTTCTTTCTCTAGTTCCTTTAGGTGCAAGGTTAGATTGTTTATTTGAGATTTTTCTTGTTTCTTGAGGTAGGCTTGTATTGCTATAAACTTCCCTCTTAGAACTGCTTTTGCTGCATCCCATAGGTTTTGGATCATCGTGATTTCATTGTCATTTGTCTCTAGATATTTTTTAATTTCCTCTTTGATTTCTTCAGTGATCTCCTGGTTATTTAGTAACGTATTTTTTAGCCTCCACGTGTTTGTGCTTTTTACGTTTTTCTTTCCCTGTAATTGATTTCTAATCTCATAGCATTATGGTCTGAAAAGCTGCTTGATATGATTTCAATTTTCTTAAATTTACTGGGGCTTGATTTGTGACCCAAGATGTGATCTATCCTGGAGAATATTCTGTGTGCACTTGAGAAGAAAGTGTAATCTGCTGTTTTTGGATGGAATGTCCTATAAATATCAATAAAATCTATCTGGTCTATTGTGTCATTTAAAGCTTGTGTTTCCTTATTAATTTTCTGTTTGGACGATCTGTCCATCGGTGTAAGAGAGGTGTTAAAGTTCCCTACTATTACTGTGTTACTGTTGATTTCCTCTTTTACAGCTGTTAGCAGTTGCTTTATTTATTGAGGTGCTCCTATGTTGGGTGCCTATATACTTATAATTGTTATATCTTCTTCTTGGATTGATCCCTTGATTATTATGTAGTGTCCTTCCTTGTCTCTTGTAACATTCTTTATTTTAAAGTCTATTTTATCTGATCTGAGTATAGCTACTCCAGCTTTCTTTTGATTTCCATTTGCATGGAATATCTTTTTCCATCCCCTCACTTTCAGTCTGTATGTGTCCCTAGGTCTGAAGTGGGTCTCTTGTAGACAGCATATACATAGGTCTTGTTTTTGTATCCATTCAGTGAGCCTGTGTCTTTTGGCCTGAGCATTTAATTCATTCATGTTTAAGGTAATTATCTATATGTATGTTCCTATGACCATTCTCTTAATTGTTATGGGTTTGTTTTTGTAGGTCCTTTTCTTCTCTGTGTTCCCCACTTAGAGAAGTTCGTTTAACATTTGTTGTAGAGCTGATTTGGTGGTGCTGAATTCTCTTAGCTTTTGCTTGTCTGTAAAGCTTTTGATTTCTCCATCAAATCTGAATGAGATCCTTGCCAGGTAGAGTAATCTTGGTTGTAGTTTCTTCCCTTTCATCACTTTAAATATATCATGCTACTCCCTTCTGGCTTGTAGAGTTTCTGTTGAGAAATCAACTGTTAACCTTCTGGGAGTTCCCTTTTATGTTATTTGTCATTTTTCCCTTGTTGTTTTCAACAATTTTTCTTTGTCTTTAATTTTTGTCAATTTGATTACTATGTGTCTCAGTGTGTTTCTCCTTGGGTTTATCCTGCCTGGGACTCTCTGTGCTTCCTGGACTTGGGTGGCTATTTCCTTTCCCATGTTAGGGAAGTTTTTGACTATAATCTCTTCAAATATTTTCTTGGGTCCTTTCTCTCTCTCTTCTCCTTCTGGACCCCTATAATGCGAATAATGTTGTGTTTAATGTTGTCCGAAATGTCTCTTAGGCTGTCTTCATTTCTTTTCATTCTTTTTTCTTTATTCTGTTCTGCAGCAGTGAACTCCACCATTCTGTCTTCCAGGTCACTTATCCGTTCTTCTGCCTCAGTTATTCTGCTATTGATTCCTTCTAGTGTAGTTTTCATTTCAGTCCTTGTATTGTTCATCTCTGTTTGTGTTTGTTCTTTAATTCTTCTAGATGTTTGTCTTTTAATTCTTCTAGGTCTTCGTTAAACATTTCTTGCGTCTTCTCGATCTTTGCCTCCATTCTTTTTCCGAGGTCCTGGATCATCTTCACTATCATTATTCTGAATTCTTTTTTCTGGAAGGTTGCTTATTTCCACTTCATTTAGTTGTTTTTCTGGGGTTTTATCTTGTTCCTTCATCTGGTATGTAGCCCTCTGTCTTTTCATCTTGTCTGTCTTTCTGTGAATGTGGTTTTTGTTCCACAGGCTGCAGGATTGTAGTTCTTCTTGCTTCTGCTGTCTGCCCTCTGGTGGATGAGTCTGTCTAAGAGGCTTGTGCAAGTTTCATGATGGGAGGGACTGGTGGTGGGTAGAGCTGGGTGTTGCTCTGGTGGGCAGAGCTCAGTAAAACTTTAATCTGCTTGTCTGCTGATGGGTGGGGCTGGGTTCCCTCCCTTTTGGTTTTCTGGCCTGAGGCGACCCAACACTGGAGCCTACCGGGCTCTTTGTTGGGGTAATGGCGGACTCTTGGAGGGCTCATGGCAAGGAGTACTTCCCAGAACTTCTGCTGCCAATGTCCTTGTCCTCACGGTGAGCCACAGCCACCCCCAGCTTCTGCAGGAGACCTTCCAACGCTAGCAGGTAGGTCTGGTTCAGTCTCCTATGGGGTCCCTGCTCCTTCCCCTGGGTCTCAATAAGCACAGTACTTTGTGTGTGCCCTCTAAGGGTGGAGTCTCTGTTTCCCCCAGTCCTGTTGAAGTCCTGCAATCAAATCCCTCTAGCCTTCAAAGTCTGATCCTCTAGGAATTCCTCCTCCCATTGCCGCACCCCCGGGTTGGGAAGCCTGATGTGGGGTTCAGAACCTTCACTCCAGTGGGTGGACTTCTGTGGTATAAGTGTTCTCCAGTTTGTGAGTCACCCACCCAACAGTTATAGGATTTGATTTTATTGTGATTGTGCCCCTCCTACCGTCTCATTGTGGCTTCTCCTTTGTCTTTGGATGTGGGGTATCTTTTTTGGTGAGTTCCAGTGTCTTCCTGGCGATGATTGTCCAGCAGCTAGTTGTGATTCTGGTCGGTGCTCTCGCAAGAGGGAGTGAGTGCCCGTCCTTCTACTCCGCCATCTTGAACTAATCTCCCAGGTGGGGGTCTTAGAGTCTGCTTAGTCCCCCCCGTGTGTGTATATGTTAGTGCTGCCCTGCTAGGCAGTGAGCTAAAGTTTACATGAATATAAGCTCCACGAAGGCAGGAATTTTTGTCTGCCATGTCCATTACCCCACCCCCTGCACTATAACGAGATGCTGGTGCACGGTGGCTTCTCAATATGAATTAATTGAATGAATGAAGGTGAAAGCAGGGTTTCTCTTTTTGAGACAACCATGGCCTCTAATGATGTCCAAGTTTAGGATGTAAACTTCTTTCCATTTAAGGAGTGGGAGAGGTGACCTTGAAGAATGGAGGAGGAGAGAGGAGAAAAAGTAGCCATGAAGACTCAGCTTGGAGGCAGGGGGACAGGGAGGCTAAGTTGAGGGCTAATATCTGCTCTTTGTTCTGTATTAAGTAGCAAGCTTCTTGTAGCTCCCTGTCTCACCACAACTGGCCCTCCTGTAAGGCCTGTAGAAACTTCCAGGCCACAAAAATAAAGCACAAAACAAAAAAGCCAAAAGAAGGGGCATCTCGGTTCTACTAGGCAAGGCAGAAATTATGACTGGTTTGTAGGGGGTAGGAAAATAAAAGACTTAGATCTAGCCTGGCTGTGGTAAGTAGGCAAGCAAGGGGATAAAATAGCAACCAGCCAACAAGAGAAAGCTCAACCACACCAGGGCAGGGACATACTTTTACAATCTGGTAACTTTAGAGCTCAACCCAGATCCTGGGGCATGGTGAGTGCTTCACAGAGAGTGAAAACATTCAGCTGCCATTGTTGTACCATCTATGGGGTGACCAGAAGAGGGAGGAAGGGCAGTTGGCAGGAAAAGGAATCGTAAGATTGGACTAGCCACCTGACTTCAGGCACCACGATTTCTCTGGTTTTTTCTGGGCTTTCACCCAAAACACAGCTCAGACCATTCAGTACCAAGCTTCTTCACACATACAACATTCTATAACAAGCACACACTTGTAACCCATGCTGCTTGAATAAAGGCCCCTGGTATAAATATATTGTTTTCTGCCTCATCCACGAATTTTCTCACCCTATACCCTGGGAGATTTCCATCCATCCTGGCTTCTAATTCCTGAGACTCTTCATCTCCTCCTGACTGCTCTCGGCAGCTTTGAGCTTTGGGTTTCTCTGGTTGGTCTCTCCCAGACTCCTTATCTTCATGTTTCCCATAGCCACCTCCTCAAATCTCCCCAAGTCTTGCTCCTCCTTCTAGAGCCCTTCTCTTAATTAATCGCACCAGTGTCCTGAGATACCTTCTCTTCTCTTTCCCCTTCCCAAGCCTAATTAAAAACATGCTGTCAATTTTTTTTTCCCCTAAATATTTTCTGAAGCCATTTCCTCTTCACTAAGCCTGCAAACGCTGCTCTGGCTCCAGCCCTATCATTTCTTGTTGGTGCTATTGCACCAGCCTACCACCTGGTCCCCTGCCTCAGGTCTTAACCCTCTTCCTATCTATCCTCCTAGCGCTGCCTGAGGGACTCTATTTAAAAATACAAATCTGACCATGTGAGTCCCCTGTCTCCGGTTACCTCCAGGTAAGTTTAAGCTCCTTACAAGCACACAGAGGTCGTTTCCCCCTGCCCACCTACCGTACATCATCTCCTGCTGCTCCTTGACTAACACAGACTACCCAGAAGGCTTTGGATAGTTTAGGGTTTGTTCTCTGCACACACCTTGCTATTTCAAGTCTTGGCCTCTTCTTAAGCTGGATTGTCCTCTTGTCAGCTGCTTTTTTTTTTTTTTGCCTGAGTATCTTTCAGCTCTAGTGCCTTCTCCGGGCAGCACTAAGTGCTTCTCCTCTAGGGTCCCACGGCACCATGTGCATCCTTCACCCATTTAAAAATAATATCTCATTTCACTTCTGCCAGCCTTACCAGGCTATACACCATTGAAGGAAAGAGATCTTTTTTATTCATCTTATTATCTCCAGCACACAGAATAGTGCCTGATGCATGGAAGATGCTCAGTAAGTATTCGTTGGGCCGACCAGACTTGACTCTGCAGTCCTTGTTCTTCTTACCTCTGACTTATCAGCCTTCAGTGATGAGAAGTCAGTGTGAGGCGGAGGTATTCTTTTGGAGCCTAACATCGGTACCTTTGTCATTGTACACTTAACTGAAAAAGAAAAAAAATCAACTTTGATATTTTTGGAGGCTATGTTTGAAGTTGAAAGTTTGACGTATGCATCATGATAGAAAGTAGTGGTGTTTTCAAATGATTTTGCTTCAACCTTCCCAATAAAACAAATGAACTGTGTGCATGGGATTTTGACGTGCTGGTTTTTCTTTGACACTAAAATGAAATGAATGTGCAAAGGCACAAAAACAGTATGCATCCTCAATTGGATAAAAGCTCACCTTTATCTCCCTTTGACCCTTTTATTTTCACAATACTAAAGAAATATTAAACATGCTAGGGGCTGGCGAATTTTTAGAAAAGCTCTCAGTTCCCACTCACTTTCCATCCCGTTGCCCTAGTGTAACCCTGACCTCCTCTTCCCCTCACCTCTGCAAATACTTCCCTGAATTGGCTTCCTTCTGCTTTCTGAAGCCCACAATTGACATCCACACAATGGAAAACCCTCTGTTGCACAGTCTTTTCTTGGAATCCAGTCCCCTGGGCCTGTGCAGGCTTGATCCAATCATTGATCATCATCTCTGTGGAGAAAGTTGTCACCAGAAAGTGTCTCCAGGAGCCCTGGTCTGCCTCTCCCGCCCCCAGATAAGTGGGGCTTTGAGCAGAGGCACATCTAGTTTCTAAGGGCAGGAAGGTGGGCCTGGTGGGGGACATGGTGGGGCGCGCCAGTTGGTGATGTGGAAGAGTAAGCGCAAAGACAGTCCTCCCTTTTGACTACCTTCTCTTCGCGGTGTTTCTTTCACACTCTTTCATCTCAGGATCACAGTCGATAAGCACCATGGCCACCCACAAGCTAAAAATTGTTGAAAGGGTGCCACTTTTGGAGAATGAGCTCAAGGGAAACCACTGACCCCCTTGCTCCCCTCTAGAACTGCTAAGGGACTGGAAGATTGGGCTTTGCGTAAGCGATTGGATGAGTGTGTGCAAATGTGCATGTCTCTGTGTGAGCGTGTGAGCGTCTGTGTGTGTGTTTACGTGAAAGTATGTGTGGGTCTGTGAGAATATGTGAACGTGTTTGTAAGTATACAGTGTTTATGTGAATGTATGCGTGTGTGTGAGTGTGTATTTGTGCATGTGTTGTGTGAGTGGTATGTGGGTATGAGTGTGAGCATGTAGTCTTCTCTGTGTGTGTGTGTGTGTGTGTGTGTGTGTGTGTGTGTGTTTGGAGATGCTGTGTTTTGAGAAGAAACTCCTTCCCTCCACCTCCAGTTGTTTTCCGGACACAGTGTTCTGCAGTGGCAGCACCACATGACTTTAACTCCCTCATGAGCTCCATCATGCACCCTCCCCCCACCCCGTCATCCAGATAAAGCTACAGCCCGTGTATAAACAGCATGCTTCTGACTTCCACTTCCAACCATGCTTGCAGTCTCTAAGCTCCTCTCAGAGAGATGTGCCAGAGCGGCCTCTGCTCTTATAATGAGCTGTTAATTACAGGGACCAGGAGGAGAAGCAGTGTCTAGGTACAAGTCCTGGAAAGCCACCTTAAAGAATGGGAAGGCTTGAAATAGAGGGTAGGATGTAGGACTTGGAGAAAGTCTCTGGGCACAAGAGGTTGTAGCTGTAATTTTGTATAGATGTCTTGTAGCCATAGACCTGATTTGGGTGGGAAGGGTCCTTACAAGCACTGACTAGAGCAAGATACACTTGCTAAACAGGTGGAAAAGTGTGTTTCCAAAGAATATTCCACAGCAATATTTTCCCTCCTATGTTCTTTTGCAATGTGACGTTGTTATTTGTCCACTTATCCTCCCCTTGAATCTGGTCTGAACTGTGATCTATTTCGACTAAAAGAATGTGACAAAACTGACACCATGTAACTTTTGAGGCTGGGCCTTAAGAAATCTGCAGCTTATACCTTCACCTCTTGGAGCCCAGCCTCTACGTTGTGAGGAGCTCAAATCACGTGGAGGTGCCCATGTGGTAGGGAACTGAGGTGCTCCATAAACAGCTCACACTGAGCTTTCAGCTGACCTCCAGCACCAGCTCCCAGCCATGTGGGTCAACCATCTTAATGCTCCAGCCCATCTGAATCTCTGCAGGACTGTAGCCACTGCCAACACCACCTAGAGCAGAAGAATCACCCAGCTGAGCCCAGTTAACCCACAGAATTATGAGCCGTAATAAATGGTTGTTGGTCCTTGAAGACACTAATTTTGGGGGTAGTTTGTTACGCAGCAACAGATAACCAATTTGCTGGGTGGGGTTACTGCTGTTGTTTGAGCTGGGTAGCAAACAGGCTTTCTCCACCATTGCCAGAGAGTGAGCAAGAATTAAGTTATGCAGAAGGCAGATGAGGGGAGAGGCACGTTTCATTCATGTTTTTCTTTATGGAGAAGCAGTCGTCAAATCTTTAACCTTCATGTGATACAAAATAGTTAAAAGAAAATGTTAATAGCACTTATTTTTGAATAATAGCTGTTTATCTATATTAAACATTTCTACAATGAACATTTACTGTCTTTGTAACAAGATAAAATATTATTAGAAACAGTTAATGGGCTTCTTATTTAGCTTTTCTGTAAGTGGCATATTACCTTAAGGCATGCTGCACCTCATACTGTGAGGAAGGGCGGGGGATTTTTTTCTGAGAGCATTAGCTTTTACTTAATTATTAGAAAGGTCTAATGAGGATCTCATTGCCTGGTTTTCAATACTCAAAAATTCTTTTTTATTTAGTGAATAGATTTAAATTATACTTTGTCAGTTTGAAATGTGAAATCCTCCTTTTGAGTCAGTTAAGTTAGATCGTAGATTTACATGGGTTCAGAGAGAATGGCCCTTGGGCTGGCGGGGTGCAAGGCACTGTAGGTGGTTACCATCTTTTCCTTTTACTCACCTACTAGCAATATCTTGTGTCAGTGAATGCCAGTACATATGCTTCTCTTCTCTTCCTGGAAACATGCCTGAACTACTTTTCCAGCCACTGGCAGATATGTTGGGCCCGTGTGTCTGTGTTCTGGCTCATGGGATGGCCCATTCGGAACTTCCTTGTACTCTTATCCTCCATTCTCTGGTCCAGCTCTACAGTACCTTGGAAGTCACATAAGGAGGGTGGTAGCACCACCACATGGAAGGGGGTCTCGGCATGACTAAGTGGAGGGTGCCAACACTACCACCCACCTCAATGACCTGCGATGAAATGTGACTTGAGCATGAAAAAGATCTTTGTTATGTTAAGCTACTGGTGTTTTCTTGGTATAGCTGTTAGCATCTTCTGTGTAATACGTGTTTACAGTTTTAAAGTGATTTGCCTGTACAATACGTTTTCATAGACATTACCTCATTTGATACGCACAACAGCTCTGTGATCTAGGAAGGATGAGTATTATACCCACTTTACAGAGGAGAAAACTGAAACTCAGAGAGGTAGATTCTTTGCCCAAACAGTGTTCTCTGGTCAGTAAGTGGCAGAGCATGGATCTGCCTTCAAGTTTAATCCTTTTTCATCTTTCTCCTGCTAGCTTTCTCTAACTCAGGTCTGGTTTCCTGTATGAATTTTATTTTGACTCTAGTCTCTGGAGCTAAACATCACAAAGCAGTGCTTTACCTTCCTTTTTTCAATGAAGAAAGTCAAACTAAAGCAATTCCTCTTTGTAAAGTCAAGGTAAACTTGACGAGCATTTCCATGTGCTCTCTAAATAGGTCAAATAATCAAATGGGTTGTTTAATGCCAGCACTTCACAAAATGTAGTCTGGTAACCCCATCCTGAGAGATGGCTAGTGTGAAAAGGGGTCCTGATCAAATACTTTTCATCAATTCTGGATACTATATCCCTTTTGGAGATTAGCACATTAAATGCTCTGAAAAGTTCTGTAGTTAAAGCATCTATTCTGTGCTGTGACACTTCTAAGTATTTTGTTCTGCAGAACATAGTTTTAGTAACCCTGGTTTAGATATTTACTTTCCTTAATATCAGGAATGGGATTTAAAATACTTTGCAATTCTCTTTTGTTCTATGGTTGTATTATATTATCAGTTTTTTAATTCTCTTTATTTTTCTTAATTATTCTTTAAATTTTTATGTTCTCCCTCCACCTCTTCCTCCTCTTCCTTTTTCTCCCCGCTTCCTCCCCCTTTTCTTCTCCTCCTGCTCCTCTTTCTTCTTCTGCTTCTTTTGCTTTGTCATGATTGTCTTTGTCCACTTCTAAAATTATTAGCTCCCGTCTTAGTCCATCAGCTGCTATAGTAAAATACCACAGACTGGGTAGCTTATAAGCAACAGGAATTAATTTCTCACAGTTCTGGAGACTGGAAGCCTGAGAGCAGGTTACCAGCATGGTTGGTTGAGGGCCCTCTTCTGAGTAGTCAACTTCCTTTTTTTTTTGATGTGGACCATTTTTAAAGTCTTTATTGAATTTGTTACAATATTGCTTCTGTTTTATGTTTTTGGTTTTTTGGCCGCGAGGCAGGTGGGATCTTAGCTCCCTGACCAGGGATCGAACCCACACCCCCTGCATTGGAAGGCAAAGTGTTAACCACTGGACCACCAGGGAAGTCCCAGTCAACTTCTTATTGTATCTTCACATGGTGGAAAAGGCTAGGGAGCTCTGTCAGGCCTCTTTTATAAGGGAAATAATCCTACTCATGAGGGGTCCACTCTCATGAGTAATCAGCTTCCAAGGGCCCCACCTCCTAATACCATCAAAATAGGCATTAGGATTTCAACATGTGAATTTTGGGGGGGACATTTTCAGACCATAACAGCTCCCTACTCTAGTTGATCAGAGAATGCTGCAGACAAAAAGGATCTGAATTTCAGTAACCATTTGACAAAACATATCACATTATCTCTGGACACACGATGGATAAATGTAGGTTAAATCGATCGAGGTGACTGACAGACTGCGGGGGAGGTAGGGATGGCTGCCTTTAACCGCACCTGATTCAACAGTTTTAGCCATGATTGGATGAGCACATTAACAGTAAGTTGTCTGGATTTATGAATGATGGGAAGATGGAAGTGCTAGATAAATATACTGGATGCCAGGATTAGGATCCTTCAAAGTCTCAGACAAGGCTGAATTTAACAAGGATAAATTTAGAGCTATGCTCTTAAATCTAGAAACTCAACTGTATAACTATAGTATCAGATGACATGACTGAGTAGAACAAAATATAAAAAAGATCCTGGGGTTTCTAATTTGATTGTACACTCAACATATAATCTTGTGGCTTCCACTTAAAAATGGCAAAGTCAAACATTTTAACCCTCAAAACCCACCCGAAACTTAAAAGAAAAAGAAAAAAATCTTTTTATTCGATGAAACCAAAGAAAAATGACACAACCCAAACCATAAAGCAAGAAGCGCACATGCTGTGGCTTCTGGGCTGAGATGTGGGAGCTTGCTGAGAGTAGCAGTATGGATCCTTGCATTATCCCTGGATAAGGATGTAAGATTCATGTGCCATAAATCTGACGGATGTGGACAACGATGCATCTGGGGCCACAAACAGATCAAAGGAGAGGTTGGAAACGCCTCTAGAAGGACCTCATTTCAATCACTGAAGTCTCTAGAATGACCTCATTCCAACCACTGAAAGGTGGGGAAGGTAGATTTGAAGGAGGAAACTTACTGACATGCTATTTCTATTGTCTATCATGATACAGTTCACTGAGAGAGAGAATGTTAGAGGTAACGAGTGAAGGGTAAAAGGAGAAGGTAAGAGAGGAAACCAGTAACTGCCAGATCAGAAGCCAGAGAACTTGTTACCTAAAGGTTTTACTGTGAATCGTACTGACCACATGAAGCCCAAAACAGTGAGGAGGAAAGGCGCCAAGACAGCAGTTTGCTAAAGGCGACTGTGGTATTATTTACTCCCTCCGTCCATGGAATTATATATCCATGCTCTTCCATGGCTTATGGTGGCAGAGTATATTTCTCATTCCTTGACTTTGGGCATCGTCATGTGACTTGCTTTGGCCAATGGGAAGTTAGCAAATATGATGCAAACAGAGGCTTGAAATGAGTATGCATAGTTTGGCTAGCTCTCTTGTGCTCCTGTGATTGCCATGAGAAAAGTATGCACCAGGTAGCTACTTCCTCTTCACCTGGCCCCAGAGTGAGATGGAGAAGACATTAACCTTACAGAGAGCATGGAAGCAAGCCCAGCTGAAGAAAAGCTTTTCCAGCCAACTCACAAGCTCATGAACAAGTGTTTTGTAAGACATTGAGTTTTACATGATTTATTAAACATCTTTAATGCTGTGATAGCTGAGTAATACAACCACAAAATTAAGTGAGGACTCTGAACTCCCCAGTTTCTTCTTCCATCTTCCACTAAATCAATCCTATGATATTCTCAAGCAGGTAGTGACTCCTATGAAAAATAAGTGGAAAGATGGGAACTATGTATGAAAATCTGTAAAAGAAAGTGAGGAAAAGAACATAAACAAAAGGAAGATGAAGAATGTCTTCCACATGATGAATTAGTCACAGAAAATAAAGGAAGATTTTAAATAGGTGTCCATATTTCAAAGAAATTATATATAATATGATTAAAAAAAATAAATTCTGAGAAGTGAAACAGGGATTGGAAACCTTATGGACCACACAATGGAAGGAGATTTTTAAAAACTAGTAAATAAAGGAGATTTACAAAACTAGTAACCTAGCCATTCTTTTTTGCCAAGACCCTTTAGAACTGCTTGATTCCTGTACATCTTAAGCCATTTAATTCAGCCTTCTTTTAGATCCTGTGAGCTTTTCCATACCATCCCAATAATACCCATTTTTGCTTATTATTCAAAGATGGACTCTTGGGCTTGTAATCAAAGAATTCTGATATATGCTTAATCTGGGAATAGCCTAAAATAGGCATTTAATTTTTGTTTCTAGAACACTGAACATTGTAGAAAAATACATCTTTAAATTGTTTTATCAATGGATGGAATAAAATATTTATTTATTCATAATCATATTGCTCCTTCCTATCCCACGCTTATAATATCAGAAAAGTGTTAGCCAAGTTAGTGATCTAAATTAGATTCAAACCCAGTAATCTAAATTTAATAAAATGTGCTGCCGCTGCTATTGGGAATGGCAAAGGATTTTGCAAAGTACAAGAGAATGTATTTTATCTTCACAATTAGTGGTCTCACTATTAGTGAGATCCTGATACTGATAATTAATATCTGGTAATGCCACAGGTGAATTATGAAGGACGCATTTCACACACAGGGATAAATGAATAATCCCACTATAAACCCATTAAAAATGCACAGGCTGCAAAAGGTATAGGTTAATAAAGTGCTCAATAAATAAATTAAGATTCTGGCCATAAATTACTGTGTTCTGTCAACATCAAATTTGTTAACCACAGTACAGCAGAGAGTTTTAGATTGAATTAGTGCTGTGGCTGAATTAATAGGAGAGAAGAGAAAGGGTGTGAGAGGGAACAGTACTCTTGAATGGGGGAAGTTACTTCAGTGAGTTAGAGCTTGTGCAGTTATGAAAAGTCAAGTGTATCAATCAGCATGGGTCAGGCTATGCTGCTGTAACAAAACCCCCGCATCTCAGTGACCTAAAACAAGGAAGGTTTATACCTCTCATATATCACATGTCCACAGCCACTTAGTCAGATGCTTCTTGTCATGGTTGTCTTCATTTCTGGACCAAGAATGACAGAGCAATGATCTGGAGAACTGCCAATTATCAGATCAAAGGAAAAGTGAAATCTCTGGAGAATGACTCCAGGAATTAAATGCACAACTCAGATGTGACATATGTCATTTCTGCTTGGAAGTTATTGGTCAGAAGTAGTCCCTGGGGACTTCCCTGGTGGCACAGTGGTTAAGAATCTGCCTGCCAATGCAAGGGACACGGGTTCGAGCCCTGGCCTGGGAAGATCCCACATGCTATGGAGCAACTAAGCCTGTGCACCACAACTACCGAGCCTGTGCTCTAGAGCCCGCGAGCCACAACTCCTGAGCCCGTGTGCCACAACTACTGAACCCCACACGCCTAGAGCCTGTGCTCAACAACAAAAGAAGCCACTGCAATGAGAAGCCCATGCACCGCAACGAAGAGTAGCCTCTGCCTGACGCAACTAGAGAAAAGCCCGCTCACAGCAATGAAGACCCAACACAGCCAAAAATAAATAAATAAAAATAAATTTATAAAAAAAAAAAAAGAAAAAAAAGAACTAGTTACTGGCTCCACCTAACACAAGGAAGTACAATCCTACCAAGTGCTCTGAAGTTAGGTAAAAATATTTGATAAAAAGATTAATGACTATGGCTTAGTTTGAAGAAAAAAAAAAAGGCAGATGGTTTAATTTGAAATGACCTGAAAAATTTCTGATTGGAATCTAAATGCTTCAAAATGTTAACTCCTGGCAACAAGGAGCTTAACTTAGCAGTAGTACTCAGTAAGTAGGGTACGAGAAGCCTGTTCTTACAAAATTTTCCTTTCTATGTCTTAATCATCATTCATACCTCATCCTTTTCTACAAAAAAATATCTTAACTCCTTTCTACACAGAATGCTAAAAATGAAGCTCAATAACCTTAGGTGGTGAAACTCAACTTCTTCATATTTTGGGGGACGGCGGTAATGAGGAAACTGTTTAAAAGCTTCTTATGAATGTTAAACAGAAACCCAATAGCAAATAATTTGTTCTATGTCTTCTATAGGTTGGTCACACTGGTGATATTTACATTTCTTTTTTCCCACTTAGAATGCTTTAGATCATTTGAATAATACAGTGTTATGTCAGGTCTCTGGTTTTATTTTTACCCACTTATCGCTCCATTCCTTTTAAATTTTATTTATTTTTACCCTGAGGAAGGAAAATGTTGGCAAACCCTGAGGCACTCTTATGCTTACTAGGCTGTAGAGAGTGTCTAGCAAAAAGCCACTTGAAAAGCGCTCTTGGTGCCTTTCCTTGTGCAACAGCTCAAGAGGTGCATGGAGATATTACATTTCACTCTTGGTTCTTTGAGTGTGAGAGCAAACCAGCTTGCTGAAGTTGTCGTTAAAGTTCATGAAAGGCGTGGTGCCTCTTGTTAGACGCCTAGGCAGAAGTAAGCGTTAAGAAACACACTGAATTTTAACCTTAAAGTCTGTACACTTAAGAAAAGATATAGAGTACATTACAGACTAAGGTAATAAACAGAATAATTCATGACTCCCTTGAGGGGGTTGGGCTTTTTTTCTAGGGAGCAAATGAACAGGAACAGAATGTCTCTCAAGCCCTTGAGGGAAGAATGTATTGTGTAGCTAATTCTCATGGGCACAACTACTACTTTATTCAATGGGAAATTGTGTTTTTTTATTCAACATCTGTTTTATCACTTTTCTCCCCTTAATCATCTTTTTCAACATTGCAGACCATTTAATCATATCGCAAGCATGGAGAAACAATTGCTTGGCAATCAATGATTTGTATCCTCTCTGTCTTGATCAGCAGAGGGAAATTAATAATAAACTAGTTCACGGAGGCATTAGGACATTATTCCAACTGGTTACTGGGTGCTCAGAAAGAACAGATGCATCAATGTGCAGCCAAAAGTGAGCTCTTGATATTTCAAAGCTTTTTTAGTGTATATAGGGCAAAACTTTCTGATTTTGCTCAAAGAGTTTTCAGTCTTATCCTTTGGAACAAAGAGTGTAAATTGGTGCAGAATAATGGTCATATTCATGGTAGCCACCATTGACTTAGTACCTCCTCAATACCAGATACTCTCCTCAAATGCTTTTCTTCTATTACTTTTAATTCTTTTTGAGGAATATTTTATTATTCCCAATCCACAAATGAGAAAGCTGAGATATAAAAACATCAACTTGCTTAAAGCCATGCAGCTAGTAAATAACAGATTTTAAAGGTTTGATCTGTTTGACTCTAAAGCTGCTTTATTTCCTCCATTCCTCTTGCATTGCTCTGGAATCTCCAAAATGCAGTTTTGTGTATGGACTCTAGGTTCCTGAAAACAGACAGAATAATTAAGCCAACACTGTTCAGTCTTTCTGCTCATAAGTCACTTGTTATTTCAGACTTTCAGACACTGTCACCGGGGAGTGTCTGGATTTGGGTCGGAAGGCAGGATTCTCACACCTGGTGGGCTGGATGACCTAGGGCAAGGTACTCATCCTTTCTGGAGGATATCTTCGGTGTACTCACCTGAAAGATGGCAGTGACAACTCCCATCTCTCTCCCTCTCAGGAGTAGATGAGGGAAAGTTCATGAAAATGTTTGAGAAGAACAAATTGTTACATAACCGAGAGGCATTAAATTTACAAATATTGATTTGTTAAGGTGGAGAAGCAGCGCTAACTAGAAATTTCAGGGCAATCCTCTCTTACGTTAATTAAAAACAAATAAACCCACAATAAACCAACAGATGCCAGCAACTCCCTACAGAGGACAGAGAATTATCCTGCGTGGCTGTCTCTTCTGATTCTGGCAGAGCCTACGTTCCCGATCTTTCACTACCATGACCAGCTGTAATCTTCCAAATGTCACCTTCCAGTTTCGTTCTTCTCTTTTGGTATCATCTGGCATCATAGGCCCCTCTGGACTCTGGGTACTTTGCCAGCACTTTGGGCTGTAGCAACATCTAAGCGGGTATCTGTGATCAGCAATGGTCTCTGGCTTGCTATTTTTGCCGGTGGAAAATGGAATCTCTTCACAACTTCTAGACTTCCTGAATAACACTGACATTTAGCCCTTTGTGTGGGGAATGAACTTCTCTGAGAGAAGATATGTCTCCCCCTTAACAAGGTTCCCTCTGATCTGACTCTTCTGGAATCATCTTCTGCTATTTCTCACTTTTCACTTTACGCTCCAGAAGCACCGAACAGCCTTTGGTTCTCTTGACCCACCAGGCTGCTGGTCACTCTATGCTGTTGCTCAGGCTGTTTCCCTTCCTAGAGGGCCCCTGCCCAGCACAGGCCCCTTTCTTCCCCTGGCTTACTCCAGGTTACTCTTAGGGATTTATTTAGGCATCACGCCTGCCAGGAAATTGTTCTTCATATCCCATGTTCTCTGTGCTCCCACAGCTCTGAGCATGTCTCCCATTTCTATTACCACAGAACATTGAAATAGTGTCTTGATGTTCTTTATCCTCCTGACTCAGCTGTACATTCCCTCAAAAAGGATTGATAGCTAAAAGTTTCTCATTCTCTGCCCTTCACTTCTACCACAGCACATCACATACAGTATGTGCTGAAAATCTTTGTCAAATGAATTAATCTCTTTTTTTAAAAATTAATTAATTAATTAATATTTATTTTTGGCTGTGTTGGGTCTTCGTTTCTGTGAGAGGGCTTTCTCTAGTTGCGGCAAGCGGAGGCCACTCTTCATCGCGGTGCGCGGGCCTCTCACTATCGCGGCCTCTCTTGTTGCGGAGCATAAGCTCCAGACGTGCAGGCTCAGTAGTTGTGGCTCACGGGCCTAGTCGCTCCATGGCATGTGGGATCCTCCCAGACCAGGGCTCGAACCCGTGTCCCCTGCATCGGCAGGCAGATTCTTAACTGCTGCGCCGCCAGGGAAGCCCTGAATTAATCTCTTAATGTCATTTTATACATTAAAATTAGACAAATCTTTAGAAAAAGTCTTTCTTTTGAACAATGGTTTGGGAGTGCTTAATCTTTTCCCATCAGTGAAAAGATTTCTGCAAACCAGTTATTTTCAGTGTTTTTGTTTTGTTTTGTTTTTTCCCCTTCAGAGCCCACTCTTCCCAACCCTCCAACCTTCCCACCCCTCTCTGCTAAAGACAGGATTGTTGTAAACCTCTTCATGATTTGGGAAGAGATGGGAGAACAGAATTTTGAAATTATCTAATTAAAAAATCATATAACCATAGAAATCTACCTCGGTTGAGTCTAAAATTAGGCATTCCTTGAAACTGGGAAAATGGGATGTGGTTATGACTTGAATTTGTCTATTCACGTTTATCACATAGGCTGAGGCACACGAAGTTCAAAGAACTCAAGTCATCTTCCTGATACAGATCCCCGGGCAGTTTCAGGGTCTTTAGTCCATCTCTGTGTTACAAATTACAACTGTGTCTAAACCAAACCCCTATGTCTATATACCCTATTTACTTCTCAATATACCAATATTTTCTTCCTCTTATACTTGGGTTCATAAATTCTCCTTTAGGTGTTTTGCAGGGGGTTGGGGGTGGGGTTTAGGACCACATCTAAATAGAAAAAACAAATTTAAGTGATTATCTGGATGAGTAAGGCCCCAAGTTTCTTCTCAGCTGGTCTAAAATGTCAGCTGAAATGAGAGCGTTGGCTTGCAGAAGGGCTGGGATGAAGCCGCTATTGCTTTGACCCCTCACCGTGCTCCACGTCCAGAAAGCCACAGCCTAAATTTTCTGCACTGGACACTCATACCTCCCTCTTCTTGCTCTTTGATTTTTGCTTCTTGTTCTGTGCTAAAGCTGCCTGCCTTCTCCCTTCTCCAAAACCATATTTTACACTTGAATATACTTTCTTCTCTGCTTTAAAAATTGGGGGTAATCAGATGATGATTTTATAGTCCTGATTTATGTTTTAGAAGTTACTTTTCATAAATATCCCAAATGAGATCTATTTGGCCCCTGCTGCAGACCAGATGCTAGTCAGATCTAGCAGAGCAATTGATTTAGTCCTGTACATTTTCATAATTGGTAGGAATCAGTTTTCCCTTTTATTCTAACATTACAGATTTGTAACAATATGTGAAACAGGCTTCATGCTTTCCTTCTCCCTTTCATGTATGGTATGGCCTTAATAAACATTTAGTAGTTTCCTGCAAGAGCATCATATACATTAGGATGCGAGGCTTTCATTTTGTTTTCTGTTTTTAGTAAATGAATTGAGTTAATAGGGGAGATTATTTTAAAAAGGGGGGGGGAGGGCACAAGGAAACAAGAATATATATTTTCCTTATAGAGTCTTTTCATTCTTGGTATGCATCTGACTGTCTTTCTTCCCATCTTTGAAACCCTCTTTAAGATTCCATTCTCTTGGGAAGCTCATCATGAGCCTTATTAGGAATTTTCTAGGTTATTCAGACAAAAACAACTTGTGCCTCATTTTAAACAGAACAATTTCAACTCTCAGGCCCTCTTTGACTGAGCAAACTTGGTAATGAGGGTAAAGATGGACTCTCCTTATGACAAATTTGACCCTGAGTAGTAGGCAGAGACATACTTACAGAGAGAAGACCTAGATTGAATCTTTGTTCTACCAAACTCACTATAGATTTTATTAGCTTCCTTTTAAATTTTTTACTTTTCTGAATATTAGTAGTACAATTATTTTTGAGTATTTTTGAGTATTTCTGAGTAATGGAAATTTTGAAAAATAGAGAAAAATTTTAAATCCCTACAGGCTTACTACCTTACTATAAATGCTTTTAGTATTTTAAAGTATTGCTTCTAACTTACTAAGTCTTACCAAACTCACTTGCTGTGTAAACTTGGAAAAATATCTGAATGGCTTTCAGTGTCAGTTTTCTCATGTGTAAAATGAAAATCATAATCTTACCTCTGGGTTATTCTGAAAATTAACATGAGACAATTCACATACATTTCACACACACTGCCTAACACAGTGCTTATTTCATGGGCATAATATCTGAAAACATTAATTTCCTCCTATCTCATTTGTCTCCCATAGTGATACAGTGCCCCTCCTTGATGGGGACAATGTTGGCCTAACACATTGTTCACAATGCCTGTTGAGTGAAAGGGACCATGATGCCACAGATACATGATCATTTTTAGTAGACAAAAATTGCACTTTGAAACATGGTGTGTGCTGGTTTTCTTCTCCAAATTGCAAGACCTCAGAAGGCTGGTCTGTGAATTGACCTGAAAAGTCACCCTGAAAAATCAGCTTGTAGTGTTAAATAAGTACAGATTTTTAGGACTGGACAGCACTTTAGGGTAATTTAGCCCTCATTTTTCAGTTGAGAAAATTCAGGGCCATAGACATGAATGACTTGCCGAAGGTTGGTTATATCCGTTAATCAGTTAGGGTACCACGTCGCAAAGAGCAGAATCATTACTAGGGATTTTAAATAGAAAAAGAATTTTCTAAATAACACTAGGTGGCAGATAGAGCCTCCAGAAGGGCCAGAGACTCAGGCTTAAAGGCTGTATGACCAGGAGCATTTCCCAGATCGCACTTGTGGAGGGTTCCACTGGGGACCCTGCTGGTACTGCCAGTGGGCGCAGGCATTCCAGTTCACCCCACAGGACCCTAACACTGGGCCTGTCCTACTGCCATCTCTGGGAGCAGGGTGACTTCCTACATTCTCCATCAGCTGTCAGGATGGGTTCCACATGGAGACTTGTTTCTTCTCATCTCTCTCTTCCCATTTGAAATGTATCTCATTTGACCAAGGGGCATCTAATGATCCCAAGCCTAGGCCATGGGTCTGGACCTAGCACCAAGGGAGGCCTGAAAAATCAGTTTCTGACTTCTACCTTGGCAAGGTGAGCTTCCCAAGGTGGGAAATTCCCCAGGTAGAAGCGGTGCCGGGCAGCACGAATCCACGTCAAATGCTCACTGCATTAGGAGGTGCAGAATTTGGGCCGGGTGGCCATATGGTGCCTCACTTACTATTCTGATAGTGTTCCTCATCAGTATAGGGCCAACCCTGGTTTCAGATGTGAGACTCACATTTCAGGAAAAATATTCAGTGCATCAGTGCTCTGTTGGCCTCTTCTCTGGGCATCACTGGGTATCTGTGGAATCTTAGGTAGAGAAGTATATCAATCTCCTCAAATAGTATGTGTATTTCTAGAATATAAAACTGTAAATAGATTTGGATAAAAAATCAACATTTCATTTGAAACATACTTGGGCTTTTATAAGATTTCTTGCATAATAGCTTTTATACAGTCTCATCTTTAGATTTGTGTGGGTCAAAGATAGGATTTAAGTTGTGTTATTTGTCCTAAGGTGCCCTGCATTTATGGGAAATCAAGGAGAAGAGGAGGAGTCTCTAAACTCTTGACCATCAAATCTGATGTTGATCCAAGGCAGGTTTCTCAATGCATAGTTTACTAGCACTTAGAGAAAAGGAAGTGATCATTAGGACCTGTATGAATTTGCGAAGTTGGAAATTTGTGTTTTCAGGCTTGCTGGGAATGTCCTTGTGGTCTAGGTCAGATATGAAATGCATGTGCCATTCATGTTCTATGATGACTTAAGCTTGAGAGCAAAAAGGATAAAGAGAGAGAAGGAAATGCAGAGGAAAAGACTGATACAACACTCAGGAGTAATACTGACCACTCCTATCCATTTGAAATATGTCTATTAAAAGCTTTAGAGCTGTGTTTTGGGCATATATGGAAGTTTCTTCATTCTATAAATGTATTTCATATGTATTTTATGCCAGGCACAAGAAATGAAACATTTTTAAATGCCTGAGTATAGTACTAGAGCCTATGCTAGGTTCTTCATATCATTATCTCATTTAACCATCACCATCTTCCCAGGTAAAAACCATCATACCTTTTTATAGATCACATTATATGTATTTTTTAAAAGATTTTTTTTGATGTGGACCATTTTTAAAGTCTTTGTTGAATTTGTTACAATATTGCTTCTGTTTTATGTTTTGGTTTTTGGCCGCGAGGCACGTGAGATCTTAGCTCCTCGACCAGGGATCGAACCCACACCCCATGCATTGGAAGGCAATGTCTTAACCACTGGACCACCAGAGAAGTCCCACATTATATGTCTTTATAGGTCACTAGATTACAGCAAACTGATTCTCACAAAGGTTAACAATTTGCCCAAGGTAAACTGCAGGGCCGTCTCTGTCTCTAAAAGTTGTCATTCCTCCACCCCCTCCCCCATGTTACACTGCCTTTCATGTGTCCCACAGAAAGAGGCTTGTTTAAATGGGGGCCACAAGAAGGGGTCACATTGAAATGGTATTTAATCTGGATCTTGAAGGAAGAGGTCACCAAGGAAAAAAAGAGAGGAAAATTATTTGGTGCAGAGAGGACGTGAGGTATTACCTAGGCCTTATATTCTAGGCTCTAGAGCAAAAGCTCTGCCCTAGACAATAACATTAATGAGCAGGCAAAGGATACGATCACGTATTTCAAGTTGGTATTTTACCTAATAGGCAAATGAAATAAAACCAAGGATCATATCTGGATCATGAATTAGAGATTCTAGACTTCTGATACAAAAAAGATGGCCTGACATGCCGTTGACTGGGTGTGGGCTCTGCTGCTTTTCCTAGAGTGGAAGGCCACTTTGCTGTACTCCCACTCCTCAGCCTCCCTCTATTGCTCTTGAACACCCTTACCTGCGTGCAAGATGTAAGCCAAGGAATGGAACAGAACTCAGAAGAACAAAGTGAGGCCGTCCCAGCATCTTAGCACGATTATTAGTTAATGCATTTTGCAAACATGGGTGTGTATATATATATATATATATATATTTTTTTTTTTTTTTTTTTTTTTTTTTTTTAAATCTCCAAGTGCTACATTCTCCCGGAGTTTGACATATTAATATCCCTAAAAATAACATGGGATTGTTAAAGGAAAAAATAAAAAAAGAACCTAGCCTGATATCAGCTCTTAGCCAGTACAGCAGGCCCATGAAGTGCAGGTAAAGTGGCTTTGCACCGTCTGGACTCTGTCAGCTCATCAAAGTCCGCCTGCATTGACATTCTGCGCCTCTCTTCACTTTGAGCAGCTAGGTCAGCACCCATGTCCACCTTAAAGTTCTGGTTTGAAAATATCTGAACTTAACCTTTTAAGGATGTCAGCTTTTCCCTTACGTCTCAGGGGCTTTGTGACAATGGTCCAAGCGTCACGGGCAACCAATAGATTTACTATGCCCTGGTTCTTGCCCTGTAGTTCATAACTTTTCTTTTTCTTCTTCAAAAAAGTAGAACAGATGGATCTAGCAAAACCAAAAACACTTTCAGCTGCCTCAGAAAATAGTAAGGCTGCAATAGTGAGTCTTCAGGAGAGAGTCTTGGTCTCAGTTTCTCCCCCAAACTCATTAATACATCAATTTTCCCATGACTCAGTTTGCAGTATATGTACATTGAGCGTCCATGTGTTGAGAGGTTATTCTAAGAATAAAAAGACTAATCAGAGTGCTTGAAATTGTGTTGACCATTCTGTCCTGCTGCAGTGCATTTCTTTCATGTAGTTGCCCTGGACATCATCTCTGAGAGAGCACAGTGACAAGTCCTCCTCTCACAGACCGCCCTCCCCATGGTGTCCCCTCCTCCCCCAGCTGGGCCCCTCTGTGTGCAGATGGCAGCACATGTGCAAACCCACTTTCCCCTCCTCGGTTCTGCTCTAGTTAAAAAATGCAGGAACCTCAATGTTCCATTGGGGTGGCCCTTGGTTTCTCACCAAGGGCCTTGAAGCTCAGAATTCTCAGTACTTATAGGCTTCTGGGGGAACTTGAAGAAAAATGTCTTCTCTGAACTATCACACTAGTTTGGGTGAAGTACTTCAGCCACTTTCCAGAAAATTCCGTGCCCAATGGCAAAGTGGTGAGTAGCCTTGGCTGGGATTAGGGAACTTTGGGTTAGGTCTAGCTCTGCCATTTCTTAACTCTGTGAAGTGAGCATTCTCACTTTTCCTTTCTGGCCCTTAATTTCTTTGTTTACATTGAGAATATGTAATGTATATCTGAAACTTTAAATGAAAATTATTTGAAAACAGTATCTTACCTGATTCCTATGGAGGTAGGTGGAATCAGTCTTAATATCTTCATTTAAGAGATGAAGAAACAAAGTCTTGAGTCTTTATTTGTTTTTATTTATTTGGCTGCGCCGGGTCTTAGTTGTGGCACGTGGGATCTTCGTTGCAGCATGCGGGATCTTTTTAGTTGCGGCATGTGAACTCTTAGTTGTGGCATGTGGGATCTAGTTCCCTGACCAGGGATCGAACCCAGACCCCCTGCATTGGGAGCACAGAGTCTTAGCCACTGGTAACCTGGCCAAGGTTATGTGGTCATTGAGGCCAAGCCAAAAATGTGAAATCAGGTTGCCTGCTTTTTCCATTATTCTATTCATTCATTAAAAAATTATTTATTGAGCACCTACTATGTATATGAGGCTCTGAGATCAATACCAAGATGCATCAGGAGCAGCTCTACCCCTGAGGAGCTAACAATTAGGAATCACACCAGGCTGCCTCTATAAAATGAGGAGGTGCATTAAATCAGGGTTTCACAAATTTGCCTGGTCATAAAAATTCTGTGGGGATCTTTTAAAAACATATAGGTTCCAGGGCCCTCTCCCAGTCCTACTGAATCGGACTCTTCAGGGCAATGTGTCTTGTAGTCTCTATGTGTAACACAAGTCACCCAGTGATTCGGATGACCGGACAAGTTTGAGAAACCCCGGGCTAGACAAGCCCCAAAGTCTCTTCTTTTAGTGCAGTGTTTCTTATCCCAGACTTCACTGAATCATCAAGGGGACCTTTACAAATACCATTGCCTGGACCATCGGTAGAGATGGGGATGTGCGATTGGTCATTCTAATGTGTATCCAGAGTTGAGGGCCATGGTTTGTAGTCCATCATTCAAGTACTCAAGCCTGTCTGGGGACAGTTGCCCTCTCTGAGATCAAGGGGAACACCTTTACCCCAAATTACCACCAGAATGTGGATGTTAAGATATTGGCAGTGCTATGGCTTTTAAAGGACACCCGATTCTAATTTAATTCATTAAAAGAAGTTTCCAACACACTAGGAACCAGCCTATAGATGCTTTTTGGAGTCTTCAGCTTGTAGTAATCACGTCTTGATTTTATTGGATCAAGCTATTTGATCCCAGGATTTTTAAATTGCGTTTGTCCAGCAAATTTTCACAATAGCCCGTCCTGAGAACCCTCAGTCTACTTCTGAATAGGTATTACTGTAGTGGGGATACGGCCATTAGGAAAGGTGGTGTTTTGCCTTTCCTTCTTTCAAACCCAGAAGGAGTCCACTAGGGAATGGGGAATTTAATATTTCACTTTAGTGTGTTTTGAGGGTAATTTGTAAACCCAATTCCATCAATAAAATTGCCTGCCCCAGTGACTGCTCCTCTCACCTGTTGATATCCGATCTGCGAGTGACTCCCTGAGGTCACAGGGACAAACCTGCACCTGGCTCAGTGGCCAGGTGCTCCTGGAAGCCGCCTTTCTTGCGGGTAACACTTTTGCTCTGGAATGTTAATCGCTTTTCACGGGGCTCAAAATTTGGATTGCCTGGCCCCGGTCAGGTACCTGGAAATCACACTGTAGCCCCCTCAGATTGAAACAGGCCAGGAGCTCTGAGATGCTCTTGGGCTCTTGGGTTGACATATGGCCAACTGATTGAGTACAGTTTCCTCCAAGTCCCCAAGGTTCCCTGGTCCCTTCTTCCCAGTCCTCTGGGAAATGAAGAAAACTGCCCCTCTCCCTCTCACCGTCTTGTTCCTGTGTTCATGGGTAGGTCAAGCTGGATCCGACATGACTCGTCCCTTTTTTTCTCTCCATCAATAGTAAGTGCCATTAGGTTGTAAACTGGTCATGACAGTGGTAACCATCAGTCCCAAAAGATTTTTAAAAAATCTTTTCTCCTTTAGTCTGGCAAGGAACTGAGGCAGTAACACTGAAAAGCCCACAGGTAGACTTATATAACACAAATGCTTGTGGGTTGCTAAGTAAGTAGCCCAGCACATGCTTTTCTGTTTAAGTTAGAGGTTAGGGTGCCATAAGCCTTGAGGCTTGTCGAGATTAAGCAGCACTGGGCAGAACGATGTGCTGTGAGCGCCAGCCTCCAGTTATTGGGTCCAACCACATTTTAGTGAAATGAGATTGCCTAGCTGGAGTTTCATTTGTGGGCTTGTAAGTGAAGGGTGCATAGCAGATGCTATGATTAAGATTTCATTTCCTGGTTGATGCCACCACAGTGATCACAGCACTAGGAGGGGAAGCTCATATTTGCTGGTAGAGTTAAATAGTGGGTAGTTCTGAGTTTGATACAAAGATTAAAAACAAAAAGAAACCGCCACCACCACTGCAACAAAAACTCACCCAGGTTCATTAAGGAAACCGGCTTTTACATTTTTAAAATGAAACCCTTATGTTAGTGTCTTCCTACCTTGTGTGAAGACACCAACTTTTCCCCTCCCATTCATTCTTTCATTCATACATTTATTGGATTTTAGATGTCGAGGATTTCGAGTGAACAAAACAGCAAAATCCTTACTCTCATGGAGAGAGAAAAACAATTTTTAACAAAGAAACAAATATGTCAGGTTATGATGAGCACTCTAAAGAAGGCCAAAGTAAAGTAAAGGAGGCAGAGGTGGGAGGGGAAGCTTTCTTACAGAGGTTGGGGAAGGCCTCTCTGAAGGCGTGAGATTTAAGCAGAGGCCTGATGGAGGAAGGGAACGAATCCTGTGGATATTTGGGGGAAGAGCTTTCCTGGCAGACGAATGATAAAGTAAGAGGCGTTAAGGTGGGGTCATCTTTGGTATATTGAAGAACAGCCAGGAGGCCAGTGCAGCTGACCTGGAATGGGCAGAGGGGCGCAAGTCAGAGAAAGTGTGGTTACAGAGGAGGAGACGGCACCTTTGGGAGGTTTTGAGCAGACGGGTGACATGATCTTTCTTATATTTTAAAATGTTCCTTCTGGCCGTCATGTGTGGTTAAGGGGGGAAGATTAAGGGTGGAGCTGAATAGGAGGTGATTGTAATAATCTAGCTGAGAGATGATGGCAGCCGGGAGTCTGTGATTTGGTGGAGGTGGTAAAGTGTGGTTGGATTCTGGATATATCTCAAAGGGAGAGCTGGCAGAGTTTGCTGATGAATTAGATGTGGGTGCATGAGAAAGAAAGGAGGCAAGGATGTTGCTGGCTGTTTAGCCTAAGCCTCTGGCCAAATGTAAATGCCATTTATTGAGATGGAGAAGGTGAAGAAGAGCAACATTTCTGGGGGTGCATGTTGTCTGGTTTCAGATGTGTGAAGTGTGAGATGCTTCATAGACTTCCAAGTAAAGATGTGGAGTAGGAAGTTAGAAAAGGGAGTCTGGAATTCAAGGGAGAGTTTGAGGCTAGAGGTATTGATTAGGGGGCTGCCAGCATGAAGAGGGGTGTTTCAAGTCATAGGACCAGATAAGGTCAGCGAGGAAGTGAGGGAGGATAGAGAAGTCCAAGGTTTTTGCTGCTGGCACTCTGACATTTACAGGTTAAGGAGATGAGGAGGAACCAGTGGAGGGACCTGAGAAGAGCTTCTGAGTGCAGTAGAAAAATCAAGAGAGAAAGGTGTCTCAGAAGCCAAGGGAAGATGTTTAAGGGGGAGGAGGTGGTCCAGTGTGTTGCTGGGAATGAGAGAAACACTGATAAAGCCCCACTGAATTTGGCAACGTGGAGGTCATGGTGGAGGTCGCCTGACAAAAGCAGTTTCATTGTGGAGGAGAGGAGGGGGCTTACTGAAGTAGTTTCAAGAAAGCATGGGAGGAAAGTGGGAGGAGAAGATGTGGAGACAGTGGGTATGGATGGCTCTTTTCAAGAAGACTTGTTGTAAAGCAAAGGAGACACATTGGGTAGTAGGTGAAAGAGTTTTGAGGTTAAGGGAAAGCTTTCTTCAACAAATGTTGAGCACCAACTTCAGGCCCATCACCAATTCCGCCCTCATGGCGCCCATAGCGGGGGGAGTGGGCCGAGCAAGTGCCCCTGCCGTGAAGACTCAGAGTGTCTTCACTCTGGCCCAGACAGGCCAGGGAAGGTTTCCCGGAGGAGGTGATGTCTGAGCCACGCCAAGGAGGATGCCTCGTCTTTAAGAAGGGTATAAGTCCTCTCGAGTGAACACATCCACTAAATTTAGCCTTTTGGGGCTTCTGGCCACAATCAGATAGTAATTAAAGTCTTGCTTATCGGTCAGTGCTACTTCCGTTTTGCTCCATGCTGCTAAAAAAGTGGCCTCTGCAAGCCCACGTAGCCTCTCCCCTTGTCACTTCCACTTTATACTTTTACACTTGACACATTTGGATAGGTCAAACCTGAGCTGATTGTAGTTTCCATACACACAATTGCTGTTCCACGTGAGGCCCCCATGTCTTTACACAGTGGCGTCCTCTCTCTGGAATTCTTACTTTTGCTTCTCCTTGCCTTCTCATTCTCTTCCATCGACCTGGTAAACACAAATGGAAACTCTTACCAAACTTTCTAGCAACTGGCCTGAAGATATTCGCACCTGATTACTGTTATTGGTAGATTCTATTTACTGAGCACCCGTAAGTATCTGTCAAATACATTCTCCTGCATTGCCTTTTGTAAGGGCCTTCCTCTAAATTCCTGTGTTGCAAAGGCAGAGGAGGGGATAAGTTGAGTTTGCAGGGAGGCCAAGTCTGGAAATATCCCTTTTCTCTCTTCTCCTGTCTCCTTCCACTCTTCCCTTCCCACTCAGACCATAGGCCATTTGCACAGGACCCATGAGTCCAGGCTTTACGATGCATGACACCACTTACTCCCAAAGTCTCTCTCTTGCTTTATATAAAGTCCCCTCCCCTTGGTGCCTCAGGGCACTAGGTGGGAGGTTGGGACCCAAAGAGCCAACGATCTAATGGATGTTCTGACTACTAGGCAGATGGGTTTTGGCAAATGCAGGCCTGAGCAGAGCTCATACTAGGAAGTTGAAGGCGATGATTGGGAGAGACCAGATGGGAAAGCCAAGTCTAAAGGACAAGAAGCAGGACTGTGGGTGTGCAGGGGAGCAGGTAGGGACGCAACAACTATCTTGGGGACATTTTCTCAAACCCTGGTGGGGTGTTTGCAGCTCCACATTAATGGTTCTGAGGGTGTTGGGTGGTTGAGAGAAAGGCATCTGATAAATTCATCCCCAGTAGAGTCTAACTAGCTCGTTATAGCTTAACTGTACGAACTCTCCTAGGGCAGTCTTTTAAAAGAAGGTGCCTGAAGAGGGAAAAAGAAGCACTCACAGGGGTGGAATTTCAGGCAGTGGGGTGACAGCCTGGGAGTAACAATATTCCTGGGAGAATGAGATTGACAGGGTGACCTCCTCAAGATCCCCCAAATGGGACCAGACAGACATTTGCAGTGGCAGACAGACGAGAAGAGCTATGACTATCTTAGTTGAGGTCACTGCTGTGACATTGCAGAGGGCCACGGAAAGGTGCTGGAGTGCGAGCCTGAGCTGTCCCTCCCTCATGCCCAGTATCAGGACACACATGTCACAGCCCAGCTTCCTGGCTTCCTCCATTCAAGTCCAGTTTAGGATTTGAGTAAAGTGGATTGCCTGGGCTCTAGGAGGCCTGCCCACTTATTGTGGTGTGACATCTGGAAAATCACTCAAGTGGGCTTCCTGCCCTCATTCATTAGGATGGATGAATTGCCCGCCGCCGTCTCACAGGCAATTGACCATCAAATGAAACACCATGTCAGGTCACTTTGTAAGATGTAGAGTTTTACGTAAATGTAAGAAGTTTACCCTTCTACTGAATTATGAACTCTTTGAGGCAGGAATCCTGTCTTATACCTCACTATATTCCAAGCCCATCATACGATGCCTAGCCGTGGAGGCTCCCTTTGGTGGAATGGGCAGCTGGACGAATCCAGGGACTGCTGGCTGGCTGTGTGGGGCAGCCCTGAGCAGGGAATCCTGCCACCCCTTGTCTGATTGACAGCGATTCACCCTCTCTCTTCCCCTCTCACTGCTTACAGTTTCATGATTTCCCCGTTTAAAGTGCCATTTTGGAAATCTGTTCTCTGCCAGAGAATACATCAAGGTGACTCTGCTGGTGGTACCCTCCTACCCTCAAAGGCTCATTATTTAAATTATTGCTCACTACGAGCCGTCTTATTTCCCCCGGCAGCTGGGAGGTGCGATGTCATTTTCAGGTCTCTCAAAGCACCTTGGGAATGATGCTAAGTCAGGTTGCTCCCATTGACGTGGCAGCAAAGGGAACGTGGGGAGGAGGTACCCACCGTCACATAAAGTGGGTGACAAGAGAGAGGGTCAGACGTCCTCACCGTGGGCTCTACCCCGGACAAAGCCTCTTTATCAGACTGCCTGAAAAAAAAGAAAGCCAGAGGGAAGCTGGTTATTATCCTGTAATGTGGTGAGCCCTAACTGACAGGGCTGGACCAGCCTGGCTTCTTTTGGGTTAAAGTATCGGGAATAAGAGGTCACAGGCAAGGTGGGAAGGAGAGAAGCAGAGAAAATCTGTCTGTGGTTAAAAAAAAAAAAAAAAAGAAAGAAAGAAAAGTTCCTGCTTTTCTTTCCCGTGTGAGAAAAACTATTTAAACTGGCACAAAATATATTTAAGAAGCATATTCTTAGAGTTACTTAGAAAACTACCCTGTATATTCTGGCAGCAGCAAAATGTATCCTTAATAGAATTCATATGGGGCCTTCAATGATCGCGATGTTTGGAGAGGAGCCAGATAGTAAGTAATTTAAACATCACAGGAAATTAAATTTTGGAATTCAATTTTGCATAAAGTTTTCTGTAATGAAAATGTCACACATAAATTATGAAGTCTGATTATATTCCTTTTTGACTTTTTAATAAAATAATAGAGGTACTTGACAGTCTAGAACAAATGCATATTTTATGTGAATAGTATTGCGTTCAACCAACGTCCTCTGGAAATAATGGAACAGATGTTAACACTGCTCTATCAGCTATCAGGTGCTCTGTTAAACAGCTCCAAACACAAGTATTTATTAAAAAATGCTAACGGCGCTGTCTTTTAGGGTTATCTAATTGTAGGCTTAAAATGTAGATGGTTAATGTAATTAATTATACATGTAGAATTATATAGTTGGGCTATAATTTATTATATGTATGCATATATAAATTATATAATATTCTGTTGTAAATTAATTTAATACGGGCACAGGGAATGACTTCTTGAAAATATTAAATAGTTCATAATGTGGTTATAAATCAAAACTAATCTGAATTTCCACTTAATTTTGAATTTTGAGAAGGAGGATGCTTTAACTCACTGTAGGGGACTTTGGGGGTGCTGATTGTGTTTTAGATTAAATCCACAGCCTGTAATTATTTTTAATAATATTCAACTAAAAAAAATGCCCCAAATAAAAAGCCTGAACACTCTTAATTTGTTTAAGGCCAAGCAGCATTTTTCTTCAAAGGGTAAAATATAATGAACGTTTATTTTAAAAATTGACCTACTTCATCATAACTCCAAGGCCCTAAGCAAGTCTTTAGTCAGGCTCACAATGAACTCTTGCTAAATGCAGAGATCATGACCTTGCCCGCTTTTGGGGGTGAGAAGCTTTGCCTGTGGATGTCCTGTTAAATATTTCCCTCTTTGAATCCTGTTATGACTTCATCTACATACTTTGTGTTGGGGGGATGGGTCTGCACATATTTTAAATTTTAAAAGAGCACAACAAAAGTTTCTCACTTCATCAGAGTCACACAAAAATGTGGGCCAGGCTATTTGTCCAGGAGCTTGTATCTTCTTTTGGAAAGTAGGTCATGTGAGTTCATAGTGGTAGGAGGATGCAGAAGATGATTTCCAAGGCAGTTTCTTTAGACATGGGTACCTTTTTGTTTTTATCTGCTTTTTTAAGAGAACAGTGACTAGGGTGACCAACCTGTCCCGATTTACCTGGGACTCTCCTAGTTTTAGCACTAAAGGTCCCGTGTCCTGGGAACCCTCTAAGTCCTGAGTGAACGAAGGTAGTTGGTCACTCTAACTAGGACCCACAAAAACTTACAAACCAATATTTTTTTTTGAGGTATAATTTTTTTATTGGAGTAAAATAGTTTTACAATGTCGTGTTAGTTTCTGCTGTACAATGAAGTGAATCAGCTGTATGTATACCTATGTTCCCTCCCTCTTGGACCTCCCTCCCTCCCTCCCCCCCACGATCATGTCTAAAATAGATAGCTAGTGGGAACCTGCTGTATAGCACAGGGAGCTCAGCTCGGTGCTCTGTGACAAACCAATATTTTAAAAAGATGTAGGTACAAAGCGTATGCTGTCCCCACAAAGGTGGCATGAAGAGACAGAAGGTGCCTATGTCCATTGAGGCTGGGCTTCTGTCCCTTGATCGTCTCACCACGTGCCAGGGGACTGGCCAGTCCCTTGACAACTTCAGTACTTAAATTTTATAGGCTGGCCCAAGGTTGATCAGGCTCTAGTGACACGGATGGAGGAAGCTTCCTCAGTCACTAAATGGAAGGGAGCCCCTGCTGTTTTGCACAAGACTTTATGTGAGCAGGTAATGAGTTTTTGTTGAGCTGAGTCACTGAGACGTGGGGTTTGGTCTGTTGTGGCAACGTGTGCCATTATAGAACCTCTTGTCTTGAAGTGGGGTGCTGCCATTAGAAAAACCTAAAATGTATGGCATCGTCTTAGTCATCGGGGATGAGCTGGGCGGAAACTAACATTAAAGCTGGAAAGATGATGATCCCTGATACGTCGTGGTAAAATATTCAAGTAAACTATTGCTTCTAATAACGAGGCAGGCAGATCACTCACCTAATAAACTTGCAGTGCTATCAGAGAGAGTGAAAAACAGGACTTTAGTGTTGGGTGATATTATTGGCTGTGTTTGGCAAGATAATACAAGAAAGAGATACACTAAGGAGAGAAATAATCAGTTTATAAAGCAGAAGAGAAGAGGTACAGAGTTCAAAATTCGAGGCCTAGAAATTTGGAAGAGTTGACTGTTTCTAGAACCCGACTGTAAGCGGTGGTATTTAACAAGACTTTGCAGTGGCTGCGGGTGGGCGCGGGGGAAGCCTCTCCGTTGATTCATATGCCTCCACGAAAACATTGTTCAAGACGTGGTTTTCCCATCCACGCCCAATAGCCTGATGTCAGTAGCCATCATGAAGGGTGAGAGAAGGAGGCATGGAGGTAAGGAAGCAAAGAAATAAAATAGATCTGAGAACCACATGTGGAAAAGTCCTTTGAGTGTGCCTAGTGTCCAATGAAGTGAACAGCAAAGAGAGTTTTTGGGCAGCTACGTAACTAAAGCAACCATAAAACGGTATCTGAATATTTAGAACTTAAAACAACCCTGGGACCCCTAATAGTCAATGAGTAGGAAGCAAGTTGAGAAAGCTGAATAGCCCCGCAGGAGTCCAAATTCCTCAAAGCTTACTTCAGATGTGGCCAGAGAATAAGGGAAAAGAATCTTCTAGAGGACGAATCTAAGAGCCATAGAGAACAATGAAAAATGGAGCTTCTTGTCAGAGAGCAGAATCATAGCCTAACCAAGGAACCTCCCATCCCCAGGGTAGGAGGTCTTCCCAGTCTGCTGGGCTGGATTCCAGAATTGCTACAGCTCAGTGGCTGCTGTGTTTGCCCCATTCTTCTCTTTCCAAATGGAAGTATTTATACATACCTTAGTGGGTGGGTGTGTGCGCACATGAGTATATGTGGAGAGGGAATAGATAATTTGTCTTTTGTAAAATCAGGACTCCAGAGGTTGAAAAGTCACATGTAACTGAATCTGATGGAGAGACAACTGGACATCTCCCAGAAAGATGAACTTTGAGTTGAATGCAGCTGCTGGATGGAACTTTGGCTTGTCTCCTTTGTGGAGGAGTTAAGTGTATTCTGTGTGGGAAGAAGGAAACAAAGAAATACTTGGTGATGAGAAGGGTGGATTGTAGCAGATTTAGTAAACGATGATCAAATATTCCATGTGCTTACTTATATTTCCCAGGCTCTCTGCAGGTAGATTGGGCGTGTGATTAGTGGCCTTCCACTTAGTGTAAATGGCCTATTTCTGAAGGTAGCCGTTCTCATTCTTTTCACATGGATTCTTATTTATGTACTTTTACTTCAAGCAATATGTCCTAAGTTGCCTGTACATATCCTGCTTGGAACTTGCATCACTCCTATTCACCATCAATAGATATTACTTTGATCTTGCCATGATAAAGTTGCCCAGGAGTTTGGGACAAAAGCTTAGTTTACATATATCCAACGTTGGGCAGGCTTCTCCCCAAATCTATGTGTCCTGGAAACAAGTTTTTACATCCTTGCCATTTTTGGAATCAACTAGAAACACCATATACGAATGTGAGAGATTTCATTACCTCCAGAGCACTGTCTATTTTAAGTCTTCACCATATTTATCAAGTGGAAAACTTGGTCTCAGCGAGCCTTGCAGAGAAAGTGATTGGCCAGAATGAATCACAAGTTTTCAGTTTTGAACCGCTTCTCCAAAATATTACCCTAAGGATTTCAGAAATTTTATTTCTTGGCCTGGAAAGAAGATGACTCATTCAACCAGAATCTTTTCTTGAGTAAAAAAAAGTCACAGGAGAGACTATTGTTGATGTGGTGGCCAAAAGGAAGACCCTTATCCAGTAATTGCTTCCTGATCTCAAGCCTGGAATTCTAATTCTACTGACATCTCTGGTTGTCGAGAATACCAGCAGCATTGCTAATGCAGTTGGCCTTATCTGAAGATGCACATTCCTTTCCACTAAACTGCCTTCCATAGACACACATGTAAAACTGTCTCTATTTATGGATCATAGCAGATGGGACTAGCGGTTTCTCTTCCTCTGATCTGCTAATTCCAATGAGCTACCATCTTTACTCTTTGCTCAGCTGCTAAGAGAAGCCAGGTTTTTGTGACTCCAAGGGACAGCGCTAGGAGGAATGGCAGCCAGAGCAGGCTTTTGGGATAGTGCTGCCGTCCTAAGATGGAGACTGGTGTCAAGAGTTCAGGTCTGCACTGTGACGGTGATGTTTTTCTCATGATTCGGGGAGGTAGGGATTTTCTTCCTGGGGTTATTGAGCACAGCCCTAATGTCTTTACCTGTGGTGCAGCTCCCGGGTGATGAGTTCTGACTGGAGAGGGCTGGTGGTGGGAAGGGACAGCCTTTGGGCATAGATAACTTAGATTCTTCAGACATGAGCTGTATCATTCCACACTCACCGTGCAGATGCAAGAAAAAGCCATTACAGGAGATTTTCATCGTCTGAGTGTTCAGTATCTGTTTCCTTAGTTTCCGAGTGAAAGTTATTGTATCATAAAACACAAAGAGTGACCCCCTATAAAATTAGGTCCCACTAACATCATCGTGCTTGTCTGCTGGCTCCTGCTGGGTTTCTGAGGTGGCAAACATCTGACAATAAAATACAAACACAAGGGAAATTGATTGCAGGGGGAAATGGGAAATTTTGTAAAATGTGCAAGATTTCATGAAATTGAGAAAAGTGATGTTGAACTACTTCAATCACATGTAAAGGCATTGACAAATGAGGATTGGTCAGGGTTAAAAATTTAAAAATCAAGAGGATTGGCTTCACCATAGACATTCAAAGGAGCATGATTGAACTCTCGATTATTTTCTTGGAAAAATTTCTGAAGCTCTTGGGTTTATTTGTGAAAATGACCTTTCCTAGGATCTTCTGGGCATGTATAAAGAGAAGATTGCTGTTATTTTGCTCTTACTTGACTGAAAAAGGTATATGAAATCCAAACGACCCCAAAAATACTTGATATATTCTTTGTTCCTTCTAAGAGTTAGCAACTAGTTGCAATTATGATCTACATCTACACTTTGTTAAATATAGCATAAAACTTATTTTCATAATTTTAGTTTCATTTCTTTTTCAGGTTAAATTATAGTAGAAGCTTTTGTTCTCCACTACTTATTATGTCCTTATTTTAAGGGGACTTAAAAATTTTTCAGGTACCAATTAACCTCAGAGAAGGAGGGACTCCTGTATATGTAGTAATGGAATAAAAATTATTTAATTTCACTTTTATTAAAAACAAATTAAATAGTAAACAGGGAATAATACAATACCAAATATATATAAATGAAATGTTATATTGATATAAATTATATGTGTGTATATATATATATAATATATATATATACACACACTTATATATGTTCTGTATATATAAAACATTCCTGAGTTCAAAAGATATGCTCTTTTAAAAAAAATTTAATTATATTTACCAGGTTGTTTTCACCTTAGATTGTCCCTTTTCAGGGGCTTCTTGACCTCAGGTTTATTGTCAGCTGATAATCAATGTCTCGGTGTTTAAATAATCCCCTATTTACTTATCCACTTACCTGGAGCCGCTTACTTGAATTTATCTGCTCTGATTCGTTCCTATTTTTCTGGAACTGATCCTCTTGGTCCTGAATGTTGGAGCAAATTCCCTGTGCTGGTTTTCTGTAAGGTGAAGCAGTAGAAGACTTAAGTTATAAGCCAAAACCCTCCTTACTGGGTTTGTGAAAATCATTTAATTGGATAAAACCTTAGTTTCATAGTCTCTAAAATGGAGTTAACACCATCCTTTATCTCCCTTAAATGGGATGATGCCCATGTTTGGGAAAGCACTGTGTACAGCATAAAATGGAACTAGCATTGACAGAGCCTCTCCTAGGAGCTGTGTGGGGCTGAGTGTATTTACAGACCTTCTCTCATGTGGTCAAGTGCTGGTTCAGTTATTATTATAATTATGCAGCGTGACTGTCCTAATAGTCTTTGATTATTGTGAAGCAAATGCCCTGCTCTAGTTCTCTGACCCTCACAGTGGAGACCTCCAATCCCATTATGTCTTCCCGAGTTGTTTCTAATAGACTTACTCAAGCTGTCCCAGGGTGAGCAACTCAGTGTAACCCTGTGACCTGGGGACACAGCCTGCCCAAAGGGAGACCACCCAGTAACTCAGACTTCAGATTGCCAGCCCAGCAGTCTGAGTGCTCACTCTGTCTCACCAGCCCCAACTTCCAGCAAATTAAGAAAATCAGTCAATTCCACCTTTGTAATACCTCTTGAATCCATTTCCACCCCTCTCCTCCTTTGTTATTGGTCTATTTCAGGTGGCTGTTAAGTCTCACCCAGACACCCTTTGTGGGTCTCACTAGCAGGCCTCCTCAGAGGTTGGAAGGCCCCCTGCTGGTGGGTGGGCGCTGGTGCTCCTGCATCTAAAGGCAGCTGGAGAAGCAGCAAGGCTATATATTGAACCTTAAAAAAAAAAAAAGAAAAAAAAAAAAACAGTTCTGAAGAACCTAGGGGTGGGACAGGAATAAAGACGCAGACATAGAGAACGGACTTGAGGATACGGGGAGGGGGAAGGGTAAGCTGCGACGAAGTGAGAGAGTGGCATGGACTTATATACACACTACCAAATGTAAAATAGATAGCTAGTGGGAAGCAGCTGCATAGCACAGGGAGATCAGCTCAGTGCTTTGTGACCACCTAGAGGGGTGGGAGGGAGATGCAAGAGGGAGGGGATATGGGGATATATGTATATGTATAGCTGATTCACTTTGTTATACAGCAGAAACTAACACAACATTGTAAAGCAATTATACTCCAACAAAGATGTTAAAAAAAAAAAAAAAAAGAATTCCTTGGGGGTCCAGGTCTCAGAATCAACTTTAACTTCGACTGACTTCTGCAGCCTTATCTCTATTGGTTATGTCAAGGGGTTGACTTGGTGGCATGGGTTGAGGGGTTTTAGTTTCCCCATAATTTCCATCAGAATCCACTAGACCTACCCCAAAAAGATATAATCCCAGTTTGCCATACGAATACAGCTTTAAGCCCTAACACCCCTCCCAATGCGATGCTCATTCTTGAGGTCCCTGCAAGGTAGGGATTCCAGAGCCATGCCATCTAGTCCTGCACCTGGATTTGCTGGGCATCCTCAGTGCCCAATTTGACCTACTCTGCTTGCTGGATCCAGCTCTGCTGCTTGCTTTCCCTCCCCTGACTGCCTGTTCCTAGGTCTTGATCTCATTCATCTTTCAGACTCCTGAATTCTTCACTTACCCGTGGCTTGCCCTGAGCTCCAGACCTCCCCAATTCACCCTCAGCTGAAGGGAAAAGGGGTTTGCTGTGGAACTGAGAGTAAAAAGTGAAGTTCAAAGAAAGTTGATTTAAAATGATTTTGACCATTTTACATTATGACCAATTAAACACACATACATATGTACACCTACATAATTACTGAAACCAATGTTCACAAAAACAATACTTACCACCAGCACATGTGAGGCACTGTGATATTCTCTATTCAGTTCTGTTTCATTTTTTTTTTTTTTAAAGTCACCGCTCCTGACCCACCAACTGTTCCTGATCGTTTGAAGGAGCTTAATTTGCTGTTTGAAAATGCTGTTCTAAGGAAAGCTTTGTGGGAAAAGTGCAACTGAACTTATTTATAAAAGTGAATGAAATTTATTAGAATTTCAGTTGTTTGTGAGTTGCCTCCTCTTCTTTTACCTAATATGGGTGAATTGGGAAGGAGAGTCTCATTGTATCTCTTTTGGAAGCATGTGTCTAAAGTAGAACAATTTTAGGAAGTGCTTATTTTTCAATCAAAGGATTTAGAGTACATGCACCAGGCATGTTGTCTCCATTATCTGTAATCAGGGATTAAGAAACACACCATAATTGCTGTGGTTATTCTACCATATCCATGAGCAGTTCTCCTGGAAATGTCAGTTTTATTGTTGGGAAGTTTAAGATGAGAGTGCAGATTGCTATTAGAGCCCTTAGCTTTAGGTTAGAAGAGTTAGAAGAAGCAGGAAAGCTCTCAGCCTGGGATGGGATCTTCATGGAAGTCTGACAGACGTAGCTGATGGCACTGAGGATTCAGGGGAAGGGCTGTACTTACAAAGAACCTGTGTCCCAGGGGTCTTCAACATGGCATAGTGTGAAATTGCCTAGAAAGACTTTATATTAATTTATTTTTAACTTTTTATTATGTAGACTTTCAAACCGTGAAAGTAGAAAGTAAAACACAATGGACCCCCATGTTCTCATCACTCAACTTCAACTGTTGTCGACTCATGGCCAGTCTTGTTTCTTCTATACCTTACCCGCTCCCTGCACCTGCCTCATTATTTTGAAGTAAATCCCAGACACAATAACATTTCATTTATAAATATTTCAGTTTGAATCTCTAAAAGACAAGGATTTCACTTTGAAAACAAAACCTCAATACTGTCACCACACAGGGAGCTTTGGAGAATTCCAAATGCTTGGACCCTAGACCAAGTAAGTCAAAATATCTGGGGGTGGGACCCAGGCATTGGTAGCATCACAAAAAGCTCCCAGGTGATTCTAATGGTGTCAGCATGCTCGGTTAGGAGGCAGAAATTGAGTGGTCAGGGCTAAGGACTCTTGTGGAGGGTGGTCATAAATAGGAATCATCTGTAACAGACGCCTCCACCAGGCCGAGGGTCACACCTCCTTGTCTTTCTGACCATCCTCACCCCGAGCAAACCACGTCACTTCAGTCCTCAGCTCCCTGTAGGTGACCCCCAATATCAATATCTCCTAATCTTGACCAAACTTCTGGACTCCAATCTCAGATATCTCATCACTTGCCATAAGCCATTTCCATTATCATGTCCTATCATACTAACATACACGGTTTACTTAATATGCTTACAACAGACTTTTCCCTCTTTTCCCAAACCAGCTCCCAGCTCCATTTCTGTCATCAGGATGGGCAGAGCTACCCGTCACAGACAGACCATGCTCTTGAGAGAATTAGGGGAGGAGCCCAAAATGCCTCCGAGAGGATCCACTGTTGTTAAAAATTCAATGCCAAGGGGAGCATCCGCCCTTCCCCCTCCCTCTGCTCCTGCATCTCTTTTGGAAAGCAGCCAATCCTCTCTCTGATCCGTTCTCAAGGCCAAAGAAATGCCAATTCAGCATTGAGAGTCATCAGGAAGTGATTGAGAGGCTGGCAAAATCCCAGATCTCATATTTGGGACAGAACAGTGTGAGGGAGGTCTTTTTACTTCTCACAGAGAGATGTCAAGACATTGTCTTCCTCAAATAGCAAACATGAAAAAGGAATGGACATGTGGATTTGGATGCAGCTCCTGGACTAATGTGATTTGGTCATCACTGCTCACTTTTTGATAAGGAGAATCATTCCTGAGCACCTCCTCTGAACTTCTTAAGACAAGAAAATCCCAGCAATTTCCATCTTTTACCACAACCACTCTTACATTCCAAACTAATAAATCTTAGTAGGAGGAGAGGGTGTAATTGTAAAGAAAAAAATCAAAAGCCTCTAGATTAATTTTTTTTTCATAAAAGAGCAAAGAAAATTATGTGCTCAGCCTCTCAGTTTTATTTGGGATTTATTGGAGTCTGTAAAAGCCCAGATAAAGCTGGAAACTAAAATTACTTAGGTTATGGAGCTTGTTAAAAAATAGTTATCATGGAAAATCTAGGAAACTGGGGTGCGCCATGTAGTCAACCCTTCCCTCTTGAGGAAGCTTCTAGAACCCAGAGTTGTGTTCTAGAATTTGGCCCACATAGGTTGGTTAGGTGAGTATTGAGGAGAGGGGAGTCCACCCCAGCACAAACATTATAGATGTGGAGTCTGATGGTCGGTATACTTCATCTTCTCTCTGATGCCTTCCCACCTCTGCCATTATTCTAGGCTTCTATCCCGCTACTCTTCGTTCCCTACAGCTCTTACCTCATGGTTAACTAAGCTCTTCAAAGCATTAGCCAAGAATAGCTTAATATATTTTCTCTCCCATTCAATAATTCAAACTTCAAAAAATTGCTCTTTAGAGAATTTTCTGTGGTTAGGGGAGACATTTTGAGACAGGCATTCCTCACATAAAGGCTACTGTTGGGCAACTCATTCTCCTGCTGCTGTTGATAAATAATCGCTATCAAAGTGCTTCCTTGCTGGAGTAATAAACCGCGTGGGGGCAAGGAGAGTGCTCGCCTTTATGTCTCCAGGACACAGCACAGTGCAGGGCACAGAAAGTGTGTCAAAGAGGGGAGTGCAGGAAGGTTTCAGGGCCAAGGAAAGGTGGAGCTAGGAAGACGTTTGGAACCCACCTCACACCCCTCGCACCATAAGAACCCTGAAGACAGAACAGGTAAAGGGAACTGACATTTCTTGACACCACCACGTGAACTATTCCACTCACATATTTCTTTGTTACGTCATTTTATACTCCTAATATGGTTTTATGGGTAAAATTTTTATCCCCGCTACATACCATGAAACCAAGCCTCATGGAGGATAGGTAAATTACCCAAGGTCATGCAGCTGTCAGGTGTCAGAGCTGAGATTTGAACCCAGACCTTTATAATTCTAAAGCACATGCTCACCTGGTCCCACACACCTGTCTCCTGGGAAAATGCTTGGAGATAAGTAATTATTCAGGCCCAAGATTGCAGAGTTCGTTAGGGGCAGAGCCAGGGCCGGCCTTATACCTGACATTGCCTGACTCCAGTCCAGTTTGGGGACATTGATTGGTTGTCGATGAAATAACCTTTTAGGATTCCATGCTTGTCTCCGTTATATTAGTACATCTCAAACACTGGTCCAGACAGTAATAGTACATCAGTACAAGAGCTACCAAAGGAGGCCTTATTCCTTGGCCTCTCTCTTCTGCTGCCATGAGAATGGGCCCACATTTCTGATCACCTGAGGTTGTCTTCTGTTGAGGGGCCTTTCCCACTGACTAGCATATCTCCGCTCGTTGCTCCTTCTTCGGCCTCTTCTGCTGAGTTAGCAGCTGTCCTGGAAGAACAACTGTGCTATTGAAGAGCCTTCGCAAAATCCTTGACATAAGTTGAGAATGGTTTCCAAAAGATGATGGTCATTATGGTTTTGTTTCTTTGTACATGTTCCATATAAATGTGGCCTGGCTTCCTGAGGGACTAGCCATCCGATCACGTTAGCATTCAGCTTAGTGGTTACTGTTAGGTCCCCATTACCTACAGAGTAAAGCCCAAGCCCTAAACAGGACACGCTTCTCTCACCCTGCCTCCCTGGCTTTATTCCCTTCTGCTCTCTGCCATGTATTCCTCGCTGTATCCATAAGGAACTTCCCAAAATTTCCAGGTCCTTCCATGACTATATACACCATTCCTCCTTTCTCTGATGGGTAAATTTTTCAAAACCTAGCTCAAGCTCATCACCTTTGTAGTGCCTTTCTCAACTCCTATAAGGCAGTACTCATGACCTTTGGACTCTTCATAGAATACTTTGCACAAATCTCCCTGACATGGGAAGCAGCAGGGTACCATACTTAGGAGCACCTATTTTGCATTCAAATCGTGGCTCTGCCTCCTTTTAGCTATATGAACTTGATGAAGTTATTCAACTTTTTAAGTCTCAGTTTCATTATTTAAAAAACAGGGATAATAATAATACTACCTCATGGGGTCATTGTGAGGATAATGTTGATGATACAGTAAGATGTTCAGGGCCATGCCTGGTACATACTAGGTGCTCAATGAACCACACCCACACTGTGACTTAGCCTGGTTTTTGTTTCTACCTGCCTGTGTCCTCTACTAGACAACGAGCTCCCAGAAGCCAAGGAGTTGAGTCTTTTTCTTCTTTGGGTCTCCCCCCACTACATGATAGGAAGGCTGGCTACATGGGTGAGTGACCAACACAGTTGAATAGGACCCTTTGCTCAGAAAGGTCCTGTGCTTGAGGTTTAAGGCTCTGCAATCACTGGCTTGAAATTCTTAACAATTTTATCTTTGGATTTGTAATTCGTCCTTGAGTTTGTGTAAATGAAGGGCAATGGACAATGGAGAGTGTGTCGGGGGCTTGGAGCTCACGTTGCCTCCCTGCCTCTTCAGGTTGGCTTCTTAGTTGCCTGTTCCTGCCCTCTGGTGCCCAGCCTCACCTAGCCTCCCCTTGCCTACCTGCCCCAAGCCTGCTGCTTCCTTCCCCTGGGGAATGATGACCAGGTCACGTTGCTGAGATGGGGGAATGCTCACGTTTCACTGTCACTCTGAGCCCCGTTGGGGGCCTGGGTGTGGGTGTGGGGAGGGTTCACGTTGGCTGTGTGTCCCATGGTATCTCTGTGGGGCAGGGTAGTGGCCATCCCTTCCCCAGGCCGGCAGCTCCCCATGGTGCATTGGGTGAGTGGCTCAGTAGGAGCCTCTCGAGATCCTACTACTAATCCTCCCTGGATCCTTAGTGCATCCAGGGCACAGGTTGCTGTCCCTTGGTGGGAGGGGTGTCCATCCACTGTGGATTGAGGTGGCTGGCCCACAGGAAGGGGAGATTGACTTCGTTGTCCTGGACGAGGTCCCATATGTCCATTTTGCACTGGGCCTGCAAATTTTGTAGCCAGCCCTGCTTGTAGATACTCAACAAAATATGCTTATTCGACTGCAAGGTGAGAGGTCAGATAGGGCAGAGTGAAGGTCGGAGAAGCCAGTATCTGCAAAAACTGGGCTTTTCATTAAAGATCACAAGCTAGAAAGACAGCTGGGAGCTGGAAATCCCACAGTCCAACCTAGAAGGGCATGTGCTTTCCCATGTTCAAACACAGAGCTCACTTTCCCCTTCTTAATTCAGTTATACTCACTTTTTCCCTCCACTCAGATCTATTCCAAGACCCAAAAAAATATCTTCTGTTTTTCTTTTGCCAGGATGAGACAAGGATCTACATTTGGGAGATGGCGAAGTAGTGATAAAATCTCATTAGAAAGGGTTCCTTATCGTGAATATAATCGCTATGCTCAGACACGTTAAGTGCTTTCTCTTTAGCAGTCACTATTCATAATGAAAAAGCTACAGATGATAAATTCTCGGCAGTTTTCAACACAGTCTTTGCAGAGAATTTCTCACGGTGAGAGGACAGAGGGACTCTGGCTGAGTGTTTTACAGATCTCTCAGTATGTTTCCAGCAGCATCTCTAAGTCCTCCATCTTCCCCAAACACCCATAAATATCCCAATCCCTAATTACTGTGCCAGGAAAGTTCACTTAACTGCTATCATTCCTTCCCATATGTTACAAGACTTGAAAAAAAATAGGATTGAGGTAAACTTGGCTATATAATATCAACAAATATTTATTGAGACCCAGTGCACGCCAGACTTCTCTTATGTGCTAATTCATTTCTGGAAAGAGAGAGAGGGTTAGAGGGTGGGGCAGAGGGAGGGAGAGAGGGAGAGAGACCAGACGTCAATTTGATATCATCTCCAGTGCATGCAGACGAAGAATATGATTTATAGCAAAACACTAATTAAAATGAAATCATTGAAAAATATTTTGGAGCCCAGTGGAATTCTTTATAACAGAGTGTGATCTATAGCAGACAATTAGAAGCATACATCAAGTCATCCAACCTTCTGGAAAGGCAGGGAAAAAAAGGTCAAAATGAGGGAGAAACAGACCTATGCAGAGGCTGTTTTGCAAGATCCAGAGTGAAGTTCCACATCCAACAGCCCTTTTGATAATGCTGAGTAAGCCTGCGGTTCCATCTAGAAGATTCTCCAGCTGGTAGTTTTCTACCTTCTTCCTCAGGTCTCTGCCAGCCTGAGGCCGCTGACTCTCATTCTGCCCTCCATCCTCTTTTCTTCCTCCCCCCTTCCTCCTTTAAAACCAGGGATGGCGTGTGAAATGCTAAATGTGCCATGTACGTCCAGGCACAGCGATGGTTCATGTGCTGCTTGTTTTAACATTAATTTATCAAAACACAAACAACAAAATTGCAATGTTAATATAAAGTATATATTCGGTCCTTAAAAAAAAAAAGTGCCTAGTGAAAATACACAAAACAAACCCGGTCAGCACTCAAACTGCTTTGAAAATAAAGTGGGATTTGTTTGCAAGGATTTAAATGGGTAAACGATTTGAATTTCTCCACCCCTAGGTGAATGATTTAGATGGCCTTGACCCCAGTCTGACTGCAGGGATTAATGTGGGATAATGATTGCTGAGGCTATCATTGCAGCCGGCATCATTAATTATCCTTATTGATTGTAGCTTTCAAAGATAAAGCATTATGCTGACTGGAAAATACCCTCTTCCTGCAAGGTCAAGGCTAAAATAGGGGAGCTAAATAATTGCATTAACAAACAAAGAAATAAAAATAACCTCTCAGAGCATTGTGTAATTAAGATCCAATTACAACGTTTGTTCTTGTTTACAAAATGACAAAGCTCTTCTTGTCAAGTCATTTTCCCGAAAATTGCTTCAGTACATGATAATTGCATTATAGCAGGTAACCCGAAAGGAGCACGGAAAGGGGGATCAGTTTCCTTGGATAGCTGCCAAGGCTCTTGCTGTCTGACTCACCTACGAAAGTGTGAGAGCCCCTAGGGACTTGTCTAAAAATACTAATGATATGTTAAATGAAGGGGGTTAGATGGAGGAAGTAATAATTGGGCCTCAAATCCTATTATATTTCTTTGGGATAGTGTAATGGAGCTTAGAGATAGCCCAAGGATGTTATCGCCCACGTCTTCTTTTACCCCCCTCCCTCTGGCCGCATCATTTTCATTGCTGCGAAAATCTTGGCTCTAAAGCCCTATTAGGTTGTAAATTTCTCTGGTGAAAGGGATCAGTATTACAGTTTCTCTGCTATTGATCAGATTTTGGACTCTTAAAAAAAAAAAAAGAGGCTTTTAAGTGTAAAACCCAAAGCTACATGTGATTTTCTGTGTGGAAATATTTCAAACAAATGCTTAGGCTTTTCTTCTGCTACATGTTTGGAAGCAGCACATATTAAGACCTGATTGGAAAAGGGGTGGTGGGCTCTGGGAACCGGGAGCTGGTGCAGGAGTTGGGTATTCTCTCTTTAGCTGTGGGACTGAGGACCTCTGCCAGCATTTGGCCTTTTGGGACTTAGTTCCTCCATCTGACAAAGTGGGAATCATGATTATAATCTCTCCTTAGGGTGAATTGAAAACTAAGGACATAACAACAACAATTCTCTCTGTAAATTGTTTCTTATATAGTGGGATTCTTGAATAGAGGTTATTGTCTTAAGAGAGGGTGATGCTTTATACCTCCCTCATTTTATAAAAAATAAATAAATAAAGCAGGAGATGGTGACCATTCACTATCAGGCAGTGGGGTGGGCACAGCCATGATCATTTTAGTTATTTTATTTAATTCTCACAACCACTCTTGTGAAAGATACTACTATTATTATCATTTTATAAACAGGGAAACTGAAGCTCAGAGAGGCTAAGTAATTTTTCCAATGACACACACTGGAAGTGATGGAGTAAAGATTTGAACTCAGGTGCCAACTAACTATAAAATCTGTGTTCTGTCTGATCAATACAGTTCCAGGGAAAGACTGAACTTCCAGGCTTGCACCTCTACTACTGGAACCTAGTCTCCTTTTTTCACCTTCACCTACCACCTCATGCACCCTACTTAATACAGAAGTGAAAGATGGATACATTCTTGTTATAAAAGTTCATATAGTACGTAAGCTCACAGAACAAACTGTAGAAGCCCCCTGTCTTGGAAGCCCCCAACTCTTAGATCCCTATATATAGCAACTATTAAGTTTAGTGTGCATTTTTTATACCCTTCTCTCTGCATACGTAGATGCATACACATTATTTTTTATTTTACATATACAGGATTTTAAATTTTTTTCTGCAACTTGTCTTTTTTCTTTAAGAGTATTCCTAAGAGAGATTTCAAGCAGTGTTTACAAATCCATCTATTTCTTTATAATGACTTTGCAGACTTCCAGTGTAGGAATGTATTATAATTTATATAACCTGCCTCTTACTTTGGGGCATTTAAGTTGTTTCCAATTGTATAATTACAGTCAGTGCTGCAGTGAACATCTGTGTACATCTATCTCTGTGGACACATGAACATTTTCCTAGGTTGTATGTCTAGAAGTCAAATTTCTGGGGCAGAGGATATGCACATTGTAAATTTTGATAGATAATAGAAAATTCCCAATCAAAAAGACTGTACCAATCAACACTACCATAGAATGTGTATGTTATAGAATGTGTCAGTTTTCCTCCATGCTCACAAACACAGGATATTATTAGTTTTTTATTTTTTCTGTCAGTTTTTTGATAACAAATTATTTCTTATTATGCTTATAATTTGCATTTTCATAGTGAAGTAAAATAGTTTTTATATGTTAATTGGCCATTTGTTTATCTTTTTGTGAAGTAACTATTCATATCCTTTGATCATTTTCCTATTCGATTACTTAATAGACATTTGTCTTTTTTTTCTGATCATTGAAACATCTAAGCACCCTGGCCTGGCCAATTGGTTGCCCTTGCCTAAATCACTGAAGCTTGCAAAACCATGAGGACAGTTGATTAATAATCCATGGCAGCTCTGGTAGTACCAGTAATCATGTCCTCACCAGACTGTTTCTGTGGTGGGAGCTTGGCCTGTTTTTTGCTGTCTAACCTCCCTTTGTTCCTGCGTAAGTCCCAAGCTTTCCATTGATAGGATGGGGTATCTGATGGCCTTCCCCCAAATTCTTTTTGCTTAATGTTAGCCAGAGATGATTTCTGTTGATTGCAAAAAAAAAAAGACTCCAGAAGTTATAGTAATCAACAAGAGAGTAGGTTAGAGTCAAAAGACTTTCAAGGAGTTGAGGAGGATCTGGAATTGGTTATGTATCGTGAATGGGGCTAAAGGCAACAAAAATCCTACTGGTATTCAAAGATTTGAACTTGGCAGTCCCTGGTAAGGGAAGGTAAGATAATTATTATGTAAAATTATTTAAATTATTGCTTGTGGTGACCTGGAATGAAGTGTCTATTGAGGAGAGACAGTGTCTATTGAGGGTCTTTTGCCCCCCCCGTAAATTACACTATTAAAATCCAATTCCGTGTATGTAATGGACAGCTGACCGAACAGCATAACCACTATGATGCAGCTAGGATAGCATTGCAGCTACAATTGTGTGTATTTTTTTATTGTCTTGTCTCAAATTCGTATATCCTGTATAAAATATGAATGTCTTTCAAACTATGAATATTTCCTGTATAATATACGAATGCTTCTGAGAAAAAACGCTAATTAGTTAAGAAGTCTGTTGAAAGGATACCAAATAATGGTTTAACTGGACAACCTTAACATTAACGTAGAGAAAAATCTTTTGCTACATTTTAGTGATCCACCAAGAATGAGAAAATATTATATAGTCAGATTATAACATTCTTGTCCACTTTATTCTTTGTGCCTGGTTACAAATTTCTTTTTAACCTCAGTAAAAACATGTATCTTAAATGGGGGAAAATGTGGAAAACCATTTTGTTATTGCTATAAGACAGTATGAAAGGGCATTCAAGGTTGTGAGTAGGATCATTGCTCTAGAGTGCTGGGCAGCTTAGAGAAAGAAATAACAAGTTTAAGTCCCGAAATTTTTGACACAAAGCATTGAATTGAAATAGGAGGACTTAACTAGAATTAGGCTAAAAGAGTCTTTTATCTCTTAAAATCCCAGGACTGATATAGCTCAATATCAAATCAAGGTTTGATCCTGTGAGCTCCAAAATTACCCTATCAGTTGAATTCATAGCTTCCTTGAGTTTTTTATGTGAAAGTTAAGTAGTCGATCAAGAAAAAGTGAAAGTTAGAGAGCTGAAATAGTTATATACAGGAGGTTTCAGAAGAGTTGGGAGTATGCTGAGCTCCCAACTCCCACTAAATCTCCCTTGCTCTCCAGATTAAACAGCCCCTCCTTCATGGTCAGATGAGGCTATTATAACATTTTTACCTGAAGAAGACACCTTGTAAAAGGATGCCAACACTCATCATACCCTTTTCCATCCATTGTCTCCATACACATAATTAGGTTAGGTGCCAGAATGTGGCTTGGGGCCAATCACAAAATCAAAGATTAAGAGTAGGGGAACTTAAACCCCCCAAAATAAGTTTTTTCACTGCTGTCTGTATAGTTTATAGTTTATGGTGAATTGCATTTTTGTTGGGAATACACTGGGGAGAGTGTATGTTTGTAGAGAGTGTATATTTTAGATTTTAGTATATAACACTTCACTAAAGAGATCGTATCAATCTTAAATTCACACCAGGAATGTATGAGAGTTTCACCTGCTCCATATCCTTACCAACACTTGGCATTGTCAGTTTTTTCAGATTTCAGTCATTCTGGTGGATATGTAGTGATCTCAATGAGGTTTTAGTTTGCATTTCCCTGATGATTGATGAGACTGAACACTCTTTCATATGTTTATTTTCCATTTGAATATTCTCTTATGTGAAATATCTCACATGAGTCACATGGTCTAAATTTCTTGATTATTTTTTCTGTTAGATCTTTTAAAATGTAGATCTGTAGGAATTATTTACATAATCTGGATATGAGTTCTTTGTTACATATATGTACTGAAAAGATCTTCTTCCACTTTTTAGCTTCCTCTTTACTCAGTAGTGTCTTTTGATGAATGTTGCTTATCTTAACTTTGTTTATGGCATCTTTGCACAGAAACTTAAAATTTTTAGGAACTCATAACTATATTTTTTATGATTTGTAAATTTTGTATATTGTGTAAGAAGGCCTTTACTGCCTCAAGATTTAAAAGCTCTTCTTTTATACTTTAATTCTTAGTAGTAATTTTTAAGTAATACCTTTGTCTCTATACTCCCTTTTGTACTTGTAATGCCCTGTTTGTAATAAAACAAATTCTACGTATCCATGGACCTGTTTTAAGACTCTTTATTCCACTGAACTATGCCTATTTCTGCATCAATATAATACTTTTTAAATTACTATAACCCCCCAATATATTTTGATATCTAGTAGGGCAAATACCACCACATTGTTCTTTTTCAAACATTCTTGACTTTTATCTTTATATTAAGATAAAATAAAAAATCAGCTTGTCAGGTTCCATAAAATTTTACTGTTGGGATTTTGATTGGGATCACATTAAATGTATAGATTAATTTGAAGAGAGAATTTATACTTTAAAAATATTGGAACATTCCTTTTGGTAACTAGGTATGTTTCTCCAATTAATAAAATATTCTCTTATTGTCTTTAATAGAGTTTGTAAGTTTTCTCTGTAGAGTATTTTCACTACTTGGACATTTTATGCTAGGGTACTTTATCACATACAACTGGCTGCTATTGATAATGGTATCTTCCATTATATTTTCTAAAGTACATGTAACTACTGTGTAGGAATTATTTCCATATGCTAATTTTGTGTCTGGCCACCTTAAATACCTCTCTCACTAATACCAATAACTTACATTTGCTTTTCTTTGATTTAATATGCATCGTTTGAATCCGTTGCAGCATCAACCAATTTTAGTATTTTTGATGATGTGTGATAATGAATATTTGATTTAAAATATTCTGGAAGAAAAATAGACCTAAACTAAGAGCAACTATTGCTCCCTCAACTGCTGATTTGTCAAACAGCAGTGCTACATTTGTAGTAGATGCCAGATGCAAACTTCCTGGATTCTCACTGGATGTGGTACACTTTGTTAATTGGATGTGGAGCAGCTTCACACATCACCAATCATCAATCATCTGCACCTCACATTTGAGGACTACTAGATAAGGAGAGGCACAATTTGTATCTATTTTGCAATTATTCTTTGTTCTGGAAAAAAATTTTTTTACATTATTTATTGCTGTTCTTCCTTTCCCGAATTAGCACAGGTTACTGTGGTTACCTGTATTTTCTATAGATCCCTAAATTCCCACTATTCATTCAGCTTGTACTGTATGTCACTGAGGATGTAGGAACTAAGGATGTAGAATTAAAGAACATTCGGTCCTTTTCTTCAAGGAGCTTATTGTCTAGTCAGGAAGTCCCACAAGTAGCGAATGACTGTGACTCAGAATTCCTGAGTGTGAACCATGATTAAACGGTATAATTATACCAGTAATGGGAAATTCAAATCAGGGCTTGAATTTTAGATATAATGCTACTGAGAATTTGAAATATATCCAGAAAACATTTGTTATTCCTCATCGCTTCTGACTTGTGAATACTGATTGGATCACAGAATTTTAAATTTGAAAGGGATAATTAGAGATCACCTAGTTCATTTTACAGATGAAGAAAGAGGGGCCCAGAGAGGCCATGTGCTTTGGCCAAGAGAGTAATCTGTGTAAATGCTGGGATGTGAAGTTACATCTCACCAGTCTCTTCATCCAGAACATCTTTCATTATAACACATGTAATTTACTCTTCCGCAAATCATGTTCAAACCAGTGATACATATTTTTTCAGATCAGTGATTTTTTTTTGGCCTCAGTTTTAAGACACCATAAAATGTTATTGTTGGGTTTTCAGAATATCTGTCTATGTATATCTATATATCTTCTGGCTGTTATGAAATAAAGTTAAAACAAAAGGTTAATATTTGGTGACTGAATTCAAACTGAGACACACCTGACGTATACTCCAAATAGATAATGTAGTTGAGTGACATAGATTATGTAAGGGTTATAGTCTCTGGCTTTGGATTCCACTAGTGATTTCAACCCAGTTATTCCATTTATAGATTCTGTGACTTTGGGCAAGTTGTTTGCCCTCTCTGAGCCTTGGTCTTTCTTCATTGGTAAAATGGGATAGTAATACCTATATTACAGGGTTGTTGTGAATATTAAAGGAGATAATATGTCTAAAGGGATTAGCACAGAGCCTGGAATATAGTAAATTGTAATTGTTGGCTATTAATTTGTTAAATATGGACTATTGCCCTTGACTTGTATAGACCCATTTTACTGTACATTTTCTCCGTCTTTAGATGTTTTTGTGTGCCTACACTCCTCAAATATACTGAAGTCACCTGTTAGTCTCAGCATATCACATTATAGTGTGGCTGAAGTAGTTTTTCTTCTCATCAGAATATTACTTCGTGGTATTGAAATATGACGTTAAGGTTTACGGTGCTGAGGTATATGTAGGACAATCATTAGGCATCTAGGCATATTTAATAGACTTGAAACTGGTACTTTTTTCATTTTAAAGCTGACTACTCAATCAAATAGTTATTGAAATGCGTGAGCAATAGACGGTCCCTGCCTTTAAGGAGTTTAAAGTGTAGTTATGATACAAGTCCTAACCATACGAAAAGGACAATGCATTCAGAAATCTATATAAGGTATGACAAGGCAAATTATTATAACAGGGAAAATAAAGGCTATGAATATAAAAGAAGGGAGGACTTTTTGACTGGTAAAACTTAATCTGGAAAAGGCTCATGGGTGAGGATGGATGAGAGCTGGATCATATTGGATAGGGAAGATTTGGGGGTGGAAGGGGGGGTCGGGGTGGGAGAGGGGAGAAATTATGTTAGGGAACATTAGTGGTCAACTGGCCTAGAAGAGAGAATTCATGAAAATTAAGGTTAAAATCAGACTGTAAAGAAATTTCCACTACTTTAAGTATGCAAGGTTAAGGTGTTTAAATTTTGTTTTCTTGACAGTGGGGTGCCAGTGAAGTTTTCAAGTAGTAGGGGAGTAAAATCAGCTAGGTGGTATTTTAAAAAGATTAATCTGGTGGCCAAATATAACCTGGAATCTGGGGGAAAGCTAGAGATAAACAGATCATTTAGTAGGCACAATTATGTGGTAATGAAGGGCTGAGTGGTGGAAATGAAAAGGATGGGAGAATGCAAGGTGCATCATCATGCCAAATTGCAAAAAAAAATTGGCTACTGACTGGAAGTGTGACAAAGCAGTTTCAAGCTCAGCAGCAGTTACAGTAATGGGGAAGTTAGTAGCAGGGAATGAGTTTTGGTTAAATTTTTATCAAATTGAGTTTGAAGGGTTGGCAAGATATCTACATGGATTGTCCATTAAACTTCAAGATCAAGACTAAAAATGTAGATTTGAACATTACCACCAAGAAGTGAAGGAGACAGTTGGTGGGAGGGAGAGAATGGTTAGTGAGATGAAGTTTTAGAGATTTGGAACAGGAAGCTAGCTAAAGGGAGGAGGCACCAGGTCAAGTGTTTCTTTTCTTTCTCTTTTTTCCAAAAGATGGGGAAGGTTTATGGAGGTGTGAAGTTAGAAATGATGGGAAGAAATTAAAGCTTAATTTCTTAAAGAAATTAAGAGAGAAATGTTGTATAGGGGGCCTTAATGTGAACTATGAAATCAAGAGAAGGATGAGATGGGACCCATGTTTTTTTTTAATTGAAGTATAGTTGATTTACAGTGTTTCAACTGTACAGCAAAGTGATTGAGTTTTTTATATATATATATATATATATATATATATATATATATTCTTTTTCAGATTCTTTCCCATTATAGGTTATTACAAGATATTTAATATAGTTCCCTGTGTATAGTTCCCTGTGTATAAGTATAGTTCCCTACTATATTTAATATAGTAGGTCCTTGCTGTTTATCCACTTTCTATATAGTAGCGTGTATCTGTTAATCCCAAACTCCTAATTTTTCCCTCCCCTACCCTTTCCCCTTTGGTAACCATAAATGTGTTTTCTATGCCTGTGAGTCTACTACTGTTTTGTAAATAAGTTCATTTGTATCACTTTTAGATTCCACATATAAGTGGTATCATATGATGCTTGTCTTTGTCGGACGTACTTCACTTAGTATGATAATCTCTAGGGACACAGGATTTGACGACTGTTTCCCTTGCAATGTCCTGGGCAATATCCTATTAGGCTTTGCATGGTATTTATAAGACATTTTGCTCAGGATAACTAAGTTTGCATGAAGCAGAAAGGATTTGTATTATATGTTTTCCAACTTTTCCTTGGGTAAGACTGTCCAAATAGAACAGAGCTGAAAAATGGTGCTGTTGCATCTTTTTGCAAAAACAATAAAACCTCAAATCTGGATTCTATGTGGTATAGTGCTTGTAGGTGAGACATTTGCTTCTTAGGTTATGCTGGCAAAATGAAGAAAAATGCAAGCATTTCCTCACAGAAAATTAGGAAAATCAACTTGTCAACTGCTGAAGTATTGTTAGAATGCTAGGCTTTGGATTTGGAGTGTTTGATGTCACAATTAATTTATCATTGTCAAAGTGTGACTTCCTGCTTTTGACCCTACACCAGAAAGGCGTAAAAGAGTTTGTGAAGAAAAGCTTCTTGGAAGTCAAATGGCTCATCCAAAACAGCATTTTAATGATTTAAGTAAAAATGAATCAGAAACATGTGGATTTAATTTCCCTTAAAATTCACATGAGTTTGAGACTTAAAGGAAAATAGTACTTGGCACAATGTGTTTAGGATTTGGTTAAACTCAAAACATTTGAAAATCTCTTTGGAACACTGGATGACTTCGAAATACATCTGGGTTTGCCCATCCATTTGGGCATAGTCACAAAAGCCTCATCCTTCGTGGCACTATTCAAACATTCTATCAACATGCTTCGGTTTTCAAAAGGCTTAATTAGGATAAAATCAACAAATTTTATTGATTGCAATCAATAAAGTAGAGAGCTACAGCTTTCCCCATTCCACAGCTGGGAAGTCTTGGCTGGAGTGTGGTCAAGGGAAATCCCCACACAGACTAAGTCAGGGTGGGCCACTGGCATGGTCCTTTGGGAATTAGAATTCCATTACATCAGCCATTCCTATTCACATCTTCCATTATTGTAGAACTGCATTCAATTTCAGGAGCATGAAAAAGAGACAAGTTATGTTATATGGCACTGAGTTGGTAATCAAGCATTGCTTTGGGTTTTTAAACCATTACTTTAAAAGGTCATTTTGGTGTGTGTTGAAAAGGCAATACACGCTTAAAATGTTACATTGGGGATGTTAATTAAAATATGTGAAGAAGACCATGAAAATGAGGAAAACCAGCGGTTGGCAAAGTAACCTCTTTGCAGTTGCAACCCGAACTAACCCACATGGCAAGCCCAATTGTTAGCAACTCAGTGGCAAGGGGATTTGTAATGAAACCCACAAAGGTTCTACCCAAAATGTACTCGTATTATTTATAGCCAATTATATTAATCCCAAAGTTGAGTGACACCTAGGAAGATAATTGAATTTCTTAGATTTCCCTCTTTATCCTCACTGCCGTGATCAGAAAAACACAATTTTAAATGCTCCTCTCTCTTAGGCTAAGACCACGCAGTTCATGTAAATGGATAAGACCCCAGGGAAAGCTAGCTTCTCCAACTGCATTTTCTAAAAAAGCTTTATGGAAAGTTGGCCTCAATTTTTTGGGTAACTTTTTCAAGAGACGAAAAAGATGCAACTTGAAATAATCTCTTCTCGTTTTTACCCAAGGAAATTTATGAACATTAATCGGATAAAAAGCACGATTTAAGGAAGCTGCCTCAGAAGGTCTAGGCTACGTGGAAGAAATAGTCTTTAGAAAAGGACAGCATTAGTTGTTTGAAAAACAGTAAAATGCAACTCAAAAAGAAATCCATCTCCTCTTACCCCCCCAAAAAAGAAAATTCTAAATTATTGTGGTTGGAAAACAGACCTTGGGAGAGGCTGTTCTATACAGTGCCTCAGGTAATTGTGATCAACTTAGATAACCAATCCACAGGTTATAAAAAGACAAAAACGACATGTTGACATATGAGAGCTATTGGGAAATCTCTATCTATATTCATAGAAAAGTTTATATAGCTCTTCTCATCCCTTTTCGTATTTGTGCTCCTCGATGACCATCTGACATTCTTGGCAAACTTAGGAGGAAATCAACTGTAGATATAATATCCATCATTTTAATTTAGCAAATTTGAGATCCTGAGATTTGAGACTATTGGCGGAAGCAAAGCAGTATGTCTTTCATTAAAGGAGGCAGAGAGGTTAATGGAGACTTCTGCATCACTCAGAGCAAGATTTCTTAGGCTCCCTTAGCTGAAGCTGTATTATTCTCAACTGCCCTGCTGGGGAGAAATGAAAATACCCCCACAAACGTGGGTAAATAGACAGGCATTTAGAAGGTGTTGCTAAAATCCTTATGGACTCTGTTTGTTTGTTTTGCTGCTGCTGCTGTGCAATTGCTAAGGGATCAGGGGTCTTTTTCTTCAAGGAGGACCAAGGAAATAGCCGATGAATACATTACAGGCAGTGTGCCACATAACAGTCATGGGAAACATTTCGTTTCTTCAATTAATTATATAATGAGGCTAGTCATTCATGGCACTGATTATGCCCATGAAAGCCAGTTTTTTAGATAGGAATAGAGGATACATATATACATATACATGTGTATATATATATATTTCCCCCGCTTTGGTATGAATTAAAGCCTTCTTTCCCCCTCCTCTCTTATTTCCACATAAATTAACTCTACAATTTAATAAACTAACAGGTGGTTCCACTTCAGGCTGAGCAGATGTGAGACTGAATGAATGGAGACCCCTCTTGTGTTCAATATATCCCTGAGCTCTTTCTTTCTTTATCTCTTTACTTCTCCCTTTTCTTTCCCTCCAGTTTCTGCCAGATTTATGAGCAGCTACAGCATGAGCTGTTTTGTTTGAGCAATATGAATATTGATGACTGACACGTGCTGATTTTAGATGTATTAGTGACATTCATAATCCTGAATATGTAGACATTTTTCACCAGATAATGAGCTACCAGATTGCCATACCAGGAAATTCCCTTCTCTTGGTGCTTATAAGTAGATAATTTCTATAACTTTACAGATGGGATTCTAAATTGGAAGCTTATTTCAGAAGAAGTTGAGGGAAAATATAAAATTAGATTCACAATTCAGAAAATCCCTATGTTGCTCAGAACTCTGACGTATTACTTCAGTGACATCTTTGACTCCCTTTGTGGTCATTTCTGAGAAATAACCTCCCAGTTTAAAAAGAAGAGCTTTCTCTGTCTTCTTCGTCTTCAGGTCTAACTTAGAAAAGATTCCATGTTCTTTCTCAGTTTCGCAGAGAATTTGTAAACAATGGGATAGTAGAAGTGAGTGAAGAGAATTGTTGCTTCCAACAAATCCTATTTTAATTGTTCACCCAGGGAAATGCCTTCTGACAATATTCAAAATGGTGATCTTTAGGTGAATACTATTTTCTATATTAATATCATACATATATTTATGCTTCTGACATAATTTCAGATTGTATTTAATAAAGATGTACTTTCTGGATCCTGCTTCTGACTCCTTACTAAAAATATACCTGGACGCTTATGGCATGTTCTTGGCTCTCCCAAAACTTCAATGAAAGTCATTTTCTCCCCTTGGGACCAGTCAGATATAGCCGAGACATTGCTGATGGGAGGAAAAAGTCACCCTCAGCCATTGATCATCAGGATTGGGATGGGATTGGTATTATCCATCCTATTCTTGGCTTTCCTCTTTCATTCTTTTTCTTAAGGCTTACCCTTCAATAAGAAAGGAAACTACAAAGCAAAAACATAGAAGATGTGATTTCTCTCAGTGCTGGGATAGTTCTCTCAGTCAGCTTAGATTTTTCTTGGAAAAGCACTTAAGTATACATTTTATTTCCATCACTGATTATAAGTAGGCTCTCTGGAAAGTTACTGACATTATCTAGATATACAAATCAATTTCTTCCACTATGAAATGGAGTTGTCAGGATTTGTGGGGATGCAGAGGGTTCTGAGAACATAGGGTTAGTGTATGAGCCAGAGTGTGGTGTGGTGGGAAATTCCCCCTAACCAACTGGATGTAAAAACCCACAGTCCCTCTACTTTCTCTGATTTTATTCGGCCTCTTTAATACCATTGGTTTCAACAGCTTCCTTGATTATCCGCACCCTGATTTCTGTTGTTCCTGACCTTGACTTTATCTATGAGACTTACAGGGTACCTGATATTGATTTGACAAGGTGATACTCATCTCTTACATTCTGTACTTGACTTCCTGCTCACTGCTTCAACTGCTTCCTAAATTTTGACCTCTGAGTTCTTGAGTCCAGGCTGATAGCCTGACTTCAGCTCTGATAAATTCTTCCTAACAAGCTCAGGATCAAGGACTTGAGGCCTGTCCTCTGGTAGGGGCTAGTGTCCTCTGAATTGCCTTCTCTCAGATGATGTAGAAATAAAATGTTGCTAAGGACAATACCAAGTATCTGTAATATTCTAGACTCTTTGTTAGGAATTTTATATATGTTATTTCTACTCTTATGTGATACCACTAGCCTAATGAGGCTATATAGTGTCATGGTAAGAGTGCAAACTCCAAAGTTTGGATCCTTGGATTTGAATTCTGGTCACACTTATTAATTGTGTGACATTGGGGCAGGTTACATAAACTCTTTGTGCTTCAGTTTTTTTTTAATCTGTGAAATGAGGATAATAATAGTGGCCATTATATAGAGTTTTTTGATGATTAAATGATTTAAAACAAAGAATGTGCTTATAATACTACCTGGCACAGAGAAGAGCTTAATAAATGTTAGTTATTATCATTACTATTTTCGGTCAGTGTTCTTTTGAAGTGTAAGTACATAAAATATCATTCTTTATGTGTTAAAGTTACTTTGTTTAGACTTGTTTTCAATTAGTTATTTAATAAAGTTGTAGATTCCATTTTCTTTTGAATAATAACGATGTACAATTATTTTTGCTTTTGTTTGTAATGAAAAGTGAAGCCCTGGAGATATCCTGATGGTATTGCTATTTTACATTCTTTCTATTTCCCATGGGCTTTCTCAGCCAAACAAGAATAGTTTTTGTTCTTGTGAGAAAAGTATTAGAAAATAGAAGCACAACTTCCCTCCCACCCCCCAAACTGGCATATTACCTAAAGTTACAGCGAATTCAATCCTCTGTATGGATGCAATTAGGCAAGACCCAAGATCCTGATAAATGGTATCAAGTCTTTTGCTTCTGTTCTACTGAGATTTCTACTTCTAAAGTATCAATATCTGATCTTGACTAAACAACACCTAAAGTGGTGAGTTATAAAATTCTATAGAAATGATTCATTTGACAAGTGTTTATTGAGCACCTACTCTGTTTTAGGCACTGTCCAGCTCTGGGGGTTCAGCCATGAACAAGATACGCAAGGTCAGTTTCTTCTCCACTCTTGCATTCTAAAGGGGGAAATGGTGCAATGAAGAACAGAAAAGATGGTTATGTGATTGTGAGTGATGGGGTAGCTTGACTAGGTAGTCCTTAAGATAGAGTGGGTGAGGAGATGAGAAAAAGGAGCCAGCCATGTGAAGACTTGGGGACTGAGGGGTTTAAGCAGAGAACACATCACATTCAAGCAAATGCCCTGAAATGGGAATGAGCATGCAATATTGGAGGAAACAAAAATGCACTGTGGCTGGAGGGACATGAGAGTTTGGGAGTAAAATCAAAATTTTTTCCCCCTTCTTTCACTTTTATATATTTTTATTAACTTTGTGGTATACTTTTTAAAACAACTTAATTGAGATATAAATCACATACTGTACAATTTACCCAACTAAAGTGTACAATTCAACATTTTCAGGATATTCACACAGTTGAACAACCATCACCACAGTCAATTTTAATAAAATTTTCATTGTCTCCAAAAGAAGCCACATACCCATCTGCAGGCAGTCACTTCCCGTTACCCACCCTTCCAAATATACCAGCTCTAAGCCACCACTGATCTCTTTCTGTCTGAATAGATCAAATGCTTTGTTTCGATCCAGTTATTTTTGGAACGCTATAGGCCAAACATATCAGTGATTAAAAACAATACTTTTGGTAAATCTATCTGCAGTAGAAGGGGAGATTCAGGGTGCAGAATATATGAATAACCAAATAACTTAGGCATAAAAAACTCCAGTTTAAGACATAATATGGACTTGCCAAAGAAAACATGTATTTAAAAATCTCTAATTTTTTTGTGAATACAAAGAGGTTTTAAAATCAAATTGTCATATTACTACCAGTGGTTTGTTTAAAGACAATATATCTTCTTTTAGAAGTTGTGATCATTGATTCTTTCAGTGTTTTCCCTGCCCACTTTCACACACCTACTGTTCTTCAAGTCTTTTGTAGGTGTGAGATTTTATTAACAAATTTAATCCTGAATATTTTAATCTTATTTTGAGTTGATGTAGCTTCCTCATGATTAGATAGCAAATGACTATGGACAGTGTTAGGATGTAGTTCCTGACTGACAGGTGAAAATTTTATAGTAGTTCTGTTGTCATTATGGTCTTTAGGGTGAATGTTATCATTGGATACCCTTCTAATCAATAAGCTCAGGAAGATTTGGGGCCCAACGCATTCATTACACATAACTTGGCAGTCATCATTTCATCTATAGTTTAGCTGCTTTTGATTTTATTACATAAGTTTTATAAGTACACACTCAAATACTCAAAATCATAATTTTGCATTAACTTAGGCACTAACAACTACTTTTGGTATATCAAAACATACAGAAAAAATGAACTCCTATCACAGAGAACATAATGAAATACTAAACTTCCCTTATTCTCAGTTAAGGATTAAATTACAAGCTTAATTTGCTGATTGAAAAAAAATTCCTATCTAGTAGACTGCAATGCATCCAGTGATATGTGCTGTTTATATGAATAGCATGGAGGTTAATTCAGACCATTTCATGGAAATGGTTTATGTATTGTAATCATGAGTCAATACACAGTTCTCTCTAAATTTAAAACAATGTAAATTAGCCAAGCCAATTTAATTCTTGCCAAGAAAGAGTATTCCTTAAAGCTATGTTTTAAAGTTTATTAGGTTAAAGGCAACTATATTCTGTAACTAATAAGTGAGAGGATTTATTGAATTTCAAAATGCACTGATTGTAAGTTATGTTTTTTAAGTTATTTAGACAAGTTAAATATGTTTATAATAATTTCATTTCCTATGTGACATCTAACTAATGAGGAAAAAATAAGGCTAGGAGAGAACTGGAGTTGGTTTAATCTTTTTCATGGCCAAAGCCAAGTTTAAATCCTGTCCAAATGCCACTTCTCAATCACAGCTTTAAAGGATTAAGCATGATTATAGAGGTATTTCTCTACTTTTCTGATACACAAGTTCGTGTCAAAGCTATCTTGAAACCTGCCATTGAGTTTCATCCTTGAGGTGAGAAAGTAGCCTGCTGAGTGAGTATTTATTTCAAGGAAGAAGATACATTTGCTTAACATAAATTGAGTAGCATTTACAACTTATGTGTTCAACCCTCTTTATGCCAAATTCATGTGAATATTTTGAACTATGAGAAGATAATATGTATCAGTGTTTTCTCATTTAGATTATATTTTGCAGATTTGAATAGGCTTTTCTGTGCTCAAGAAATTTTTGCTAAATAAGTCTGGTTTTCTGCTTGTTTCATTTAGGAGAAAAGTCTAATTTAGTTACAATGATTTTAAAACCGATCTGACCAAACATATAATATGCAGTAATTTCTTTCTTTACATTTTGGTAAAATGTGGGCTCTGAGATGGAAAGTACTTGGTTTAGGATTTTTCTTCTCTGTTTGGCTCAGAGTACAGTCTAATTTGAATATGGTTTCTCTGCTATTATCTTTCCTTATTCTTTTTTTTTTCCTTGAGCATGTACTGTGAAGAGAACCATGTTTTTCTAAGGACATTTTAGTTTTATTTATTCCTAAGCCCTCTGTATCATGGTTGTCCATATTTTCTGATTAAAATATTTGGCTTAATTATCTCCCCATGAATACTTCTATTTGTATAATAGGTACTTTGAGTTTGGATTCAGAAAATATTGGGGACTGTATTCTAAGCTTGCTTTCCCCATCTCAGTGTAAGCATGGCGGAGTCGGGGCCAGTTTTCTCTGTGCTTTGCGCCTCACTTCCTAACCTGTTAAGGGGACTCCCGATGCCTCACATGGCTATTCTGGGAGGGAAAGCTTTCCCTGCCCGCGTGTAAACCATTGACGTCCTCTCTGGGCAGAACAAACCCGAGTTTCAGATGCCTGTCAGGAGCAGTGATGGTCTGTTGCAGGGCTTATTTGAAGAAGAGAGTGTTACTGGAAGTGCTGAGTCAGCCTGTCTCATTTGGTATTTAAAGGAGACTTTGGAGACGTTAGCTGCTGGGAAAGCTGTTTCTTCAAGAATTTTTTGAGCCCTGTTCTGGTGATAAACCTGTCACCTGATAAGTACTAAGTAGTAACTGTATATTTTCAAGATAATGCCACAGCAAAAATGTGGTCATTATATGCCACCAAAGGAAATGCATTTGACTTTGGGTTTTAGATAGAATGTTCAATAGAAAACATATTTTAGGGGTGCTAGAGTGTATTTCGCAACAGTTAGCCTGTTCCTACCAGAAAAGCTTCCTCTCTTAGCATGAAGGGTACATGGAATCATGAATAAACATGTATGCCAGATTCTCCTGAATTAGTTAAATAACTATTGATTAGACATTTACTATATGCCACGAACTGTGCTAGGTGTAGGGGATACAATGATAAGTAAGTCACAGCCTTGTCTGAAAAGATTTCTACACAAGAAGGGAAAGACATATAAACAAATGAGCACAATAAAAATGATCAGATATTAGGTTAGGAGAATGCATGGGAAGAGTGTAATGAAGAGGGCTCAGTCTTTTCATGTGGAGCAAGAGGGGAACCAGGAAAGATTTTGGGAAGTGTCAGATTTAAGCTGAGCCTGGACAAATGCATGGTGTGGGCACCCCGAGGGAGAACAGTTGGGAAGGGCTGCACTAGGGCCGGTGGCTCATAGGTTGGTGAGGCCTGGGGCTGTTTTTTTGTTTGTTTTTTAAACATCTTTATTGGAGTATAATTGCTTTACAATGGTGTGTTAGTTTCTGCTATATAACAAAGTGAATCAGCTATACATATACATATGTCCCCATATCCCTTCCCTCTTGCGTCTCCCTCCCACCCTCCCTATCCCACCCCTCTAGGTGGTCACAAAGCACCCGAGCTGATCTCCTTGTGCTATGCAGCTGCTTCCCACTAGCTATCTATTTTACATTTGGTAGTGTGTATATGTCCATGCCACTCTCTCACTTCGTCCCAGCTTACCCTTCCCCCTCCCCGTGTCCTCAAGTCCATTCTCTATGTCTGCATCTTTATTCCTGTCCCGCCCCTAGGTTCTTCGGAACCATTTTTTTTTTTTTTTTAGATTCCATATATATGTGTTAGCATGCAGTTTGTTTTTCTCTTTCTGACTTACTTCACTCTGTATGACAGACTCTAGGTCCATCCACCTCACTACAAATAACTCAATATTGTTTCTTTTTATGGCAGAGTAATATTCCATTGTATATATGTGCCACATCTTCTTTATCCATTCATCTGTCGATGGACATTTAGGTTGCTTCCATGTCCTGGCTATTGTAAATAGAGCTGCAATGAACGTTTTGGTACATGACTCTTTTTGAATTATGGTTTTCTCAGGGTATATGCCCAGTAGTGGGATTGCTGGGTCGTATGGTAGTTCTATTTTTAGTTTTTTAAGGAACCTCCATACTGCTCTCCATAGTGGCTGTATCAATTTACATTCCCACCAACAGTGCAAGAGGGTTCCCTTTTCTCCACACCCTCTCCAGCATTTATTGTTTGTAGATTTTTTGATGATGGCCAGTCTGACCGGTGTGAGGTGATACCTCATTGTAGTTTTGATTTGCATTTCTCCAGTGATTAGTGATGTTGAACATCGAGCTGTTTTGAGGAGAATTTGGTGGGAGATAAAGCTGGAGACAAAAGCAGGAGGAAGATCATAGAGGACTTGGTAAGCCATGATGAAAATCTGTACTTCGTCTAGCTGGTGATGGAGTTTAAGCAAGGGAGTAGTATTATCATTTTGCAATTTTTTCTTTAAGAGAAAGGAGTCATCTTGACACTTAGGAAATCAGTTAGGAGACCACAGCCCAGAAGAGAGACCAGAGAACTGGTACTTAGGCAGCAGCAGAATGTGGGGAGGAGGGAAGGAGATGGATTGGAGAGATGTCATAGAATAGAATGCATAGGCCTTGTCTTGGGGACCAACTGATTGCAAGAGAGGGACTAGGAGTCCAAGATTTCTGGTCTGGGTGGTTGGGTAGATCATGAGACCATTTACTAAGATGGAGACACAGTTAAAACTATTGGATAAACTCATATAAAGAATATTAATGAATTCAGTATAGGATTAACAGTGAATTCTTTTTTCTCCAAGAATACTCAATAACTTGATAATTCAAGGCCTCTCAGCACTTTCTTGTCTTCTTCCTCTGCCAAGATGTGCAGGTAGTTGAAAGTGGGTGTGTGCTTATCTTGAATTTTCTGGTGGATTTCTTCAGTCCTCCACATGGGAATGTGTGTGGTACCGCACAAATATTAGCTCTGAGAATACTGCTGTCTGCATTCACAGTGACTTTTTCTAGCAACTCCAGGCAATTATCAAAGCCCCAGTGAAGTATACAAATATAAGTTGGAGGTTTTATGAAGGGGTGAGAATGTATGTTTGAGTTACCATGCCACTTTTTAAAAGTCTCAGATTTTATAAATAAATATAACTGAATTATAGTAATTTTTAATGTATTATATGTGTATGTGTCTCTTTAAGCTTTAACAAATACATGAAAGAATGTGAATTGTCCCCTAGGATACCAACAATAGAGAGCAATAGTAATTAAGCAAAAAACAAATAAATTGACATGGATGTATTGGGGCTAATATAAATCCTGTGCAATTGGCATAAAGGAATTTTTTATTTTCAAAACAGAACTAAATCTCTTTTCCATTATAGATTTAATTTAAGTAACATGATAAATAGTGGTAAATTGAACTTTATTATGTATTCATGAAATGCAGTTTAATACAATTGTTATTTCTGGCATTTGTGGTTTAAATATATTCCCTTATGGGTAGATGTTATTTTTAATGTGCAAATTCAGAAATAATGACCTCCAGTTCCACTGGTGAATTAGGGCTGATATATACACATGGACAATAAGGGGGAAATAGTCTCTAATTCGCGGCCTTATGAACATTTCTAGTGCAATCTCTGATCCTTTAAAAACTGACATTAAACAAATTATTTTAAGCTTACAACTGTATTGCCAGTGAAGAGAAAAGTAATAAAGTAAATATTTTCCAAAGGTTTTTAAAAGAATGGCATACCATTATAAATGTCATATATAAATGTCATATATTTGACAAAGACATACCTGAAGGGGGAAAACTCACTTACTAAGAACAGGTTATTGAAAAATCTCTGCACGATTTTAAAAAAAAAACCGATTAAAAATTCACATGAAATGATGCCTTACTGGCAAGCTCAGAATATAAAATTGGAAACCCAAAAGGAACAGATAAACAGATAAACAACACACACCAAATAATTTCTACAAGCCTCTCAGAGAATCAGTAGGAAACTGTTAAGAGAAACGATGGCGCTTTGTCATAACTTTTTATTTAGCTTAATTCTTTTCAGCTCTGGGAAGTTTGTTGGGTAGATAAACCAATAGGTAGAACAGTGTTAAAAAAAACCAAAAAACAAAAAAGGACTTCAAGAAGCCCCCAGTTCATGCTAAATGGTGTGTGGTGTGAATTCCCACCAACTTTTCCTTATTGGACCAAGAGAGACCTTTCTCCTGAAGCTGAGTTCTGATGACTATTTGATCTATTTCTTTAAAAAAATCTGTTCTGGGGAATGTTGGATGGTTGAGTTTGACTTTCATCTGATTGTTCATTGCAATTTGTAAATATTAGGTCAGACGTGTATAGACTGAAATCCACAGCTGCTCTTCAGGAACGGGTAGCCCAAGGTTGGAAGAATGGAGACGTCTGGGGTTATCCATTTGCGACAAATGTCTGTGGAATGTGAGGCTTATTTTGGGCCTTGGGACCTTACTTTTCAGCATAGCTGTGGTCTTCTCTGGAGGCAGTCAGATCTCTGGATGCAATGCTTAAGTCCTGTTCTATTATGGAGAATTGCAAAGGAGGTTTCTTTAGATCCGAGAAGTTATACGCAGACTAAGTGACCGCTGAGGCAGGCCATCTGATGGGAAAGCTTGTCTAGAGACAGAAAACTTCAGCTATTGGAATCATCTCAATGTTATCATTCTCAAAGTTTTCCTTTGAGCAATGACCCCAGATTCTCTAATTAGAGGGCTGCTTCTTTCATGAAGGGATAATTCAACACAGGTCTTCTGGCCCTTATCCACAATCTGGACACTCCAGAGCTCTGGAAAATGGAAGTTATTTCCATAATTTATTTTTTGGCAAAACCTGACCTCATCCGAATTTATTTGATAGAACAAGCTGACCTGAAGTTATATAAGGTTATGTATAGCCTTTACCTCACCTAGTGTAAATATTCATGCATTTTGATTATTGGGTACTGCCTCAGATTCTACTCAGAGTGTGATATAATATATGATATGTACACTTTATTAACTTCCCAGAACTTGAAAAATTTTGAATTCTGAAACCCATCTGTATCCAAGGGTTTCAGATAAAGGAAGGGACTGTGGCACTGTAACCACAAATGAGTCTTGATTTTCCTTTTTCTGCATGCAAATACCTACTAATAATGTCCTTAAGGATAATTTGTTTGGGGAAGTTAAATAGTCTTTCTAAAATTTGATTTAAATTATTAACTTGCTTAGCAAAATTAATAGTAAAATTATCACAAGTTATGAATTAGTTGCGTTTGAATTAATGAGGTTTTATTATAAGCACAAAGCAGCATTACTTCCAAGGCCTAATTTTCATTAGTACAAAAAAGACCAAATAAAGCTAAAGAAAGGAAAAGAACCAGAATTGCCTATGTTGTGTGCCCTGTAAGCATTCAAAGTGTCTCTAGATTTTTTATTAATAAGGAGCTGAAAATATGTTTATATTGCCTGCCCCAAGTTGATTTGGATTCAGGCTGCCACAAAATCCTTTTAGTTCCAGTGGGCTATGTGTTATTCCTGGATGCCCATTTCCTTATTCTTAAAATACTAAGGCTAATAGTTTTCTCAACAAAACAAAGAGGAGACAAATGATTCTTTCTTTCCTTTCCTTTTTCTTTCTTTCTTTCTTTTCCTTTCTTTCTTTCTTTCTTTCTCTCTTTCTTTCTTTCTTTCTTTCTTCCTTTCTTCCTTCCTTCCTTCCTTCCTTTCTTTCTTTCTTCCTTCCTTCCTTCCTTCCTTTCTTTCTTCCTTCTTTCCTTTCTTGCTTTCTTTCTTTCTTCCTTTCTTCCTTCCTTCCTTTCTTCTTCCTTCCTTCCTTCCTTCCTTTCTTTCTTTCTTTCTTTCTTTCTTTCGAGAGGACAGGTAGGAAGCCTGGGATCCAAAGGGTATTTTGCAAAGTGCAAAAGCAGGTAAAGCTCAAGGAGGGTAAGGGTAGAATTGCAGGGCTGAAGGAGAGGTGGGTTGCAAGGGGCAGCAGGAAGACAGGGTTTGGGAACGGGCTGCACGGGTGGGCAGCGGGGCTCAGGGCTTAGGCCGGGATACTCGGCCTAAGTAAATCTGTTATGCCCTTTTCTGTTTGTTTGCAAAGAGGAACTGTGTGTTTAGTTCCTACTGAGTAGAAGGAGGTTGTCTGTCTTTTAACCATAAATCCACACATAAATACTCCAGGATGATCCCTTTACTAGACAAAAATGGTTTTTATCTCGAAGCCGATGGAGATGTGGCTCTTTTAAAATCTTGGCCAGCTCACCTTTCTCTTTTTTCTTGTGGTTCGGGCCTCTCTTTTTCTGGTTTCTCTTTCAAGAGGATGTTGTCAGTGTTCTTCTCCAAAGCATGCACTCAGACAGGACAGCAGGCAGAGGTTGCAGACACCTTGCAGGAAGAATCTGAGGAAGGTGTTGATGTAAGCAGATTGGCTGTTTCTATCAAATACGTTGGAGCAGGGCCCCGATAACAATGACCTCCCAAACACTGAGGAGCCCCAAAGGATGGCGGGAGACCAGCTCACCCACTGAGATGCTGTTAGAGCTGGAATAACTTCTGTGGCAGAGCTGTCTTCAGTTCTGTGGGAAACACTCAGGCCTGGCGTTACCTTGCATAGGCGTCTGGGTTTGGCCAGGTAGCTGCACTCAGGCCTGTGCAAACACGCCTGCCTCCGTTCCACCACACTGATTGATATGATGGCGGCTTCACAAGGTTTTGTCACATGAAGGATGAGAGAAAGCCCCCACCAACCAAAGAGACTGCGTCCTGGTCACATTCCTTGGTTAGAGTCTTTATTCTATGAGATGGAAAGAATATAGGCAGAGCAATGCATTCCAGAATCTCAGAGGGAGGTTATGACATGAAAACTCATTACCCTGTAAAATAACAGCGAATTCGCCAGAAAATGTAAAATATTCTTTGGGGGAGGGTATCAAAGAAAGAGCAAGGGGTGGGTTTAAAGCAAGGGGAGAAGGCGTTGGGAATGTTTGGCCTGGGCCCAGGCAGCCTTCAATTCGCTTTCCACACTGCTGTTGGTTATAGTTTGGAAAAAATAAAACAGGCTAACTTTGTTATGTCTTATTTATAGAAATCAGCGAGTTCCCTGTGGCCTCCAGGATAAGGTCCTGGCATACAAGGCTCTTTATATGCTGATTCTAACCTAAATCTCTGCCTGATCTCCTATCACTTCCTCCCTGCCCATCCCTGGGTGCATTTGCAAATGAACTTACCATGATAGTAGGTTGCCAGACCTTTGCATGCCTTGGACATATATACTGTTTTTTTCTCTCCTACTTTCTCCTCCTCTTGGCAGGTTCCACCTCATTTTTCAAGGCGTTGGTTCAAATGCTACCTCTTCAATGGAGTCTTTTCTCTCATTCATTCATTCATTCATTCAACAGATAGATAGTGATTAAGCCGTGTCAGGCACTGGGTTGGGCCCCAGGGTGAAGGGAAATGATGGACGAGATGATCCGTTACTCATCCCTCAGAAGCATCAGTCTTATTGGGTATCTTGCCAATCAGGGAAGGAGTCCTGGAGGGAACTACTGTCAAGATGAGAGCTGAGGGCTCATGAGGCCTTACCCAAGTGAAGGTTGGGTGGCATGTACCATGCAAAGCAATATCATAATGAACTTGATTGCCTGCTATGATTCAGACGTTCCTCTATCATGTTGTATTGTAATGAGACCTTTACTGTCCCCAGTTTCATTCCTAGTCTGTGAGCTCCTTTGTAGCAAGACCATGGCTTAGCTTCTTCTGTGTCCCCAGAGTCTAATTCAGTGCCTAGTATTAAAGACTGTGGCTCAGCTGGGTTAGTAGGAACTGGGGAAACACAGAAGTAACTAAGACTACTGCTGTCATACAAGACCAGCCAGGTCACAGTGGTAGCAACTTCACGTATATTAAATGGCAATCCCATTTTTTGTTTGCTATATTCCATCTGCTAGTAAAGTAATTTTTAAAATGTTTTCATTCTTTTGAGATTGAGGAAGCACCTCTTGCATCCTTATAACTTCCTCCTTTCACCTGGTAGTTCGTAGCACCCTTGGTAACCACTGCAGGTCCCAAGGGAGTCCTTAGTCCACCTGACGTGCCACCAGGAAGTCCCGCATCAGGTGCTGTGAGAAGAATGGTAATCACTGGTCAGATCGGTAAGGGAGCTATGAGAGTTCCCGTGCTACAAGCCAGGGGTGTCTCAGCATGCTGTGGGTGTCCTCAGTGGACAGGAATGGAGAGAGTACCAGCAGGCCAACAGATGCCCAAGTGGTTGCCATAGCACTGGAAAGTCCTGAGTAGATGGTGTGTGCAAAGCATGGTGCTGCATGCTCTAAGAAGTCTATAAAAAAAGTGTCTTTATCCAGGGATGGGTAGTGGGGGTTGGTTAGGTGGGTGGATGGATATCTGAAGGATCAAGCTACTCTACATGCAAGTGAGCCAACCACAGTCTTTCTAAGAGTCACTGTCTCATAATGTGAATCTATCTGGATCCCCTTTGGGACTCAGCTTTTCTTCTGGGTTCCGAGAAAGCAAGCCCCTTTGAAGCTTTGCAGAGAAGATGATGGAAATTTCATCTTATTCCTGGGGCCCTATCTACCATTCAACACAGGAGTTGGACACCCTTTCCCTGAGGTATACTCTCTTTTTACTCATATTGGCTAAGTCATCTCAATTGGTCCTAATTACTCTCTGGCAGGACTAAGAAAAACTTTTGTTCTTTTAGGGACAAGTACTGGTCCACAGTAAAGGCCATACTTCACAACTCCTAGGCCTGTGTGCCCCAAGAACCAATCTTTAATCCTCCTGGATATAGAGGGAACAATGGGCAGGTCAGACTTGGGATTTTGAAATCCAGTTGAAGCTAAGCATGAGTACCAAAGAATCAAATTTACCAGGACAGAAATCTTAATGCATAAATTAGGATGGATTCTGTAAAAGAAGAGAGGGTTGGGTTTCTGTTCTGGCATAGATGTCAAGGGTCCTTTCCAACCTGAAGATGCTTGTGTGACTCTCAGTCTGAGAATCATTCAGTTTCTCTAAGGAGTACAGATTAGGTGATCTTTTCTTTTCTAAAGGTTTTGTGAGATAATGGTTAATAGCTTGCTATTATTTCTAATAGAGAAACTGGGACAAGAATTATTCTCTGACTAAAGTCTTAATGGGTATTCTAATCAGCAAATGTTTTTTCAAACTGTTGTTTGAAGGATTCAGTGGCTGAGGGCTACAGAGGGGCTACAGGGGTGTGGAAAGTCTGATCTATATTTAGGTGGGAGTGAGGGAATATGTGATTAAACTTTTTGGTGTTTATTTAGGGTGAATAAATAAATGAAGAAATGTAAACAGATCCTAGCTTCAGAGGGTTCCCCTCCACCAGGGATGTAAATTTGCATTATGAACTAAGAGCTGTAGAATTTGGTCAGTTTTGGGGATCTCCGCATCCTGACCTGCCAATGATAGCATACCTTTGTTCTTCTTCTTCTTTTTTTTCAGCTGCACCGCAAAGCATGCGGAATCCCAACCAGGGATTGAACCCGTGCCCCCTGCAGTGGAAGCATGGAGTGCTAACCACTGGACCGCCAGGGAATTCCCAGCATACCTTTATTCTTAATGGGTTAAGACAGTAGATGCATTTGTGTGTTTGTCTCCCTTGAGTTTTACAAGAGAAATCTTAGACGCCTGGAAACTTCAGGCACACCTGCTATTCTGTCTATCCAGTAGAATGGAGAACACTTCTTTTCCTTGCCTGAAAGTTTTATTACTACTTATTTTTAAGGGAAAAAAATGATGTAATGGTGCTTTTGTTGTCGAAAGATTTGATGTGAATGAAGAACCAGAGCAAAGCTAGGATAGAAAGTGTCTACTGGTCCTGAATAGCTCCTAGGGTCTTAGCTCAGAATACCTCAACTCTGTGAATCATCTGTGGGCGTGGGTGAGCTGTCCAATCACTATGTTTCACTTTGAAGGAATTATCTGCTCCATAATGGAGATTTTGTTACTGAAAAGACCCTAAAGCACACGCAACTCAATGGTCCCTTTTAGCATTTTATTTCCTTCAGAAATAATGATGCTTCCAGTACAACTAGGGTTTCCATTGAAAGAACACAATATTGCTTGGGATTCGACCCTCTAAACCAGGGGTTAGCAAATTATGGCCTGTGGACCAAATCTGGTCAGCCCCTGCTTTGTACTGCCCTCAAGCTTAGAATGGTTTTTACATTTTTAAATGATGACATTTTAAATTGTTAGACAATTTGTATACATACTATCCTTAATTTTGCCTCTTGGTCTGCAAAGTCTAAAATACTTACTGTCTGGGCCTGTTCAGGAAAAGGTGACCAGCCCCTGCTCTGAAACCCCTGACTTTATTATTATTTTTTTATTTTTATTTTTTGCTATCTTTGGTCATTTATTTTTCCACATGAACTTTAAGACAACTTTATTCAACCCACATTCCTCCCAAATCCAAGGAATAAAATTGTAGTTTTTATATTATATATTAATTTTTGGATGATTGACAATTTGTCATATTAAATCTTCTTATTCAAGAACATGATAGATTTCCCCCTTTGTTCAGAACTTTATGTCCTTTGATAAGATTTTATGGTTTTCTTCACGTGTCCTGAACAATATTTCTTATGGGATGTTTTCCTATTTTATAGACATCCCTATTATGAATTAAACATTTTCTCAATATCCATTTTAGCTATTTAATACCAGTATAGAAAAATAGTTACAGATTTCTGTGTGTTTATCAAATTCTTTGATGAATTCTAATGGTGTGCTTTGTTTTGTTTTTCCTCAAAGTATCCTGAATTTTATATATATAGAATCACATCACCAGCAAGGTAAGAAAATTTATCTTCACTCTTCCAATATTTATATGGACTGTAAAACCCCTGACTTTAATGGTTGTTATCTGAAACAGGGATTAACAATAATAGCACACAAAAGTACATCTGTAATGAACATAAATACAGTTAACTCTTTATTTTAGATCAGAGTTCACAAGGCAGAAGCCACAGCTGTTGTGTGTATTTTGACTTGAGATGGTACAGTGTGTTTAGGCAGAGTAAACCACTCAAGGTAATCATATGGCGCTGGGACAGCGTGCTGAGAGCTTGGGCTGGGGAAGCAGGAGCCCTGGGCTGTCATCTTCCCCGCTCTGCTGTGTGACAAGGGTAGGCCCATTTACTTCTCTGAGCCTTAGATTGCTCATGTTTTACACTTCGTCGTCTTACTTGGAAAGCCAAGACTCTTCATATCCCCACCCCACCCTTCTCAATAAATACTGTTTCCCATGGCTTCCTGCCTTCCCCCCGTCCCTCTGCAAGCCCTTAGTTCTGAAGATATAAATTTTGGAGTGTCCTCCTGGGATACACTTGATTAAATTTGAAGAAAGAGATCATATCAGAGCAATACGGTATTTCGCATCATTTTTTGTCATTTCTTGGAGCAGCTTCTGGGTTTCGGTTCCCGCCTCTTTTTTAGGCTAATACATTGTGGATGAGGTACAGCTGTGACCAATAAAGATCCTTCTTTCAGAGTGAAAACAGGTCCCCTTGGTGTGGCCCAAAGGCCTGGGTGAGACAGAGAAGGGGGCTGACACCTTCTGGCACATTTGTGACGGGCCTTCCAAAAACGTGCCCCTTTTTGTTTGATTCTTGCTTTACCTTCCCTTCCATTCTATTAGCCCCTAAATCCACCTTTAAGCCTTCATACTGACACATTTAAATGCAACATAAAAAATAATAAAACAATATCAATGTTTATTCTGGTGAATGAATAGCCAGGAAACACTGCAATACCCATCTAGCAGCAGACTTTCTTCTGAATTCTAAATGTTTAAAGTCATTGTGTATGTGGAAGGGCTGAGGCTCTGAGGAAAACTGCATTGCATGACTTCAGGGAATGATTTACATTGTGGGCAATGAAAAGGGGGCCCCCTGGAGTTGTGCAGCCGGTCCCAAATCCTGTATGGTTTGAGTTGATTGTAGTTTTGATCATTTGCAAGAAAAAATTAAGAGAAGACATGCTATTTACTCAATAAATATTTATAGAGTTCCTACTATGAGGTGCTACAAGGGATGAGTAAGACAGCTCCTGACTCCAGGATGTTTCAGGTGAAGGAGAGGATGAAATATACAACAGAGTGGGTAGAAGTGTGTACCCAGTGTAGTGGAGAGGAACAATCAAAGTACTCTGGGAGCTAAGGGTAAGAAGGTGTTGCTTTTAGCAAAGGAGGAGATTTCGCGGAGAATATGGAATTTGTGCTGAGCCTTGGGAGGTGGTAGAGTTTCACTAGGTAATGCGGGGGAGTTAGGGGAAGGGCAAGAGCACAGGCATGGTAAGCAGGTGGGGAAGTGTAGAGTGTTGGGGTGAGTAGCTCAATTTGTTTGAGGTGCGGCTTCCCATAGGAAAACTGCATGGTATTTAGTTGGGGAAACTTCCTGAAGCACCACATTTGACCTCACCTGCATGGCCTTTAGCTCCAGAGTTATACTTTCTTTCTGATCATCAGAAAAAAATGGAAAGGAAGCCTGGATGATTGTCCCTGACACTTCATTTCAGAATAAAGGGCTGCAATCATTCAAGGAGTTGTCTCAGAAGTGATGGATTTTCCATCCCTATTTGAATAGCACTAGTATCTCATTTCTGGATACAAAATGATCATGCATATCCAACAGCCTTCTTTGCCATATTCCCATCCCAGCAGAAAAAATACACCCACACCCCATCATCCATCCAGAAATATCCACATGGTTAGTATTCTTCCAGTGCAGGGTATCACCTGTCTGATTGTCGCTTCACTTGAGACAGCCCAGAAATTTCTTTTACTCCCAGTAAGCAAAGACCTGATCAATTTAATCTGGCCAACATCAACCTGAAAAACATATGCTGCTTTATAGGAAAAACACATGTGTATGAAACGGCCTGATCCTTCACCTTCTTCATCATTCACAGCTCTCTTCCTGTAGGTGAAGCAGAGATTTTGCATGGCTCAGAAGTAGGTTGAATATGTTATTCTACCCAGGGATATTACTGCTCATCCAGAAAAAAGGCCTATTTATACTGAACGGGGGGAAAAGCAAACACTGAGGCCATTTATTTGCTAACTGTGAACCCCTTGGGCAGAATGAACTTGAAGATTTAAAATTCTGTGTGGACTGCCTTGTCAAGTTTCAAACTTGCATGATCAACTTCTGCATTGATCTCTTATTGCTGATACATAGTTTTCTTGAATGTTCTGCATCAAAATGCCATAGACCTACACTCCCTAGCAGAGTATAGGGTGCCATCAAATTGTTATCATGTTATATTAGTCAGCTTGGGCAGCCATAACAAAATACCAGAGACTGGGCGGCTTAAACAACAGAAGTTTGTTTCTCACAGTTCTGGAGGTTGGTAAGTCCAAGATCAATAGGCCTGCCAATTCAGTTACTGGTGAGAGCTTTCTTCCTGGCCTGTAGACAGCTGACTCCTTGCTGTGTCCTCACATGGCCTTTCCTTTTTGCATGTGTACAGGGAGAAAGATCTCTTCCTCTTCTTATAAGGCCACTACTCTCATCGTGAGGGCCCCACCCTCATGACCTAACCTAACCTAATTTACTTCCCAAAGACCCCATCTTTGGGACCATTGCATTGGGGGTTAGGGCTATAATATGTGAATTTGGGGGGACACAAACATTCAGTCCATAACACATGCCATAGAGACAGTGGCTTCCTAGGTAGTGTTGTGGGGAGTTGAGGCCAGGCACAAGTCTTGGAATGCCTCATTGTGTCCTGTGTCCTATCATGAATGAGCACTAGTGTGTCGTGAGTTGAAAAAATGAGGAAAGCATGTGAAAATTCAATACCACTATACTGTGTTGAGAGTTGCTCAAAATGATGATGATAATAATAATAACCATAAAGTTAATACATACTGAACACAGAGTATGCCAACTGCTGTGCTAAGCTCCTTCATATATATCATTTTGATCCTTGCAAGAAGATGTGAAAGTAATTTTTACCTCTTCCATCTTAAAGAATAAGGAACTGAGGTTCTGAGGTTAAGAAAATGGCCCAAGGTCACACATCTAGGAAGATCTGTTTGACATTAAATCTCATGTTCTTTTTTGTATACCACTTAGCCTAAGAGGAAAAATAATATCCTCTCTGAAATTTATTTGTGAAATTTAATTGGTAGACAAACATAGATTTTTGGGGGAATACTGAATGAAAAATTGATAGTTTTAGATCAATAAAAACATCTAGAATTCCCTTTTTATAACAAAAGGAGGTTAAAAAGTTAAATGACAGAGAGGACTGTGGAAGTGAAATAGGGAGAGTTGGAGAGTGTTTGCCAGAGAATGCAGACCAAAGTAACATCAGTGTGATCCAGTGGAAGAAATGCAGCACTAAAACAGGACTGCCACATACAGCTGGGCTGGTGGTGCACTGCCCAATGCCGAGGACTGCCACTGAACACTGTATTTTACACAAACAGTACACAATGGAGATGAACAGTCCACAACATGTGGGGACATGTTCAGTGATCCTGGCAGAGTCCTGAACTCTAGTTGAGGCTTGGCCACTATAGTAGAATTAAGCTGGGCAACTCATTTCCCTTCCAGTTTTGGTATTTCTATTGTGAAATAACTGTGAATATTGGCTTTTAAAACTCTGTTTTTAAACTTGTACTAGGCAATAGTTTTTTGGGGAAAATGGAGAAAAACATGGCTAGCTATTATCTTTTGTGAGTTTATAGAATAACAGATAGAAGACTAGTTATTGCTTTTGAATCATTTTTTAAAATTTTTCCTTTATAAATGTAAAATTATATTTTTGTTACATCTTTTTAAGCATTATCCATCTATAATACCAAATAATATTTTCTTCATGTTTAGTTGTTAGCACTTGATTTTTATTTTAAATAAATAATAGAGCTGAAATGATTTCCTATATTATGTAAGGAGAATTTTCCTTGAGTTAAGTTAGCAGTAATGCAGAAGCATGTATACTTTAGTCTCTGTTGCAGTACTACGAAACACACATTTATTTTTAAATGAGTGAAATAAGAAAAGTATGTTAATCTTTAGGATAAACATGTGATTAAGAAACAAGATTTTTTTTAATCTAAAGTGATGAGAATAATTTAAGCCTTTTCTTTTGGATTATATATTTAGATAATGTGAAATAAGATACAGTAATGAGATTTAAAAACAGATCTTAAAATATCCTTAAAGGTAGAAATAAACTATTCAGGCTATAAATTAAACGATCAATAATGACCATGAGGCAGGCTGCAGTAGATATTTCTTCTGTTTTCATAAATTGTTTCTCTATCAGTAGAGCAGCTTTCATGAAAAATAAAAAGGCCTACAGCAAAACTAATTATGATATTTACATCTTAGCTTTGAAATTGACTTGATAGTTTGTTTTTTTTTTTACTGTTTCTGTCCAGCCTTTTTAAAGGGAGAAAAGATTTAATAATAATGTACTTTGTAGCATTATTTATGATCATCAGTTAAATCTGACACATTTGAGGTGGCTTTATTTTACAAAGTTCATGTCTGGAAGACAGGTTTTCATACTTTTTCTGTAAATAGTCCATTATTCTGAATCTTTTGACCTGGGAATTTTTGTCCTTGAAATTTTAGGTTATTAATTTAATTGGTGTAATCCTTGGGGATCCATTTATCTTATCTTTGTAATCAAATAACTGGGGTTTAAGCAGATGCTAAGCAGAAATCCAAGAGAGGGGGTCTAGCTCAGGAGCAGAATCCTTTTTCCTTCGTGACTATTCTCAGGGGACTTCCTTTCCCCACTAGCTGCTCCGGGGCAAGGAATGCCAGCACGCTATGCTAGAAGTGGCCACCAGAAACTCTTACATTTTGATCTAAGCTCAGTTTCTATTTTTCTGTGTTTTTTGAAGTGCTAATTAACTATAAAATCTAAGATGCCAGTGGTCGCTACATGTGGGCAAAAGGCAGAAAATGATTTGTAGTCTGATTCAGTTGGCATCTTCATGCCAAAAACGGAAACCAGAAGTTGATGATGTAACTAAACAAAAGTGAAGCATGCAAGGCCAGTCTACTGAGAGCGTGACTTGAATTGAAGCCGAAGAAACATCTAAGGAGGCTTTCTTCTATTTTCTGACCTTTTCATATTATGAACAATAAGGACATCCAACCTTGTCAGGTTTTAAGGAAGGCTGTTCAGTTTATCTTCATGTAAGTAAGCTGCAATGAGGTCAGAAAACATTGAAAGTCTAAAGTTGCCAAAATGATGGGTAAACATTCAGCACGCTTTGAACAAATTTCAAAATGCATTTTCTGGAGGCTCTTGACAAAGAAAGTATCCAGTGGTAGATTTTGTTTTTCTAAGACAAGCACAGGTAAAGGTCAGCAATCATTAGAGATTTGGACCCACTGCTAGTAGTTGATTTTTCTTCATGATGGTTAGGAACACTTAAAATGGCTCATTTCAGTCTTTATCATAGTGTCTCACATGTCTACTGTTTGCAGAGTAGCTGCAAAATAAACTTTTCTATGAATAACTGTAATTCAGCAATAATTGGATGCCCAACATATAAAGAGAATGATACACAAACACATACAACATCTGCTGTTATTGTCACTAGCAGTTGAAGGCACATGCTGACTTGTCCTATCATGTATGTGCCAACACTACATTGGAGAAGACCTGATTTCTCAGTCAATATATTTTGTACTTTGGGGAAAACTCAGAAATAATAACCATCTTATGAATATCTTTATCAAGGCCAAAGAAAACAAAGGGTTATATTGGGAGAATAATGCAAACATATTAAAAAACAAAAAGTAGATAACAAGTGTGATTGTGGGACCTGCAGCCTGTGACAAAACTGTGACGGGAGAGGCAGCTGCCTCAGAATATGAAGTAAGAGGTTCTTTACCTGAACTCTTCTGTTTGACCTTGTTCTTGTCTCTTCTCAGTATTGTTTCTCTACTCATGGGAATCTCTTCAATGAGAGAATTAAAGTCAAGAGAAAAATAAAACATTACCTAATGACAACCAGTAAAGGAACCTTGGCTGATTCCATGAAAAAACAAGAGCTTTGATTCATTAAAGAACATTAGGTTGGGAGAGACCTTAGAGGTTATCTACTCCAACCCTTGATTTTATAGATGAAACTGAGGTTTATTCACTCTTCATTCATTCATTCCTTCATTCATCTATTCATCTATTCATCTATTCATGCATTTGACAAATAGATATTGCCCTAATCTAGGCACTGGGGAACAAGAGAAATAATGTCTCAGACCTACTGAATTTACATTCTAGTGGAAGGCAAGCAATAAAACACATAAATATCTGGTCACCAAGTTTAGATTATGATATGTGCTGGGAAGAAAATATATCAGGATAAGAATGACTAGGGGCTAACTCTAGGTCGGGTGGTCAGGGAAGGCTTCTCGGAGGTGGTGGCATTTGTGCTGAGACCTGAATGATAAGCAGGAACCAGCCACAGAGCATTCCAGCTTGAGGAAGCAGCTGACACAAAGCTCCAAGGTGAGAATGAGCTCAGCAAATCTGAGTAACAGAAAGAAGGAGTCTGGTGGGCAAGAGGGAGGGGGAGAGGATGAAATCAGAGCAGCTGGCCATGGTAAGATCAGAAAGGCCTTGTCAGCTGTGGTCACATGTTTAGATTAAGAGAATCTAATCAGAAGAGCTGAGTGTGCTGAGTTTTAAGCAAAGGAGTAAGACTGTGACTTCCTTAAGCAGAATCAGACAGTTTAGAACATTTATTCAAGAAGCATTTATTGAGTGTCTCTTTTTTTTTTTTTAGTTTTTATCATATACCTTTTATTCTATGCGTTTTTATTCTTTTTTTTAAACATCTTTATTGGAGTATAATTGCTTTACAATGGTGTGTTAGTTTCTGCTGTATAACAAAGTGAATCAGCTATACGTATACATATATCCCCATATCTCCTCCCTTTTGTGTCTCCCTCCCACCCTCCCTATCCCACCCCTCTAGGTGGTCACAAAGCACCGAACTGATCTCCCTGTGCTATGTGGTTGCTTCCCACTAGCTATCTATTTTACATTTGGTAGTGTATATATGTCCATGCCACTCTCTCACTTCGTCCCAGCTTACCCTTCCCCTTCCCCATGTCCTCAAGTCCTTTCTCTATGTCTGTGTCTTTATTCCTGTCCTGCCCCTAGGTTCTTCAGAACCATTTTTTTTTTTTAGATTCCATATATATGTGTTAGCATACGGTATTTGTTTTTCTTTCTGACTTACTTCACTCTGTATGACAGACTCTAGGTCCATCCACCTCACTACAAGTAACTCAATTTCATTTCTTTTTATGGCTGAGTAATATTCCATTGTATATATGTGCCACATCTTCTTTATCCATTCATCCGTCGATGGACACAGGTTGCTTCCATGTCATGGCTATTGTAAATAGTGCTGCAAAGCCCAGAGATAAACCCACGCACATATGGTCACCTTATCTTTGAGTGTCTTTTTGATGCACAGGGCAGTGCCACATGCCACGTGCTGAGGAGTTACAGAAAAAAATCTTGGACAATTTTCCTTCTTTTTAGAAGCTCACAACTTGGAGAGAATGAAACAATTGATGTTGCAGTTATGTAACAAAATCAAAACATGAAACATAATGTGAGCCAATGGGAAGGAGCACTGAGTTAAAAATTAGAAGACCTGATTGAATCTGTCTCACTGAGTCTTGGTTTTGTCTTCTAAAAAAAAGAGGAATAATAACGCCTGCCTTGCCTATCTTATCAGGGCATTGTGGTAGAGCAAAAGAAATCATGTTTGCAGAAGTGCTTTGGGAAGACCCTTTCAAAACCATCAAATGTTATATTAATGTGGCGAGAGCACATGGTATTGGTACTGGGATTGGATAAGGAACCAGGTTATGGAGATTTTTTTTTTTTTTAAGGGAATGCTATTTATTTATTTATTTCATTATTTATAGCTGTGTTGGGTCTTCGTTTCTGTGCGAGGGCTTTTTCTAGTTGCCGCAAGCGGGGGGCCACTCTTCATCGCGGTGCGCGGGCCTCTCACTATCGCAGCCTCTCTTGTTGCGGAGCGCAGGCTCAGTAATTGTGGCTCACGGGCCCAGTTGCTACGCGGCATGTGGGATCTTCCCAGACCAGGGCTCGAACCCGTGTCGCCTGCATTGGCAGGCAGATTCTCAACCATTGCGCCACCAGGGAAGCCCGAGAATTTTAAATCTAGATTAAGAATTTATTTTATTTTGAGGGCAAAAGAGAGTTCATTCGAGGTTATAGAAGAGGGGGAAGCTATGATGAACGTAGTTCTATTCATTAATGAATACATGGAAAACTGAGTAGGGAGAAAGGAGAAAAGGAAAAGATTCTTCTCAAGGTTTTGAATTCTAGTTCCTGGAAGAAGGATGGTGCTATTGCTGGAAATCCTCAAGTTATGAAGGAGATGCGGTTCATGGGCCGATAACGAGCCAGGGTCTGAAAATACTGACAACCAGGAGATGGCGTGCTCCTCATGCAGGGCTGGGCTGCAGGGAGTTGGGGATCTTGGGCAGGAAGTTCAGATTTGACTATCATCTTATATTGCAGGTGGCTAAACTATGAAGTAGGCTCTGTTAATGAGTGAAAATGGGTAGAGAAAGTACTGGGGAATGAGGACTGAGCCTCTGTTTATACCCAGAATCAAAATGGAAAAGATGTAGAGAGAATGGCAGGTAGGGAAACAGGACTGGAGAAGCACAGATGTACTTTTTCTCCAGGAATGTGCTGCCTGCTTTTCTTTCCTTATGAACTCAACCTTGACCTTCTGAACCCAGCTCACATTCTCCAGGACATTTTTTTTTTGGCTTTGGTTTGTTACACCCAGTGAATCTCCCATTAACATGCCATGCTTGTTCGTTACTACGGGACTCTTTTCTGACTTCCCTATTGGATTATAAATTCCTGAAAGCAGAGATGGTGCTAACCCCAGTGCCTAACACAGACTTGGGTCATTAGTAGATGTCTGATGAATGACTGCATCCAGAACTGAGAGAGAAGATGGCTTTGAGAAGAAGGGATTGTGGGCAGGAATAATACATAATGTGGTATAAAATATTAAGCATTGATGGGAACATTTGATTCCAGTATAGGGGTCATTAGAGATCTTCAAGTGGCAGAATCGCTACAATAGGATTGGAGTGGCCTGACAAAGAGCTCACTGAGTAGGGGGGGAGGGGTTGTTGAAGGGAACGGGTGGTAATAAAATGTAAGTGGAGGGGTCATTTGCACCCCGAATTTGGTGGGGAAATAAAGGAGATATAGAAGAGAGGGGGGGAACAGAAGTTTCGTTCATTTTTTAATTTTTGTTTTCGAGATAAGGAAAACCAGGATCATGGATAAATCATGACTAAATCCCCCCCAAACTGTAGTTAGCTATTATGCCTGCGTAATGCCAGGCATTCAGACACTTTTGACATTGTACCATCCACCTTTATGGGGAAACTTCCCCTCAGGCACAAATTAGAACTGAATGTGGTGGGACCATATTACATCATGAGCTATGAGTAAATGCTCTGCCAATAGTCAGTCTAAAGATTATTTTAACCTAGATGGCAACTGCAAGTTTTAATTTATTATTTTAAGAACGTTTAAAGCTGCATTTCCACGAGAATGAATTGCTGGTTCATTTATCAGGTGTGAAGGAGGGTATGTTAACCGGTAGGCCTGAAAACTTGGGAGAAGGGATAACCTACTTAAATCATTGTTGGTGAAGGTGTGGAGAGGTTCCTGACAGGACTGTGAGGTAAGGTGGAGGGAATGCCAAAAGTTGATTGATGTCCTTCCTTTGGGTCAGAAAGTATAAATTTCTCTCACAGAGATTTTGAGGTTGACAGTATTTGCATCTCCAAAACTTTATTGGCATGTAAGTTTGAAGTTAAAATGCATGTAGTCATCCTATTTATTTCAATTAAAATATGCCACTGCCTCTGGTATACTTGTGCTCAGATTTTCAGACTGATAAACTCCCATCTACCTTCAAGGACCTGGTTGTAAGGTCACCTCCTTTCTCTAACTCTCCCAGTAGAGTAATTTGCTTCCTTCTCTGTATTTCTTCAGCACTTGTCGCCGTGTGTACTCTGTGGTGTCGTGATTTATTTTGGACACAATGTCTTTTCTGCTAGACTGAGCTTTTTTAGGCCAGGGTCCTGTTTTAACACTTTCTGCATCCTTGGCACCCAGCACAAACCAGCCAGAGCAGGCTCCTAATAAAAGTCTGTTGAGGGGATGAATGAAATGGCAGGGAAAGGACCTTATACACACTTGGATTCTTCTTAAACACATAGCTGATCAATTTTGTTTTTAAGACCTACCTGTGTTGAAAAACAAGAGGCAACTGTGGGGTGAGGATTAGGTGAGAAGAGATGAAGCCAAGCAATGATGCAGCTCAGGAGTTTCAGGAAAAGGAGCCACGTGGAGGCTGCTGATGTGGGGGGGTGAAGCAGGTGCAGGGGGACTGGCCAGCATTTTCCAGGCTCCTAGACGGTACGCCAGGGAGTCTCTAACGTTATGGAATTTGCGTGGAGCAGGGGTGGGGAAGGCTCTTTCTTGCACCTGAGTCAGGCACATCCACACAAGGCTGCCTCTGGTGGAAGAAAGTGAGCTGTGTTGGAAAACAGGCAAGAAGAAACTTGTTTCGCTTGGGACAAAACTAACTTTCAGAAGCCCACAAAAAGATGCAAAGGAAACTTTTGAAAGGCAGAAATTGCTCGTAGAAGTTTCTAGACAACTGAGACTGATCTGGACACACTTGCATGTGGTGATAGCTTCACCATGCAAAAAGATGTTTTTTTCTGAGCTCTTTTGGTAAAAACTATGGTCTTTCTTCTGTCCTATACTGGAAGAGTCTGCCCAGAAAATATAATGACCTTCTGTCTCACTGACGTATAATGTTTCACTTATTCTCAAGAGCGTGCCTGCTTCTCAAAAATTCAAAAATATTAAAACTAGCTAAGTTGTTTAAGGTTTGGCAATAAAATGTTCCACTTATATGAAAATATAATACATTTAAATGTAAATTTAATTAATCCATTAAATGGTTTATTTGAACTATAATGAAACCTAATGATTTTGTGAGCAAATCAAATTACAATTGATAATATTTCATGTTCCATAAACTAATGAGTAATTTTACATTTGTAAAGGTATAAAGGAATGTTTTAAACCTTAAATATAGGGTTTGCGGTTTTTTTTCTCTCCAGTTCATTACATTTCATCATTTCTTGAAATTTTCAGATTTGTCATCCCTAATTGCTATGAACTGAGAAAGGCTGACACACAATTTGGGTGTGGGTTGGTGAGAGAAAGCAGTAGGAATTTCCTGGCCTTGATAAGGTAATAGGGTAGGATAATAAGATCAAGGATTTGGGGAAAATCATGTGACTAGGAAATGTTCCCTTCAGTGGCTTCTCTTCAGGTGTGTTTCTATGTTTATGTGGCATGTAGTTAAGTGACTGTCCCAGCCTCTTGTGACTATTTGGATGTCTCAAACCAGCAGAGTAATAGAAAGACTTGGACTCGAGTCTCAGCTTTGTCACACATACCCTGGGTGATATTAAATAAATAATTTAACCTTTTCATGCCTTAATTTTCTCATTTCCAACATGGAGCAGCTGATATTTGCCCTACCTACTTAACAAGGACGAAATCATAAAAGTTACAGAATGTTACAGCTGAAAGTAAACATCTGCTTCTACCACAAAATCTTCATTTTCTGGGTCAGGAGTTAAGTGACTAGATTAAAGAACGCAAAATAGGACTTCTTAGCACCTGTACTAATTGAATGTGCATGGCCTCTTGCCAAGGAGGGATCTAGACACAGTATTTGCCAGACTTTGAGTCTCTTTCTTTCTGGGCATCTTCTGGGTCTAGTGTTCCAGGGAACACACTTTGGGGAATGTTGGTGTCACACCATAATGAACAAAGTACACTGGGATTGTAGGGGGCCCCTAAAATTAATGGAGGACAATTTAAAACAGACAAATTTCTGAAAAATAAAAGGCTAATGATTACTTCAGTCATGACTTCTTTTATAATCACAAACAGATGAGAACTGGACTATCTGGATTACAAATCAGAATATTTTTAGTGTCGTAAAAAGAATCATTTAGTGTCATCAGCCATATCTGATGACAACTATCTCCTTTAAATTTTGTGGAAACACAATGGAAAGTATCAGAAGAACCTACTTTACTGTTTAGAATTTTACACTGCCAAGCAGCATTTTAAAGTTTAACGATTGCCATTTTTATGACTCGAATGCCGCACTCACAGTTATTGCTTCTTTCTACATGACGATGTCTCCTGCTGCAGAGGGACACCTCTGCTCCTTGAACAGTACTGTCACCTGCCACCCTGTGATGGCTCGGGCTGGGAATGGTGGTGAGGGTGACCATGTCTATATACACCAGATGGGGCAGCCACTAGGGACCCACTGTTCTCAAAGGAATGGAAGAATAATTCAGTCCCTTATAGAAATCCCTTTAAAATAAGGATGTTGGCAGTCTGTGTCCTCATATCTAAGAAATATGGAAACTAGAACTCCAGAGAAATTTTGAATTTGGAAAATTGACTTTACCTTTCATTGTTTCAGTTAGATGGCTTGGTGGTGGTGGTTGAAGAACCCACCCTTGGACCAGGGAAGGGGCTCTTTATTTTATTCTCCAGAGCATTGCTTCTTTTCTTTCTTTCCTTTTTTTAAAATATTTATTTATTTATGTGGCTGCATTGGGTCTTAGTTACAGCACACGGGCTCTTCATTGTGGCGCGTGGGCTTCTCTCTAGTTGTGGCACAGGCTCCAGAGCGCGTGGGCTCAATAGTTGTGGTGCCCGGGCTTAGTTACCTTGCGGCATGTGGGATCTTAGTTCCCCAACCAGGGATTGAACCCACGTCCCCTGCATTGGAAGGTGGATTCTTAACCACTGGACCACCAGCGAAGTCTCCAGAGTACTGTTTCTTAACTTTTACTTTTCGAGATGTATCCCTTTTTGATTCTGTTGAAAGCTATGCACCTTCTCCATAGAAAAATGCATAGAACTGGTAGAATCTGGTAACTCATAAAAGTCCTGTGATTATTCTTTGCTTAGAGCTAGAACCCTTTGCATTTAGAATTACTCTGTGTTTCAAAACTAACCTGACCCTTGTTTTATTTTCCCAAAAGGAAATTTAGAGTTCTGCATTAGGAAGATAGGTTGTGGGAATACTGGGGTCCCTCCTCCAAAGTTATTTCTGTTAATTGTATATTGGGATTGACTACTTTATACTTTTTCTGGTTTGAACTGGATGCTTGCTCTTGAGTAAAGATGACCTCTTTCCTTCTCATGGGAAAAAAGAAAGTTTCCCACTGAAAGAAATGACTCTGAGAAAGCTTTGGTTGAGAATTCATTTGATTTTGTATTTCGGATAATAACCTAATATATTCCCAAAGAGAAGATTTGGATTCACCTGTCAGAACTAGGCTAGGCTGCTTAACAGTGACTATGTAGGTTTGAAATTATACCATTCAGTTGTTTCTGAAAAGTATATATTACCACTCCTTTCAAAGTGTCTGCCAACAAATGGCAGGAGGAGCTATAATTTACAAGGCCAGAAAATGTTTTAGAAATAAAGCATCACAGACAGGGAGAAGAAGTTTTAGAGATGTCTTTGAGCCAGCACAAACTTTTTTTTTCCTGGGCAAGTTAGGATCTCAGGGCTACAAAGACATGTTAAACATCATAGTTCCTGGCATATACCAGTGTCTGTGCCCTCTAAAACTGAGATCTACTTATAACGTAAAATGGAAATTTTAGGATAATTGTCCAGAGTACGGTAATGGGCATTGTTATTTCGTATTCTACATGTAATTAAGGATGCATCAATATTTTGCAATGTGTAATACCTGCCCATACTTGGCAAATTTTAGATATAAGAACATACCATAGCACAATGTGGGAAACCAACGTAAGAACTCGGTATGCTAGGTATGAACTGAGCAACTTTACTTTAGCGCTTAATAAAATATTTGTGTGTTGGAGAGACTAATGAATCCAAGACACGTGAAAATGAACTTGGGAACTTGAAGTTAGGTCTAGTCTCAGAATACAGCAAACTATAGACACAGAAGAAAACACAGACCAAGTAATTTCCTTTAGCTTTACTTACTTCCAGGAAAAGTGAGAGATTCTTGTAGAGGCCATTTGTAGTTCTTTTTTGGCTTCTTAGTGAATGAACTCCCTTTCTGTTTGAAGAATTTCCCATCTTCAGAGTCTTAGTGGGAAAGAGAGAGCACATTTCACTATGGGAGTGGAAAAGGCCAGATGAGGGCTCTGCCAGCCTCCCTGAGAGCCTAGGGCAGGCATGTGGCTTCGCTGACTTAGATTCAGTAGGTAGTAACACAGAAGCAGGAACTGCTGGGATTTGTGTGGGTTGTAGACAGACTCCATTCAGTAAGACTCCATGTAATGGAGCTAGGGCTCCATTCTGGTGTGTATCGGCGAGGGTGTCTAGCTACAGGGTCCTACAGCCTACACTGGGGATGCCAACAGTGCAAGAGGCTGATGACGGGCCAGGTCTGTGCCCAAGAGCAGTGGGGTTCTCACAGAACAGTCCTGAAGTACGGTTTGGAGCAGTGTTATTAATTTGTAGCCTCAAGTCTGGCTCTTGGCTTTCTAGAGAGAAGCCTTTTAAGAATTCCTTTTCTGCCTAAATTAGAGATGTTTTTGTTGCTACTAAGAACGCTGACAAATACAACTCATGCTTGATTATGTTGTATTTTAAGTTCCCTGCTGAGAAGCCGTAAAACCAGGTTTCTTTCAATGTTCAAAACTTAGCATAATTGTCCATCATACAGAGAAGACATTGGAAAACATTGCAGACTTGATTGTGGTGCCTAAGATAGCACAGCTCTGCCTTATAATCTTGACATTGTCTCTTACTCATGTTGTGTGCCAACATCCCGTTTCTACTTTGAAGAATATCAGGCAAGAACAAAAAGTTACATTCACTTCCAAGAAAAAGTTACACACCTACCAGTGAGCAAAAGCCAGAACGAAGTGCCCCAAGGTCTTTCCAAATCAAGGTCCTCAACACTGGATGCCCATTAGAATCCCCTGGGGAAACTTTAAAAAATCCTCATGCCCAGGCCCCACCCCAGATCAATTAAACTCAAGTCCCTGGTGTGGGAGTTCAGGCTTCAGTATTTTAAAGTTCCCCAGATGATCATAATGTGCAGCGAGGATTGTGATCCACTCTGAACGGAACCTTCTCCCTTGCTCTGAGCTCTGGGTGTGGTTTCAATATCATGTGTATCGAGAGGGACTATTGACTTGTCTGTAACATATATTCCCTGAAATAGCACTGACCTTTTTGACTTCCATATCATATTGCCCCGATATCAGATTCAGTGAAATTGGGCACTAACCCTGACCTGTCTCCTTTTACCTTTGCTGCTTGCTAGGTTTCTCTGGCCCACTGAATGGCTTACTATGGATGCTTATCTGCATATAATAAAATTCAATTCGTTTTTCAAACTATATTCCATGCAGCCATTTTTCCATATACATTTCTCTACCCTTCCATTAAAATGTTTTGTCTTTAAGCAGTTTAGATAATTGCATTGTATATGTGCATGTGTTTTTTTTAAGGTACGAGAGAATACATTACTGTGTTTAATTTTAGATATCAATTCATTCTGCGTGCTAATAGGGTAGGCTTTAAAATGTGTCAGTCTCTACATTTTACAATGATTGGCTTTAGTTGGTTTTCCACTCAGAGTTTGGATTTGGATTAAAAATTAAATATGCTTTAACTCTTCTCATTATACCATTTTGCATACATCCAATTAAATTTTACTAATTAGCTTTCTACCATCATTAATGTTTAAATGTTGTGTGTTCAGGCAAAGTCACTGTTAACTTCCAACTATTCATATTGCCAATTATCTTACAATCAGGTGTTATTTCAGTATGGAATTCTTTCACAAAATATATATATATATGATACTGATTGTCTCTATTATAACTGGAGTGTAGCTTGACGTTAAAGATATGTTTATAAGATTTACCATTCAGTTAGAAATGTTACAGGGATAAAGATAATATATCATAATCCTTAACTGAGGAAAAATGGAAATCTGTTATATCCACCATTTAACAAAAATCAGAAATTCTGACTTAAGTGACTCATTTTCCCTGTAATATATACAACATTGTAAGCTCAAGAGAAATTTTACTTTTCACTTGTACTGGATGGAGTGTCACAAAATCTATGTAAAATTTATTTTATTCTAGGTATGAAAAACCCAAGGAGTCAAATTCTCTCCAACAGGGGATAATTCTACATGAGATGGCTTTTTCCACTTTCTGCTTAAATGTTTCACTAATATTTAACTAATTAACTAACGCAACAGAGTTTAATCATGGAAGGAACTCTTTAATAATAATTGAGATGCCAGAAATGAAAATAGCTTATTTTTTGCGGAAAAAAGTTGGTATTGGTGTGTCTTTTTTCATAGAAAAAGAAAAGCTTCATAAGTTTAGGTTTAGTTTTAGTCTCAATATACACATTTGTGATACACCCCATTCTTTGAGAAATTGATAGACATCAACGCACATTACATTGTCATGTGGTCATTGAAGATGCAATGAGATGATAAGCTTCTTGAAGATTCAGACTCTGTCTTCTCTTCTGCATATCCTCATCTGTAAGACAAGAGGGGAGGACATGATGATGGTTAACGTCTTGCCCATCTCCACAATTAGAATTCTTGGCCTTGCCCTCCAAAGCCTAGCACAAAATTGAACTGTTAATAAATATAAATATACCCATGAGAATGATGTTACTGTATTTCACTAATTCAAAGATGGACTTTTTGTTTCACTTTTATCATCTCTGAAATCAGGATTCATATTATAATTGACGTTGTGTGAAAGATCAATTGGCAGTGTGTTTCTTGTTGGTTTTTTTGTCCCCCCTTCTTAGTCACATAAACATGAATGGCTCATCTTACAATAAAGGAGGACTTCGAGTCAATGAAATAAGGCATTTATTCCTACTTCTTTCCAAGAGAAATTTGAAGCAGTTTGTCAAAGTACATAAAATAAGGTAAAGTAAATAAATGTAATATGTAAAAATAGAATAAAACCAAGATAAGGTGCATTTAAAAAATAAAACAAAACAAACATATTACAAGGTCTTGTCAATCTGCAACTCTGTACTCCAATTTTGGCTCTGTTTTTCTTGTTGTCTGAGGCAAAATGAGAAATAAGAATGATACTTTCTTCCTAGCAAAAGCTTAAAGTGGAGGTCTGGGTAAAATTCTTTAATACTCAATAAATATGCTCTGTACAAACCAGTTTCCTATATCAGAATTTTTCTAGGATCTCACGAACCTCCCTTCTCTCTTTCCCATGCCCTGGCAACATTTTTCTTTCCTTTATAAATTTCTTATCCTGACTATACTATGTCTCATTTGTCACTTCCTATTAATTTCAGCTTATCAAAAAACCAATACTTAGTGTTTTTCAGTGACGAACCAGTCATTGGGATTTCAAGAGCTACAAGAGCAAACACATGCCTGACTTTCTGCTTTTTTTCCTCAACTTCAATTGATAAGATTAGGATGATGCTATTTTAGACCTAGAACTCAAACAAATGGTTAACGTTTAAAAATACCTTGATGTGTTACATTTGTTGTAGAGGTTATCACAGCAGTAAGTCTATTTAGAATTTGTGGTTATTTCAGCTTTTTTTTTTCCTCCCGTCACAGAGTGTATTGATATATGTGCCTAGATTCTGGTGTTTATCATCACCTTGACACTGTCTATTAACAGGCTGTGGAGAAAAATATCCATCTGAATAAAAGTGACAGTATCACAGGCTGGATTGTGGGGCTCAGTTTTATGATGGACCAACTGGGCTGTTGCAGTGTTGCCTCAGTGAAGCAATCCTTTGTTTAGTTAAAAAATAAATTTTCTATTTTCTATGTTAAGTCTAACAGAATTATCGACTAATTTTATTATTTTGCCCCCTGGATTTTTATTTGCATTGAAATATATTTTTAAAACAACATTAAGTAATTTTAAATATTTATATACAACTTTTATCAGCATCTTTATTCAGCTTGTTGATTAGATTTTTCTTGATTATAATTATATCAGATTAAACATTTGATATAATATTTAAATGCACTCAACTTTTTTGTAATTATGATAGTTACATCTCATGTATAAGTTAAAACTTCTTACAAAGTTTTATGGGAATGTATGGGACGTTGGAGATGCTGAGTGGTATTTAATAAAACCCAATACAAGATTATTAAAACATTTAAAAATCATTTACTCCCATTTCCACAGGGCTTGTGCTGTGTTCAGGATACAATCTGACGGTAGAAAACTGTTTAATTCGTCTCGGTAATAAAGAAATTGAAGATGTTTTCCTATAGAACAATTAGTTCTTGAAACAGAAGCGTGTGTCAGTTGAAGTACGTCTGTGATACAACCTCTGCTTCTGCTGAACATAAGGTTATCTCTGAGTTGTTTTAGCTGAACATGAAATGGGATGTCCATGACAATTCAAGGTTAGCGGTCCATGTGATTCTATAATTACTTTTGCCACTTTGCTTTTGTGGAGTCATTCATTATGAGGCTGGTCTTATCTTGTCATACCTCCATATCATTAGCAATGTTTTAGTGTATTAGTGACCAAATGCAGGTTTCACGGTTGGCGATTAGAGTGGGCCAGCTGCCAGCAATGAGGGGGATTTGAAACTCTTTAATTGTCCGGTGAATTTCTGTTGCATTATAACAATAATATTGAACTCATGTTAAATAGACATTTCTCTAATGAGTAAGATACATGAAAATGAAGTTGTCCATATACAGAAATTAAGCCAATAGGCCTGGTTAACAAATGATAAGTCATCGGTATTTTCCAAGTTAAAATAAATTGACAATCTAACATTACTCTTGACTTATTGTAAAGATTGCAAATCTGAATGTCTCGGGTTTCAAAGGGGAACAGAAAGAAAAAAGGAGCTGAACCAAAACTCAAGGCTAAGATGTGATGAGTTGATGTGAAATACCCTCCATTCTGAGCTCAACTGTTTTGGATCAGTGGTTCATTTGTATGAACTTATTGTTTTATCCAGTGAAGGCTCCTTCGCTCCCCCTACCCACCCTCTCACCTGCACCACTGCTTCCTCCCTCCTCTGCTGAGTACTTCTTTCTCAGTTGGTCTAACTTTCCCTGGTAAAGGTCAAAGTGAAGGTGATATGCTGGGGATAGGGTTAAATTTAAGTGATGTTGTCTTTTACAAAAATATGGGAAGGTTCATTTCCTTTTAAAACACAATTTGTCTTTTTCTGGATAACATTTTCAATCACATACAAATGATATCATTTATTTGGAAAGGGCTTTTAAAAAACCCTTAAATTAGGATGTCTCTGTTACCGAAAGTGGGGTCTGGCTGCTCACCACTCAAAAGCCAATAAAGAGGAAAGTTTGCTTTATTTCGGAGGCTGGCAATGGCGGGGGGGTGGGGGCAGGGGGGTGTGGCAGACTCATGTCCAAAGGCTGACTCCTGCCACTGACAACCATAGGCAAGAGCTTTATTTTTTTTTCAAACTATTTATTTATATTAACATCTTTATTGGAGTATAATTGCTTTACATTGTTGTGTTAGTTTCTGCTGTATAACAAAGTGAATCAGCTATACATATACATATACCCCCATATACCCCCCCCCCTTGCATCTCTGTCCCACCCTCCCTATCCCACCCCTCTAGGTGCACTCTGTGCTATGCAGCTGCTTCCCACTAGCTATCTATTTTACATTTGGTAGTGTATATATGTCAATGCAGCTCAATATCAAAAAAACAAACAACCCAATCCAAAAATGGGCAGAAGACCTAGATAGGCACGAGCTTTAATAGGTGAAGGGAGGGGGCTACATGCAGAAACAGTAGTCAGCTCTGACAGTCACCTTGAAATTGGTCAGGCTGTGGTCTGATCCGCGTCATCTTGATTGCTTTAAGTACAGTTAGTCTTCAAGTCCAGGGTCGGTTTGTTCCCATTTCTTTGAGGCTAGTTCTCAGAAGTGTGGCAGCTTATGTCACGGCTACAGCCTGGTCATCGTGTAGTTAACTTCTTCCACCTGCTGGGGGTGTCAGTATCTACAAGACAGCTCACAGGATATGGCTCAGAATATTATCTATAGCCCTTGAGAAGGAACTAAAGGTCCTTGATTTGCTCAATGACTAAATTACTTTTATTTTGTCCTGTTTGACTGCTTTCTCTTGCTGCTGCATTTTCTCACTTCTCTGATTAAACATTCTTTGACTAAAGTTTTTCTACAGACAAAAGGCAAGTTGAGGACATGGCGGCAAGGACCATAGGGTCCTGCTCCATTTCATCTCCTCAGCTGAATTAATCGTCTTCAGATTCATTTGTTTTTAATGCTATGGATTGTTTTTGCTTTGTGTGTGAACTATAAAATATATAAGCAGGTAATTTTATGGTAGCGTATTTCCAAACACTTAAAAGATTTATGAAAATGTGGAGCTTTTAGTTTCAAAGTAAATTATAGGAGAAATAACTGAAATTTTAAATTTAATCACAGGTCAAGAAAATAAACTTAAGCATTCCATGGCAATGTTAATAAGATGCCCGGATTGCATGAGTATAAAATTTGGAATGTTAGACAAGGAAATGTGAACTTTACTAACCAGCTTAAACAAGATGAACAAGTTGTCATTGCAATGAAGACCAATTCTTTGGTGTTTTAGGCTTTTTGTCTACATTGGCATCTATGAAATCAAATGTTTTCAGGTCACTGGTACAAAATGGAAGCATTAAATTGGGGGGAAAAATTGTTAGTTCAAATTGAGTCTTGATTGACTTGAAAAGATATGTTAACCCTTTTAATCCATCCCCAACTGAGGACTGCATGTCTTACAGCATGACTGGGGATTTGGAAAGCATTTTAAATTGAAGGCATACCATACCATTCCATGTAGGAGTATATATCTGACCACAAAAAGTTGACTTAAAATTAGATTTTATGAACTCTTTTTTTGGTAAGAGAAATAAAACACTTAAATCTTACACAAAAGAGGTAGAATCAAATAAGAAACAGTATCTAAACCTTTTAACTAGAAATAATGGTTAGATTTTGTCTTTCTTTGTCATGTCTCACAAATAACCATGAGGTTCACATAAGAATTTTGATGCTAATGTAATCTAAAAGGGAAAAGAATTGATTCAAACTAGTCTCCTGCTGAAAGAAATTTGCCCTAGATAAAGGCCAAAATCTTGAGGATTTTCGTCTGTGTAAAATCTCTTAAAGAATAATTGTGTGTTGTATTAAATTAAATGTATGTTATTTTGATCATTTTTTTTTACATTGGTGAATTTACTGAAAGGTTTATCATTAAGTATAATAAATACAATAAATGTTACATCATTTTTCATGGAAGACATTTCAGAAAAAGTAGAGTCCAAATAGTATAATAATAAATCAAATGAAGAAAAAACACCAAATAAATCTTACATATATATAATCTAGATCCAGACTGTTGTGTAAAAAGAAAATTGTAGAGACAGTGCAATTGGACCATGTGAATCATTTTTAAAGAATCAAGTTCACAGCTGGCTGGACTTGGGCCATACTTTATTATCTGAGAATATTCTTTTCTGCTTTCCTCAAATTTTACAAATGTATTACAACATCTCATCTGTCAGTCCTAATACTGAAAGGCCATCTAAGCTTGAAATTACCCACATTCTGTCTTATAAGTTATATCATGTGAGTGGGCCAAAGTCTCTGCCAGCAGGCCCCAAACCATGAATAAATGAGAGAGCAGCCCATTAATAAATAGTGGTTGATTCAAGGGGAGGGTCATGTGTATTGAGGGAAAGTAGTTCACGTAGGAGGCCCAACTCTATATGTTTTTAGATTTTGGTGGTACCTCTAAATGTATATTGAGTTTAAGCAGTATATAATACATTACCTAGAATTCTCTAGCTAGAAGTCGATTTTTATTTTTGAAAAATGCACAGGTCTTCCTTTCCAAATTAGGGGACAATTATGATTTTGTTGGCTTTCATGCTTTTTCAAATGGCCTAAGATCAGAATTTCTCTATGGGGCTGTAGACATTGTTATGGATAGAATGCAATAATAGGCAAACAAACAGCTATCTGGAATAACTAAGTTAGCCAAATTAAAAAACAAACAAACAAACAAACAAAACAGTGACATGCAGTAAGTTAAAGTGATTGAAAAAGGTAAAAAGATAAGGGAAAACTGTTTTTTAGCTATAGTACCAAATGCAATATTGAGAAAATTAGGTAGATGAGATTTTTGTTTCCTTATTCAAACAAACTTATGAGATAGTCATATATGTATTACCAAGAACATGGAACAGTGAAAAAACAGATATTGAACCTTATTTATTTATTGTACCAAATTGGAAATTATAACCCAGGGATACAATTTGATTTAAAAATGTCTCATGAACAGCAACAATCTTGAGTTTATAAACAGTCCTGGATTATAGTCAAATGTTTGTATTTAACTTTGAGCAGTTTTTCCAAACCAAACCACATTTAACAAGTATGATTATCCCTATCATTGTTCTAACATTGTAATGTTCACAAGGGAAGAGAGCTTACTTCACTACAGGGAAGTTATACAGAGGAAGTTAATGCACTTTTTAGTTGAGACTGTAAATCCTACTTACCTCTTTGTTTTAGAAGACAGGTACAATCTATTCTAGCAGTTCTCAGACTTTAGCATGTATCAGAATCACCTGTAGGCCCTGTTAATACACAAGACCTATCTTTGGATTTTCTGATTCAGAAGGTCTAGGGTTGGGATGAAAATTTGCATTTTTAACAAGCTCCCCAGTGATGCTGATGATGCTGATTTGGGGGCCACCGGTTTATTCTAACTCCTTTCCCCCCTCAAAAAAAGAGGGGTATGTTTTTCAGTTATTGTTCATTTTTTTAAAATATCAAATAATTACTGTTTGAACTTGACTCTTATGAACCCAGGTTAAGTGTTGGGACTCAGACTGAGGGCTTCAACTGGCATAATGATACATTGGTGTAATCAGGCTTGGCCTGTGGAAAGACCTTCTCAGAATATGAATAACTTTATGGTAATCGCATGTAGCTTTCCTAATTCCTGGGAAAATAACGTCCTATGGGAGATTGTTCATTAAGTTATTTCTTAGCATTAAATATTTTGTAATAATTCAGTTGATATTTATTGTGTTCACTGGATGCCTCCTGAGCTAAATATTTTGTGTTGTTGGACTAATCCTCACAACTGTAAATAAAGTAAGTATTGCACCTCATATGGGTGAAGCAACTTGTCTTTCATAAATAGCAGGGCTGGAGCTCTTAACCATTTTCAATATTGTCTCTATCACCTCATTCTGCCTTGAGAACTTAAGCAGATGGGTCTTGGAAAGTTAGTGAAAATCAATCAGGAAGACCTTGTATTGAAAGCAGTGTTTATGCATCTATGTTGAGTTCTAACCCTCTTTGCTAGAGCAGTAGTATTCAAATTAGCGACTGGCCCTGGGTGTCAGATGAGTCCTTAAAATGTACAAAGGATATATTAAAATTTATATTAATTTATATAAAAAAACAAAATCAAACCACTAATTACCTAAGATAAAGATTGCCACTGTTGCTCTCAGTGCCTGCCTCACCCCTGTACCCACTGAGGATCACGTGATTCCTGAGGATGGGCCAGAAGAGGGCATTTCAAAGTGGAGGGGATGGATGCAGGGCATGTGGGGGACCCTGACCTCCATGTTGGTCTTTAGATGTACTGCTTTTGATGTCAAGTGGGTTTTTTTTGTTAAAAAAAAAACAAACTTACAAAATAGATAAGTAGCTTAACAAGATTCCTGTAAAGGAATTGGTTTTAATCTAGTCCTAACAATGCAAAATAAGTAACTCACCAGAAAACTGCAGAATTGATCCTTCTCTTTTCTTCCTACCAGATGAATTCTTCTTCAGCCACTTCTCACAGTAAAATCAACGTTGAGGTAATCAAACTCTGACAAGACGTTCAGCCCAAAATATTCAAAATTATCAGGAAGGCTGTTTGTCATGTGGATTTACATAGAGTGTTTTAAAATCATGAACCTTGCCCTAAGCTGATAATGTGTCTTGAGGTATTAGCTATTAGCAGCAATATATTCTATACAGTATACAATTTATAATAAATGAATATGTATGTATTGTGGGTACATGCACAAGAATTTTTCTTTTTTCTGAGAGCAATATGCAATTAAAAAAACTTGGAGATCATTTATTGCAACAATGAATTTTTCAGCTGGTAAGGAAAGCTTTTCAAACACCTGACATTTCTGGATCTCTATTGATCTTGCTATCTGATAGAGAAATATACAGCTTTTTGCTCTGACTGAAGTTACCTTAAGGTTGGTTCTCTATGTGTAAGTCTCCTGTAAAATGGAAATATGCATAGAATTGTTGTGAAGATTGAATACATTAATGCACGGAACATGCTTAGCACAATGCCAGTCACATGGTAAAGGTGCAATAAACTTGAGCTCCCTTGTCCCCTTTGTTATGTGAGTAGAAGAAGAATACCTTATATAGTTTGAGCAAGAACTTGGTAGACAAGTTAATGGTTTCTATGCTTGGATTTCTTGGGTCGCACAAATAGACTCTGGGAATGAGTCCTTTAATGACTGAGAGTGCTCTGAGTTATCTTGATCATAGAATTTGTTTCCACTCTCTAATTCTCTTGTTTTTACCTACAAAAGAAACTTCTGAGATGCTCAACATATCCTAACATAGTAGGTAAGAGAAAAATAGAATATGGAGGACTCGTTTAAAGTTATACTTTAAAAGAAATTGTTTCTAAGGGCTCTGAAAGATCTGAAGGGTTATGATTAAATTTCAAAATGGCTAGTACATTTCTATTATGGAAAGGCGTTTTGACACAAGTCTAATAGCTGTCCTTCTTTCAATCAATTTTAGATTTGAATAATCAGAAAAAGATCAGGTTCTTGCAAAGTAGGAGAGTTCGACATATTACTATTATATTTGCAGCAAACCTAATGCAAGATGTCTTTGCAGGTATCAGTGAGACTTAGCTCCATGTGCTGACTTCCTTGCCCCACTCCCAGTTTTATTGAGATATAATTGACATATAACATTTTGTAAATTTGAGTGGTACAATATGATGATTTGATACACTTATGTATCGTGAATTGTTTACCACCATAAAGTTAGTTAAAACATCCTTCATGTCACATAATTACTACTTTTTGTTGTTGTTATTATGGTGAGAACATTTAAGATCTAATCTCACAGCAACTTTCAAGTATACAATATAGTACTGTTAACCGCAGTCATCATGTGGTACATTAGATTCTGGGAAGTTATTCATCTTAATAGTTAAAAATTTGTACCCTTTGACCAACATCTCCCCATTTCCCCCATCCTCCTACACCTGGAAACCATAAATTTACTCTCTTTTTCTATGACGCTGACATTTTTAGATTCCACATGTAAGTGAGATCATACAGCATTTGTCTTTCTCTGTCTGACTTATGTCTCTTAGCATAATGCCCTCAAGGTCCATCCATGTTGTCATAAGTGGAAGGATTTCCTTCTTTTTTACGACTAAATAATATTCATATATATATGTATGTATGCACACATACATTGTACATAAATACCACATCTTCTTTATCCATTCATCTGTCAATGGACACTGAGGTTGTTTCACGTCTTGGCTATTGTGAATAATGTTGCAATGAACAAGGGAGTGCAGATGTTTCTTCAAGACAGTGATTTTATTTCCTTTGGATATATACCCAGAATTGGGATGTTGGATAATATGGTAGTTCTATTTTTAATATTTTGAGGAACCTCTATACTGTTTTCCATAGGGGCTGCACCTAGTGCTGACTTCCTTGAGTGGTTTTGACACCTCTGTCAACACTATGACATATTTCCCCATAGCTTTTGGAGTTTTTATGTTTCAAAGCTTCATTGCTTTTAACTGACTTTTTTTTAACCAGAAAAGCTGTACTTAATTTACTGTTTAATCTCATACATGTATTATTATTCTCTGTCTTTTAGATTTGCCTCCAAACAACCCAAAATATTTTACCTCCAAACAACCTTAAATATTTACAAACATAAGAACTATCGAGAAAATAACTTTGGCACATGTCACTCTTTGCCTTAAATGAGCCCTTCCTTTCTGTACTGGATCAAATGCAGGCAATTGTTAACACTTAACGTTGGATTGCACTTCAGTGAGTTTATATCTGAACAGTGTAAATAAACCATCTTATGTTCTGCTTAATAGTGTACTGCTGCTTTCTTACAATTTCTCAAATAGCCAATGCATAAATGCTGGGACTGATTTTTTTTTTAAAGTTCATTGTGAATAGCAAGATAAACAACCTGTGGACTAAATTCTGTGTAAATGTGCATACTTTAAATAGGGTGAAAAAACTCCTTAATGTTGCTATTTCTTTAGCTTGGCAGTAAAACAAAATCAATGCTAATTTAATAGGAGCTCACAAACCAAGTTTTGCTTTCATTGCCCTTTTAAAAAGAGTAAAGGGCTGTAGTTATAACAGAATTAGTAATTGCTTGGTTGATATGCCTGTTGAATAGCAGATGATTCTTATTCAATCTACTCCTTTTAAAATCCATTACCTTAATTTTAGATATATTACTGAGAACAAGACCATTGATCAAAATGGTTGCATTAAACCTGCTTATAATTTTGCAAAGTGATTTTTAATTCCCCCTAAACACCCTTCCTCCTGGCAGAGGGAAAAAATTGCTCGTGGGATGTTCGAAGTTTGCTCTGTTTTTCTTAGATGACCTTTAATTACACTTTAAAGCAGAATTTCTTTATGGGGAATTGAAATTCTGCTTGTTAGAAAATTACAGGGGGTATTTGGGGATCTGCTGTTAGTTGCAGGAACAAATAGAGAGATTAGTAAGACAAATGATCAGTAGTCTAAAAAAATTACCTATGGGAGATAATTATTAGACCAGGGAAGATCTGGCTGTGGTCATGAAAGCTGTCTAAATTATGAGCTTACCAAACCTGTTCTAGAAGCTGCTGAGGAGAGAATAGGAGATTTATATTAGCCACTAGGAACCACTGGAGGAGTCATCTTGGAGATTAATAAATTTACTGTGGCCTGGTCTCATACCTCAGCTCAAACCAGCAGTGATCTAGGCTGGAGTTAGAGTTGAGGGAAGAGGAAGTGAGGTCCACGAGCCCAGGATCATTGAGGAACCATGTACAGATGGAACCAGGGCAAAGGGTTTATGGTGATATTTTGGAGAAGGCAGGGCAGAAGGTGCACAGAACAGGGCAAAATAAATGGGAATGTCTTTTCTCTTTTGAAGAGTCCAAAGGTGATCAGAATATGGTGTAACCATCACGTCACTAGTAATCTTTCTGAGAGTCTCCCATATCATGGTGACCTAAGACCGACAGGATGGGAGGAACAAGAGCTGATAGGCCAAATATGTGAGGTAGCAACTTTATTGGAACAATTTGAACATCTAATAAACAGATTTTTTAGCTTTCTTTATGGATGTAGACATTTCCAAGGTGAAATGTAATATTAACCTCTGGGCATATACCTAGAGCTGGAGAAAAAAGAACTGAGTGTGAGTTAACGGGATGAAGCCAGTGAGGAAAGGCAAGGAAGTCTAGAGGAATTAAGTACACAGCTCTGTCTTATACTTGACATTTTGACTTCCTGTAAGGTTTCACTCTAGTGCAGAAAGCACAAAATTCACCAGGAGACAGGTTTTATATCAGACAACCTATCCATCCCTATGTGTGATAATTTGAAAACTCCATACCTTAGTAAAAGATCAGTACATAGTAGGTGTTCAGTAAAAAGGTGTTGACTCAATGAAATAACAAGTTTCTAGATGATTTTGTCAGACAAAGATAGTTTTATTTACAAATGGGTTGATTTTGAGGAGTTAAATTTTTTATTCACAGTTTTTTTTTTTTTTCTTAAACTAAAAATGGGAAGGCCTCTTATTACACCAAAGCTTTCTTCCTAAGATTTGTCCTTTATTTTCAGTCATTGTTTGGGTATTTTGGAAAACTCTGAATAGATCCAAGTCAATTTAACTACTTGTTAAATGACTATTCTGTATAAAGCCCTCCTTAGGCATGGGAGGATATAGAGAAAAAAAAAATTTGTTCTGTGCCCTCAAAGAACTTAAAAAAACACTAGTAATATTTGTAATTTTAAATTGGAATCATAGAAAATGATAAAACGTAAGGTTGTAGGTGAGTACGGTGAAAGAGACAGACATTGTACCCGCTATGGTCAGGTCGAATGAGTCAATAGTATTGATCAAAATAATGGCCGATGATGCTATTTACAGCTTTTCCATGAGTTCCTTGCCATTCTTCTGGGTATTGTCTAAGCAGATTTGTCTTTCTAACAGAAGTCATAACCACATAGGTCACAGAAGGCTTGTTTTCCATTGGTCAAAGAGCATCAGGTTCTCTGCCAAAAATTTACAAGGAATAAATGATAACTTTATCAACAAGGAGGAGGCTCTAGAGGTGGCTTCTTTGCTGTTTATTGATGTTTGCCTTGTGGACTGACACTATGTTTTTTAAAAAAATTTTTTTTAAGTACATATTTTTTTTAAATTAATTAATTAATTTATTTTTGGCTGTGTTGGGTCTTCGTTTCTGTGCGAGGGCTTTCTCTAGTTGTGGCAAGTGGGGGCCACTCTTCATCGCAGTGCGCGGGCCTCTCACTGTCGCGGCCTCTCGTTGCGGAACACAGGCTCCAGACGCGCAGGCTCAGTAGTTGTGGCTCACAGGCCCAGTCGCTCCGCGGCATGTGGGATCTTCCCAGACCAGGGCTCGAACCCGTGTCCCCTGCATTGGCAGTCAGATTCTCAACCACTGCGCCACCAGGGAAGCCCCAGACACTATGTTTTATACATCTTTGTTTCTGTCTTATTTAGAGCACAGCACAATGGAATATTAATGTTTGTTGAATAAACATACGAAGGGCTATAGACAACTTTTTTCTATTCTTTTATAAGTTTGTAACAAGAACATTTGCAAGGGTGAGAAAGCTTTTTAGGGTCGTCCCTTTCTATGTTCTAAAAATGCTTCAAGTGGCAGAAGGGTAACACTGAGACCACTTCTATATGGTCCCCATCAGTGCTCACATTTCCCAGATCACAGGCTGTCCTGGGACAGACTGCCCATTTGCTTCACAGGTGAAACAATTCTGCCTTTCTGAATTTTGAATAAAATGCAGCACCAGAATAAGGAGCTTATGGCCTCTTGGCTTAAAGCTTAAGCTTTAGTGCCAGTATCCATTAACTTTTTTTTTTTTAACAAAGAACTGGGGTACTGGGGTTCACCATATCTGTCTTCTGTTTTCATTTCTTGATTGGGAAGACTTAAATCAGAGAGAGATACTCAGCTCACCCACCATACCCACACATGTGCATGTGCACAATACACACACACACACATACAATCACAGCAACACATGGAGAAGAAATAGAGCAAATAATGGTGTATGTGTAGGGATAAGAAGCTGTTAAAATTTTTTGGCAATCTTCTCATGTCTGAAAAATTGCAGTGTACATATTTGACCAAGGCCATAATGGTACCCTAGTCCCTAATCGTCAGCTTCATCATTTCATTTCTGAATGATTGAACTTCTGAAATACTCAGGAATTGGTTAACTGGATAAGCAATTCCTGAAAGGGAACAGTCTTAGAAGAACTATAATGTGCAACTTGAGCCTCAGGAACTTTAGTCTGAATTACTGTGGGACATTTTATTTTATGTTACTGTACAGGAGAACACACAATTTTAGTTTAAGTTGTAGCTGGAATGGTTCGTTAAAAATCTGACAGCTATGCACTTACAAGTACCTAACTTTAAATGACCATGAGATTCAGTTCTGTTATCAATCACTTACTCCATGCTATAAGAAACTGGACAAATCTAGTGGTAGCAAAATATTGAGTTGACAGTGTGCCTGGGACATGGAATTTCTGACACTATGTGGTTATTTTATGAGACCCAGTAAAGGTTTCCAACTGCACAACATTCTATTCAAGGTAACCCAGAAATACTTTCTTAGTTTGGTAACTCAGTGATCCTCCAACATAGCCTCTCCAGATTGACCATTGGTATTTTTCCAAAGTTTGGAGGAGCTTAGAGCTTTGATGCATCACCCAACAATATTGGATCTCTCTGTGGGACCACTATACATTTATAGTTTCCTTTTTTTTTTTTTACATCCAAATAGAAATATACCATCTCCAAGGGGCTGTGAGAGTCTTTCTAACTAACTTAAATGGTAGTGGCAGAAAGAAAAACAAGATATTGTGTTTACCATTGGTGATTTCCAAATTGTTGTGTCTTCCAGATGGGTTAGAGGGGTTAAATTACTACAATGAATACCATTTTGAAAATGTTTCTTTTGGTATCCAAAGGCATCAAATTAAAAATCTTAGTTTTGTGGAATTTTAACACAACCCACATTTGGGTAGTGGCGGTGGGGAACATCATAAGGGTTTTGACTTACTGTTATCTCGAAACTCTGCAATGTTAACTGACCACCAGCGTTGTTTTCTTTGGGGAGATAATGTTTTCCAGCTGTTGCCTTACCACCTCTTCCTTGTTTCTCTTATTTGAGACACCATTTGCTTTTCAATGTAACCAAATAGTTAAATCAGTGTTGAGTATATCACTAGATAAGAAAGAATAGACTGAGTTTAGAATACAGAGCCTCTCTATCAATTAGAAGTCAACTCTGAGCTTCAGGGTGATTATCATCAAGGCCCAGAGGAGGCTACCAGCCATTAAGCAAATTGCAGAGAGGTAACTGTCCTTCCCTGAAATGTAAAAGCTCTCATATATTTAGTTTTAACCAGACTAGGTTAATTGTTCTTTATTAACGTAGAAATGGAATTGTAGCAAATGCAGATGGGTACAAGATTCCAACATTGGCCTGCTTTACTCAATGTAGAGTCAGGAAAAGGGGCAATTGCCCATCCAATTCCCATATACAAGGGAACTTTTAATATGTGTCCACAAGGGCAGCCCATCCAATACTCCATATTGGCTTTTAAAATATGTCTTCTTGGGCTTCCCTGGTGGTGCAGCGGTTGAGAATCTGCCTGCCAATGCAGGGGACACGGGTTCGAGCCCTGGTCTGGGAAGATCCCACATGCGGCGGAGCAACTGGGCCCGTGAGCCACAACTACTGAGCCTGCGCGTCTGGAGCCTGTGCTCCGCAACAAGAGAGGCCGCGATAGTGAGAGGCCCGCGCACCGCGATGAAGAGTGGCCCCCGCTTGCCGCAACTAGAGAAAGCCCTCGCACAGAAACGAAGACCCAACACAGCCAAAAATAAAAGCAATAAATAAATTTTAAAAAAATGTCTTCTTAAGGCTCTCACAGATTTAATAAAACCTCCATCAAATTTTGGTGTTGCTGCAGCCCCAAACAATCAAATTTTAAGAACTTGTGAGGCCTCACCTGGATTTGCACGGCGCCAGAAATAGATGGAGTTTTTATTAAACCTGATCTCACACTGTTGGAGATGTCTGTGGAGTCAAGTGAATGAGCAACAGTGGGGCAGATCCAATCAGCAACCCTCCTTGCAGGCATCCCTTCAGCATTGCTTTCCTGTTGTATGTTGCTGTGTTTACATAGAGTTTTCACAGAAGGATTCATTTAGGATTAACCTAATTGAATAAACACAAAGCTGCATAATTTATGGACCAAAATAGTTTTTCCTGGTAGGGTTGCTGACTAGCATTTCCTTTCTCCCTAATGGAATACTGCAAAGTCCCATATTGTTATAATCAGAATTTCATCTTTGAGTCAATCTAGTTCATTTGCATGATATGATTTTATTATAAGCCAGATGAATAAATAATGCTCATGAAGAGAGCCTTTTCTTCAAGCAAAGTAATGGATATTTTATATATATATATATATATATATATATATATATATATATATATATATATATATATTCCCTTAATGGAAATGGGTAAGTCCAGTAGCAGAACCTATCATTATGGGAATTATACTAAATTCTTATTACTGTTTCCCAAAAAAAGATAACTTAGGGAAATAATAAATATTGTGACTTAGATTTTGCTAATGAGAATAGGATAAATAAAAGAACTCATGCTGGGAAGATGGAGTAAGATCCTAGAAAACTAGCCTTCATGGTACTTCCCCATTTAAAAATCCACAATTCCCTCTTCCCTGTTAACGTCAAGTTTGAGCTTCTTTACTTGTGTTTCAAGAGCTTGCATAATCTGGCTCCATCGTAACTGCCCAGCCTGATTGACCTTGCTCATTACCTCTTGCCCTCCATCAGGAATTGATAAGCAGTGATAATCACTCCCCACGGGCCCCATGCCTCATTTGCTGAAAACACATGATGGCCTTTGCACCTGCTGATCCCTCCACATTGAATGCCCAGCTTCTGGTGCCTGCCAGCTTAAATTTCAGCCATCTTTACAGGTGCTGCTCAAGACCCATCATCTCGGCGATAAAAGAAGCAAGCTCTGACTACTCCTTCCTATGGCGAATTTTTGCCTCTGTGATAGGCTGAAAAATGGTCCTCCAAAGATATATCTCTGTCCTAATTTCCAGAATCTGTGAATGTAATCTTATTTGGAAAAAGGTCTTTGCAGATGCAATTAATTTAAGGGCATTGAGATGAGAAGATTATCTTGGATTATCTGGGTGGGAATAATGCCATCACAAGTGTCCTTATAAGAGAAAGGGAGACGGAGATTTGAGACACACACAGAGAAGGGGGCAGTGTGACCATGGAGGTAGAGATTGGAGTGATGTGGCCACAAATCGAGGAATGCAGACAGCCCAGAAGCTGGAAGAGGCAAAGAATGAATTCTCCCTAGAGACTTCGTAGGTAGTGCCACCTGCTGACACCTTGGCTTTGGACTACTGGTCTCCAGAACCATGAGAGAATAAATTTCTGTTGTTTTGAGCCATGAACTTTGTGGTAATTTTGTCACAGTAGCCACAGGAAATTAATACACCTTTGGAAAGTACTGCACATTTACTGTTTGGTACAGGTAAGCTTCAGATGGTTCCCTAATACTTCCCGTGTTCCCGTGTGGCTACTCTCTTCCCAAATAGATTATAAGTTCCTGGCAGGCTCTCAGAGAAACTGGCATAGAATTGCTCCTAGAATGTCACTGAATTCTTTTGGAATAATTTATTGGTTATTTTTAATATTCCGGGCAAGACAAAATGCTGGTTGTATTTCAGTGATATATTGGCAATTGATGCTCCTGCTTCAGGTAAATAGTTCATCTCTAGAATGAAACTGTGGATCTATTAAACTGTTTTCTCTTAAGCTGGCTGTTGCCAGAGTGTAATAAATGTAGGTCTTCCATATGCCTTTGCTATTTAGTTCGGTCTCCTCCTCATTTGCAAATCTTATCTAAGGTGATTTTCTGATTCCAGGGCTGCTGACCCATGTGCAGTCCATTCTCATCTGTTACAGAAGGTCAGCACTGTGACTTGCTCCCACTCAGATTTCCCTCTTCCCAAGGGAAAGAGACTAAAGGGCTTATGAGGTTGGCAGCATTGTATCTCAGATTAGCATGCTGGGCTTATGCAATTTAAATAGGGTTAGCAAAATTAGCAGGTACTGGAAACATGCACTGCCAGATCTCATGAGGCCAATACCTGCATTTCCCTTGATGTCCAGAGCTCTCTGGAGCAGTGCCCACAGTGACTCAACATTCTTCCAAGAAATATGGATGGATGGGGAATGAAGTTCAACACCCTATGCTGATAGTCTTCTGACAACCCTTCAAAATGATTCCTTTATAAGAAAGCTGAATTTTCAAGAATTAATTCCTTTAAGTTCAAGGTGTTGGCCCTCATTTTTATATGCCCACTCACTGCAACTTTTATTTCATGAATGTAACTCTACTGGTAGGAGATATAGGCTGGTTCTATCCTTTAGAACTTTAGAACCTCTGAGGTGCACATTTAGGAATTTGAATTGCAGAATCTAAAGGTTCTTCTAAAGGAGATCTGAACTAGAAATGTTGACTCACCACAAGACTAATCTCTCAAGACATATGAAAACTTTTGATCAAATTAATCTACAGTTGCAGTTTAAGGGTGTTAAATAGTAACCCATGGGGTTAGTCTAAGGGGAGCTTCAATGATGTTTCCAATAAGGGGCTACTGGTATCAAAATAACTAGCGGCTTCCCAACTGTCTGTAGGAGAAGGACAGTTTAGATATTGTAAAAAATAATCACATCCCCTTATTCTGCTCTTTATACTGTCCTCAAGTGGGTCCTCTTGGTGAGCCTGTGTGTAGGTTCTGTGGTGTTCCTAGTATGGCCTCCATGAGAGGAACCATGTAAGCAAAATCCCCTTGATAATGAGATAAATGTTTTTTCCTGATTTACTGATTCCACAAATGTACATGTTTAGAACTAAGTAACCCTACTCAGTGTAGCACTTTTGTTAATTTCCTTTAGGTTGAAGAAAGCCCTTGGTAGAGGGAATTCTTTAGCTGGAAAACTATTTTAATCCCTTTCTGAGTGGTGGTCCAATTTGTTTAACTCTTCAGATATAGTTCAGGTAGAATGGACAGAAAGAAGAGTCAACCTAATTTACAAACAGCAATAGTTTATGACAACCAAAGTCATCCAATTGGCTTCTGAGTTACCCCTGAAAGCTCTAAATTAACTTTATTCTCAACAAAGTACAGGTCTGAATTTCTCAATCTGTCACTCTGTAAAAGGAGCAGGTAGGCTATAGGCTTAATTTTTACCACTAATCAGGACCATATTCAGTCTAAATTGAAAAAATTTAAGAATAATTTTAGACACTCTGTAGCATTTATTGGCTTATCAATGGCCTTTGATTCATATACAGGAACTGTCAGTTAGGCATGCCATCTGATATTGATCTAGCCTTTTAAAGTTTCTTTAGAGCATTTGTCAATACACCACATCAAAAATCATAGTGGGCAAAGCAAATTCCATTTTTAAGTAGCACAAGAAAGGGCTTCTTCTGTTTATAGTCATTTCTAATGGTTTTCTGTGGTTCCAATATGAATTGGATGACCACTACCAAATGCAACACATACTTTACACTCTGCTGATTCCTGAATGTCACCTATGCTTAATATTGCCTTAGGATTCAGGGATTACTTCACAGAAGAGGGTGATACTTGAAGAGTGGCTTTGCCAGGCAGATAAGGAGTCAAAGAGCACTCTGGCAGAAGAAACAGCATATTTACATGTAGGTGGGAGAAAGCCTGGCACCTTGGGGCACTTTAAGTGGTGCCTTATGGCTAGAGCATATTATAGTCCTAAGCTGTTGTCCCAAGCTCAGCCTTGGAAGATCTCAGCCTGCAGGTTTATCTCCCTAAACAGGTGAGGCGGTCCCTTGCTTTTTCAGGGAATTGCTTTGGTCTCTGCTGTTCATTTTATGTCTTAAGCCTGCTTTCACTTCTATGTGGGTTTCCTGAATTTTTCCCTTTGCCGTCAAATAAGCTCCTTTCTCCTGCCCAGCCTTGGGGACAACTAGCACAGAGGTCTGCAGGATTTGTATTCAGGCTTTCCCCCAAACAATCTCTGCTTTCATTGAATTCCCTTTGGTGGCAGCTTTCAGGCAAGTGATATCAGCCTCTGACTTTCCCAAGCTCTGTCCCAGACCTCATCCTTTGTCTGACTGGGATGGGGATCTAGTGCCCAGGAAGTAAAACTGGAGTAGTGGGATAGGGCCAGATCATTGAGATCCTTGCTTGTTAGGTTAAGGTATTTGGAGTCTACCCATAGGGATGGTGAGCGACTGGGTGATTTTAAGCAGTGTATTGAGAAGATCAATATCCATTTTAGAAGGATGACCTTGATGGTTTGGTAGGAAATGGACAAGGTGCAGAGAATAGTTAGGAAGCTGTATCAATACTCAAACTTTCTGTCAATGCTCAAGTGAGAACTGAGGAACAAACGTAACAGCAGAGAGGATGGAAAGGGAAAGAAATTAAAGAGGTTTTTAAAAGATAACGTTGATGAGAATTGTTGGTTTGGATGTTAAAATTGAGGAATGGGGAAGAGAGAGGCTAAGGGAACTTGTTGGGTGATGGTGCCGTACTCCCTGTAACTGGGAACCCAGGGCGATGATTAGGTTTAGGAGGAGTTAATGGGGTGTCAGTGGACTTAAGTCACGTACATCTTGAGGTGGAGGCTCCTATGAGGAATCCAGGTGTAGCAGCCCAGGAGGCAGCTGAAAGCATGAGGACAGAAGGCTAAAGCTATAGTTCTGTGAGTTGTCATTGGCACCCATATGTCGTGGTGGAATATTAGTTAGCCCTTAAATTATAATTATTGAGACTAAGTAGCAACATGGGTACATGAAAAGATCAGGATACAAAATTTTATCTACTTTGGATTTCAACTATGTAAAATTATGTTTTATTCATTTGCAAATGAATAAAAGTGAGAAGGGGAAATGGAAAAATTAAACACAGCAGATTTGTTAACATGGTGGGTTCTTTTTAAATTTAGTTATTCATGTCCAGCTTCTTTTCAAAAACAATTTGTGATGTCATGGAATTTTGTTAATTTTATAAAAAATGATTTCTATTGTTAAAATGTTATTTGTATAATACATTGAAGATTAATATAAGATATCATATGAGAAAAAAACTTTGTAAACTTCCATGTGAATGATTATTATAATATGAACATTGTTTTTTTTGCCTATCTTTAAAGAAGTGGTGTTTTCATAATTAACTTCTAGCACTTTCTTCTAAATATTTGTATCATTTTATCAATTCTCTACATCCTTTTGAAGATCACAGTGAGCCAGGGAATTTCCTGAAAACTCAGAATATGGAAAAAGCACAAATAAAGTGATAGATGAAATTTGCTTGGATTTTAAAACTATTTTTCTGAACAATTTCTATATGCCAGGCACTATGCCGATGATACATAAAAAGAATAAAACATATTCCCCATCTTCAGGGATCTTAGAGTTTGGTGCAGGAGATGAAGGGTAAATAGGCAGTTATTCTACAGCATGATTAGTAAAATCATGGATCCTTACCATAACTCTAAGGGAACACATCATAGGGACATTGGGGACTTCCCAGAGGAGACGGTGTCTGCAGTGAGTCTTGAACTATTTATAGAAGTTGAGGTGAAGGGGTACAGGAGGTACTTTCCAAGAAAGGGAATGCATCACATGCAAATACTCCAAGTAAGAAAGCACAACAGGTTTGGGGAATTTGTAGAAGGTCACTCTGACTTTTCAGAGAGCTAGTAGAGGGGGGAGTGAGGCTGAAGACAGAGCAGGTCCTGAGCGGTCTTTTTTGCTATGCTTAGGATTTTGAATTTGGACCTGTAAGAAATGGGGAGTCATTGGATGACTTTTGCAAAGGGAGTAACATGATTAGAAAGATGATTCTGGGTGCAGTGTAGTGAATGGATCGGGAGGGATTGGGAGGAGAGGCCAACCCAAGAGCTGTTGCTATGATGCAGGAAGAGAAATTAGAGCCTGAATTAGGTAACCAAGTGAAGGGAATGAAGATGAGAAATATTAATGCAGAGCAATCAGCAATACTTGGTGACTGAGTGTAGAAGGTGAGGGAAAGAGAAGAGTCAAGGATGACTCCTGGGTTTCTGGCTTTGGAAATGGGGTTTCCCTCTCCCCTGAGATGGGAAAAACAGAAGAAGAAGCAGATGTGGGTGGAAGACGGTAAATTCAGTTTCAGTACATTGAGTTGGAGGAGTCTGTGGGAGAGCCCTGTGGTGGAAATGTCTTGTGTGTGGTGATATTTACTGGTTGGGAGCTTGGATGAGAGATCTGGGCTAAGATGAGAGGGGGCTAAAATTGGAGCTGGCAATTAAAGGACAAGTCAGTGCTGTTCTGTGTGTGGCACATATAAGATGCAGATGTAAGCTTAGATGTATCAATATATGAATTAAGGAATGGAGTCAATGGATCCTTTGGAATCGGAGAGCACTTCAGGGACTGTCTAGTCTATAAAATTACCGATGAGTCGGTGAGGATACTGAAGTTAAGAAAACGAGATTTAACAATGACAGGAGTTAGACTCAGAAACCTAGACTTTATGAATTTATGTCCAGTTCTCTTTCTGCTCTATATTGCTGCTGGGTTGGAGGTAGAAAAAATAACTAAATGAGGAAAAACATGAAAGAGGAAACTGGTTTTAGAGCAAGAAGCAGGAGTTTGCCTCTAAGTAGTGGGAAATGAGGCCGCCATCCCTGACCCTCACACCCCCTGCCTTCCTAGAAGGTAGTCATTCAAATTCCCATGGATTGGCCACCATCTTGGAGCCCAGATTTTTCTCCCTTTTCCCTTAGGTTAGGGGTTATTTTGACTCTGTGTGAAATTTATGAAGCATTGCTTTGTTCTGGGAGAAATTTTGTCACCTGTATGAGTCAAAAGCAGTGACTTCCATTGCTCTGTGACCTAGGAAAAACTATGGACTTTCAAAAAGAAAGATGCAATTATGTAATAGCTTTCTCACTGCTGTGATGTTTCAGGGCAACCTAACTGTAATGTCATTTCCATGCTTCTAAATTGTTTTTATCATAGATGAAATGAAATGAAGCTGTTAATGACAAGCTGAATGGGAAATGCATCTGGCAGCTCTGCAAGGTATGCATCGGGCTGCCCTCTACTCCGTGAGAGCGACACCTTGCTTTTATTTTGCCCAGTTCTTCAAAGTGAAATGGTAAATAGCATTAGCAGATCAAGTCAGGAGGACTTAAGTCAGCTTTGTAGTGAAACTTGGTGTTTCTTTGCTGTTGGACGCATTTATGTGTTAAGTGCCCCCGTCTGTTCAGATCTCAGATGGGGAATTTTTGGATTTGGATAGTAGTGACTCACCCGGGTTGGTGGGCAGTTTGCGGGGTAGGTTATGTGTTAAAGAAAATCAGCCATTTCTTAAGGTTGGCCTCACTGAGGCTTGGGTAAAAGGTTAGGAGGACAGACAGCGTTAGGCTGGAAGGTGTTTTATATTATCAAAGCTAGGCTTTCTCAAGGCAGTTTGTCCTTTGGCCAGGGGGAAGATGAGTTTTCTAAATGACTTAACTAACTTCTTTTTTGGCATACTTTTACAATTGGTTCATTTCCAGGTACCAGAAAGAATGTAAATATGGAACGAATCAACTTTTTCCACATTTTTCTCTAGCAGTTCTTTTATGAAGAACAGATTTTCCATAGAGGAAATTAAAAAATACATAAAACTGAGAAACTGTGGTGTTGTTGAGAACGGCCTCATTTTCCATGTCACTTTGTAACTGGCAGTGCACACTGCATTCAAATGGCATTAATATAAAGCATGGAGTTTGTTTCAATTAGCTTCATTTTTCCTCGAGATGAGGAATTATCATAAATCCCTGAAATAACAGTTGACTCACAGAGATGCTTGTGTCATTGCATTAGGATTTTTTTTACATCTTTTTTGTAACTACATCTAGTTATAAAAATGACGAAACTCCGATTTAATGCATTTAATATGGGCCTTTTGCCTAAATTAAGAAGGGGGAGAGAAGGGCAATGGTATAACTCATTTCTCAAAGACAACAAATTATTTTTTTGCAGTAAATTTGGGTAGAATGATTTTTTTTTCCATTTTAGAGCATTTTTATACAAGAAACAAGAATTTTCATTAGCATTTGCTTCAGATTTTTTTCTTGGATGCCATTCTTTTGAGTGATCTGAAAATATTCTTCTGGTGCATCTGTAAACATCTGAAAATTCGATATTTGGTAAGAGACAATTGGTATGGACAGCTCAAAAAGCCAGAATTTTATGCAAAGCGGTATCTGGATTGCCATCTAAATGAAAACCGCATGTCAAACAGATGCCATAAATATGAATTCAGACAAATGCCCATTGATAGTTTTTCCGTGGTGCATCTTAGATGGTTCAGCGAGTTACAGATCTTGAGAAGTACAGCCTGTTTGGTATGCTGAAGGCAAGTTAAAGTTCCTTTCTTTCTATAGTGACACTACAAGTCTAACCTTTATTGTCAGTGTCTCAGCTGAATTTTCTAACAGCAGATGAGTGGGAATTCATGGAAATTGCATGTGTTTCACCAGTTTCCTTTATTTCTCCCTCAGGACAAGCAGCTGTCAGGTCAGCCCCCCCATCGCAGAGCTTGAAGCCATCAAGAGCAGGGATATATTTGCCTAGTTCTGAGGGCAGGCTTTCTGCCGACTCGGGAGATCACATAAATACCTTCAGGCCAGCATATCTGAGTCATCAGTGAGTGACCTCCCTGACAGGCTGAAACCACAAAACGCGACTTATGAAGCCCTTGATGCAGGCTGCTCAGCGCCGGCTTCCACCGAAGCAATAAACAAGAAGGGATGAATTCATTCACATTCACACCCCCATTTTTCTACATGGTAGGAAAATAATTCCAGAGAGTAATAGTAACATAAAAATGCAGCCACATAACTTTTATAACCCTGCTTCCTCAAGTGCTTTACAATGAAATCCAGAGTCTTTGATAGATCTTGTTCTGTATCCTAAGTTCTTTTTTCGAAATTTTTAAATTTAATTTTATTACTTTTTTATACAGCAGGTTCTTATTAGTTATCCATTTTATACATATTAGTGTATACATGTCAATCCCAATCTCCCAATTCATCCCATCCCCAACCCCCACCACTGTCCCCTCTTGGTGTCCATACGTTTGTTCTCTACATCTGTGTCTCTATTTCTGCCCTGCAAACCAGTTCATCTGTACCATTTTTCTAGGTTCCACATATATGCGTTAATATACGATACTTGTTTTCTCTTTCTGACTTACTTCACTCTGTATGACAGTCTCTAGGTCCAACCACGTCTCCACAAATGGCACAATTTCCTTCCTTTTTATGGCTGAGTAGTATTCCACTGTATATATGTACCACATCTTCTTTATCCATTCGTCTGTCGATGGGCATTTAGGTTTCTTCCATGACCTGGCTATGGTAAATAGTGCTGCAATGAACATTGGGGTGCATGTGTCTTTTTGAATTATGGTTTTCTCTGGGTATGCCCAGTAGTGGGATTGCTGGGTCATATGGTAATTCTATTTTTAGTTTTTTAAGGAACCTCCATACTGTTCTCCATAGTGGCTGTATCAATTTACATTCCCACCAACAGTGCAAGAGGGTTCCCTTTTCTCCACACCCTCTCCAGCATTTGTTGTTTGTAGATTTTCTGATGATGCCCATTCTAACTGGTGTGAGGTGATACCTCATTGTAGTTCTGATTTGCATTTCTCTAATAATTAGTGATGTTGAGCAGCTTTTCATGTGCTTCTTGGCCATCTGTATGTCTTCTTTGGAGAAGTGTCTATTTAGGTCTTCTGCCCATTTTTGGATTGGGTTGTTTGTTTTTTTAATATTGAGCTGCATAAGCTGTTTATATATTTTGGAGATTAATCCTTTGTCCATTGATTTGTTTGCAAATATTTTCTACCATTCTGAGGATTGCCTTTTCGTCTTGTGTGTAGTTTCCTTAGCTTCGCAAAAGCTTTTAAGTTTCATTACGTCCCATTTGTTTATTTTTGTTTTTATTTCCATTACTCTAGGAGGTGGATCAAAAAAGATTTTGCTGTGATTTATGTCAAAGAGTGTTCTTCCTATGTTTTCCTCTAAGAGTTTTATAGTGTCCAGTCTTACATTTAGGTCTCTAATCCATTTTGAGTTTATTTTGTGTATGGTGTTAGGGAGTGTTCTAATTTCATTCTTTTACATGTAGCTGTCCAGTTTTCCCAGAACCACTTATTGAAGAGACTGGCTTTTCTCCATTGTATATCCTTGCCTCCTTTGTCATAGATTAGTTGACCATAGGTGCGTGGGTTTCTCTCTGGGCTTTCTCTCCTTTTCCATTGATCTATATTTCTGTTTTTGTGCCAGTACCATATTGTTTTGATTACTGTAGATTTGTAGTATAGTCTGAAGTCAGGGAGTCTGATTCCTCCAGCTCCATTTTTTTCCCTCAAGACTGCTTTGGCTCTTCGGGGTCTTTTGTGTCTCCATGCAAATTTTAAGATTTTTTGTTCTAGTTCTGAAAAATATGCCATTGGTAATTTGATATGGATTGCATTGAATCTGTAGATTGCTTTGGGTAGTAGAGTCATTTTCACAATGTTGATTCTTCCAATCCAAGAACATGGTATATCTCTCCAACTGTTTGTATCATCTTTAATTTCTTTCATCAGTGTCTTATAGTTTTCTGCATACAGGTCTTTTGTCTCCTAGGTAGGTTTATTCCTAGGTATTTTATTCTTTTTGTTGCAATGGTAAATGGGAGTGTTTTCTTAATTTCACTTTCAGATTTTTCATCATTAGTGTATAGGAATGCAAGAGATTTCTGTGCATTAATTTTGTATCCTGCTACTTTACCAAATTCATTGATTAGCTCTAGGACTTTTCTGGTGACATTTTTAGGATTCTCTATGTATAGTACCATGTCATCTGCAAACAGTGACAGTTTTACTTCTTCTTTTCCAATTTGTATTCCTTTTATTTCTTTTTCTTCTCTGATTGCCATAGCTAGGAATTCCAAAACTATGTTGAATAATAGTGGTGAGAGTGGACATCCTTGTCTTATTCCTAGTCTTAGAGGAAATGCTTTCAGTTTTTCACCATTGAGAATGATGTTTGCTGTGGGTTTGTAGTATATGGTCTTTATTATGTCGAGGTAGGTTCCCTCTATGTCCACTTTCTGGAGAGTTCTTATCATAAATGGGTGTTGAATTTTGTCAAAAGCTTTTTCTGCATCTATTGAGATGATCATATGGTTTTTATTCTTCAATTTGTTAATATGGTGTATCACATTGATTGATTTGCATATATTGAAGAATCCTTGCATGACTGGGATGAAACCCACTTGATCATGGTGTATGATCCTTTTAGTGTGTTGTTGGATTGTGTTTGCTAGTATTTTGATGAGGATTTTTGCATCTATATTCATCAGTGATATTTGTCTGTAATTTTCTTTTTTTGTAGTATCTTTGTCTGGTTTTGGTATCAGGGGATGGTGGCCTCATAGAATAAGTTTGGGAGTGTTCCTTCTTCTACAATTTTTTGGAAGAGTTTGAGAAGGATGAGTGTTAGCTCTTTTCTAAATGTTGGATAGAATTCACCTGTGAAGCCATCTGGTCCTGGACTTTTGTTTGTTGGAAAATTTTTAATCACAGTTTCAATTTCATTACTTGTGATTGATCTGTTCATATTTTCTATTTCTTCCTGGTTCAGTCTTGGAAGGTTATACCTTTCTAAGAATTTGTCCATTTCTTCCAGGTTGTCCATTTTATTGGCATAGAGTTGCTTGTAGTAGTCTCTTAGGATGCTTTGTATTTCTGTGGTGTCTGTTGTAACTTCTCCTTTTTCATTTCTAATTTTATTGATTTGAGTCCTCTCCCTCTTTTTCTTGATGAGTCTGGCTAATTTATCAATTTTTTTCTTCTCAAAGAACCAGTTTTCAGTTTTATTGATCTTAGCTATTGTTTTCTTTGTTTCTATTTCATTTACTTCTGCTCTGATCTTTATGACTTCTTTCCTTCTACTAACTTTGGGTTTTGTTTGTTCTTCTTTCTCTAGTTCCTTTAGGTGTAAGGTTTGATTGTTTATTTGAGGTAGGCTTGTATTACTATAAACTTGTTTCTTGAGGTAGGCTTGTTTTACTATAAACTTTTCTTGTTTCTTGAGGTAGGCTTGTATTACTATAAACTTCCCTCTTAGAACTGCTTTTGCTGCATCCCATAGGTTTTGGATCGTCGTGTTTTCATTGTCATTTGTCTCTAGGTATTTTTTGATTTCCTCTTTGATTTCTTCACTGATCTCTTGGTTATTTAGTAATGTATTTTTTAGCCTCCACGTGTTTGTGTTTTTTACGTTTTTCTTTCCCTGTAATTGATTTCTAATCTCATAGCATTGTGGTCTGAAAAGCTGCTTGATATGATTTCAATATTCTTAAATTTACTGAGGCTTGATTTGTGACCCAAGATGTGATCTATCCTGGAGAATGTTCCATGTGCACTTGAGAAGAAAGTGCAATCTGCTGTTTTTGGATGGAATGTCCTATAAATATCAATAAAATCTATCTGGTCTATTGTGTCATTTAAAGCTTGTGTTTCCTTATTAATTTTCTGCTTGGATGATCTGTCCATTGGTGTAAGTGAGGTTTTAATGTCCCCCACTATTACTGTGTTACTGTTGATTTCCTCTTTTATAGCTGTTAGCAGTTGCCTTATGTATTGAGGTGCTCGTATGTTGGGTGCATATATATTTATAATTGTTATATCTTCTTCTTGGATTGATCCCTTGATCATTATGTAGTGTCCTTCCTTGTCTCTTGTAACATTCTTTATTTTAAAGTCTATTTTATCTGATATGAGTATTGCTACTCCAGGTTTCTTTTGATTTCCATTTGCATGGAATATCTTTTTCCATCCCCTCACTTTCAGTCTGTATGTGTCCCTTGGTCTGAAGTGGGTCTCTTGTAGACAGCATATATATGGGTCTTGTTTTTGTATCCATTCAGCGAGCCTGTGTCTTTTGGTTGGAGCATTTAATCCATTCACGTTTAAGGTAATTATCGATATGTAGGTTCCTATTACCATTTTCTAACTTGTTATGAGTTTGTTTTTGGAGGTCCTTTTCTTCTCTTGTGTTTCCCACTTAGAGAAGTTCCTTTAGCATTTGTTGTAGAGCTGGTTTGGTAGTGCTTAATTCTCTTAGCTTTTGCTTGTCTGTAAAGCTTGTAATTTCTCTGTTGAATCTGAATGAGATCCTTGCCGGGTAGAGTAATCTTGGTTGTAGGTTCTTCCCTTTCATCACTTTAAATATATTGTGCCACTCCCTTCTGGCTTGTAGAGTTTCTGCTGAGAAATCAGCTGTTAACCTTATGGGAGTTCCCTTGTATGTTATTTGTTGTTTTTCCCTTGTTTCTTTCAATAATTTTTCTTTGTCTTTAATTTTTGTTAATTTGATTACTATGTGTCTTGGTGTGTTTCTGCTTGTGTTTATCCTGCCTGGGACTCTCTGCACTTCCTGGACTTGGGTGGCTATTTCCTTTCCCATGTTAAAGAAGTTTTCGACTATAATCTCATCAAATATTTTCTAGGGTCCTTTCTCTCACTCTTCTCCTTCCGGGAACCCTATAATGCTAATGTTATTGTGTTTAATGTTGTCCTAGAGGTCTCTTAGGCTGTCTTCATTTCTTTTCATTCTTTTTTCTTTATTCTGTTCCATGGCAGTGAATTCCACCATTCTGTCTTCCAGGTCACTTATCCGTTCTTCTGCCTCAGTTATTCTGCTATTGATTCCCTCTAGTGTATTTTTCATTTCAGTTATTGTATTGTTCACCTCTGTTTGTTCTGTAATTCTTCTAGGTGTTTGTTCTTTAATTCTTCTAGGTCTTTGTTAAACATTTCTTGCATCTTTTCGATCTTTGCCTCCATTCTTTTTCCGAGGTCCTGGATCATCTTCACTATCATTATTCTGAATTCTTTTTTCTGGAAGGTTGCCTATCTCCACTTCACTTAGTTGTTTTTCTGGGGTTTTATCTGTTCCTTCATCTGGTACATAGCTCTCTGCCTTTTCATCTTGTCTATTTTTCTGTGAATGTGGTTTGTGTTCCACAGGCTGCAGGATTGTAGTTCTTCTTCCTTCTGTTGTTTGCCCTCTGGTGGATGAGTCTGTCTAAGAGGCTTGTGCAATTTTCCTGGTGGGAGGGACTGGTGGTGGATAGAGCTGGGTGTTGCTCTAGTGGGCAGAGCTCAGTAAAACTTTAATCCGATTGTCTGTTGATGGGTGTGGCTGGGTTCCCTCCCGGTTGGTTGTTTGGCTTGAGGCGATCCAACACTGGAGCGTACCTGGCTCTTTGGTGGGGCTAATGGTGGACTCTGGGATGGCTCACGCCAAGGAGTACTTCCCAGAACTTCTGCTGCCAGTGTCCTTGTCCCCACGGTGAGCCACAGCCACCCCCCGCCTCTGCAGGAGACCCTCCAACACTAGCAGGTAGGTCTGGTTCAGTCTCCTGTGGGGTCACTACTCCTTCCCCTGGGTCCCGATGCACACACTACTTTGTGTGTGCCCTCCAAGAGTGGAGTCTCTGTTTCCCCCAGTCCTGTCGAAGTCCTGCAGTCAAATCCCACTAGGCTTCAAAGTCTGATTCTCTAGGAATTCCTCCTCCCATTGCTGAACCCCCAGGTTGGGAAGCCTGATGTGGGGCTCAGAATCTTCACTCCAGTGGGTGGACTTCTGTGGTATAATTATTCTCCAGTTTGTGAGTCACCCACCCAGCAGTTATACAATTTGATTTTATTGTGATTGTGCCCATCCTACCATCTCATTGTGGCTTCTCCTTTGTCTTTGGATGTGGGGTATCTTTTTTGGTGAGTTCCAGTGTCTTCCTGTCAATGATTGTTCAGCAGTTAGTTGTGATTCCGGTCGGTGCTCTCGCAAGAGGGAGTGAGCGCACGTCCTTCTACTCTGCCATCTTGAACAAATCTGTATCCTAAGTTCTTAATGATTACAACTTGACATAGTTTTAGTTAGAAAACTTGGCTTTTTAAAATATGAATTTAATGTCTTTTCATTAGCAGACCTCACCTGGGTGAGGTGAGGAGGACCATGTTTGCTGTTAACCTGCCTTACCTTTCTGGGTCCAGGGAGCTTCCTGGGATGAGGAGGGAGGAAAATACAGACCCTTGTTTTCAGGTGGATGTCGTTCTGTGTAGAGAGAATTTATTTATTTTGTGTCACTTAAGAGCATTGGTTCTCCTGTGTTTCTTCTCAATAATAAGATCTAATATTTATTTATTGCTAGATGATTCACCTAGATCATTGCATTTATTTCTTAAAACAACCTTGTGATATTTGTATTAATATCATTGGCCTCATGGTGAAACCAAAGCTGATGGGGTAAAGACAGAAGTCATGCTCATAAGGGATAAATGACTTATTTGAATGCTGGCCAATGAACCATAGAGCCTATGGGGTTTTTTGTTTTTTGTTTTTCATTCACTTAGCAAGGCATGAAAAATGGGTGCATCAGCAGAGGGGCTGTTGAATACCTGTATTCATTAAGCCTATTACTTAGTATATTATCATCCTCATTTTACACATAAGAAATAGATATGTTAACTTGTTCAAAGACCACATGGCTAACAAGAGTCAGAGCTCAGATTTGAACCCAGGAAACCGCACCTTAGAGTTTGTGCCCTTGGCCACTGTACATAATACCAGGTCAAGGAGCTTGAACTTCATTCTGAGGTTGGTGAAGTGGTCTGGTAAGCAGAATAATGACCACCCAAACATGTCCATGTCCTAATTCCCAGGACCTGTGCTAAGTATGGCACAGGGGAATTAATGCTTCAGAGGGAATGAAGGTTACTAATCAGCTGACTGTAAGATGAGGAGATTACCTTGGATCATCCAAGTGGGCCTAACATAATGATAAAGGTTCTGAAAAGTGGCAGAGGGAAGCAGCAAAGGATGTCAGAGTGAGGCAGAGAAGGACTCAACCTGCTGTTGCTGAAGATAAAGGAAGGGGCTACAAGCCAAGGAATGCAGATGACTTCTAGAAGGTGGAAAAGGTGAGGAAATGGTTTCTTCCCTAGAGCCTCCATAAAGGAATACAACCTTGCTGACATCTTGATTTTAGCCCAGTGAGTCCTGTGTCAGACTTCTAACCTACAGAACTGTAAGATAATAGATTTGTATTGTTTTATGCCACATAATTTGTGGTAATTTGTTAAAGCAGCAACAGTAAACTCATATAAGTGGCATTGAAGGATTTTCCTCAGAGTTTGGGCACAATCAGATTTGCTGTCTTTGTGAGGCCCCTGTGTTGGCCATGTAGAGTCTGGATTATTAAGGGGTAAGGCTGAAGGCAGAGAGATGAGTTAGGAGGCTTGCAAAGGCAAAGGCAACAGAGGTTTGGAGTCCACCATACACCAGCGGATGTAGTTTTGTTTGTTCTTCAAAGCATCCGTGAAATGAATGTTGTGAAGTTGAAGAGAAGGAGCCAGAGCTGAGCACATCTTTAAAATGTAGGATAAAGAGTAGATACTTGTTGGAGCTAGGTGTCAGAGCAAGTAGGAGAAGGGATGGATGTTGGCCTGTAGGATGGAAGGGATGTGTTGGTAGGGAGAGTGTCACACTCTTTCTGATGGTATTTGGGAACAAAATGGTGGTTGTGGTGGCAATGGTTGAGATGATGACAATGGTGGGGGTGATATTTGGGCAAGGCAGAAGGAAATGCAGCCATCCTGGCCTGATGTCTTCTCTCTCTCTCTGTGGAGGAGGGGAGTTCATCAATTGAAAGCAAGTGAGGTAAGTTTCAAAATAGCCCCTGTGCAGAATGGGGTGGGGGCAGGCTGGTGAGGTCAAAGCCTTACCCTTTACGGCACCACGTTTTACAGTTGTGTCCTATATCTCTTCCACCCACCAAATGCTCAGCAGCCCTGGAGTAGGAGCACAGATGGGCATGTTAAGGGGTGGGGATTTGGAAGAGAGAAGGGAGTGAGAGTTTTTACTCCCCTTTTTAGTGGAGGAGTGATTTTTATACAGGAAAGAAGGAAAGGCTTTATTATCTTGTCTGAGGCTGATTTCGCAGATTCCCAGCAAGCACAACCATCCCACAATTCTCTACAAAAGAACTGTTGGGACTCTAGAGGTACATGGTCTCTCAGCTACCTTTGCCTACCTTCCAGGTTCCCAAACAGAGCGCCTGGGCCTGAATGGGCACAATGGGATGGTAAGACTTTTTTTCCCCCATAGATCACATGGATATTCTGTGCTCTGTCAAGATTTGCTGACACTTTGAGGTGTGTCTGCTTTTGGTCCTCTGGGAGGCAAAGGTGCCAAACCACAGACGAGGTATAGGGAAGGCACACACTCCCGCTATGTCTGGAGGAAGAAGGCCCTGGAACCTTCTGGCAACAAAGAGAAGGAATAAGCAGAACTAGTGCCATCTTATGTAAGGCAAAGTGGGGGAGATAAGAAGACATAGCATTCAATCCAAAAAGTTCCCTGAGGGCTGGTAAACCTCTTTGGGAGGGAGATCCTACAAAGAATGCACAGCTTGCTAGGTTTAGAGTTCTGTTTAATATCAAAGGAAACCTTTCTCATCTTTAAAAAGAATTTAAAAAGAGAGCCTGTAATCCCCAGTGCCTCAGATTTATGTTTTCCAAATGTGGACCTCTATTTCTCTATGTGCTCGATATCTTTTTAATGGGCTACAAATATTTGAAATGTGTAAACACCATGGGAGGATGAGTATTTTAAGTGTATAGGGATGTGGCTGGATTAAGAAAACTAGGATGTCATTATGGAAGCAGAAAGCATGAGATGAGATGTCCCAGCAGTCTGAATTGCTGGACTGGAGCACACCCTTAGGGCAGATGAAATGGAAACATTCTTGCATTTGAACTTTCAAAAATGTCACCTGGACAAAAGCATGCAGCACCTTTCTTATTGGAGACATGCTGTCTTTGGACTTTATCCTTTCTCTGGGGAGAGAGGGGATCGTGTTGCTTTTCCTTCTGTACTGACCTACCTTCCCAGAGGAAGCGGGGTCAAGTGTGTCTTGGAAACGCTCTGGTGGGTGATTCTGATATACTCTTCTCTTCCTCCACCCTAATCCTTCCCTGATGGGAATTAACAGATTCAAAGCCAAATACTGACATGATCAGAAAAGATTGCTTATTCTAAATACAGTGATGTGTTTCCAGGCAAAATAATCTCCAGAGTCTTTTCTGTGGTTTTCCTTAATGGACTCCCTTGACCAGACACACCAAAACCAGAGATCTTCCATTTCCCCAGGTGCAGAATGGGAGGAGGATATACTGCAGGATGTTTTGGTAAAGATTAAATGAGATATTAATGCAGGTGAATCACTTGCACATGGAGAGCCCTCAATAAATGTCAATTCCCTTCCTCATAGCATCAGTTGATGATGAATTATTTCTTTTGTTTCCTAATGCTTATTTATGTTTTCATGCATTTATGGACATATTAGAGAATTTAGAATTGAATGGAGGCCCATGGGTCTAAGCTGTAGGTGTTTTGTTTGCTTGTTCTTGGTTATTGAGTCCCCTTTGGTAAGTGTCAGGATGGCATAGTGGTGAGAATATGGCCTGGGATCAGATTGGCTGGATTTGAGTCCAGGCTTCACCCTTTTAAACTGCACCATCCTGGGCAAGTCTCTTAACTTCTTTGTGCCTCTATTTCCTTATTACAAAGTTGAGGAGGGGAGATAAGATAATAATAGTACCTGCCCATGAGGTTGTTCTGCAGATTAAATGATTATATGTATATATATATATATATATATATATATATATATACATATATACATATGTTTGCCCTGTGTGCAAACCAGGGCCTGGCATCAAGTAAGATCTGTAAAACTACTGATTGTTGTTACTGGTTTTTGGTCAATACATATAAGGCATTTATAATGGTGTTCAATAAATGTTAGCTCTTGTTTTATTATTATTGGTCTATAAAACATGGTCAAAGATTTCTGATCCATGAACCTAAATTACAGCCTCTTGAAAATAATTTCAGATTTAGAATGATTCCTAGGGCTGGAACTAGGAATTATTAGCAGTAGTTAAGGTGGCAACAAAAGTCAGTCTTTTGGTGGTGGCATGGCTGGCTGGGACTTTAAGGCCTTATCCAAGATCCCCATGAATAGCAGAGGGTTATCTGTTTCTTAAATACCATACACTACATTTTCACACTGATGAGCAATGAACCCAACTGTGCCCACAGACACAAGTAAAAATAAACAAATTTGTTGCCAAACATTTAAATACGGGCTATTTCACATAAAACTCTGGACATTCTGCCTCTTAAACAATTGGAGGATCTACAACTCTGGGCTTGCTCTCTTACATGGCAACATCTGCTTCAACTGTGTAGAATTGCCCATTTTAGCTTGTTCATTCTCTTTTTATTTTTTCCACCGTCCCCACCACTCCATAATGTATTACATCTGGCCCCTTTCACTCATCAGTCTTACTGCCAAACTCAGTAGACCTCTGAATTTGCAACTCCTACTGTAAACTGATATAAGAGAATTGCTGAGGTACAGGGCAGAGGGTATGTTTCCATCATATTGAAAAGACTTACATCTTTCCACCATAATGTGGAAAGAGATAAAGTTCATCCAGTCTTGATTTATGACATGTTCCCTCAGCATACAAATGGGTCACTTCACATAAACTATCATTGGTGTCTCTACTAAGTAGAGTCAGTTCCTACACCTCAGGTGTGCCACATTGATGTCAATCCCTGGCAGTTACTACCAGAAAATGTTCACTGTAGTTGGAAGCCATCAAGAAGTGGTACCGGGCTTCCCTGGTGGTGCAGTGGTTGAGAGTCTGCCTGCTGATGCGAGGAGCGCGGGTTCAAGCCCTGGCCTGGGAGGATCCCACATGCCGCGGAGCAACTAGGCCCGTGAGCCACAACTACTGGGCCTGCGCGTCTGGAGCCTGTGCTCCGCAACAAGAGAGGCCATGACAGTGAGAGGCCCGTGCACCGCGATGAGGAGTGGCCCCCGCTTGCCGCAACTGGAGGAAGCCCTCGCACAGAAACGAAGACCCAACACAGCCAAAATAAAATAAAATAAAATAAATAATAATTAAAGGTGCTAATAATTAAAAAAAAAAAAAAAAAAGAAGTGGTACCAAAAAGAGTAGCCTAGATTAGCGTGGTATTTCCAGAGTCACACAAAACATGTTTGAACACAGGTATTCTTGGTAATTATGGCTTTGTAATATAATTCTTCTGGAAATAATAGTTTTCTTGAATACCAGAGGAAAAAACCAGACATTTGGATCCTACAGTAGGGACATCTTTAGAAGTTGGACATTTGAGTACTTGGGTATCAAGTCTCCATTTCTGGAATTGGAAGCAGGAAGGCTGAAGAAGTGATGAGATGATCTTTGGCATTTCCAGGAGGACAGGGAATATATTTTAAATCTTACGTGTAGTTGTGTTTACTCCTCCCAACCCATCACTCTGGTCTTGGCACTTCCTTTTGAAATAAGTCATGAAATAAAAGGGTATTTCTGTTGTTCAAATTACAGTTGTTCTGAAGGAAATGTCCTATAATTTAGATTAATCAGAGGCCCAGATGTATGTGTCAAGTGTGCCTAGGTGGAAGATGTATTTTTCAGAAGTAGGTCATGTTTCAATCAGTGTTGGAATGAAAATGCTTCTCCTTTGCTTGCCAACATGGGAGAGGATTCAGGAAATCCATGTGTCCTCAAGGCTTTCTGGACCAAGTAGAAGACCATTATTGTCAGAGTGTACAGCTCCGCCTTGCATCATGCACTGCAAATTGCAAGACATGCTTCTTTAACAGCAGAGCTGTATGTTAATGTAACTGTCACATTAAATATTTGCTGCTGTGACTCAGTTAATGACTGTCATAAAAGTGTGACAGTATCTGGCATTTTAAGTGTTTGTGGTGCCTAATGTACAGCCTGCTACTGTAAATAGGCCACACATTTAGAACTAATTACATGCAAGCTATGATAGCAGGTTTATGTTTTACAACTATCTGAGCTGTGATCAGCACTTGTAATCACAAAGTAAGGAAAAAATAGGCAGTGACAGCAACACCTTCATGTTGAAAGCAAATTCTTGTTCTGAAGTGTTATGAAGTATTACGTGTTTTCCAATAGAAAGTGAATACGATTAATCAGAAGCAGATATAATTATGAAATACCCTGAATCTGGTTTATAAACTGTATTTTTACATCCACACACATTTTTTTTTCTTTAAAGCTTTATCCAGTCCAGTAAACACCCCAAATTGTATTATTTTTGAAGCAATATTTTTTTTTTAACTTCAGAGCATCAAGGAAAGGAAATTTGCTCTCTGTTTGAGTCTCAGTGATGTGTTACTTTTTGTTTGTGAGTTTTGGTTGAAGCAGAGTTAACAAATTGGTTAAAACATAAAAGAGGCTGATAATGTTTGGCTCCTCCTAGCTCAGGAACACCTCTTATTTGCCCTGCCATCCTGACCATTTTCCAAAGCTATCCTTCATGTCTGAAACAAGAAGATAGAGATTTCCGGAAAGTGGTTATAGACTAGGGAGTCTAAATCTGGACTTGATGGACTCCTTAGGGTCCATGGATGGGGTTGGGGGCAAGAGGAAAGAATAAACCTCCCTCAAATGCATGCAAAATTTTATAGGTATTTTTTTTCTGGAGAGAGAATCCAGAATTTTCTTCAGTGCTTAGGAAGGAATATTAAGTTTCAGAATAGGCAAATCTATAGAGAAAGAAAGCAGATTGGTGGTGGCCGGGGGCGGGGGTGGTAGTGGAAGAAAGAATCAGGAATGACTGCTTAATGGGTACAAGTTCCCTGTTGGGGTGAAAAAAATATTCTGGAACTAGATAGAGGTGATGGTCGCACAACATTGCGAATATGTTTAATGTTACTGAATTAAACATTTTTAAATGGTTAAATTGGTCAATTAAATTTGACTTTATGTATATTTTACCACAGTTTTAAAAAATTATTATAACATACATCAAGAAGTAGGAGAAAAAAGAAGGAATACTAAGTATCACAAATTTACAGTTTGCCTAGAACACAGGAAGTAATGAAGAAGTGGTTCTTGAGAGAGCACCTGGGTGTCTGCAGTCTTGAGGATGCCAAGACAAAGGGGCTTATGACAGTCGAGCAGGACTCCCTGGGACAATTGCTGCCAATTTTTAGAAAGCCCCAGAAAAGCCTACCTGCTAGGGTCCTTCTGAGAGCGCTGGAATGGGCTCTATATCCCTTTTCTCAAGCCCAGGGCTGAGAATGATGGAGGCGACGGCTCCTACAGCAGCTGATTCTCACTCTCTTTTTTGGTCCACTGTTAACCTGGGAGACCGGAGCTCTCCTGGCTCTGCAGAAAATCTCTTTCCAATCCAGTGGAGGTTGGAGAGCTGACTACGCTGGGCCACTCTTGGGGCTCAGGCACATGGAGACTGATTCCACATGGTGGGGCTTGGGACTGAGGGAAAAGAGATTGGTCCAGGAGTCAGGCCGGGGGCTTGGAGACAAGGCTGCTGCCTGCTTGACCAAAGATGGTGACAAACGCCAGGCAACCTGAGGAGGATTGAGTGGGGGCTCTGAATGTCTTGTGGGTCCTGGAATCCACATTCCTTTCTTTCTGCATCTCTTTTCCTTTCCCGTCGCTACTTCCTGTGGAGACTCCAGGGCTGAATGCAAAGTCTCAATACCAGCGAATTCCCTGCTCTCCCTTCTCTGCTCTGCTTTTCTTGATTCTTTTAATAACTAGATACCCCTTCCCTCTGACTTTCTGTCCTTTCCTCTATTTCCTATTTTTGTTCTCTCTTATTAATATCTGGAGCTCGGCCTCCTCTTATCTTTTGGTTCTCCTTATCTTTTTATTACCAAATGCAGTTCTTATTTCTGGTGCATTCTCTCTTTCATTCTCTCTTTCTCTCTCTTTCCCCTTCTCTCCCTCCCATGCCTCCTTCCCCACCCTCTTTGTTTCTTTTTGTGCTTTTCACTCATAAGAGAGAGCAGGTGGAATGGGTAACCTCGGGGGTCTTTGCTCTTTTAAAATGATCTGAGACTTTTGAGCACAGAGCATCCTTACTTAATTAAGCATAATGCCTAAAGTATCCCAGGGGTGATGAGAAGGGAATGGTTTTTGGTCTATGGAAGCCCCACCTGGGATAGAGCCAACCTCCCCCTGCCCTCACCCCACCGTCTTGTGAAACAGACAGTACAGCTAACGTCCACACTGGCTCAGCTCCAGCCAGAGTTCTGACTCAGGGTGATTCCGGGTGGCACATGGATTCCCTGGGACCATCACTGGGAACCCAGAGGTGGACTTTATTGCTTGGCTGCCTTTACACAAGTCAAAGAGCAACATTCTTTTTGAGTCTGAACTCTTCCACTTGGCATTTCTACTGAAAGATAAGTTGTATCTTGAAGAGATTTGTGGGGAGTTGTAGCTCTCTAACTCAGCCTAGTTCCTAACTAGATTTTTAGCTAAATTCAAGCCCATTTCTCCCACCTAACTCCTTCTGACTTAACCTTTGCTCCTCAAAGAGAGTCTCACAGTTTCTTTGCACCTTTGCTACTGGTCTCTCCTGTCTCATCTTGTCACTCTTCACTGCCACCTCCTCCATGAGTCCTTCTCAAACCCTCAGGGGGATGGCTGTCTCCCTCAGGCTCCATGCTTTCATAGACACTTACCTGTGTTTCTGATACGTAGTTATCATAGCCTATCTTGAAGTATAGCCAGGTATATACCTCAGGAGACAGAAACGTGAAGGCAGAAACAATGTATTTTTTATCTTCCCTGTGTCCAGAACCATACCTTAGTAAATGGTCATTAAATTGACTTGCAGAGTGGTCAGTGAGAACATTTATCCATAATCTTCAGCTTATTTTTTCATGCCCAGTGAAGATTGCCTTTGATAAGTTTAATTTTGTTCACAACAAGCATTAGCATAGCCGTTTTACGCTGTGGGTTTTGATCCTTCCATTAACCCTGTAAGGGGGTGGATTACTTTCATCTCATAGAGGAGGCTGAATTCTCATCACAGCACCAGAACTCTAATCTTGGCCACTGGTCCCCAAAGCTGCTGCCCTTTCCACTTTATCCTGAGGCATATTCTGATGGTCTGCAATTCCCTGCAGCCGCTGTGCTCTCTGTGATTCTCAGCCACGTCACCTTCTCCCAGGAGGATGACACAGATGAGATGTGCGCCTTGCTTGGTCCTTTTCTGGGGGAGCAGAACTCACCAGTCCCTTTGTCTAAGGCTCCGGGGTGGGGTGCCCAGTGCTCTCTCTGGCTGAGACAGCGTCACAACCGCTTACTCGGAAAGATCACAGCCCTTGTTTGCATACAGTTCCCACTCTCAGCCTGCTTTGGGGCAGAGCCTGCTGTGATCTGTGTGCAGGCCTGGGAGGTTATGGCCCTAATTGATTCATGCATAACAATCTGAATTTCCTTTTCATTTGGAGAAGAGCGTAATCATTTCAAAACTTTCAAAATGTTGAAATTCTTAAAACTCCAATCGAATCTTACTGTCATTAAGTCTGGTCAGGGTGGTCTACAGATAGTGCTGAAACAAACAATAATGAAAAAATGTTTCCTTTAAATTACTGACAATGATTTCTGTTAGTAGAGGGGTTCCTGTCATCAGGCAAGATTTTAGAAAAAAAAACTTATAATAAGCAGTGGAGTGTCAACAAACTCTTCATCAGGATCCGGTTTTTGTTACATGAATACATCGCCTTACTAATCCACCCCATTCTATGGAAATGTCATGTAAATTGAAGGAAAATAAAGAGTGTGAGGGAGACCATGGATATGAAAGCACTTTGTAAACAGCAATGGGCTTTATAAATGTGACATATTATTATAGCTTGACTTCTGCAATTCCCTTCCCCATGGTTATAAAGTATTAGAGGTCCCCTGACTCCTGTCAGACGCCTTTTAAATGATCTTTAAGCCTATTCCTAAAGGCAGGACAATGATACTGGCAGGAAAAGTGCTTAATAATTTGTTTATGGTAAAATGCTATCCTAATTAGTAGATCTCATTAATTTCAATAAGGCATCACTCCACCAGCTCTTTCTCTCTCTCCCCGCAGTCAATCAGCCAGCAAGCCCTATTGGCTTTGCCAGTGAGATCTATCTCTTACTTATTTGCTTTGTCCCCACTGCCGCTACCTGAGTTTGTGACATCTTGTGCCACACCTGGACAGCAGCAACTCACGCCCACCTAAAATCCACCCTCCATGGGGCCACAGGGATCTTTTAGAAGCAAATCATGGTAGGTCCCCCTCAGCTTCAAACCCTGCAGTCGGTTCCTTGGCACATCCTGCAAGACCCTACAAGGTCCAGCCTTGCTTGCTCTCAACTTGTACCGTCTCAATCTCCCACACTGGCCTTATTTTTCCGTCCTTTAAATGCCCGAAGCTTCTTTCTGCCTCAGGCTTGGTCTCTGCCCACCACCCCTAGCCTCCCTTACCTTAGTTCCTTTCAGCTCTTGCTTTCTGACATTATCTTATGTATGTGATTATTTATTTATTTGTCACCTTTCCTTTTCAAATCTATGTTCCATGAGGGCAGGGACTATCTCTGCATTGTTCTTTGCTGTTTCCCCAGAGCCTGGCACAGAAGAGACTCTCATTCATCTGCTGAGTAAATGAGTGTTAATTAAAGGCAGAAACTATTGACTAGGGGGAAAATAAAAGAAAAAGAAGGACTCTTCCAATAAGGTGATTTGGTGTATGCTGACAGTATGTGAAAGCAACTAGTAAAATTCAATTCAATGGAGAAAAATATGTCAAAATAACTATTTTTCACTAATACAAATGACTGTTTTTCGCCAGTTCCTGGTTAATTCAGTTATAGAAGTAATTTATGATTGACAAAGTATCAGAAAGTGCTGTAGAATCCCATGGCTATCCGTATCTTTTGGTTATATAAGCCAGAACTGTTTACCATTCTTGAAATCCTCTATTCTCATTCAAATTTTACAATGGAAACAACTACAGAATACAGATCACGTACTTTTCCAGAAAATAACTGTTTTGGGGAAAATTCATAATGCCCAATCTGAAAGTTTTGAGATTATGATCTTATTCTTTTCATATGTCTTATTCATTCCTTTTAGTGTGTATCATCTCATGGTAAAGTGTGTTCATTCACAAATATTTTTGTGCACCTTCTGTGTACCAGGCTCTTGCCTTGGCACTGGATGGCCTGAGGCAACCAGATAACATCCCTGCTCTGGAAAAGGCTGGCTAACAATTTCCCTCTGTAGGAATTTAGGATGAATACATTTGCCACGTGCTTCCAGTGCTGTCACCTCCGTGGAATTTCAAGAAAGCCAGGAAGTGATGGTAGGGTAGCCTGGAGATTCCAAGAAAAGCCCTGTGTCCTGATGAAGACCCAGAGGGTGTTTGTGTAAAAGAAAGGCAGACTAGGTCAAACGTTTTTAAAATGAACTTCATAGTTAGGCCATGACAACTGTCATGCTCCCGAAAAACCCTGCCAAGAGAGAGAAACTTTGGGCATTCACAGTCTTTTCAAACTCACTGGGCTCCATGTCTAAATCCAGATTTGGGCTTTTCAGCATTGGTATCTAGTCACTGCTAAAGGAACGCCTCATGGAAAGATAAATGAGCTTATAGGGTTTGGGATTAGACAGCAAATAACTGGAACTAAATTGTATTTTGTTGAATTTCGAAATGGCTCAGAAACAATTAGACCATATTTTCCTCAAAATTAACATCAGTAAAAAAGATTAATCAGGGGCTTCCCTGGTGGCGCAGTGGTTGAGAATCTGCCTGCCAATGCAGGGGACACGGGTTCGAGCCCTGGTCTGGGAAGATCCCACATGCCGCGGAGCAACTAGGCCCGTGAGCCACAACTACTGAGCCTGCGCGTCTGGAGCCTGTGCTCCGCAACAAGAGAGGCCGCGATAGTGAGAGGCCAGCGCACTGCGATGAAGAGTGGCCCCCACTTGCCGCAACTAGAGGAAGCCCTAGCACAGAAACGAAGACCCAACACAGCCAAAAATAAATATAAAAAAAATAAATTAATTAAAAAAAGATTAATCAAAATAAATCCCTCCTGGGCAAAAAAAACCAAAAAACCAAAAACAAAATTGTAAACTGGGATTTGCTCTAACCAGACTTCCAAATCTTCCATACTTGGTTGACAAAGACATAAACTTGGGAGTGTTGGCAGGTTTTAAACCTTTAAGATTATTACGAAATCAGAGCTCCAAGCTTTAGAAATGTTTAAAGAAGAGGCTTTTTTCTTGACATTTCTAATTTTTGCTAAGTATTGAAATATACCACCCATATAATAATTATAGGTCATAGAATTTCAGAGCTGGAAGGAACACTGGAGACAATTTAGTCTAGTCCATGCCTTTCTACAGAGGTGAAAAGTGAGACTCGGTGAGGCAAACGGACTTGCTCAAAGCTAAGCGTGAGCCTGAGGCAGAGCTGGGACCTGAGTTTTTTTAATCTTATGGAAATGCCCAATATTGGACAGGTCCAGTCTCACTTTCCTATTTATGGAGCTCTGTAAAGTCCCTGGAATTCTGGTGTAAGAAAAATATGAGATTCTGATGGTCAGACAAGACAATCATTATGATCACAGTCTTGCATTTTGCCTCTGAGGAGTGACTGTTCAGAGGTACTGGGCACAGAGGATGCCCATTAAAAATGGAGTGTAAAGAAGATTTAGGGAGCCAAAACCAGGCAGAAGCAGCGTGCGGCATGAACACACTGTGGTCGGGGACCCATTCCTTTGCTCTGATGTTCCTTCACCCAGCCGATGCCAACTGTATTCATGGTTGAGTTTTGAAGCCCACACTCCCCCCATTACTGCAGGCGAGGCAGCCCACAGCCCAGAGCAGAGGTGGCCAAATTAGTGAAGTTATCTCTGTGAATGTCTCCTTTCATGAGAAGGGTGTGTCCTTTCAGGACCCCCTAGTTTCCTATTTCATTGCACATTCCTGACACTAGGAGCTAAGTTACTAAACCATAAGAATGGAAAGCAGAGGAAGAGCGCTTTCCATTACTGTGGGGCTGCCTCAAGCTCTTTGATGCGTGTTAATCATCAGCTTTCTTTGAATGCCAAAGTCACGCCACACAAATAGAAAGAAGGACCCTGCACACCTTTAATTCAAAATGACACTTCTTTCTTTCTTTTTCATCTTTTTTTAAATATAGGAAGGTGCAGATACAAATTCCTGTGGCCTATGCCCACCCCGTTACCCCCTTAGATGGCAACTGTGTCCAGCCAGGGAGGGGTATGGATATAAATGAGAATTTAAAAGGTACCAAGTGAGGAGGAATTTTGGCAGGGAAGAATCAGAAAGTGTTGTCTGAGTGGTGACGGTCTGACTCGGCCCTTTGAAAATACTTAGGAGTTACCTAGTTGCAACCAAAGTTTTGTCTTTTCACACTGTTTTAACTATTGAGGTAAATGGTCATCTTTCTTCTCCCATCCTCAACACACCACACAGCTTACAATAATATTTCCTGAGGCTGTGAACTCCTCAGTTTTTACAACCCAAGAAGAAGTTTAGCTAGCTGGTAGTTGGAAGACAGATCTACAGGGAGTAAATAGCATTGGTAATCAGTAGGCCATATCCCCTTCCAGCTACTTTTCACCCACGCCTGGGAAAAAAAAAAAAAATTTAAATTTCCCTTGGAGACACTGTTAAATTATATTTTATTAATTAGTGTCCACTTAAATTTGAATCCATACCCAGGAAAACTAGTTTTGCTCTTAAGTAACACCAATACGTAATGATAATAATAAAACAATAATATATAAAAAGTGCTTACATTTATTGGCTTATATATTGCCTTATATATACCTTCCAGAATACTTTATTAATCAATTTTTTTTTGATGACAACATGGAGCTCAGTCATTTTCATAATATTCTGAACTGATGATGAAAACATTCACATTCAAAAGTATGTACTGAGTACTAATTACTGATGATACCAACAAGACTGAACTCACTTGCCTTAAGTGAATAACCACAAAAGAAGTTTCTATTTTCGATGAAGTTTATCTGTTCAACATTTTCCACTTTGTGCTCAAAAGAGAGCGAGCAAAGCCATTTGGGTGTCCGTGTGTAGCTGGAGGATACAGATTCCACTTGTGGAATTGGTCAAGATCAGAGAACGTCTTCCTTTCCTGCGGCTTAGAAACTGAGTTGTTAATATAGTTATGCTGTCTGGCATTTAGATCATGAATTTTGCACAGATCCACATCAAGGAGAAAAGAGGCCCTTTCTATGTTAGATTTGCAGAATAACTTCAGATGTTTTGACTGGAGAGCTACAGAACAGAATGAAAACAGTACAAGTCGTGATCTCCTTTGTTGCCTTCCAGAATCCACCAGGCTCTGTTATTGTTAGTTTTCTATTAGAATAGCATGCTGTGGTCCTTACACAATGTGGTTTGGCTTTATTATTCCCTTTAAGATCGTGTTAATATTTAGTTGACTTTATATTTTGGGAGACCCAGTAATATCTCCTACCAGCATCTTCTATCTAAACTAGAAAGAAAGAGTTGGTGGGAATGACCTTCTTTTTTAAAGAAAAATGGGAATTATTTCATATAAATTTTTTTTTCATAGAAATGCATGTACATAACCACGGGCAAAGAGTTTTGAGTTTTTTCCTTGCAAGCCCATCCTCACTGTCTGTGAGAGCATCAGAAGTGTCTTAGGACACTTGCTCTACGGGATCACCATGGCACCCACACATCCTTTTAACAAGGGATGCTATACACCCTCTGAAAACTTGTGAGGTTGAGCTACCATCAGCCCCCTCCAGTGAAGTACTCTGGACAGAGCACCTGCAGGCTTGTTGGAAGAAGGATATAGAGTGGGATAGAGGATGACTTTTGTTCTTCACTGATTTCCTTCATCTCTTCTTGACTACACGGAAGTCCTGTCCCTGAGGAAGCCCATGTTGCATGCCCAAATGCATCCAGGGAGTCACTTACCTCTAATTTTTCCAGAGAATCTCTTTTCTGGAGTTAATTTTAGCTGTTTCCAGGGATTTATTTGAAAGTCAATATTACTCAAATTTTTCAGATTGTGTGATGATGGCCAGGGAGGTGGTGAGTAGGGTAGAATATGCTTGTATCAGCCAACATCACTGACTTGGAGAGCCACAAAGAGCCCTTCTCCAGATTTTCTACTTTTACTGAAATTAAAAGTTTACTTGGGGACTTCCCTGGTGGCTCAGTGGTTAAGAATCCACCTGTCAATGCAGGGGACACGGGTTTGATCCCTGGTCTGGGAAGATCCCACATGCCATGGAGCAACTAAGCCCATGCGCCACAACTACTGAGCCTGAGCTCTAGAGCCCGCGAGCCACAACTACTGAGCCTGCGTGCTGCAACTACTGAAGCCCGCTCCCCTAGAGCCGGTGCTCCGCAACAAGAGAAGCCACCGCAATGAAAAGCCCGCGCACTGCAACGAAGAGTAGCCCCCGCTCACTGCAACTAGAGAAAGCCCACTTGCAGCAACAAAGACCCAATGCAGCTGCAAATAAATGAATACATTTATAAAAAAAAAAAAGTTTACTTGTCCAAGCTGTGCAATGATGGGGCCCTCAGATGGCTCTTCCCCCCATCTCACCCCACCTGAAGAGTAGCATCACCAGAAAATTGGCCGTGATGGCCCAGGGCATTCCCTTAAAGCTAGCCTTCCTTCTTTGTGCACACTCAGAAGATGGGCAGTGCCAACAGTCTGTTTCTTCCCTCATATCACGGCCCCCCCTTTTTTTTGGTGAAGTGGTCTTCCTGCTGTTCTTTACCAGTATTGCTTGTGTGAACATTATTGGAGTGTATTCATATGTGGTTGTTCTGTTTAGGCCTCACCCTGTGAGTAGGGAGCAGCTTGTCCTCTGAAGGACGTGGTCATCTGGGTTTCAGTCCCAGGAAAGGGGCCTTGTCTGAGACTGGACACCAGACACTGGATAACACTGCTCCTGTATTTGCTCTCTGAGGTTTCCTCTTTTAGCTGCTGAAATATTTTGGAATGTGTTCTGGGATGGTAGGTACCAAGATGGCATCCACCACAAGGTGGCAGACACAGGGTTAGGGTGAGATGGGTCCTGAACCCAAGACAATAGGCCATATTTTACAAGCTGGATGGATGATCTGGTTTCTGCCTCAACCTCTTTCCCTTAGTTGTTTAAAACACTTAGTATTTTCTTAAATGCCCTGGACTGGTCTCAGGTGGACATTAAGGGGAAAATTTGGGCAATACCTGGTCTGGAGTGTTAAAAGGGGCAGTACTCCCTTGGATTAGGGTTGTGGTGGCAGCAGGAATTAGGGAGAAATACCCAAGATGGAAAGCTGGGGAGGAGATGAATCTAAGAATCAATGTCAGGGCCTTGACACTGCCACCTGCTGGAGAGAATTGTCTCCTCAGGGCTCACATTAGAACATCTGACCAGTGTTTTTGCAGGAAGGGGGCAGCTTCCTAATAGCTTTTTGGTGCTTTGTTTCTAGAGTGTTTTGTTGTTGTTGTTGATCTGGCTGGTTTATTTATTTGTTTCAAAGACACAAAGATGCCTAGGTAGAGCTGAGCAACAATTTTTGTCTCAACTAACAGAAAGGCCAGAGGCACCTGTTTGAAGCAAATAGTCTGTATTTAATCTCTAGAGAGAAATTGAACCCTTGGCTTTATATGATCATCACAAGCAAGGATTTTTCTTTCTTAAAGACAAAATTAAGGAAACAGGTATTTGGAGACTAGGCATTTCACGATACCTATCAAATATCATATGAAATAATGAAGTTGCAGTACAAATGAATAGATAACTGAGCTTTTTCTCAATATCTACAAATACGACATCAATCACAAGACCACCCCTGCCCAACCCAGCGCTTTATGAAAAGTTACCAACGATGGTTAATGTTTAGGCGGACAGAAATGATTCGCCAACATGTCCCTATGCCTGTGGTTTGAAGTGAATTCACCACTTAAGTCAACCTAAAATAATTCAGCTGCATAGCACCACCTGTAGGAGAGCTATGTGTGGGTTCTGCACGAAACCATGACCCAGGGAGGTTTTGTTCTTGGAAACCTGATCGTTTATTTTTCTTAACTTCGGAATCAAATGAGTAGAACGTGTTCAGTACTGTTTTGTTTTGTTTTTGAGAACTTAATTATAATAACACTTTCTGGGCATAACACTATGATTCATAGTTTTGGGGCTGAATATGTCTCAAGTACTCTTAACTGACCAGAAAAAAAAAAAAAAGAACCCACTTACTAATACAGGTATTTACATTTACTGGCTTCTTTCTCTTTAAATTAATTTTTTCTATACTAATTTCCTATAGCTTCAGTGAGACATCGTATTTGACGTTTTCACAAGGCTAGAAACTCTAAGGTGATGGGACCATTTTGGCCTTGCTCACCATTGTAGTCTTATAGTCCTCGCACCTAGCACAGTGCTTTGCAGATAATAATCCCTCAGCAGAAGACATACAGACGGCCACAAAGCACATGAAAAGATGCTCAACATTACCAATTATTAGAGAAATGAAAATCAAAACTACAATGAGGTATCACCTCACACCACTTAGAATGGGCATCATCAGAAAATCTACAAACAACAAATGCTGGAGAGGGTGTGGAGAAAAGGGAACCCTCTTGCACTGTTGGTGGGAATGTAAATTGATACAGCCACTATGGAGAACAGTATGGAGGTTCCTTAAAAAACTAAAAGTAGAATTACCATAGGACCCAGCAATCCCACTACTGGGCATATACCCAGAGAAAACCGTAATTCAAAAAGACACATGCACCCCAATGTTCATTGCAGCACTATTTACAATAGCCAGGTCATGGAAGCAACCTAAATGCCCATCAACAGACAAATGGATAAAGAAGATGTGGTACATATATACAATGGAATATTACTCAGCCATAAAAAGGAACGAAATTGAGTCATTTGTTGAGACGTGGATGGCTCTAGAGACTGTCATACAGAGTGAAGTAAGTCAGAAAGAGAAAAACAAATATCGTATATTAACACATGTATGTTGAACCTAGAAAAATGGTACAGATGACCCAGGTTGCAGGGCAGAAGTTGAGACACAGATGTAGAGAACAAACGAATGGACACCAAGGGGGGAAAACTGCGGTGGGGTGGGGATGGTGGTGTGCTGAATTGGGCGATTGGGATTGACATGTATACAGTGATGTGTATAAAACTGATGACTGATTTAAAAATAAATAAATAATAAAATAATCCCTCAGCAGATATTTGCTGAATGAGAGAGTGCACATAACCTCTCCATCTGCCCCTTTTTTAGATATGCCTATAATAGCTTCAGTTCTAATGCCCCTTCTTGTAGACCTACCCCTGACCCCCTAATAAAAAATAACCAAGGAGTGGTTATTCTCTTTCACAGAAACCAGATATTCCCCCTCTAAAGTACTTCTATATTGATTTATTTGTAGTTTATATATATAATGTGTGTCTCAGACATTTAACAGAAAATTCTATGAGGACGAAGCCCAGGTCTGTTTTGTTCCACACTATAGCACCGTGCCTGGCACAGAGTGGTGCTTAATAGACAGTAGATGACTGGATGGATAAGTGAATGCTATATACCCACATGCATGTCTGCAGTGACAGTTCTGCGATGGCCCTCTTTTACCCTTGAGCAGCAAAGAACAATTAAAAATACCACAGAGGCCTCCCATGGGGACCTGGCCTGAGGAGCAGGGGTGGGAGGTTCGAGACTAGGGCGGCCCGAAAGCTCGAGAGAGGCTATATTCATCTGTGTTAATCACAGCTGTGTTTACTGAACATGCCTATAAAACATACTGAAGAAGGGTGCCTGCAATTTGCCATGTGGATGAAAGGCTCTTGGTGCTCCAGCCAGGCATCAGGGCTCTGCCTCTGAGTTGGGAGAACCAACTTCAGGACACTGGTCCACAAGAGACCTCCCAGCTCCATGTAATACCAAACGGCAAAAATCTCTCAGAGATCTCCATCTCAACATCAAGACCCAGCTTCACTCAATGACCAGCAAGCTACAGTGCTGGACACCCTATGCCAAACAAGTAGCAAGACAGGAACACAGCCCCATCCATTAGCAGAGAAACTGCCTAAAATCATAATAAGGCCACAGACACCCCAAAACACACCACCAGACATGGACGTGCCCACCAGAAAGACAAGATCCAGCCTCATCCACCAGAACACAGGCACTAGCCCCCTCCACCAGGAAGCCTACACAACCCACTGAACCAACCTTAGCCACTGGGGACAGATACCAAAAACAACGGGAACTATGAACCTGCAGCCTGTGAAAAGGAGACCCCAAACACAGTAAGATAAGCAAAATGAGAAGACAGAAAAACACACAGCAGATGAAGGAGCAGGGTCAAAACACACCAGACATAACAAATGAAGAGGAAATAGGCAGTCTACTTGAAAAAGAATTCAGAATAATGATAGTAAAGATGATCCAAAGTCTTGGAAATAGAATAGAGAAAATGCAAGAAACATTTAACAAGGATGTAGAAGAACCAAAGAAGAACCAAGCAATGATGAAAAACACAATAAATGAAATTAAAAATACTCTAGAAGGGATCAATAGCAGAATAACTGAGGCAGAAGAACAGGTAACTGTCCTGGAAGGTAAAATAGTGGAAATAACTACTGCAGAACAGAATAAAGAAAAAAGAATGAAAAGAACTGAGGACAGTCTCAGAGACCTCTGGGACAACATTAAATGCACCAACATTCGAATTATAGGGGTCCCAGAAGAAGAAGAGAAAAAGAAAGGGACTGAGAAAATATTTGAAGAGATTATAGTTGAAAACTTCCCTGATATGGGAAAGGAAATAGTTAATCAAGTCCTGGAAGCACAGAGAGTCCCATACAGCATAAATCCAAGGAGAAACACACCAAGACACATATTAATCAAACTATCAAAAATTAAATATAAAGAAAACATATTAAAAGCAGCAAGCGAAAAACAACAAATAACACACAAGGGAATCCCCATAAGGTTAACAGCTGATCTTTCAGCAGAAACTCTGCAAGCCAGAAGGGAGTGGCAGGATATACTTAAAGTGATGAAGGAGAAAAACCTACAACCAAGATTACTCTACCCAGCAAGGATCTCATTCAGATTCGATGGAGAAATTAAAACCTTTACAGACAAGCAAAAGCTGAGAGAGTTCAGCACCACCAAACCAGCTTTACAACAAATGCTAAAGGAACTTCTCTAGGCAAGAAACACAAGAGAAGGAAAACACCTACAATAACAAACACAAAACATTTAAGAAAATGGGAATAGGAACATACATATCGATAATTACCTTCAATGTAAATGGATTAAATGCTCCCACCAAAAGACACAGGCTGGCTGAATGGATACAAAAACAAGACCTGTATATATGCTGTCTACAAGAGACCCACTTCAGACCTAGGGACACATACAGACTGAAAGTGAGGGGATGGAAAAAGATATTCCATGCAAATGGAAATCAAAAGAAAGCTGGAGTAGCAATTCTCATATCAGACAAAATAGAATTTTTTTAAAAAAATTTTATTTATTTATTTGTTTGTTTGTTTGTTTATGGCTGTGTTGGGTTGTTTCTGTGTGAGGGCTTTCTCTAGTTGTGGCAAGTGGGGGCCACTCTTCATCGCGGTGCATAGGCCTTTCACTGTCACGGCCTCTCGTTGCGGGGCACAGGCTCCAGACGTGCAGGCTCAGTAGCTCTGGCTCACGGGCCTAGTTGCTCCGCGGCATGTGGGATCTTCCCAGACCAGGGCTCGAACCCATGTCGCCAGCATTGGCAGGCAGATTCTCAATCACTGCACCACCAGGGAAGCCCCAAAATAGACTTTAAAATAAAGACTATTACAAGAGACAAAGAAGGACACTATATATGATCAAGGGATCGATCCAAGAAGAAGGTATAACAATTGTAAATATTTATGCACCCAACATAGGAGCACCTCAATACATAAGGCAAATACTAACAGCCATAAAAGGGAAAATCGACAGTAACACAATCATAGTAGGGGACTTTAACACCCCACTTTCACCAATGGACAGATCATCCAAAATGAAAATAAATAAGGAAACACAAGCTTTAAATGGTACATTAAACAAGATGGACTTAATTGATATTTACAGGACATTCCACCCAAAAACAACAGAATACACATTTTTCTCAAGTGCTTATGGAACATTCTCCAGGATAGATCATATCTTGGGTCACAAATCAAGCCTTGGTAAATTTAAGAAAATTGAAATCGTATCAAGTATCTTTGCCGACCACAACGCTATGAGACTAGATATCAATTACAGGAAAAGATCTGTAGAAAATACAAACACATGGAGGCTACACAATACACTACTTAATAACGAAGTGGTCACTGAAGAAATCAAAGGGGAAATCAAAAAATACCTAGAAACAAATGACAATGGAGACACGATGATCCAAAACCTATGGGATGCAGCAAAAGCAGTTCTAAGAGGGAAGTTTATAGCAATACAAGCCTACATCAAGAAACAGGAAACATCTCGAATAAACAACCTAACCTTGCACCTAAAGCAATTAGAGAAAGAAGAACAAAAAAACCCCAAAGCCAGCAGAAGGAAAGAAATCATAAAGATCAGATCAGAAATAAATGAAAAAGAAATGAAGGAAACAATAGCAAAGATCAATAAAACTAAAAGTTGGTTCTTTGAGAAGATAAACAAAATTGATAAACCATTAGCCAGACTCATCAAGAGAAAAAGGGAGAAGACTCAAATCAATAGAATTAGAAATGAAAAAGGAGAAGTAACAACTGACACTGCAGAAATACAAACGATCATGAGAGATTACTACAAGCAACTCTATGCCAATAAAATGAACAACCTGGAAGAAATGGACAAATTCTTAGAAATGCACAACCTGCCAAGACTGAACCAGGAAGAAACAGAAAATATGAACAGACCAATCACAAGCACTGAAATTGAAACTGTGATTAAAAATCTTCCAACAAACAAAAGCCCAGGACCAGATGGCTTCACAGGCGAATTGTATCAAACATTTAGAGAAGAGCTAACACCTATCCTTCTCAAACTCTTCCAAAATATTGCAGAGGGAGGAACACTCCCAAACTCATTCTACGAGGCCACCATCACCCTGATACCAAAACCAGACAAAGATGTCACAAAGAAAGAAAACTACAGGCCAATATCACTGATGAACATAGATGCAAAAATCCTCAACAAAATACTAGCAAACAGAATCCAACAACACATTAAAAGGTTCATACACCATGATCAAGTGGGGTTTATTCCAGGAATGCAAGGATTCTTCAATATATGCAAATCAATCAACGTGATACACCATTTTAACAAATTGAAGGAGAAAAACAATATGATCATCTCAATAGATGCAGAGAAAGCTTTCGACAAAATTCAACACCGATTTATGATAAAAACCCTGCAGAAAGTAGGCATGGAGGGAACTTTCCTCAACATAATAAAGGCCATATATGACAAACCCACAGCCAACATCGTCCTCAATGGTGAAAAACTGAAACCATTTCCACTAAGTTCAGGAACAAGACAAGGTTGCCCACTCTCACCACTATTATTCAACATAGTTTTGGAAGTGTTAGCCACAGCAATCAGAGAAGACAAAGAAATAAAAGGAATCCAAATCGGAAAAGAAGAAGTAAAGCTGTCACTGTTTGCAGATGACATGATACTATACATAGAGAATCCTAAAGATGCTACCAGAAAACTCCTAGAGCTAATCAATGAATTTGGTAAAGTAGCAGGATACAAAATTAATGCACAGAAATCTCTTGCATTCCTATATACTAATGATGAAAAATCTAAAAGTGAAATTAAGAAAACACTTCCATTTACCATTGCAACAAAAAGAATAAAATATCTAGGAATAAACCTACCTAAGGAGACAAAAGACCTGTATGCAGAAAATTATAAGACACTGATGAAAGAAATTAAAGATGATACAAATAGATGGAGAGATATACCATGTTCTTGGATTGGAAGAATCAACATTGTGAAAATGACTCTACTACCCAAAGCAATCTACAGATTCAATGCAATCCCTATCAAACTACCACTGGCATTTTTCACAGAGCTAGAACAAAAAATTTCACAATTTGTATGGAAACAAAAAAGACCCCGAATAGCCAAAGCAATCTTGAGAACGAAAAATGGAGCTGGAGGAATCAGGCTCCCTGACTTCAGACTATATTACAAAGCTACAGTAATCAAGACAGTTTGGTACTGGCACAAAAACAGAAACATAGATCAATGGAACAGGATAGAAAGCCCAGAGATAAACCCACACACATATGGTCACCTTATCTTTGATAAAGGAGGCAAGCATATACAGTGGAGAAAAGACAGCCCCTTCAATAAGTGGTGCTGGGAAAACTGGACAGGTATATGTAAAAGTATGAAATTAGAACACTCCCTAACACCATACACGAAAATAAACTCAAAATGGATTAAAGACCTAAATGTAAGGGCAGACACTATCAAACTCTTAGAGGAAAACATAGGCAGAACACTGTATGACATAAATCACAGCAAGATCCTTTTTGACCCAGCTCCTAGAGAAATGGAAATAAAAACAAAAATAAACAAATGGGATCTAATGAAACTTAAAAGCTTCTGCACCTCAAAGGAAACCATAAACAAGACCAAAAAGACAACCCTCAGAATGGGAGAAAATATTTGCAAATGAAGCAACTGACAAAGGATTTATCTCCAAGACTTACAAGCAGCTCATGCAGCTCAATAACAAAAATACAACCCAATCCAAAAATGGGCAGAAGACCTAAATAAACATTTCTCCAAAGAAGATATACAGATGGCCTACAGACACATGAAAGAATGCTCAACATCATTAATCATTAGAGAAATGCAAATCAAAACTACAATGAGATATCATCTCACACCGGTCAGAATGGCCATCATCAAAAAATCTAGAAACAATAAATGCTGGAAAGGGTGTGGAGAAAAGGGAACACTCTTGCACTGTTGCTGGGAATGTAAATTAATACAGCCACTATGGAGAACAGTATGGAAGTTCCTTAAAAAACTAAAAATAGAACTACCATACGACCCAGCAATCCCACTACTGGGCATATACCCTGAGAAAACCATAATTCAAAAAGAGTCATGTACCAAAATGTTCATTGCAGCTCTATTTACAATAGCCAGGACATGGAAGCAACCTAAGTGTCCATCATTGGATGAAGGGATAAAGAAGATGTGGCACATATATACAATGGAATATTACTCAGCTATAAAAAGAAACGAAATGGAGGTATTTGTAGTGAGGTGGATGGAGTTAGAGTCTGTCATACAGAGTGAAGTAAGTCAGAAAGAGAAAAACAAATACAGTATGCTAACACATATATATGGAATCTAAGGGGAAAAAAAAAAAGGTCATGAAGAACCTAGTGGCAAGACAGGAATAAAGACACAGACCTACTAGAGAATGGACTTGAGGATATGGGGAGGGGGAAGGGTAAGCTGTGACAGGGTGAGAGAGTGGCATGGACATATATACACTACCAAATGTAAAATAGATAGCTAGTGGGAAGCAGCTGCATAGCACAGGGAGATCAGCTCGGTGCTTTGTGACCACCTAGAGGGGTGGGATAGGGAGGGTGGGAGGGAGGGAGATGCAAGAGGGAAGAGATATGGGAACATATGTATATTTATAACTGATTCACTTTGTTATAAAGCAGAAACTAACACACCATTGTAAAGCAATTATACTCCAATGAAGATGTTAAAAAAAAAAAAAAGAATACCACAGAGAATGGCCATAAGCACCTCTTATCTCAGCAAATGGTTAGAGATGGAGGGACCAAAAAGCATAGATTTTATCATACAGTAAATGCTAACTCCAGGGTTATCAGTTTCAGGAGAGAGAATTTCTCTGTTTCAATATATTATAATATGGTCTGAGACAGACCTAAGTGCAGTTCTGGCTCTAATAACAAACTGTGTGATCTTGCGCAAGTTGCACAACTTTTCTGAACCTCTTTTCCTAATATGTAAATTTGAAACACAAGTAGTACTTACTTCTCATGGTTATTTAGACAATTAAACAAGATAATGTATGTATATAGTTGAGTGCCTGGCACAGAATAAGGAATAACTACTCAATAAAATTATTATTAAATTAAGAATAACATTTGAAGTCCATCAGTGGGCTAGCAGTGTCCCAGGACTCAATTAGGCTGTAATTAAATGTATTAAACAATGTCTTATGTTCAACTTCAGTGAAAGGAATTATTGCTTTGCTTTTAATGGCTATAAAATTTTACTTAGCTAAATAATGGAATCAGATGAATTCCCTACAGTCAAATCTGGATTTAGTAAGATCTGGAAGGTTATAAGGCACACTGTCACTGTGGATTAGAACATCTCTGCACCCCCAGTATTATAGTTACTTAATAGTATGCTATAGGATCTTTTAAAATTTCTTTGATAAGAAGAAAAATCCAACCACAAAAATAAGAGTTTGAAAGAAGTCAATATTCACCAAACTGTGATATAAGCAATATCCCATGGTAAAAATAATTATGTAAATATCCCTTTTTAATCTTTTGGCAAAAGTATATTGCAAATATATTATACTTTTTCCTTATTGGGAAATAAATATAATCTTTGACTCTAAATGTTTAAAAATGTTCAGTCTTATTGACATGACACAATTATATATATATGTGTGTGTGTATGTATATGTGGCAATTTAGGTAAATTCCAGTGACAGGTAACACCTAAATTACAGGAACCAGAAACCTAATTATTTCAAATCAAATAACCTTGCCAACCAGTCACTCATTTCAAGGGAACAAAGGCAATGGTTTTTTTAAAATACCTTATATTAATAGTTCTGTTATAATCTCTACTAAATTATATCAGAGTTCTTCTACATCACAAAGACTGCAAAAGCTGGACATTTATTTGTTTATCAAATGCAAAAAATGCATGCTCCCTGCCTAATCCATGACTATGTGTTTATGTGGGGATCAGTGGAGACTCTTACACTACAACAGTCAGCCTGCAATTTTCTCATCACTCTTCAATTTGGACACAAAAAAATACAATTCAGAAAAAAATTCTCACATTTCAGACCTTACGGTAGATGTGGGTGGTATACTGTAGAATAGTTTTTCTCCATGTTATTCATGCCATCAAGTATTTGACAGGATAAAGACTTTAGCAATCCACTAATCTCTTGTGTTCATCATCTCTTTCTTATTTAAGGGGTTGGCTGTGTGTGTGTTTAAGAGGAAAGCGTTCGGGCATTATAATTCCAGCTCACAGCTTCTGAGGCATGTTGGAGAAACCACCGCACCATGCTCTTCCTTTCTATCTCTGGAACATCAAATAAGAACGCTGTTTTCAGGGATGGCAGAAGGTAATGATACCAATTGCTGCCTTTATCGTTACCATATTTGCTGCTGTCCACACCCTATCTTTTTGTAAAGGGTTGTTAACTTAAGACATGGGCAAGAGTGACAGTAAAATATTGCATTTTTAGATTAGGAAGATCTCCTTGCTTGAACTTGATTGTATTTTCATTCCATTCAAAACAATGCCAAGCAAATACTAACCCTTAAAAATTGTATATTAATGTGATTTCTGATACTCTTTAATATTGGGTAAGTTTATGTTTGCACATCTCTCTTGCATAATCAGTCTCTCTCTCTCTATTTCACACACACACACACACACACACAGTTTCCCATTGGCACACCCATCTAAAAACAAAACAGAAAGAACAGCATAATGCTCTTCAGATAATTCTCCATGTCTTCTTGCTTCATCCCAACAAAATTCATGGAAAGAGCTGTTTATATTTTATATCTCCACTTCCTCATCACTCTTTCCCTACCCAACCTGCTTCATCCTGGCTTTCATCCCCATCAGTCCATTAAATCGGCCCTTATCAAAGTCACCAGTAACTTGTACAATAAACTGTATCTGAACAAAGCAATTTGCCAACTTCCATTCTCATCTTACTGTGTCTGTCAGTAGCAGCTGACCTTGCTGAACACTCTCTTCTTTTTAAATACACCCTCCTTGAAACACTCTTCTTTGGCTTCTGTGACACCATTCTCCTGGTTTTCCCAACTCAGGGAAAGCCCTATCACATCTCCATTGTTGGTTGCTCCTTTTCTACCAGACATGTAGGAGGGCCCAGGGCTCTGATCACAGCAAGCTCCTCTAGCTGCCCTCTCTCCCAGTTCCACGGCATTAATACCTCCATACACCAACACATCTCAAATACATATCTCTGGACCAGCTCTAGATTATTTATCCAACCGCCTACTCAACATCTCCACTTGGATGTCTAAGAGGTACAGAGAAGAAGGAGACATAAGGACCAAGTGACATTCCCATCTCTGTAGATAAGAGGGACCTTAGTTAACTTCTTTCTCAAAGAGAGGAAGCTCAAGTGAATTCTTGAGATGAAGTCATTGTACTACATTCTCAAATTTAGGACAAATATCAGGGCCAAGAACACTTCAAATAGTTGTAAATATACTTGTACTCCACTCTCCCCTCTGTGTTTCCTCCATCTCCCCTTCAACTTTAGCTGGTAAGACCCATGTACTTCTCAGACTAATATTGGATGGTTCAACTCTTCAAACTCTATGTGCCTAAAGAAATCATTAACCCCACCCTTCTAATGATCCCAGCATCAAACCTCTCAACATAATTTCCCCTCACTCTTATTCATGAGACAAAAATAGTGAATATTGATACCATCCTAAAGGACTCCTCTCAAATGATCCATTTTTATATCAATCAGGAATTTTAAACACATGTGAGAATAAAAGGTTACACTTCTAGAGAAAGATCTAATTCTGTATTTCTTTTCTTATATCCAGTGATTGTTTCTGTCATCACAATTATTTTAGAAGTATCTGGGATTTAGTGCTTCAAAGGAACTCACTCTTCCAGATTCAGACATAGTATTCCAAATGGTACTTATTCATATTCTCCTCCCAATCCCATGACCACCCAAAAGGAATACTTAGTCTGTAAAGTGGTAGGGAGAGTCCTTTCCACCTCTCCTCATATTGCAGCCTTGTTCATAGAAGAAACTTCCATCCATCCTCTCACACGTCCATAACTCACTTTTCCTTAGTGGAACAGAAATGCCTAATCTTACTGGGAAGAGCCTAACACTCACTGGGTCACCTTTTTCTAGTGGGTGGTGCCACTGTGCTCTCAGGTGCCGCATGTCCCTCTTGCCCTTGGGGGTAGTGACTCTTGTTGGCAGCACACTTAGGCAGGGACATGGCCATATTTTTAGCCTGTTGTCGCCAGTTTCTGAAGAGCTGCAGGCCCAGCCATTTCCAATTCAGGGAAGGAGGACATAAGATGGTCCAAGTTGGTCTCAGGCCTAAGCTACATTCTTGGATACAAGCTTACCAGGAACCCTGCTTTTAGGGGATTGTCCATACTTAGCCAAATTCATAAAGCAGTACTTCCAGTTTCATGTGGCTATTAACCATTGGGCGCCTACACTACCAGTAAGAACCCCCGGAGGAAAAGAGGTGAAGCGCCCCAAACTCCTAACATAGTAATTGAAGCAATCTCGAAACTAAAAGCAGCATTTCAGTTGTATCAGTTTACTGTTACTGCCATACCAAATTACCACAAACTTACCCATTTGTTGTCTCACAGTTCTGTAGGTCAGAAGTCTGCCACAGCATGCATGGTTCAGCTGATTCTCTACTTAGGACCTCACAAAACTGAAGTCAAGGTATTGGCAGAGTTGCCTTCCTTTGTGGAGGCTCTGTGCATGAATCCACTTCCAAACTCATTCAAGTTGTTGGCAGAATTTAGTTCCATAAAGTTGTAGGACTGAGATCCCTGTTGCCTTGTTGGCTGTCATCTGGCAGTTGTTCTCAGCATCTAGAGGCCACCCATATTTCTTATCTAATGGCCCCCTTTTTCCATCTTCAAAGCAACAGTGGCAGGTAGAATCCTTCTCATACTTTGAATCTCTCTAACCTCCCTTTTGCCTCACATTTCCTCTGCTTCATCTTTCTGCCTTCCTCTTCTTTTAAGGGTGCAGGTGATTAAATTGGGCCCATCTGGATGATCCAGGATAATCACCCTACTTTAAGATCAGCTGATTAGTAACCTTAATTCCATCTGCAAAGTCCATTCACAGAAGTACCTAAATTAGTGTTTGGTTGAATAACCAAGGGATGGAAAGCTTGGGGGGGACACCTTTACAATTATCCCTGCCACATAGTGCATCTATTTTGCAGTTACGACTCTCAGCACCTGTCACATCCTCAGTTCTGGCTAAATTTTCACTTTTGCCCCAAATGTCCAGGCATTAAATTTTGCTCACTAAATTCCTCTGCTCAAGGGTCAGCCCCTTTCTAGCACTGTCTAACTGTGTATCATTGGGAAAGTCCCTAAACCTCTCTGAGTCTCACTTTCCTTGTATATAATAGAGATTTCCTTCTCTACAGTATTATTCCAAGCATTAAATGAAAATGTATTGAGTAAATTTTGAAAACTATAAAATGAAGTACATATGTTCATTATACTACCTTATGTTCTAAATATATTTTAAAAAACAGAATGGAAAGTTTTTAAAAAGTGACAGAAGACAGCTAAGAACAATAACTGAGTGTTAATCTAAACTAGTATATATTTGTTTTGATATGGTGATTTCTAAACCTCATTGGAACTGAAGTCAGAAAACATGGGCTAGAGTCCACTCATTAGCTGGATGACCTTGGTCACATCATTAATTTCTCTAGGTCTTTTTTTATCCCCTCATCTGTGAGATTAAAGTGTTTAACAAAAGGACCTCCAATATCCCATTCAGCTCCGAAATTCTATGCTTTTATTTTATGCTCTTTCTTCAAGGTGTACTAAGAATCAGAGTTGCAAGAAGCAATCTATTTATAGTCAGCTCTTCACAAGATGACTGTAAAAATGCCTGAGACAAGCTCATAATACTGGGACTAGAAATCTCTTCTAGCATAACCTGAAATATGCCTCTATAACCCAACAGGACTTTCAGTCCTTTATCATTATAATCAAGCATTTCTTTAACACTCAATTCCAAAATATTCAGCTAATGAACAGTTTTGGTTTAAAAATTCATATTATTTAATTGACTAGATGCTATTATGTTTCAGGAAGATATTAAAGATGTTGCACCAATAAAAATTTGTCCTTGAATTCTGTTTCTAAAAGAAAAATCAAGCAGGAACATAAACTCTAATTCAATATTTGTGAACTTATGGATTTCTCCAATTTTTCAAAATTTCTACATTCAGTAATAACTTAAGTGGTAAAATTTGCCCTTTCTCTCCCTAAGAATTCTGTTTTTATTCCAAACAAACCATGAAGATTAAGCTACATATCTTCAGTTATTGTCTCTTGAGTCACTAATGCATGCATTCAATTTGTTGAGTGTTCATCTATTCTGTGCCTCAAATCTGGAATAAAGACTATTTTTATAAATTTTAGTTTTGAACTTTAAAAAGGCAACATGTTCCTCAAACTCCCTTTTGGTGGGTTTTCCAACAACAGGACACTCATATCCATTATAGTGATGGTGCAGAGCTTGAAGAGAACAGGATTGTGAATTTTCAAATGCCTTTGCATTTGAGAGGCACCTTGGAGAGCCCTGCTCCCTACAGGGGCCAGGCTAGAGGCAGAGAAATGACAACACTGGCAGAGTGTGAGCACAAGTCCTTGTCACATTTGAGTTAGTGCTTCTTTAGGGGGGAAAAAAAGAGTGATTTTGACCACAATGTGGTGGTCAACCAGCCTTCACTTAAAGAAAATAATTTTCTTTGCCACTGTAATCACCTAGGGTGCTGGAGCTGGCTGGGATTGAAGTCTCACAAGATGCACGTGGCGTGCAGTGTACGGAGCTATAATGGGTTGCGTGTGTGTGATGGTTTCAGCCCCATGGATCAGGAGCAGCGTTGCAGTGGAAATGTTAGGCTGAGCAAGGCAGGAGCGCCGGTGGGCTCACACGCTCCACTTGCAGTTTCTTATCCAGAAGATGGCAGTTTGACTGGGGGCTGGACACAGCAGAGAGAGAGAGAGAGAGAGAGAGAGAGAGAGAGAGAAACACACACACACACACACACACACACACACACACACACAGAAAAGAAGACAAGAGGGAAGCTGGGACTGAAAAAAGGAGGAAGAGATGGGTGCAAAGGTAGTAAGATAATAGCAGACCTTGAATTTGTTATTGGAGTTGCAGGAAAAGAAGGAGAAAAAAGTGAAACATAGGATAGGACACTCATTGATTCATTGATTATTCATTCAACAAATTGAGCACCAGCTTTGTGCTCAGTACTGTGCTAGTCGTTGAGGACACACCAGTGGACAGACACACTCCTTGCCCTTGAGGAACTTATATATAGTCTGCTAGGAAGGCCACTCTCAGAAGTGCGTTCAAGGGCTCCTTATATGCCTAGCCTGGCTCAGAGAGAAATTTAGCTGACCAGGTGGGGTCCTCCAAGAATGCCCAAAAAGTATTCCTGTGAGTAATGGGTGCTCCTCCCCTGAGCATAAGGCACTCCTGGTAGGCCTGCCTCACTGGGGTCTTTAACTGCTGAAGCTATGGCTTGAGGAAGCACTTTTCAATTTTCACAGCTTGGAAGACTATTGGCAAACCACAGTTCATGGCTATTTCTACTAGCAGCCTTGAATGTGTCAGGGAAAGGACAATTACAGGGTGACATATACGTTATCCTTGAATGGAGCTGGAATAGTTTTGTAGGATACTCAAAGTATTTAGTCCTCTGTTATAAGGATGGGTGAGAGCGAAGCAGGACAAATTGGGAAGTAAGCTTTGGTGATCAGCTCCTCATGGTACTCTCCAAACACTCCCCTTCAACCGTCTCGACCATATGGTGCCATGTGGTGCGCTGTCCTGGATCAGACATCCTTTCCGCAATACCAGCCTTACGTGTCCTGCATCTCAGTCCCAGGTCTTGCTAGGCAATAGGAAGCATCAAATAAACTTACTCATCCTGCACTGTCACTAGCAGACACCGGGCTTGGAGTAAGGTCTCCCTTTACCAGGTGACGTTAATCCCTCTGTGGACTACATGAGTTAGTAATGGGGGATTTCGGACACTCAGCCAGGACCAGGGAAAGGGTAGGGGCTTTGGGCTCTACTCAATTCTTGGCTTATTCTAAAAATTCATAAATCTACAGGGGAAGGTTCTGATGTGTTCACTGGGAGAAAAGATGGAGGCATCTGGGGGCAGTTCTAGAAGCTTCTCTTCACACATGAAAAATCATTACTTAAGTCTTTTGAGTAGAAACTCTAGCAGCTTAAAAGCAAATTCTGACTTGAATTGAAACATGTTTTTCATTCTAAAACTGGGAAAGCGTGCCTCATCTATAATCATTTTTGTCAGATCCCTCCGCATCAAAAAGTGTGGCTTTTTCCACCAATCCCTGGAAGAAAAGTGCTTTGAGTTTGAGAACCAACCCCCATCCCTTTTCTTTCACTATTTTGCCTTAATCCTCCCCAAGAACCATTAAAAGGGGCAAACATCTGCTGCCCCTGTTGTTGGACTCCCAGTGATGGACTTGAAGGAGGGTGGCTAAAAGAATCCCAAGGTTATTCCTCTAATCACTCCTTGTTTAGGAAATAAAGTTTTACTTATTTATTGGTTTTTTTTTTTTTTGGTCTTTTTTTCAAATGGAAAGATAGGAAATGGAAATTTGAAATACTACTTAGCATTTATCTTTATAAATATATTTATCTACATGTATATGTTAAATTTATTTAGAGATTATTTTAATGACAATTTATGGGGTGTTTTACCATTCCCAAGGTCCTTCATACACATGTTCTCATTAGACCCTTATAGTAGCTCTATAGGAGCAGCTCCATTATTGTCTTTTTTTTTTGCCTCCAGAAGAAAAGAAGAAAAGGTTCAAGTACATGCTCCCTGGATTGTGCCAGTCACTCAAAAATATTCTATGCATACGTATATTCAAATACGTGTGCTTTCATATAACTCCTACAACAGCGCTGTAAAGTAGGTATTATTTGTATACAGGATCCAAAGCCCTTGTACTTTGATTTTTTGGACCTAAAATTCCAGTGTTCTTGCTCCTACCCCAACCTTCCCCACTGAAGGCCAACCTTGTTTGTTCTGGCCCTGGTGGCTGTTTCCTCTCAAAGTACCACTAACCTCTGTCTGTAGAAACAGCTGGCTTTGTTCCCAGTCATGGTCATAGAGTGTCTGCTTGGGAGGCACATTCGGCCAGTATGGCAGATTCTCCCACTTAATAAGGAACTGGGAGGATGCTTCACCTATAGCATCCCTCCCCCGCGGCCCCTGCCGCCCCGAGCCTGACGTGGAAGGGTGCTGGTTGATTCCTCTCTTACCAAAGGCAGACATTTTGCTGCTTTTACCCATACGCAATCAATTATTGCTTACTGCTCCCCCATCACCTCGAGTGCATTTCTTTAAAGTCATTTCATTCTGCCCCCAGACCTGGAAACCATAGGCCTGGGACTGTTAATTTCTGAGTCACTCCTTTATGTCATTCTGCCTGCTTCACTCTACTCAGTAAAATGTAGATTTTTGTCCCCACCACACACACACACACCACACATGCACACACACACACACACACACACACACATCTCCTTCCCCCCTCCCACCTTTTTTTTTTTTAACCTAGAAATGTTGGCTCCAGTAGGGTAGAAGGCAAGGGATGTAAGGGGGGAAAAAAATCAATGTCAGCCTCTGGCTATCATTTAAACAAAACAGAACCAACTTCTGTGGACATCTGCTATTCTCAGGCTAAATTATGGTGTTAAAAGACTTGAAATTGAAGAAAGTACATTACAAAATATGTTTTATAAGCAATACTTTTGTGATTCCAATATTTTAAAACCATATATCTCTTATTTCTTGTCTCATCCTCTAAACTAGGAATAGCGTGAGCTAACTAAAAAACTCATATAAACCCCACCTGTATTAAAATACAGTAGCCCATTTCAAAGCCTGCACAAGTAAAGCCATTTTGCTTTTTAAATTTTCACCATTTTTAAACAAACTCTTGCCAATGCTGTCAATTTTAGTCTTCACTGAACATTTCAACATGGCGCCCAGAGGGCGCTTTCGAAGCTGACAACCATTTCCTATTTGTCAGGAACAAGAGGGAGGGGTTTTAAAGAAAACAAGGTCTCCCCCTTTCAGAGGTAGAAATAATAATAAAAATGACTCCACAGTCCAAAGGCTGACAAGGAATCATATCCAAGAACAGGCAGTGAGGACCTAACAGGTCATGACAGCTCAGATATAGAAGTTATCTCCCCACAGTAGGGGTGGCCTCATTACCCACTTCTGGTCTAGTTTTGCTGCAACAGCCATGAGTGATGAGGCCACCCTTATCTCACAGAGACGAAGACCATATTCGCCAACGCTGTGACATGTTCTTTCTGTGTAACCACTTATGGCATAGATTTCATTTCTCAGCTACACACATGTGCATCACACACACACACACACACACACACACACAGCAGAATAAGAAAGAACTGCCTGTCTTTAAGTGACGTGCAAAGATGAATGTGGCACTACTGACAGATTAAAAGAGAAATCTTCCCCCCGACACTGTAGGCACCTGAATGACTTTCAAGAAAACCAAATTCCTTTTCTCTATTAATATGGTTTTCATACCGATTTAGCTCCCTATGCCAAAACATTTTAGAGATGGTAGCAGTACATATTAAAAACCAAAAAAGTGACACCCCTGTCACTTTTTTTTTTTCACTTTGTCTGTGAAGGGGAAAGCAAGCAGTTTCCTTGTCTAGAAAGTTCCAGTGTACTGGGTTGTCTCTGCCCCGTGAGCCACCCATGTCACAAAGCTGACAAAATGCACATTCTCAGGTCGGTTCTCTTCTAAAGCAGGGCTCCTGATGGGAGGCCCTGGTGACATGAAGAATGTGTAAGTCTTAGCCCTGCTTAAATCAACCAATTGTTCTATACTGTGCTTTCTCTTTTCGGTTTTAAATTATTTATTAAAAGCCACAACGCCTGTTAGGGCAACCTCATCAGGATGGAGAACATGGATTCAGTGACTTGTGCATAAAATCTGCAACTCAAATGAAAACTGTGGGGAAACTTCAAACACTGACAGAAGAGGAGGAACTCAGAAGTGAGGTGTTCCCCTTTCAGATTTTAGTTCAGAAGAAGAAAAAGCTTGTAAATATTTTGGTTTTATTCTCCAAAATTTTTTTCTCTTTTAAAGGTAAACTGCTCTTAGAAATCCCCAATTTGGCTTTCCTCATAAAAATGCAGGGAACCCTGCTTAGGGTTAGTTTTGTCCCTCCTTTAGGAGGTGCATGTGGGTTGGTTGGGAGATGAAGAAGGGCTAGCCGCTCTCTTTTTCTTTGCTTTGATGGATTCCTCCCCTCATAAACCATAGCTCAGCTCATAATTATAATGCAAAACAGCATCCCCACAGCCTGCTTGATGCATTTCAAATCTGAAGTTCCTTGAAGTTCCAAGGATTTTTAAATATTGATATTCATTAATTGTGTGGCTTTTTGTGACATAAATGCACATTACATACTTTCATATGCTGGAAACAGCTAAAAATGCCATGTCACAAATGTTTACATGGCTGTTATGGAAAACGGTACCATGCTAATATATGTCTGCTTCTTAAATTCTGTTAGCAGTTGTAAGACAGTCAGATACCACCCGTGGGATCTTGTGCCCTCATGAAACACAATTACAATGAGAATATCTCATTATCTCATTGGCTTTAGCTTACTGCTCTGTTACCATGGTTTCAAATACACAGAGGAGTCTGAAACTAAGAGTGCTGCTAACAAAGAACATATCCTTGTACAATGACATCAGATCATGTTAGACAGAATAGACTTAATTAAATACCCCCTGATGGAGGCCAAAATGCAGAAGTTGGGTCTACTTTTTAAAAAGGAAACCAGCCATTTAAACGCGTTCTACTTAATTTACTTGGGGATTTCGTATTCCTTTCTGACAGCAACTACAATAATAAAAACAAACCGAACTCAGATCCCCTTTAATATTCACTGCTAGTGATGAAAAGTTAAGGAAATGGGGAAGAGAAAGACAACTGTCAAAAGAGAATGATGTCAAATGTGGTTTTCTTGGCTACTGAGCCAACCACCCCTCAGACTAAGAAACTGGAAGAGTTCTGAGGGTGCAGAAGACTAGACACCTTGCTTGTGACATGTCTATGCAACTCAAAGCACGAGTTCCAGCCTTCCCAAACGAGATCTGATTCTCAGATACTTATTTCACCCTCTTTTCTGACATGAGTGTCTAACTTTGCAGAACTGGAACTATATTATTTTTCATGATGGGAAACAAGTTGATTTTATTAGAAAGGAAATCACAACTTTGGCCTCTTGGACTTCTGACTGCAGTGTAGCTTGCCATGGTTTGATAGATTTCCAGTCCCTGGCTTACTGTGCCCTGAGGAAAGTGCCTCATGACTCCATCCAATGCGGTTTTTGTTTAAGCAAACCTTTAAAATATACCTCAGTACAAGAAATCTTTTAGGCCTCAGAGTTATCCTAGTGTTTAACCATTTTCTCCCAAAGATCTAAAAGAGTAGCTTCATTTTTCTATGTTGTAAAGTTAATTTCCCTGTAATTGAAATCTCCCTTGTTAATGTGAAGTTTATCCCTTCCCCCATCCTCCCCACCGCCCCCCCCCCCAGGAATCATAGCAGTAAAAAAAAATTTAAATCACTTATAGGCCCTGGAGACTATCAGGTGACATAATGTGACAATAATGACATCCCTAGTGGTGTTAATTGATTTTGTCCTGGTTGAGGGTAATTTGACTTCCACAGTGACTGGCGGATCATGGACTTACTGATTGGTCTTCCTAGGTAGTATTACCATTAATGAACAGAAAACACACTTTCCTCTTTAAAAGATACTGGTAATTATGGGGAAGGGAAGATGGAAAGCCATAGGTTCTTAATCGTTTAAGGAGAGTTAATTCTGAGCTGTTTGCATTAAAAGGGGATATATGGCAAAAGACTGTGAATTAGCAATTCAGAGTCTCACTCCATAAAATCCAGCTGCCTTTATGCTACCTTAGGAAGAGTCAAGTGATTTGTAAAGTGCGCTTTAACAGAAAAAAATAGCAATTGGCAGTCGCATGTGCTGTGTGATTAAAAGTGATACATCATCTGTCAAGCTGGCTTACTTTATTGGTCTACATTCCTTTCTTTATGGCTTCTAATTGGTATGATTTACAAAATATTTTTAAGATGAAAAACATATCTTATTCGAAATTGTGTGTGTGTGGAATAAGATATTCAGATAATTTTGATTTTCAGAAGAGTTGGAGAGATTTGGGAGTCATTTGTGTAAAAATCAAATAATTGAGGTTATGTAAATAGAAATGATTTTATCCATATTAAAGGCAATATTATTCTCCATGTCACCAAGCTGAAAACTTTGGAGGCACCTCAATTCATTTCTCACTCATTGAGTTCAACCGGTTATCAAGTCCTATCCATCCTGTCAGACCTGGTGATATTCTGCCTGCAGGCACCAGTTCTGCCAGAGCAGTTGCTTATGGCTGGTATCCATTATGATGGGTCAACATCCGTGTCTACAAGTTGTTAAATATTTTGTATAGCAACCCTGCATCCTACCATTTAAATATCTTTTGAATCTGCCCCTTTATATCTATTGATGTGCTACTGACCTCAGTCAGATTTTTGTTTCCTCTAACCTAGACTCTAAGAATAGACTTCAATTTTTTAGGGTGATTATCAGCTAGTAATTCTTTTCTTTTTCTCTAGTAATAGACTTTCAACTGGACTTTTTTACTCCAATCTCCTCCTACTCTAATCCATGCTCTACACTTTAGTTTATATTTTATATATTTGTATAAACTGTTTTATATCCTTAAAATTTAAAATATATTTATGTAAACTATTTTTAAAAAGTAGAAGTATAGAGTACATACAGGAAAGTGCACAGATTGTAAGTCTACAACTGTATTGTTTTAGAACAGGTTCCCTAGAAGCAGAACCCGAGAGAGGGATTTTCATGTATGTGATTTATTGAGGAGTACACTCAGCTGAAACTCGTAAGAGAACAGATGAAGGAGGAGAAGTGGCAGAAGAAGTTGTAAAGAGCTGGGAAGGCTCTGAGATTTTACTTTATCTGCAAGCTAACAGTAGCAACAGTAACAGCCAGAGTAGCAGCATTTGTACTGGTTCCCCGAGCCATAATTCCCATCAGATGATACAAATATTGCCAGGTAATACTGCACAAGTAGTGGGTTGTCACAGGATAGGGGCACAATTTTAGGGAAACTGAATCTTTTATAACGGGCAGTAACCTGTCTGAACTTTGCCCTGGAAGGAGATATTATATTTATTATATGGGACAGTAAACAAACCTACCCTTTCTTCCAGGAAGATACTATTTTTACCTTTCACGGATGATTACTATACAGATATTCTTGTAAGGACCATGCAAAACAAAGGCAGTCAGTGCCTCTGGTTCACAAGAGGTGCAGAAATTTGAAAGACGTCTGGGGAATTGTCTCCCCACAGAAGGATGCAGGTCCAGCTAAAGTCTAGCCTCATTGTGATCCCAAGGGGCCTGGTCTTTTGCACTTCCATATCACTCGACCTTTGGCTGTCGATCACCCTGATAGGAAGGTACAACCTTGGGAGTATTTCCAAAGGAAACCACTTCTTTTAATTCTCAGAACAAGGGTGCAGCTGTGAGCTGCTAGTAGCCACCACTCATAGCAGTTGAGGAAAGGATACATTAAGTAAAGGGGATCTGTGTGGGACACCAGTAGTGTTTATTACATTGATTAATTATCACAAAGTGAATATGCTCTGGTAACCGCAGCCCAGAATAAGAAACGGAGCATTACCAACCCCCAGACGTCCCCCTTTATGCCTCTTCCAGGTTATAATCCACCCACGCCTCCCTAAATATAACTACTACCCCAACTTCTAGCACCTTGGATTGGTGCCTGTTGTTGAGCTTCACACAGCTGAAATCATACAGTATGTACTCCTTTATGTCTGGTGTTTCTCATTCAACATTATTTTTGAGAGATGCATCCATATTGACGTGTGTAGCTGTAGTTGATTCATTTTCATTGCTGTATAGGTTTCCATTTTGTGGAATTTATCCTTTCTTCTGTTAATAAGCATTTAGTTCATTGCAGTTTTTGTCTATTATGACTAAAGCTCTGTAGTATTGACTTTATGTTCACCTTTCTGCTGAATGTATATTTTAGAGTGGACTTGTTGATTCATAGGCTATGCATATGCTTAGATTCAGTCCCTGCTGTCAACCACTTTTCCAAAGTGGTTGTCCTAATTTATACTCCAGCCAGCAGTGTAGGAATGTTTCATTTACTTCATGGCTTTGCCAACCCTTGATCTGTGTTGAGCTTTTACATTTTAGCCATTTTGATGGGTAAATATGTAGTTGTTTCTCATTGTGTTTTTAGCTGGTATGTCTCTGATGACTCACAAGGCTGAGCACTTTTTCATATACTTGCTGTCCATTTGGATATCTTTTTTTGAAGTGCTTGTTCCAAATGTATTGCTCATTTTCCTGTGTTGTCTTTTTCTTAAAGATTTTTTGGAGTTTATCTTAAAATTACATGTGTCTTCAACTTATAAATTTTAATACAAATTGTATTTTTTACATTTCCTGAAAAAATGAAAGGACCTTAGAACTCTTTAACTCCATTAATCCATCCGATAGCTTGTGATTCCAATGTGGCAATGTATTCTCTCTTTTTTTTTTTTTTTTTTTTGTGAAGAACTCTCCTTTTGTCTAAAGAACTTCTTTTATATATTTCTTTTTTTTTTTTTTTAATGGGATTTATTTATTTATTTATTTATGGCTGTGTTGGGTCTTCGTTTCTGTGCGAGGGCTTTCTCTAGTTGCGGCAAGCGGGGGCCACTCTTCATCGCGGTGCGCGGGCCTCTCACTATCGCGGCCTCTCCTGTTGTGGAGCACAGGCTCCAGACGCGCAGGCTCAGTAATTGTGGCTCACGGGCCTAGTTGCTCCGCGGCATGTGGGATCTTCCCAGACCAGGGCTCGAACCCGTGTCCCCTGCATCGGCAGGCAGATTCTCAACCACTGCGCCACCGGGGAAGCCCTATATATTTCTTTTAACGTGGGACCTGGTAATGACAAATAATCTCAGCTTTTGTCTTATTGTTTTTAACTTTATTTCACCTTTTTTGGGACAATGTTTAGGAGGTATATTTACATACAATAAAAGTCACCAATTTTAAGTGTGTAATTTAATGAGATTTGACAGATATATGCATGTGTAACCACCACAATAATCACAATATAAAACATTTCCATTTCCCTTGTGTCTTTCCATAGTCAATCCTCTCCCCACAACCCCACTCCTTAGCAATCATTGATCTGCTTTCTGTCCCTTAAGTTTGCCTTTTCTAGGATTTCATATTTATAGAATCATAAAATTCACAGTCTAGTATCTGTCTTTCACTTAGCATAATGCTTTTGAGAGTCATCCATATTACTGTATGTATCAATAACATGCTCCTTTTTATATCGCTATGTATGAGTAGTTTTTAAAAAATTGTGCTATGTGTATCACTGGTTCATTTATTTTTATAATTTTATATACCATAATTTATTTATCCATTTACCAACTGAAGGGCATTTGGGTTATTTCTGGTTTTTGGCTATTATGAATGAAATAGCTATGATCATTCACCTGCAAGGTTTTTTTCTTTTTTCTTTCTAAAAAAATGAACATATGCTTTTATTCCTCTTGCGTAAAAAAACACACGATGTGCAGAAGCAAGGAGAACTACAATCCTGCAGCCTGTGGAACAAAAACCACATTCACAGAAAGATAGACAAGATGAAAAGGCAGAGGGCTATATACCAGATGAAGGAACAAGACAAAACCCCAGAAAAACAACTAAATGAAGTGGAGATAGGCAACCTTCCAGAAAAAGAATTCAGAATAATGATAGTGAAGATGATCCAGGACCTCAGAATAAGAATGGAGGCAAAGATGGAGAAGATGCAAGAAATGTTTAACAAAGACCTAGAAGAATTAAAGAACAAACAAACAGAGATGAACAATACAATAACTGAAATGAAAACAACACTAGAAGGAATCAATAGAAGAATAACTGAGGCAGAAGAACGGATAAGTGACCTGGAAGACAGAATGGTGGAATTCACGGCTGCGGAACAGAATAAAGAAAAGAGAATGAAAAGAAATGAAGACACCCTAAGAGACCTCTGGGACAACATTAAATGCAACAACATTCACATTATAGGGGTCCCAGAAGGAGAAGAGAGAGAGAAAGGACCAGAGAAAATATTTGAAGAGATTATAGTCGAAAACTTCCGTAACGTGGGAAAGGAAATAGCCACCCAAGTCCAGGAAGCGCATCGAGTCCCATACAGGATAAATCCAAGGAGAAACACACTGAGACACATAGTAATCAAATTGGCAGAAATTAAAGACAAAGAAAAATTATCGAAAGCAGCAAGGGAAAAATGACAAATAACATACAAGGGAACTCCCATAAGGTTAACAGCTGATTTCTCAGCAGAAACTCTACAAGCCAGAAGGGAGTGGCATGATATACTTAAAGTGATGAAAGGGAAGAAACTACAACCAAGATTACTCTACCCAGCAAGGATCTCATTTAGATTTGATGGAGAAATCAAAAGCTTTACAGACAAGCAAAAGCTAAGATAATTCAGCACCACCAAACCAGCTCTTAGACAAATGCTAAAGGAACTTCTCTAAGTGGGAAACACAAGAGAAGAAAAGGACCTACAAAAACAAACCCAAAACAATTAAGAAAATGGTCATAGGAACATACTGATCAATAATCACCTTAAACGTGAATGGATTAAATGCTCCAACGAAAAGACACAGGCTTGCTGAATGGATACAAAAACAAGACCCATCTATATGCTATCTAACCCCCAATGTGATGCTATTAGGAGGTGAGGCCTTTGGGAGGTGATTAGGTCATGAGTGTGGAGCCCTCATGAATGGGATTAATGCTGTTATAAAAGAGACCCCAAAGAGCTCCCTTACCCTTTCTGCCCTGTGAGGACAAAGTGAGAGGATGGCCACCTATGAACTAGGAAACAGGCCCTTACTAGACACCGAGTCTGTAGGCACTTTGATCTTAGACTTGCCAGCCTCCAGAACTGTACAAAATGTTTGCTGTTTAAGCCATCCAGTCTATGGTATTTTTGGTATAGCAGCCTGAACTAAGACAATGAGAAACTCATATGGGGGGTCCTTGTGTGGTTTCTGCTCTCCATTCTGCTTTTAAAACTTGAGGCACACCTGTGGGCAGTGGAAAAAAATTAAAATATAGGAAATAACTCTAATAGCATTCATTTCTTTCCCTGCTAAATCCATGTGTTGTCTGGAAATAAATTCTTAAAAATAAATTGGGAATGGGGTCATGTTTGTCTTCTGAGAATCTTCAAGAGCAACAATAAAAATAGCTAATATTTCTTGGAAAACAAAAAACAAAAAAAAACACACACGATGTGATTGTTGAGTTTGATGGTACCTGTATGTTTAACTGTCTAAGAAACTGCCAAACTGCTCTCCAAAATAGCCGTACAATTTTGCTCTCCTACCAGCAGTGTATGAGAGCTTCAGTTGTTTCATATCCTTGCCCACACTTGGCATTTTCAGTCTTAAATTTTAGCCATTCTAGTGGGTATGTAGCATCTCATTGTGATTTTAAATTAATTTCCCTGATGACTAATGAAGCTGAGAAACTTTTCATGTGTTTATTTGCCATTTGTATATCTTCTTGGTTGAAGTATCTGTTCAAGTCATTTGCCCACTTAAAAAATTGGGTTGGGACTTCCCTGGTAGCACAGTGGTTAAGAATCTGCCTGCCAATGCAGGGGACATGGGTTTGAGCCCTAGTTTGGGAAGATCCCACATGCCATGGAGCAACTAAGCCCATGTGCCACAATTACTGAGCCTGTGCTCTAGAGCCTGTGAGCCACAACTACTGAGCCCATGTGCCACAACTACTGAAGCCCATGCTCCTAGAGCCCGCGCACTGCAACGAAGAGTAGCCACTCACTGCAACTAGAGAAAGCCTGCACCCAGCAACAAAGACCAAACACAGCCAAAAATAAATAAATAAATAAATTTATGAAAAAAAAATTGGGTTGTTTCTCTTATTATTATTGCATTGTAAGAGTTTTTTTCTTAATGTATTCTGGATATAAGTTCTTTATCAGATGTAAGTTTTGCAAATATATTCTCCTAGTCTGAGCTGCCTTTGCATTTTTCTTAATAGTGTCATTTGAGAGCAAAAATTTCAATTTTGATAAAGTCTAATTTATCAATTTTTCCTTTATGTTTTATATTTTTGTTTCTTATTTAAGAAATCTCTGACCTTTGATTCAAGGACATCCTTGAATTAAATGTCAGCTTACTTCCATGAGTGTCATAGCTTCAGCTCTCACGTGTAAGTTTTTGTTCAAGTTTTTTTTTTTTTTTTTTTGGCTGCATTGGGTCTTTGTTGCTGCGCACTGGCTTTTTCTAGTTGCGGCGAATGGGAGTTACTCTTCGTTGCAGTGAGCAGGCTTCTCATTGCAGTGGCTTCTCTTGTTGTGGAGCACGGGCTCTAGGTGTGTGGGCTTTGGTAGTTGTGGTACGTGGGCTCTTGAGCGCAGGCTAAGTAGTTGTGGTGCACGGGCTTAGTTGCTCCGCGGCATGTGGGATCTTCCCGGACCAGAGCTCAAACCCGTGTCCCCTGCATTGGCAGGTGGATTCTTAGCCACTGAGTCACCAGGGAAGTCCTCAAGCTAATTTTTGTATGTGTTGTTTAGTAAGGGTCAGGATTTATATTTCTGTGCATATATATCCAAATATTCTACACCGTTGATTGCAAAAGTTATCATATATCCATTGAATTATTCTGGCATTTTTCTTGAAAATCAGTTGACCATATGTATATGTGCATCTATTTCTGGACTCTCTATTCTGTTCCATGTCATACGTTTATCCTTATGCCAATACCACACTGCATTCTCATTACAGTAAGTCTTGAAATCCCAAATTCGTCAATTTTTTAAAACAAGTTTGTTTTGGCTATTCCAGGCCCTTTGCATTTCTATGTAAATTGTAGAATCTGCTTGACAATTTCTGCAGGAAAAAAAAATTTAAAGGATTGACAGGGTTTTGAGGAGGAGGGAGAATTTTGTTGAATTTACAGATCAGTTTGGGGAAAATGGACATCTTAATAATATTGAGTGTTCTAATCCAGAAATTTGGTATAGCTCTCTACTTAGGTCTTTTTTAGTTGAAGTATAGTTGACATATAATATTATGTTAGTTTTAGGTGTACAACATAGTGATTCAACATTTAAATACATTATGAAAATATCACCATGTTAAGTCTAGTAACCATCTGTCACCATACCAAATAGTTACAATCTTATTGACTATATTCCTTGTGCTGTATATTAAATCCCTGTGACTTATTTTATAACTGAAAGTTTGTACCTCTTAATCACCTTCACCTATTTTACCCAATCTCCCACCACCATCCCCTCTGGCAACCACCAATTTGTTATCTGTATCTATGAGTTTGTTCTGTTTTGTTTTTGTTTTTTAGATTCCACATATAAATGAAATCATACAGTATTTGTCTTTCTTTGTCTGACTTATTTCACTTAGCATAATATTCTCTAGATCCATTGATGTTGCTGCAAATAGTAAGATTTCATTCTTTTTTATGGATGACTAATAGTCCATTGTGTGTGTGTGTGTTTGTACACTTAGGTTGCTTCCACATCTTGGCTATTGTAATAATGCTGCAATGAACATAGGGGAGCATATATCTTTTCAAATTAATGTTTTTGTTTTCTTTGGGTAAACACCTGAAGTAGAATGGTTGGATCATATGGTAGTTCTATTTTACTTTTTATTGAAGTATAGTTGATTTACAATGTTGTGTTAGTTTCAAGAGTGCAGCAAAGTGATTCAGTTATATATATATATTCTTTTTCCCTTATAGGTCATTACAAAGTATAGTTCTCTGTGCTATAAAGTAGGTCCTTGTTGTTTATATATTTTATATATTGTAGTATGTATATGGTAATCCCAAACTCCTAATTTATCCCTCCCCCACCCTTTCTCCTTTGGTAACCATAAGCTTGTTTTCTATGTCTGTGGGTCTATTTCTATTTTGTATATAAGTTCATTTGTATCCTTTTTCTTTGGTAGTTCTGTTTTACTTTTTGAAAAACCTCCATACTGTTCTCCATAGTGGCTATACCAATTTACATTCCTACCAACAGTGCAACAGGGTTCCTTTTTTCCAAACATCCTCACCAACACTTGTTACTTGTTGTCTTTTTGACATTTTAACAATATTAATTCTTTCAATCCATGAGCACAGAATGATTTCTGTCCCATTATCTTTTCAAACATTGCTTTTAAAAATACTCTCTATCCTATTCTTCTTGGACTACAGTTACATGTATATTAGATATATTCAGTAAGTCTCATACGACTCCTCCTCTTTTCTGTATTTTCTAGCCTTCAAACTGCTTCAAGCTGCACACTTTTTGCTAATTTATATTTCAGGTCATTAATTTTCTCCTCAGCTATGTTTCAAGTTCTAAATTGCCTATTTGAGGGACTTCCCTGGTGGTCCAGTGGTAAAGAATCCGCCTTCCAATGCAGGGGATGCCGGTTCGATCCCTGGTCGGGGAACTAAGATCCCACATGCCTTGGGGCAACTAAGCCCACGTGCCACAACTACTGAGCTCTCACACCTCAACGAGAGAGCCTGCATGCTGCAAACTACAGAGCCCACACGCTCTGGAGTCCATGCGCCACAACTAGAGAGAGAAAACCCACATGCCACAACTAGAGAGAAGCCTGCACACCACAATGAAGACCCAATGCAGCCAAAAAATAAAGAAAATAAATAAATAAATATTTTAACAATAGTAATAAAATGCCTATTTGATTCTTTCAAAAGTAGATTCCATATCTCTGATAAAATAATCTTGTCATCTCTTTTCACAGTTATTTTAAATTCCAGATTACCTATGGCTTTGTTTTTATTTTTCTATTTTTGCCCTTTTTTTTAATCCTTGCTATACCAGATAATTTTTGACTGAGTTACAGACATTGGGTATGATAATTTGTACAGGCTAATTCTCCTCCAGAGAATTTTCTTTAGCTTCTAGCAGGCATCAGGAGCATGTTACTTTAACCCATTGAGTGATTGACCTGATTTAAGGCTGAGTTTCAGTGTTTACAAGTCATGACTTATTTCTGATTCAGCCTTATTCTTGAGTTTAATCAAGTAGGATCCCAACAAAATGTCTGATTTTTACCATGCTTTCTCTACTTAGCAGACCTTCACTTCCAATTTTTATTGGGTTGGCCAAAAGTTTCGTTTGTTCTTTTTCCGTAAGATGGCTCTAGTAGCGCTTAGTTGTCTTTAACTTCATTAGAAACAATTTTGGTAGATTGTATTTTGACAGCTGTCATATCAGTGCGCCTTATCAAAACTGGAGAATTTTTGTGTAGCCATTTTAATACGGAAGATGGAAGAAAAAAGCAACATTTTCGGCATATCATGCTTTATTATTTCAAGAAAAGTAAAAACACAACTGAAACGCAAAAAAAGATTTGTGCAGTATATGGAGAAGGTGCTGTGACTGACTGAATGTGTCAAAGTTTGTGTTTGCGAAGTTTTTTGCAGGAGATTTCTCGCTGGACGATGCTCCGCGGTCTGGTAGACCAGTTGAAGTTGATAGTGATCAAATTGAGACATTAATTGAGAACCATCAACAGTATACCACGTGGGAGATAGCCGACATACTCAAAATATCCAAATCGAGCACTGAAAATCATTTCCACCAGCTTGGTTATGTTAATCGCTTTGATGTTTGGGTTCCACATAAGTTAAGCGAAAAAAACCTTCTTGACCATATTTCCACATGTGATTCTCTACATAAACGTAATGAAAACGTTCCATTTATAAAACAAATTGTGACGGGTGATGAAAAGTGGATAGTGTTCAATAATGTGGAATGAAAGAGATCGTGGGGCAAGCGAAATGAACCAACACCAACCACACCAAATGCTGATCTTCATCCAAAGAAGGTGATGTTGTGTATATGGTGGGATTGGAAGGGAGTCCTCTATTACGAGCTCCTTCTGGAAAACCAAACAATTAATTCCAACAAGTACTGCTCCCAATTAGACCAACTGAAAGCAGCACTCGACGAAAAGTGCCCAGAATTAGTCAACAGAAAACGCATAGTATTCCATCAGGATAACGCAAGACCACATGTTTCTTTGATGACCAGGCCAAAACTGTTACAGCTTGGCTGGGAAGTTCTGATTCATCCACTGTATTCACCAGACATTGCACCTTTGGATTTCCATTTATTTCAGTCTTTACAAAATTCTCTTAATGGAAAATATTTCAATTCCCTGGAAGACTATAAAAGGCACCTGGAACAACTCTTTGCTCAAAAAGATAAAAAAGTTTTGGGAAGATGGAATTATGAAGTTGCCTGAAAAATGGCAGAAGGTAGTAGAACAAAAGGGTGAATACATTGTTCAATAAAGGTCTTGGTGAAAATCAAAAATGTGTTTTTATGTTTACTTAAAAACCGAAGACACTTTTTGGCTAAGCCAATATATCTCCAGCACCATAAGACAATTGATAGCCTCTTAGTTGACACTTTGTTTAGCTATTTTTAATAACAGAATTTATATTTTAGAGTAGTTTTAGGTTTACAGAAAAACTGAGTGGCAAATACAGAGAGTTCCCATATATACCCTTACTCTCACATACATATAAAGCATCCCCTATTATTAACATCTTGCATTAGTATGGTACATTTGTTACAATTGATGAGCTAATATTGACACATTATTATTAACTAACATCCATAGTTTACATTAGGGTTCCCTCTTTACATTGTATAGTATATGGGTTTTGACAAGTGTATATTGCCATATAGCCATTATAGTATACAGAATAGTTGCACTGCCCTAAAAATCCCGTGTTCCATTTATTCATCCCTCCATCCCTCCCCCCAAGTTCCTGCCAACCGCTATCTTTTTACTGATTCCATAGTTTTGCCTTTTCTAGAATATCATATAGTTGGAATCATATGGTATTTAGCCTCTTCAGGTAGGTTTCTTTCACTTAGCAATACATATTTAAGATTATTCTATGTCTTTTTATGGCTTTATAGCTCATTTCCTTTTATTTGCTTAATAATATTCCATTCTATGGATGTTCCACAGTTTGTTTATCCATTCACCATTGAAGACCATCTGGTGGCTTCCAAGTTTTGGCTATTAGTAACTGCTATAAACATTTGTGTACCGTGTTGTGTGTGTGTGTGTGTGTGTGTGTGTGTGTGTGTGTGTACACGTAAGTTTTCAACTCCTTTGGGTAAGAGTATGGTAAGGGGTTGTATGGTAAGAGTATGTTCAGTTTTGCAAGAAACTGCCAAACTGTCTTCCAAAGTGATTGAACAATGTTGCATTCTCACCAGCAATAAACGATGAGAGTTCCTATTACTCTACATCCTAGCCACCATTTGGTGTTGTCAATGTTTCAGATTTCTGCCATTCTAAATAGGTATTTAGTGGTATCTCATTGTTATTTTAATTTGCAATTCCCTAATATTGAGCATCTTTTCATATGTTTATTTGCCATCTATATATCTTCTTTGGTGAAGTGTCTCTTCAAATAAATTCCCCTTTTAAAATCAGATAGTTTGTTTTCTTATAGAGTTTTAAGAGTTGTTTATGTATTTTGGGTATCAGTCCTTTATCAAATATATGTTTTGTGAGTATCTTCTCCCAATCTCTGCTTGTCTTTTCATTCTTTTAACAGTGTCTTTCACAGAGTAAAGTTTTTAATTTTAATGAAGTCCAACTTATCAATTTTTTATTTCATAAACATGCTTTTTGGTATTGTATCTAAAAACATTATCCCTAAACCCAGGGTCAGGTAGATTTTCTCCTCTGTTATCTTCAAAATTTTTTTAGTTTTTGTTTTACATTTAGGTCTATGATTCTGCTTAGCTTTTAAAATTATCTGCCCACATAGCTTGCAGACCATCAAATAACCTTGATAAGAAAGGATTTTAGACTATTGTTTTCACTTTTCTTCCATTCCCTTCTTTCCAGAATCTTGATCCCTCAAGTCTTGACTGCCTTGGTACCCCTGAACTCCAATTTTTTGTCTCTCCAAACCTATAAGATTCCTTGAAAGCTGTACTTAGTTTCTTTGTCTTTTAGCATCTGCTTTTCCCTCTCCACCCAAGATGTTTATGAACTGGAAGTTCCTTGAGGGAAAAAGAAGTGTAGAACATCATGTTTACTTCAACAGTTTCCCATCTTTCTGACACCTTGGTTCTTGAAGTCCTGGGTGATTTGGTAGCTCTACAGTGTGTCCAAAACTTTTAAAAAACTGTTAAATCTATCTTTTCTAGTTATTCTTGACAAAAAGATTGATGTGTTATGAGTCAGTCTTCCGAAACTGGAACATATGGTTTAAAAACACAGTTCACACATATCTCCCTTGCCTAAAATACTTTGAAGGCTCGCCACCACCCACAGATCTGGCATACGTGGAGTAGCATTGCCTATGATATCCTTTATACTCTGGATCATGCCAGTGTTTCTGGGCCAGTCCCCACCTCATACATGCGATTGTCAAGCAATATTATAATTCTCAATGTTTTCTCATGTTTTGTGGGCTTTGCCTGTGTTCTTCCTTTTACCAACAGCAACATTCTTCTGATGGTCCTCCATATTACCTAATTGCTCATCCTTCTACCCCAAATCAAATATCACCTTTTCTGGGAAACACTCCCTGACCTCTTTTTTTAGGCAGAATTAACACTTTTCTCATGCATATTCTCATTGATTATTTTACAGACCCCAATCACAGTAGTTTTCACATTGCATTTGGTTAATCGTTTGTGTCTCTCTTACTTTAGACTGTGAACGTTTCTATCATTAGGGCACGGCAGGACATGGAATATAATAGGAGCTTAATAGATAACTGTTGAATGAATAAGTATATGAACTTTAATAAGTATATTAAATCATCTGGTTTAATGTCACTATAGTTTCTTACTTTCTTATGTTTTCTTCACATATTTCTCAGCAATAACGTTACTTCATTCACATAATTTTTTTTCACTCACTCATTCGGCATTTACTGATCACCAAGCATTTGTCAGGCGCTTTTCTAGGAAACACAGGAAACACAGTAATGAACAAGATAGAATCATTTATTGGCCTCACAGGACTTCTCATCTAGAGATGTTAAGCAATTCTTTGAAAACATGCTTCTCATGTTGTTTGGCAGGAAGTAGTTTCAGCCAGAACGCTTCTGTCTTGGCTTTCTTTCTTTACTCTTTGTCCTAGATCTGTTAAGCTAAATGTCATTATTTGCCACATTTTACTCTTAGCTATTATTGCACCCTATACCATGGAAAACAGAAGGGCTCACACGCTGAGACTTCCCATCTCTAAGAGCGATTAAAATATTTTAGGTAGATCCTGTCAGTCAAGTCACAGAGAGTGTTTCATTAATCAACATCATTATTTTATCTTCATTTTAAGTGACAAGAATGTCAAATCTTTTATGTTAATTGATATTGTCAATTGAAATGTTGATAAAAATCTTTCATTTGGTGCCAAATAGCTAATTTGATGTTTGGACCTTTTTTTCTCATTGAATTGACTAAATTTGGAGGGCAAAGGCATGGGGGGTGTTGGCTATCTGAACTTTATAGTAATTTCATCATATGTAGCAGTGAAAATAAAATCTAGAAACTATTATTTCAAATACTTGAAAGTTTTCTACGTAATATTGTAATTTTATTCAATTTACTACATATTCCATATTCACGGAAGTAAAGATTATAGGCTACGAAAGAATTTTTTCTGAAAATAATTTCCTAAATATTCAATTTAAAGCATATAAAATTTAAATTATGATTTTAAAATTCTTATACTTAATAATTCTTATAGTATTTTATTTTAATTGACCCATAAACCTAAAAATAATCATTGCTTTTTTCAGATCTGCATTTACCATATTTGTAACACATAAATCAAACAAAGCTTGGGAAATTTGTAGTTCTGCTATATAAACTACACATTGTCTAAGCTAAAGTTCTCATTATTTCTAATAATAAAAGCTGTGCTTACGATTTTAAACACTGTTCAAGAATATAACTGAGAGCTTTAAAAAAATGTGTTTAAGTCAGCATACAATTATTCGAAGAACCACACGGGGCATCTTTTAACAAGTTGGGGAGAAAATAGCTGACCCTAGAGTTTGTAACAGGTTTCTTTACATTAAAACATTAAAGTGCTATCTATGGGAGAAATAGAAAAATCATACCAAAATATTTGAGGGACAGTAAATAGTGGGTGTTGGAGAAAGGAAACAGTTCTGGAAAGAGTAAGATGTCTCTAAAACATACACAAGTAACACCTTTCTTCAGATTTTATACTAATCACTTTGGGTAAGTTAACATTTGATAGTCAGTTTCCCCATGATGACACTACAAAGGCGGCCAAGGAATGGGACCCAGTGAAGCCACAGTATAGGAGACGGACCCAGAGTAAGCCTGTATGTGTGTGGTGGTGGGCGGGTGCAGTTCTGCATACAGATGTGTAAGAAAATGAGATGCGCGTGTAAGAAAAATACAACTTATCACAGAGCACTGTGAGGTTCACTTCTCAGCTGCAAGAAAACTGCAAAGCCTCATTTGGCCACAGGGATACTCAATACCAAAGAGCCTGTGTAGGCCAGGGAAATCAACTAGCATGCATTGTTTAGAAGCTGCAGAAAAGATAATAGACTGTGACTTCTGGAATATTTACAGTTCATCTTGGGCTTTTCCTAAAGTATAAACTTTCCTCAGCTTGAATCTGGTGAAGGATGTGAAGAAAGAAAAAAAAATCCAGTGAGATTTTTGAGAAGAATTAGTTGAGAAGGCTCATCCTCTTTAATTAATGGGGAAAAAGTAAACACAACTAAGGATCAGCTTTGTGGAAGAGAATCTGTATGTGGGAAAGTTTTAAAGTAAGGACTAGACACTTTACTTGGTTAAAATTCAATGCTTTATTAACTTTCCTCCCAATTCAAGCTCAAGCTCTGTGCTGGGACATTAGAACCTGTGGCTTGTGCTTACACTCATGTAGAAAGAACTCGTATTTCCCAGGGTTCTCCAGTTCTAGAATTCTCCTGGTGGCCTTGCCCCTCCATGCCAAGCACCTCTGCTCCTGCAACCAGGTCTCCCTCAAGCACAAGTCTGGGCACCTCTAGCCATGCTGCTCCTTCTGCCAAGGTGCTTTTCTCCCCATCCCTCTGGAATGCCACCCGTCACTCGGGATGGACCTCAATGCCCTGTTTTTCATAATCTTCCCATGTCCCCGGGTCTCTGGGTCCTTTGGGCTCCCTGGGCAGTGATCACATTCTGCTGTATTTTATAGTCAGCTGTATATACCTCTGATTTTTCACTTTGATTATAAATTCCTTGAGAGTCTGGACTATGACTTGTACATACTTGTGTCCCTCACAGACTCTGGCCAATAATAACAACAACAACAACAATGACATTTACAGAGCATTCTATACTGCATTGCACTCACAAACCCTTTCTTCATTAGTGCCTCACAGCAGTAGTGTGAGGGCAGTAAAACAGGTAGTGATGTCCCTAATTTGCAGAAGCAGAACCTGGGGTTCAGAAAGATAAAGCAATTTATCTTCAGTCACACAACTAGGAACTGGTAGTTTCTAGACTTGAGTTCAAGTCTTTTGACTCCACATTCTAACTTTTCCTTGCCTTGTTCTACTTCGATAAAAGACTGTGAAATTGAATTAAGGGAACCACTGGCCTATATCTTAACAAAAAGAAAATAAACTCTAAACAACTACTAATATTTAGGTTTAAGCTGGTGGAAGAGCTCATGGAGAAGGGCCTTGGTTCATGATTTGGGATTTGCAGCTGCCCTGAGCTTATAACTAAATTTGACTTTGAATCAGTTAAAAGGGGGTATTTTCAGCTTCATTTTGCTTGGGGTTTGTGTGAGCTCTGATTGTATGCGACCAGTCTCAGCTCTTTCCTATTCATCTTGTCATATAAGAGGCTTTCCTTTCCTCCATGAGAGGAACACTTGAATCTCATCAAAGTAAATAGCAGGGGTTTTACTTAACACATATGTCAAACCAAATAGAGAGGGCAGGAGATCTCCAGGAATGAATCCAGAGACGTTTCTAACAAAGAGGACAATTTGTACATGTAGGACCAGAGGAAAAATCATCAGCAACACTGGCAATATCAACTGAGAAAACACTTTGAAGGAGATAAGCTTTGGCCTCTTGGTGCCTTGCAGCAGAGTGACACCAACACGGAGCTCAGAAAGAGGCATCCACGGGGCTCTTCGCGGGTGCAGGCGGGGCAGGACCCCCCCCCCTCCGTGTGCTCTTTCGTATGGAGCGTGTAAAGCTAGAGAGAACTTTGAGGGTGCTCTTCTTTTAATCCCCTTTGATTGGAAACTGCTCTCAGACAAAAATAAGAACACATCCTCTTTTCATGTTAAACATCTGAATTCTCCAGCATATAGGTTCGAAGTTAGAATGTTATGTCTTTTATTTGCCAGTATGAGTTTCTGTTGGGCTGATACCACATCAGTGATGGCATAGTCAATGAAAAATTCTCTGCTAACAGTTGGTAACAAAGCAATTTCGAATATTTGCCTCACAGCTGCCTTGCCTTAGGCTTGAATCTGGTTTAGATACCACATAGTAAATTTTCAGAAGTCCCAGACACAACGTTCCTTGGAAAATTTTGCCACATCCCGATACTATCAGTGAATTCTCCCTTTTCTTTTGTGCCTATCATTTATACAGTTTTGGGTACTATAAGATAAACTTCGGGACCCCAGGCCACCCCAGCCTAGGGTTATAAGAGGGTCACATGAGGAATGACAACCTTGCCTGTCACCTGTTCTGGGAGGACCATCAGCCATCAGTGAAATTCTGTTCGATTATTTCCAGGAGGGCTCAGCTCTGTTCATGAATAATAACACGGCATCTGGTGGGCACGGCTGCCTCTTCAGGACCTCACGTCACTGTGTTCCTTGTAAGGTTTCCTGCTGTATCGACTATGCAAATGACCATTTCTTCTGGGCTCGCCCTGCTATGCTGCCATAAACACTGGGCACCGTGGCCCAAGTCACTGCCAGACAGTCTGCAGCATTCCTGAGGCTCCACAGCCCTTTGCAGCCCCCTCCATGGCTGGAGCACAAAGTAGACAGTCTGTGTGCCCTCCTGTGTTATACCCTGCTAGCAGGGCTCCAAAGCAATGCTCCTTTGTGCCTGCTGCTTTATGGTGGTTTTACTGAAAACAGTTATTTCAATTATTACTTTGTAGCCCCCAAGAGCTCTTCCCCAGGGGACCAGACTGGGCACAAAAGCCGTGACAAACATCATAATCAGTCTTCCTCACCTCCCCCTGCCCCCAATCCATCTGAGGTTTTGCCATGAGGCCCATCTTGCCTGTGTCATTCCCTCTAACACAAGTTCCAAAAATATTTAAGAATATGTTACAAGTCATTTTGGGAAGGGGGGGGTAATTGATTTCTTTTTTTATTGCTGCTGTTAACAAATTACTACAAACTTAGAGGCATAAAACAACACAAATTTATTGACTTAGAGTTCCAGAGCTCAGAAGTCTGAAATGGGTCTGCTGGGTTAGAATCAAGGTGTTGGCAGGGTTGTGTTCTTCCGGAGGCTCTAGGGGAGAATCAATTTTTTCCTCTTCTCCAGTTTCCAGAGGCTGCCGTCATTCTTTGGCTCATAGCCCTCTTCCATCTTCTGAGCCAGCAATGGTTTATCAAGTCTCTGCCATCTTTCTGGTCCTTTCTCTTCTGCCTCTTTCCACTTAAAAAGACTCATGTGATGACATTGGGTCCACCTGAAGAATCCAGGATAACCTCTCCATCTAAGGTCAGCTGAATCCTTAATTCTGTCTGCAACCTTAACTCCTCTTTACCATGTAATGTAACCTATTCACAGGTTCTGGGGATTATAGACATGGACATCTTGCATTATTCTACCTACCACACATAGGTTTTTGAAAGCATAGCTCAGTGATAGCTACTCATGAGGGCTGTGCATGAGCAATGGTCAGGATGGGCCACATGAGTGAACGTAGGTCAGTGTGACTTGGAGTTTCTCCATAGACCTGCCCTTATCCCCGGAGCATATGTCAACCACAGTTGGGCTACCCTCACTAGGGTGCCACTTTCTGTCCTTGCAAAGGCTCTCTGCTGCCACACATATGATCTGCTTTCTTTCTTGAAATCTTTCATCCCTCAAACCCTCTGATCCCCTAATCTATCAGCTGCTACAGATGCTGTCCTGATTTTGGCTGACCTTTTTCAAGGTCTCCAGAACCAAACTGATACTGTCGTCCACATACTAGATGCCAATAGGTGGACAAATAAGGGGCTACTTAGATTATTTCTGAACAATATCTCCCCTGATGGTCAGCATGTTTTATTGTGACCTGGAACTATCACATTAGTTATAGCAATTGGTCCTTACCTTGACCCAGCATAGACTTTTCTCAGAAAGTAGCCATGGGACTTCCATGCTTTCTCTCCATTGATTTAAAGGTTACAGACTTCCAGACCACTGAGACTGACCTCAATCTACTCTCACCTCAGCACAAGAGACCTTCATGGTATAGGAGAACCAAGATGGAACCATGACAAGTAAATGGAACTTGTGGAACCATGACAAGTAAATGGGTCAGAGTCACAGGTTAGTGGAATTCTTCCCCCCACACCCACCCACCACTGGAGATGTAGGCAGGTGGTCAGTTTATCTCAGCCCCAAGGAGCATTCTTGAATCAGTGATATTTTATGAGATATCTGTGGTGCTGACATGTACAGGCTGTCCACCCTTTGCACTATAGAAATACGTTTTCAGGTTTGGCTGATGTGGTGATGTTAACTGGCTTTCCCTTGCACCTTTCCTGAGATCGTTCACTTTGTTTCATTTTTGTACCTGCTCAGGTTTTGGTGTGCACACATGCACACAACGCTAATACCAGGGCTAGTCCTTGGTAGACTATGTTAAAAGAAGCTCCAGCCAAACACCAGCAAGTTTCCCCTGATTCTGAGACTGCAGCTCATTTTCTCTGAAAGCACATGATATTCAGAGTAAGCATCTCTTGAGAATACCAGAAATCTTGCAAAAATTCCCATCGTGGCATAATTTTGATCTAATTTGTATAGGAAATATGAGAACTTTAACTGAATTTAAGATAGAAATGTAACCCATTTACAATATCTGTACACCCTCGATGTATATATACATATATAATAAGTTGTCATTTTCACGTGGTGCAAATGCATCTCCCAAGTTTGAATTTTGAGGATTTCTCACTTTGCAAATCCCTTAAGAATGAGACTCTCAAGAGGAAAGTAAGGAACAGTGAGAGGCAGCAAGTGGTTCGTGTGCCCCGCAGCTAATTTGAGCATCAGTGATACCCTAAGCAGTATCCTGCTGCCACCTATAATGAAGAACATGCTTATTTCTAATTTGTAGCATTTCTCCCCTTCCTGATTATACAAGATGGGTTCATTCATTATTAATCTGGTTTGTCAGACAGAACGGCCCTCCAAGTGTCAGGCTTCCTTGTTTCCAGGCAGTGAGTTTGTGTAGGAGCAGTGAAATTTCAGAATGCACAGATCAGCAAGTGCTCATCTGCACCTGATTAAAGTTAGATAGACCAACTTAACAGCCTTAAAATAATTCTACATGAAGCAGCAGGAGACCTTTCTATATTTGTCCTTATTATTGGAAAGGAAATGGTCTAAAAAAAAATCGTTACTTTTCTTCCAAGCTGTACCTGATTTGAAAGGGAGGGAGGGAAAGGAAATGATCCCTCTTTGTCTACACCAAATATTTTAGGAATCAAAAACAGCAAAGGAGATATAACTCCAAGTTTACTGTTAAAAAGTCAATATTTTAACACACATACACACACATGCACACCCACATGAACATACACATACACACAATCATCCTTGCTTTGTGGAGCTTATAACTTAATGTTAACCAGATCATGATATTGTGTTGTGAGTGAAGAGTGCTGGACTTGCCAGTGAAGGTTCAGATTGATCTGATTCTCAGGAAAGGGGCTTGAACAAGCAATCTGTTCATGGATCGTGATACTGGGCTCCAGGACTCAGCTGGAGAGAAGGAAAAAGTAATGCTTTATGGGAAACAGACACAGGTACTATGAATTTCAAAACAGTAATTGTTATGTAAAAGACTGAGAAATAGATTCTAGCCAGTTTCCAAGTCATTTGAATGAGCACTGGAATTATTTTTCTTTTGTAACCACCTAGCTTTAGAGGAAGTGGGTAAATAAAAGGACTGGGTGATGAAGTCTTGAACTAAATACAATGAACAAATTTCCATCTATGCCTGTTGAGAGGGTTTCTTGTTTGTTTGTTTAATAAAGGTGTCACTTGACCTTTTCTTATATGCACTCATCAGAAATCCAGCACTTTTGCAAACCAAAAAATCTCTGGGCTGGTTCTTGCCCCTGGGATAGAGGTGTGGAAGGAAAATCATTCACAATTATGACTTCTGGATGAGCAATATCCCTGGAGAGTGTTTGGGAAAAGAGGAAACAACAGTGGTGTGAGGTCTGTGAGCGATTACTTATATGGACTCACCAGCCAGAAAAATTAAGTGGACACTAGGTAGAGCCTGAAGCTGGCACAGGGACAAAGAGGGTAAACTGCAAACTATTGGGGATATGCAAGAAGTCTCATTTGCCTAAAGAGTGTAGTGGATAAAGCCTTGACACAAGGTGCCAAAATTTTCATCCCCTGAATTTAAAGGAAACAACAAAGACAATTGCTACTCTACACCAGTGGTTCTCAACAGGGGGAAGGGGAGCAATTTTGCCTTCCGGGGAACACTTGGCAATATCTGAAGACACATTTGGTTGTCACAACTGGGAAAGAGAGCATTGCTATGAGCAGAGAAGGAAAGAGAAAGAGGTTTGGAAAGAGCTAGCCAGTCTTTGCCATAACCTCACTGAGCATCAATTTTCTCACCTGTATGATGGACATCATAACCGTTACCTTATTTGGTTATTGTAAATATTAAATGAGATAATGTATGTAAAGCACTTATCACAGTGCCTGACACATAGTAATACCTCAACAAATTACTGATATTATTATTAGCATTATTGTGTGATTCTTAGTAATGGTGTTTCATTATCAAGCCAAGGGAAAATGACTTAAGAATTTGGGGAGGCATTTCAAAATGAATTTCTGACAAACCCCAAGCAAAGGATGCTCATGAAAAATTAAGTGAAGAGGGAAGTGAGAGCTCAATGTGACAACAGTGGAAGCTCCTGACTAAATCCTGTTTAGTAGAATTTTTACAAAATATGAAGAACATATTGCAAAGGAAGGTTTTTTTTTAAAGGAGTATAAAACTGTGAGGACACTCTTGATGACTAAAGCCAGAGTAACACTGTCCAATGGAAGTGCAATGTGAATCCCCCTGGCAATTTAAAATTTTGTAGTAACCACATTAAAAAAGTATAAAGAAAGAGGATGATTAACTTTAATAACATATTTTATTTAGCCCAACATATCAAACATATTATCATTTCAACATGTAACCAATATAAAAAATTACTAACCAGATAGTTCGCATTCTTTTCTTCATCAAATCCTTAAAATTGAGGGTATATTTTAGACTTACAGCACATCTTCATTTGCACTAGCCATGTTTCAAGTGCTTAATACTGGCTAGTGGCTACCTTATTGGACAGCAAATATATAGAAGATGATTGTAAAAATGTCAGAGATGACAAAAATAAGTCTTTAAAGCCACGTCCAGAGTGAGGAGGGTAAGAAAGAAAACACAAACCTGCTGACGTGGGAAGAAAATTTAATGTTAGTATTCCTCAACTATTTTTTTTTAACTTACATCCTCTCCTTTATGAAACTTATTACCCAGCAAGTATGGTTAGATCTCACTTTAGTGTAAGTTATTTGAAGGCAAAGTATGTGATAAACTATGAAGAGATCATTTTGAGTGTTAATAATGAATTAAAATATCTGTAGTTGGACTAAATGTTTTAGGGAACTGAGAGACTCTTGAGTAGGTTGGAGGAATTGTGAATGGCAACAGGGGTGTGAAGAGACTAACACTAGGAATAAACAAATATGCCTTTTCAAAAGGAGGAGGACTTGTGGGCTCCTGTGCATACTCGATATACCTCTCTGTACTTCCTTGTGAAAGCCAAACTCTGGGTCTTAGGTTTCTCACCTATAGACTCAGAGGTTGAATCACATGAATTCCTTGGCCCCTTTGTGTTCTAACAGGTCTGAATCTGTAAGCTCATCCACACTTGGAGTTTGAGCATTGAGAAAGGGAAGAGATGATCACTAGGGTCCAGAAATAGCTTATGAAAAACAAGTAACACTGGCCTAACCTCATTTTCTCTTGTAGGAGGGTCTCTAGTCTAACATTGTCAGGGAAAGGCTAGGATCATAGCACATCTGGATTTTGGTGAGAGGTTTGGAACTTATGTTTAATGAGCACCTACTATTTATTTAACATTAATTCAGCAGATACTTATTGGGAATCTACTATGTTTTAGACACTGAGGATATGACAGTAGAGAAGATGCTTCTTAAGAAACTAATTACACAAACTTGATTATGGAACAATGTGGAAGGTACAAGGGAAGTATTCAGTTGGCCAAAATCCCGAATGAACTTTTTGGCCAACCCAATATATTTGAGAGGTCACTTAACTCAGTCATGAAACATTGCAGGAGGCTTTCTCTAGGAAATGACATCTATATGGGCACCCAAAAGTGTTAGTAAGAAAAGACTTTAGGGTGTGAGACCAGGAAGAATATCTCAGGAGGAAGAAACAGTAGTTTTGAAGGCTCAAAAGTTAGAACAGAGCTAATATGTAGCAGAGCAGTGCTTCTCAAGCCCTATGTGCACATAAATGAGTTAAAATGCAGATTCTGATTCTAAAAGTCTGTGTGGGGTCTGAGACTCTTCATTTCCAATAAGCTCCCAGGTAATGCTGATGCTGCCAGCCTGTGGACCTCACTTTGAGTAGGACCAGTGTCAAATACACAAAGGGAGAGGTCAGAGAGAGTGCTAAAGAGGTGAGCATGGGGTGGATCATGAAGGACTTTGTAAGTCTTGTGAAGATTAAACAACATGCTACTGAACAGCCAGTGGGCCAAAGAAGAAATCAAAAGAGAAATAAAAAAATACTTTGAGACAAGTGAAAATGGAAATACACCAAAGTTTATTGGTTGCAGCAAAAGGAGTTCTAAGAGGGAAGTTCATAGTGATAAATGCATACCTTAAGAAATAAGAAAAGTCTCAAATAAATAACCTAACTTTACACCTCCAGGAGCAAGAAAAAGAGGAATAAACAAGCTTAAAATTAGAGCAGAAATAAGTAAAATAAAGTCTAAAATGATAATAGAAAAGACCAATGAAAGTAGTAGATGATTCTTTGAAAAGATACACAAAATTGAAAAACTTTTATCTAGACTCACCAAGAAAAAAAAAGGAACTCAAATAAATAAAATCAGGCATGAAAATCAAGGAGATATGACAACTGATACCACAGAAATACAAAGGATCACAGGAGTCTTTTACATGACCAAAAATCGGGCATCCTAGAAGAAATGGATAAATTCCTATAAACATACAACCTAATAACATTGAATCGAGGAAATAGAAAATCTGAAAAGACTGATTACTAGCAAGAAGATTGAATCAGTAATGAAAAATTTCCCAAAAAACAGAAGTCCAGGACAAGAAGGCTTCATTGGTGAATTCTACCAAACATTCAAAGAAGAATTAATTTGACTCATTCTTAAACTCTTCAAAAAAAAAAAAAAAAGAAAGAAAAGGGAACTCTTTCAAACTCACTTTACAAAGCCAGCATTACCCTGATATCAAAACCGGACAAGGATGCCACAATAAACGTAAATTATAAGCCAATATCCTTGATGAACACAGATGCAAAAATCCTCAACAAAATACTAGCAAACTGAATTCAACAATACATTAAAAACATCATACACCATGATCAAGTGGAATTTATTCCAGGGATGCAAAGGTAGTTCAATAACTGCAAATCAGTCAATGTGATACACCACATTAACAAAATGAAGGATAAAAATGATACAATCAATAGATGCACAAAAAGCATTCAAAAAAATTCAACATCCATTTATGATTAAAAACTCTCAACAAAGTGAGTATAGAGGGAATGTACCTCAACATAATAAAGGCCATGTATGACAAGCCTACAGCTAACATTATACTCAATTGCAAAAAACTCAGCTTTTCTTTTAAAATCAGAAACAAGACAAGAATGCTCACTCTCACCACTTTTATTCAACATAGTATTGGAAGTCCTATCCAGAGCAATCAGGGAAAAAGAAGAAATAAAAGGCATCCAAATTGGAAAGGAAGAAGTAAAACTGTCACTATTTGCAGATAACATGATATTATATATAGAAAACCCTAATACCTCCATCAAAAAACTATTAGACTAATAAACAAATTCAGTAATGTTACAGGATACAAAATCAATACACAAAAATCTGTTGCATTTCTATACACTAACAACAAACTATCAGAAAAAGAAATTAAGAAAACAATTCCATTTACAATTGCATCAAAAAGAATAAAAGTACTGAGGAATAAACGTAACCAAAAAGGTGAAAGACCTGCATACTCAAAACTTCAAGACTTTAAGGAAAGAGATTGTAGAAGTCATGAATAAATGGAAAGATATTCCATGTTCATGGATTTAAAGAATTAATATTGTTAAAATGACCATACTACCCAGAGCAATCTACAAATTAAATTCAATCCTCATCAAAATTCCAATGACGTTTTTCACAGAAATAGAACAAATAATCCTAAAATTTGTTTGGAACCACAAAAGACTCTGGATAGCCAAAGCAATCTTGAGAAAGAAAAGCAAAGCTGGAAAGCATCATGCAATCTGCTTTCAAACTCTATTACAAAGCTATAATAATTAAAACAGTATAGTATTGGCATAAAAACAGACACATAGATCAACGGAACAAAATAGAGAGCCTAGAAACAAACCCATACATATGGTCAATAAATTTACGACAAAGGAACCAAGAATATACAATGGGGAAAGGACAGTTTCTCCAGTAAATTGTGCTTAGAAACTGGATAATCATATACTAAAGAATGAAACTAGACCACTATCTTATATCGTACACAAATATTAACTCAAAATGGATTAGAGACTTGAACATAAGACTAGAAATGATGAAATTCCTAGAAGAAAACATAGGTGGTAAGCTCCTTGACATAAGTCTTGGTGATGATTTTTTGACTCTGACACAAAAAGTAAAAGCAGCAAAAGTAAAAATAAATAAGCGAAAACATCAAATTAAAAAGCTTCTGCACAGCAAAGAAAACCAACAAAATATAAAAAGGCAATCTACTTTGCCTTTGGGATGAATGGGAGAAAATATTTGCAAATTATATATCTGACAAGAGGTTAATATCCAAAATATACAAAGAACTCATACAACTAAATAGCAAAAAAAAAAAAAAAGCCAAAACAAACAAAAACAATCCGATTAAAAAATGGGCAGAAGATCTGAATAGACATTTTCCAAAGGAGACATACAGATGGCCCACAGACACATGAAAAGGTGCTCAACATCATTAATCATCAGAAAAATGCAAATCAAAAGCACAATGAGCTATCAACTCACACCTGTCAGAATGTCTAATCAAAAAGACAACAAATAACAAGTGTTGCCAATGATGTGGAGAAAAGGAAACCCTTGTGCACTGCTGGTGGGAATGTGAATTGGAGCAATAACTGTGAAAAACAGTATGGAGGTTCCTCAAAAAATTAAAAACAGAACTACCATAGTATCCAGCCATTCCACTTCTGGGTATTTATCAGAAGAAAATGAAAACACTAACATGAAAAGTTATATTTACTTTCATGTTTATTGCAGCACTATTTACAATAGCCAAGATATGGAAACAACCTAAGTGTCCATTGGGGATAAATGGATAAAGAAAGTGTGGTATTTATATACAATGGAATATTATTCAGCGATTAAAAAGAATGAAATCTTGCCATTTGTGACAACATGGATGGACATTGAGGGCATTATGCTAAGTAAAATGAGTCAGACAGAGAAAGACAAATACCATGTGATCTCTTTCATATGTGGAATCAAAACATAAAACAAAACAGAACCCAAGCTTATAGATACAGAAAACAGATTGGTGTTTGCCAGAGAGGTGGGGGGTGGAGAGTGGGAGAAATGGGTGAAGAGGAGTCAAAGGGGTGGAAAAAAAGAGACCTTCCAGATGATTGTAAGTGCAGTTGGGTTTCTTAAACTTATACTGAGTTGCTTTCCAACTTTAAGTGTTTGAAGTAACCTCTCATCATCCCCAGGTTCCTAATGTGTACATTTGTGCAGTCAAAACCACCCGCAGCATCATGATAAGACATTTCCTACTTTTCCATCTTCCGGTTTCTGGGGCACAGGTTCTTTTGTGATGCCACCTAGTGGAGAGCCAACTGTGCCTATGAGATGGTGTGATGGGTCTTCCAAGAAGGGCTTGTTAGATGGGACAGCCACGCAGTTAACAAGCACAAGACTCAGTGGCACAAAGGTCAACCAGCTTTTCCTTAATTGAAGAAAAAGCAAACATGCATGTTCCTTATATAAACACCGATATTTAACATTTAACTCAACCCTCATGATTCATTAAGAAAAGGAAATTCAATAAAGTCGGGCAGATGTGACTACAGGAAAAACTACCTCCCATGAATCTGGCTGTTTTCAGAATTCTGAATACAAGAGAAGTCAGTTCTTGAAATAAAATGCCAAATATAGATGGTGACCATCATTATAAATATTTTCTTTTGTTTTTAATCCTAGAGTGACTAACTTTTGTATCTTAAACTACCATGTTTCTTCAGTCCCTTGGAATAGTTATTAAAGAATCTCACTGTGTGAACTTTAAACTCCTGGGTCAGAAAGTAAAGGGTGATGGCTAAGAGCCTAGCTATTTCTGATTTCCAAAAACAAAAATTGATTTTTAGGAGACATATTTGGTGGGTCAGAATTTGTGGGAAATGAAGTAGCACAAAGAATTGGTAGCACAGAGGAGGCAGAAAATAATAGAAAACAGACATAAGAACTGGAAAAGTACAGCCGTCTGGGACCATTTAGTAAAGGGGCAGACAGTTCTACACACCTTAACAGTCCCTGGGGCATCCCTGGGTCGAAGGTCATAATCTATTTTATAAAGCTTTCCATCCAAATAAGTTTTAAAAGATGCCACTAATAGTGTTTGTGCCTAAAAGGCATAAAAGGCACTTTGTAGGGAGTGAACAAGGGGTGCTTGGGAGGAGAGAGACATTTAGGGATTTAAAAACCTGGAGGGTTTGAGGGGGAGATGGAAACAAGAAGTGGTCGGCAATAGTACTTGCATTGTCTAACGTTACATAGCACTAGGCACATTGTTTTAAACAGTCGGCTGTGGGCAAATTACAAGGAAAATGAAAAGTACAATCACATGCTGAAAAGTTGCCGCTTAAGCTTTTCAGCCTGACTTGAGACCTAAGCAGTAAGACAGCAGCAGGCTTCACAGCAGCCTTCAAGGCTTCCCCCTGGAATTAAGAGCTGCAGCCTCACCACTTCCTCTTCCAGCCAAGTCTTCATCCTGCTGAGCCAAATAAATACCATTGAGGTCATTTTTCTTTTCCCTCACTCTAATGTAATTAGGGACGAGAGGGTGTGAGCTTGGAAGACGAAGGCCGACAGCTGAAGTCTGAAGGACTCTGTCAAGACTACAGTGATGTCGGCCTACCAGAAAGCAGGTCAGAGACTTAATACAGAAATAGAAGCAATCCCTGAACTGATGGTTAATGAAGTGACAGTGAAGGGGACCATGCCAATATCCCATCTACAACGTGAACTCAAGCACTATTTAAAATGATGCTTACTGGTTCCTCCATTATTTCGGTGGTCTTGTGCATGCCATTTCTTCCTAGCTAACCCTGCAAATATTCTAAAGAACATGATTAGGATCATTATAATTCATTGCAGTTAATTACTCCATTGCTTCCACCAGAAGCACATCGGACTTAGCAGAGTTCTTAGTTGCTTTAAAAAAGTACCTATGGTACTTTTTTGTTTAAATATGGTTCAGACACTCAAAACCTTGGGGGCAAAATTGGAAGGGATGTTAGGACCATGTGAACTGGATGCAGAAGAAAGCAGAGGTTATGAAGCTTATGGTAGAATACTTGATGTCATGTACCCAACGTTTCTGCTTTCTCTCTGTTTAGTCTGCAGGGGAACTTTGTTATAAACTGAAGTGTGTCAGGATACTTTGTGACTCACTTATGATAGAATTAGAATATTTAGTGAATTTGAGGATTCATTGCTAGAGTGAAAAGAGTGAAATCCTCTCTTCTCCCTTCCCTCTTTCCTTCCTCCCTTCCTTTTGTACTTCCATCTCTCCTTCCTCCCCTCGTCCCGCTGTTCTCCCTCAAAAATTTTTTTGTGCTTTGGTAAGCAATGTGTTCAATCTGGAAGCAAAAATCTAGGTGTCTGATTTCACGCCCTGATCTGATACGATCAGACTTGAGTTTCATAGGTGACATCTGTGTAGAGGATTAAGCTGAAAATTGGGCTAAGATGGTCAGCCCGAAATGCTATGGCAAGGAGTGTGAGCTTTCTCATACACTGTACTGTAAGGAATCATTCAAGATTTTATATGCAGTGCAAATTATTATATTAGATTTAGGGTTTATGACTTTTATTTTTGAAAGAAACTTAGTATCATACAATTGATGTTAACTTCAATTCATTATATTTTCTAACAAGAAGTGCTACATACAATGTAGCAAAGCATTCTTTTTTGCTTCCAGTTTTCCATGGCACTCTTACATCCCACATCCTAAAAGTCTCCATGGAATTTTTAACTGTGGTAAAGTTAGAAAAATCTGCAGCAATTAGATTTTGTTATCAATGATTTACTAAAAAAATTGTTAAACATTTTTCCCAATGTTGTAAAAAATTATATATCAGGGCATCATTAACCAGTTAGGTACAGCCCTTTGGTTTACAGAGAAGCAGCAAAGTTCAGTTGGAAAGGCATTGGTTTTGGACTCAGCTGGGTCAAGTTCTGAATTTTCTATGTGACCCTAGGTGAGTTGCTTTTATTATCTGAGATTCATTTTTTTTAAACTATAAAGTTGGAACCACAGGGTTATTTTTTTAAATAAAAATTTTATACAAATTTCTAAAGGTTACTTTCCATTTACAGTTATTACAAAATATTGGCTATATTCCCTGGGTTGTACAATACATCCTTGAGCCTATCTTACACCCAATAGTTTGTACCTTCCACTCCCCCTACCCCTATGTTGCCCCTCCCCCCCCGCCGGTAACCACTAGTTTGTTCTCTATATCTATGAGTCTGCTTCTTTTATATTATATTCACTAGTTTGTTGTATTTTTTAGATTCCACATATGAGTGATATCATACAGTATTTATCTTTCTCTGTCTGACTTATTCCACTTAACATAATGCCCTCCAAGTTCATCCATGTTGCTGCAAATGACAAAATTTCATTATTTTTTATGGCTGAATAGTATTCCATCGTGTATATATACTATATCTTCTTTATCTATTCAACTGTCAATAGAAACTTAGGTTGTTTCCATGTCTTGACAATTGTAAATAATGCTGCTATGAACGTTGGGGTGCACGTATCTTTTCGAATTGGTGTTTTTATATTTTTTTTGGATATATCCCACAGGGTCATTTTGAGGATTACATAAAATTATTTATATAAAGCACTGAGCTAATATTTGGTATGTAGTAGTAGTGATGATGATGATGGGGACAGAGGTGATGATGATGATGGTAATAATGATGGTGATGATGGGGATGTTCGTGAGGAATGTGGTGTCCCTTCTGAGAGGTAGTGTGGTATCACTGGCTAAAAGAGTAGATTTAGGGGAAAAAAGCATAGGTTTAGCAGCCAGACTTCTTGGGTTCAACTCCTGGCTATACCAGGAGTTATGTAGCTATGTAGTCTTGGGTAACTGTGTTAGTTATCTTTTGCGTCATAACAAATTACGCTAAAATGATTGACTTAAAACAACATATATTATCTCATAGTTTTCGTCAATCAGGAATCAAGGAACAACTTAGTTGTGTCCTCTGCTTGATAGTCTCTCAAAGACTGCAATCAAGGCATTGGCGCAAGGTCTGGGATCTCATTTGAAGCTCGACTGGGGAGGGATCCACTTCCACGCTCACTCATGTGGTTTTTGGCAAGACTCTGTTCCTTGAGAACTGTTGGGCTGAAAGCCTAAATTCCTTGCTGGCTGTTGGCTGGAGGCTGCCCTCAGGTTCCTTGCCGCATGGGCATTTCCAACAGAGTAGCCATCAAAGCCAGAAGAATAAGAGTCTCTAGTAAGACAGATGTCACAGGCTTTTATAAGCTAGCCATGGAAGTGACATCCCATCACTTTTTTTTTCTGTATTCCATTTGAAGTGAGTCATTAGGTCCAGCCCACAGCCAAAGGGAGGAAATTACACAGAGTGTGAATATCAATTGGGGGTCATCTTAGAAGTTGCCTCCATAGCAAGTTACTCAGTCTCGCTCTACATCAGTTCTTCCACGTGTTAAATGGAATCAATAATCATAACTACTCAATAAGGCTATTGTAAAGATTAAAGGTGATATTGTTTAAAAGATTAAACAAGTTAATAAACAAGTGAAGTATCTGTGCCTGTCATGTAGTAAGCACTCAATAAATGTTTGACATTATTTTTGAAAGATAGCAATTTATAGCTCTTTTACCTGTTATCAAAGCATTTGCCCAACCTGCTTAACAGCCTTTGTCACTCTGTATCAAAAGGTGGTTGTTGCATCACCAGTTTATAAAGAAAAATGGCAACAAATTTCAGGGGAAGAGGGTGGTGTGGGGACGCCAAAGGAGCACTGCAGAACAACGCTCAAGTCCAAGTTCTGTTTTTCTCTTAATAAGATGTGTAGTGTGGGCAGGTCACTTTATCTCTCTGGGTCACTGTGTCTTTATCTGTGAAATGAGTGCTTTAGACTTTTTCAGGAGTGATATTTGTGATATTTTGCAACTGCTTGGGGCCAGGCACTGGCCAATCAGAACAGGGGCCACCATGAGCATGGTGTGGCCATGCTCGTGTGAACTGGCTGCAGTCCCCTTCTAGTCCCAGACATGTATGATCCCAGGGACCCATTTCCAAATCACTTAATGATGGGGTCCACACAGCCCCTTAGTTTTGTTCCTCTTATTTTTATAACTTTACCAAAGTGGCTTATAAGCCAGCATACTAAAACAATCTAAATAAAAGGCCATTTAATATGATACGATTATCCTGTTCTGTGGGTTTACACGGTGTGAGCCAGTGTATCTGGAATATAATCATAGTATTTGGTTCAGGAGCTAATCCCCTTAAGTATGTTTTTTAAAACTCAACAAATGTTGTTTCAGAGACTCATTACCAGAATGAAAATTCTAATCTGTGTTTGTTTCTGGCAGGCCTTCTGGATCCTCCTCAAGACGCTCACATATGCCTCAAACAAAAATGTCACCCAGCAAGGTAACAATGTCATTGCTCCAGTGTCTGTTGTCCCTCAGACCCCACTTGTGACTCGCCTCTTCCCTAATGCTTGCTAAGTACTTGATACTTTCCTACACAGGAAGCTTATATGAACTAATTAACATTTAATGAGAGGAAACCAACTGATTAGAATGCTTTTTGTGGTACTTTAGCTAATAAATGTTGTATATACTTTTGACTGAATCTAGTCAGCGTATGGCCTTCCCTCCCGACTGAACCCTTTTCTTTTTTTTTCGCACCTCTGTCCCACTCTAGGGCTTTCTGCAGTAACCTGGCTGAACGGTTTGCCTTAGTTAATTTGAAGAAACTTTTGGACCAAATTATTGAGATAAATATTTTGATTAAATTTTGCTGAGAGCAGTAAGTGCATGAAGCTTCTGAATCTAAATCAAGACCGAATCATTCCAACCATGCTTGATGGCGAACAGCAAGAGTTTGATGAAAGCAAAATCTGCCCAGTAGAGTCCCAGGCGGCTGAAAATGGTTTTGCCTGTGTTTACGAAGGCAATTAGGGTTGCACTAGTACAGCTCTGGAAGTCCGAAGAAAGGGGTGGAGAGATGTAACTTCAGAGGCCCAGGCGTTCCCCATGGAAATCTGGATCTAGCCGTTCAATATCTACTAGTACCTCCTGAATTATGGAAAGTGCCCTAGGATGGGCCAGATTGTCTTCCATATCAGTGTTCTCCAAATTTTTTGGCCAGGTGTTATTATCAGTAAAAGACTGTGGAGCAGCACCCCGGATTTCTTTATAAACTGTCTGCATGCAGTTCAGTAATTAGTTAATATCTCAAAGGACAACGTATACTTGGGTTGAAGTACATCATTGATAATGGCGAATAAGTCCACATTTTGAAGAGTTGATGATGTCTATTATATTTGAATAAATCATCATATTTTTCTCATGATGTAGCTGAGATCAAAACAAAGGTAAATGGTACCTTGAGTACTCAAGGCATGGGTCAGTTCTGTCATTTTCTTGTTGTTTACCTGTGCTTGTCTTATTAGGACTATCTTCAACATTCAGATACTTTGGCAGGAATATCTTAAGCCATATGACCATTTTATGTTTTTAAAGATTGATTTTGTTAAAGCCAGGTGGCAACTGGTTTTATTAAAACCAATGTGATGGTTATTTTTGTGTGTCAATTTGACTAGGCTAAGGGATGCCCACATAGCTCGTAAAACATTACTTCTGGGTATGTCTGTGAGAGTTTCTGGAAAAGATTAGCATTTGATTTAGTAGACTGAGTAAAGAGATTCACTCTCACCAGTGTGGGTGGGCTTCATCAAATCCACTGAGGGCTAGAATAGAACAAAAAGACAGAGGAAGAGTGAATTCCCTCTCTCTTTTCTTGAGCTGTGATGTTCATCTTCTCCTGCCTTTGGACATTGGAGCCCCTGGTTCTCAAGCCTTCAGACTCTGGAACTGACACCAGCAGCCCCCTGGTTCTCAAGTCTTTGACCTTGGACTAGGAGTTACACCATTGGCTCCCCTGGTTCTAGGGCCTTTGCACTTAGACTGAACACACCACCAGCTTTCTGGGCTCTTCAGCTTGCAGACAATAGACTGTGGGACTCTTCTGCCTCTATAACCCATGAGGCAATTTCTATAATAAACCTCCTTATATATAGCTCTATATCTCCTATTGGTTCTGTTTCTCTGGAGAACCCCAAATAATACAACCAGATAACAGAACATATAAGTGCACTTAAACAGGGCCATGTAAGCTGAACTGGGTTGCAAAACAAGAAAGTGAAAGAATGAGTAAGGGCTCAGCTCTCACGCCGCTGTGCCATGGAACATGGAACCCTCACTTTCCCTCAGGATATGTCATGGTGCTGCTTGTCCGGTGTGACACAGGGAAGAGATGAGAGCACCGGTATCAGCCTATTTATTAGATGTTAGAAACACTTAATTTCTGTCTTATTTTAAAATGGAATTACTATGCCAGGAGAAGTTCTCATGTTTTCTTCCCATTCCCCAGTGGATTGTCATGAGCATCCCCCTCAAAAACCATTGGTTTAGATTTTTGTCTGAAGACGCAACCTGGCCAGTTCTGTTTATACTGGAATAAGCCTCCAGTGGTCTTGTTTATTCCTGTCAGTCCCCAGCTCCTTGACCAAACTTCAGAGAGCTGTGCCGGGAACCGTATTTAGTTGCGAGTGTGGCATTCCTTTGCCACGTGCACAGCAAATGCGGCTGCAGCCTCCATGGAGCTGTTCAGTTCAGTTCTGATCTCCTCAGTTTCCCACAAACCACAAGTGAGCTAAAAGTTCAGCATTTCTTAGTGCCCAGTGGGACCTCCAAGAACAGGTGCCCTCTTATGGAGGGTGGACTGAAGGCTCCCAAGAAGCCTCTTCAGTGTATAGACACCTAAACCTCTTGCTATTAGACATTTGTCCTTTTTTGCCATCAGGAAGGCGAAAGAGTGTGGGTTTGGTCATCAGACAAATTGTGAGTTCAAGTCCATATTATAGCTGTGTGACCTGGGACAAATCCCAGCTTCTCTGAGCTTCAATCTCTTCCTCTTTTAATGGGTATAATAATATCGACTCTACTGGATTTTTGTGAGATTTAGGGATAATATATGCCTGATGGTAGGCATTCAGTACATGCTAGCCATTGTTACTCATTGTTACTGTTGAAATTATTCAAATTCTTTTCTTGGAAAGAGAACATTCTCATATAAATTAAAATTTTTGTCAGAAATAAATTTTATTTGTAGACATTACCTACATCCTAAGGCTGAAATAGATCACAGATCATGGATAAGGATCTATAGGGGACTAGTGGGGAAGGACTGGCTGTGGGGTAGGTCCCAGGGGCTTGGTGAGACTCAGTGACTGACAGACATTGAGACAAATGTCTGAACATAATGGAGCAGAAAGCCAAGGTCCAACTGGAGATTTATTCATAGTTAAAACACAGAAGTGGGGCTTCCCTGGTGGCGCAGTGGTTGAGAGTCTGCCTGCCAATGCAGGGGACACAGGTTCCAGCCCTGGTCTGGGAAGATCCCACATGCCACGGAGCAACTAGGCCCGTGAGCCACAATTACTGAGCCTGCGCGTCTAGGAGCCTGTGCTCCGCAACAAGAGAGGCCGCAATAATGAGAGGCCTGCGCACCGCGATGAAGAGTGGCCCCCACTTGCCGCAACTAGAGAAAGCCCTCGCACAGAAACGAAGACGCAACACAGCCATAAATAAATAAATAAACCCAAAGTTAAAAAAAAAACAAAAAAACCTTTCCCTGAAAGCGTTGGGGAGTGCCAGTCTTAAAAAAAACAAAAACAAAAAAAAAACACAGAAGTGCAGCAAGGCTGTGAGGAAATCTAAGCCTCATACATGCTCTGTGGAGGTGGAGCTTAGTGCTTGTTGGGTGTCCTGTTTTAAAGGAGCTGAAATAAAACCAGAGGCAGGAGAGCAGAGCACCTCGCCACGGTGTTCACCCTTTCATCAGTCCTGTGTTAGTTAGATGTTGTAACAAACACACTCCCAATTGCAGTGGCTTAACACAAATGGTTTATTTTTCACCCCCTTTACAGTTCAGTGTGAACTGATGAGTAAGCAGCCTTCCACATTTACCTTCAGGGACACAGACTCCTCCCATCTCATGGCTCCACCTTCCTCTGGGTCCTTTCAATTCAGTTATATGTGAGGGAAAAGCAAGGATCAAGTTTGGGAAATTTTTATGGGCAAAGTTTGGAAGGAATGCATGGCACTGCTGTTCACATTCCCTTGGCCAAAACTCAGTCATATGGGTCCATCTAACTACAGAAGAGGCTTAAATGATATAGCCATGTTACCTCCAAAGGAGAAAATAGAAATATTGTTGAATACTTGTAATTTTCCATAAATGGCTTTTAAACAACCTACAGTAAGCAAGCACTTTCCTGTCAATACCCAACACACACGCACGCACACACACACACACACACACAAACTTATAAAACAATACTTGTTCCTATTACATAAGCTACCCTTTGATATTTTCTATTCTATTGTATTTCACTTAAAAATCCTGCTTGTGCTACATTAATTTCACAGTCTGGCAGAATGAAAAATGCTATTCTGGATTGTAAGCCTGAATATAATATTCTACTAGTTATTACTAGAGATAGAGAATGAGGCCCTGCCTACAGTGATAAGGATCTGGGTTGCCTAAAAGCACGTTCTGGGGTGTCCTGAGATAAAAAATATTCTGTCCACAGACAGCAGAGTTCCATGACACCACCTGTGTAGTATAGGGTTCAACGTGGGATGAGACACAGTGTTCAAACATTTCTCTTTCAACACAACAGCCTTGAAATATAGTTAAAAATAAAGGCAGGACATAAATAAACATAGAGCTCTGATGCTGGGTGAATGTTTCTTCTTATCTCCCCCAACATTTATAAGTTGTGAAACAGAATGTCTTTCTCATTAGCTGTCCTCCATACCCCATATCTCCCCACACTCATCCAAGTGAGCAATTGGTATCTCATACTTCAGATACCACTATTTTAAGAAAGTGACCCATGGACCAGTGACACTGGAAAATTGCTCTTGTAGGATGAATCATGGATGTACATTATATGTACTTGGATTTTTATATTGCAGTGTAAATACGCAGGCCTCCATAGTTCATTGCACAGAACTTGTTTGGTATTACAGAGGTACTGACTTTCTACATGGGAATTGGGGTTGAGAGCTTTATTGAGAAGGGAAAAATCAAATCAGGCATACTAAAAGAGTTTATATATGTGTTTTTGCTCTATGCAGAGAAATTCTAGGTACTAAGTCCCATTCACATCTCCAAATCATATAGTACATGTGAAGTGAGTGGTGCAGCATCTAATCTGGGAATATCCTTTCCAAACCCTCCCTGCTCTCCCGTGACTAGTCAGCTAGCCTTAGAATAAAATTTATTTTTCATAGCATGGTTATAGTCTACTGCTGAATATTAAAGTAACCTGGCTTTATATATGGGTTGCTGGTTTTCTAATCTTTAAAAGTCCATTACAAAATGAACTACTAGGTGACGGGAAACATAAAACAAAACCCAAATTGGTTATATAAAAATAGCAGCCGTGTGTGTAGTGAGTATAAATTAGCTTTCACTTAACAAAACTTCACTCGCAGGTGTGTACTTAATGAGTACATGACTTATATCAATAGAAAGAGTAAGAGGTAAATTTTCAAGTGACTGAGATGATCAAATCCCAAGATTTGATGAGCAGAGACGCTGAGAATGTTGCTTTATGTATCATTGTAGACTCCAGATCCCTAAGATGTACCACCAGGCAAATATTTAAGTTACATCATTCTGGTCTCTTTTTTTACATTAGATTTAGTATCACTGCAAATTGGTACTAAATGCTTTTGGCCATCCTGACACCTGTCTCTCTTTAGGGTGACTTCATTTGGACCAGGTTAATCTGCAATGTCTGGGACTTTTCTTTCATGATTTACAGCATTATATTCAGGGTTAAATTGGCCCAATGAAAGCCTTCCCCACGTCCCTGTCCCGACCTACTGAAAAAAACAACATTGAACACTGTAGTCTCCATCAATGACAACATAATTATAATGAGAATGGGGGAGTCTTCAGTTTAAGCTGAGGACCACACAGACCTAATTTCCTTTGCCTTTCAGAGTCTTCAAGGAAAAATAAAACAACAGGAAAGGATAGCAGTTGATCATTAAAACTTTGAAGCTTTGATGGTATTTTTTCAAGTGATAAAAAGGCATTAACATATGCTTTATCAATGAGCCTTTCAAGTATCTAATTTAAGAAATGAAAATGTAGTATATTGTCAAAGCTCAATGTTAAAAAATTTTATTGTGCCCTTGCTCTTAACTGTCCATTCATTCATTCACTTATTCAACAAATATTTATCAAGCCTACAATGTGCTAGGCTCTGTTCTGGGTGCAAGGGATACAAATCAGACAAAACCCTTGTCCTCCAAGACATTATACTCCATCAGGCAATAGATGAACAAATAAAATGGGACATATGTTAGTGCTGAAGACTGAGGAGAATAATAAAGAAAGGAAGAAGGAGAAGTGAGAGTGTGGGGTTGCACTTTTAGACAGTATATCCAGGGAAGGATTTGCTGATACAATGACATTTAAGTAAAAACCTTAAGGAGGTGATAGAGTGAGCCATGTGATATCTGGGGGAGAGGGACTGTCAAGTGTAAAGGCTGAGGGGGGGTTTGTCTGGTGTGTGTGAGGAACATCAGTGTGGCAAATTGTCTAGAGTGAAGGCAGCGAGGGGAGTGTAGTGGATGAGTGCAGTGGTAGAGAGGTGATGGGGGCCAGATCCCAGGGGTTCTGTAGAACATGGTAAGTACATTGGCTTTTACTCTGAATGTCATGGGGAACCATTGGAGGCTTTTGAGCAGAGGAATAACAGACATAATTTAGCATTTACAGGATCACTCTGCTTGTTGAGAATAGAACACTTAGGAGGCCAGTGAAGCAGCCTGGTAGAGTTGATAGCGGCTTCACACAAGTAATAGCAGTGTGGATGTGAGGAGTGGTTCGATGTTGGAGAGAGTTTGAAGGTACAGTCTCCCCGATTTGCTGATGGACCAGATATGGGCTGTGGGAGAAAGAGAGGCATCCAGCATGAAGGGGGTTTTTTTGGTGGGAGGCTATGGGAGGAGCAGGTCTGGGAGAAGAAGGAAGCTCAGCATTAGTCCTATTAAAACTGGGCATGGATGTCAAGTAGGTGGTTGGCCATATGAGTCTGCAGTTCAGGGGACATTATGGTTTACCTCCATGCTTTCCAATCCGTCCATGTATTGGGCAATAGAGCTGTTGTAAATTAGGAGTGGGGCAGCTGCTTCTACAAAGAAAGAGGGTCTAGCAACTGGTTAAAGGTTCATGTTTCCTTTTCATAAAGAATAATTATCATGCACCATGCATTTCTTAGGATTCTCATCATCATAGCAGGCCCCCCCAGCCAGCTGAATAATCACAAAGTTCTCTTTTTCTTTATTCTCTCTTGATCAGTGAGGTCTGCTTCCCAATGCAGCCAAATTAGCATCTATGACTTCAGTTATTGATATAAAGATCTATGACATGGGTGTAGCCTCTGTCCATGATGCAATAATTATGCCTTAGTTCATATGACTTCTTATCAGAACCTGTGAACGGCTGTTCTTTGGCTTTCTGCAGGGTTTTGACCAACTGCTAATTGAAATATAATTAGCACCACACAACTTGTCAGGAAAAGTGTTTTGTTCTAAACTGAGCCAGACAGGGCACCAAATGCGGGCATCTGAGGTGGCTGAGAATTCACACTCAGAAACATCAGAGAACCTGGGCTCAGCCCTTATGATAACACACAGTACCAAGTGACCGCCTTGCTATCTTGAAGAGTGGATTTTTTTCTTTTGTGTATGATAGGAGGTTGATGGATTGTGTCTGTTGCAGAGACACAAGGAGAAAAGGTGACTCAAATCCCAAAATAGCCCTTTCGAATGCATTAAGAGAAAACATCTCTGACACAGACAGGAAGAAAGGGAAGAGGGGGCAGGAATCAGTGACAAAATGTTCATAGTGTGTTGGTCACCAGCATTGATTCATATGAAGTTATTGTCCTTTGCTAAGAATGACACTGTCCTTTGCTTTTATGTTAAATTATAAAAACCCTCTAAAACTGTACAATTACCTGAAGATTAAATTGATTGTCCATTATCTACTTGGTGTTTCCTATCATTTCTTCATCACTTCACACCCGGTTGGGGTTTGGAATGGGTCATATGCACAACTCTTATTTGATAATGTGATGGTTACATATCTGAATTCTCCATAAAAGTAAGAACATCAATACTGAATTAAGACAAGAAAAAAGTCTCATTTAAGTTTGCTTTAAATAGACAAACAATATCTGAAAGAAATTTTAATGGAAGAAATTATCCCATTCACAACAGCAGCAAAAACCATTACATATCTCAAATTAAACTCAATAAGAAATGTACAGGAAATATATAAAGAAAATTCAAAAACTAGTAAAGGACATGAAAGGAGACCTAGTAAATACGTAGAGGGACTCTATAAATTTGATGCAATCGCAATAAAAATCCCACTAGCATTAATTTATTTTTCTAGAGCATTTCTTGTCTATTTTGGCACTTGTCAAGAGTAGTGAGAAAAAGTAGGAAAAGACTAGTGATGGAGACCTGACATATATTAAAATGTATTATAAAACTATAATAATTAAAACTGTGCACTGTCAGCACAGACTAGAAAGCTTAGACCAATGGAACAGATTTGAGAAATTAGAGCTAACTTTATATGAAAATTTCATATATGATAAACCCATGATTTAAAATCAATGGGAAAAATTGATTTTTCAATAAACAGTTTTAGGGACAACTATCTAGACCTCTGGGAAAAGACTAAAACTGAATACACTCAATCTTCCTCCTAACAGAAAGATGAATCAAAGATTTAAACATTAAAAAAAAAAAAGAAACCATAAGAATTCTAGAAACAAACATGAGGTTCATCTGTAATTTTGAAATGGTGGAAGCCTTTCTAAGCAAGAAAACAAACCCAGAAGCCATAAAGTTAAAGGTTAATAAATTACCCTACCTAAAAATTAAATTTTCTGCACAGTGAAAATATCATCATAAATACAGTCAAAAGACAAATGACCAATAAGAGAAACATTTAAAACATATATTATTGACAAATGATTAATTTTCTCAATCTATAAAGAGTTCTCTCAACACTATAAGGAACAGGAACATGAATTCATGTTTTTTATAAAAAGAAAAAAGATTTATAAGTACATGAAAATGTTCCCACTCTCACTAATAATAAAAGAAATCCACTTTAAACTACGATATGATCCAGCAATCCCACTACTGGGCATATACCCAGAGAAAACCATAATTCAAAAAGACACATGCACCCCAATGTTCATTGCAGCACTATTTACAATAGCCAGGTCATGGAAGAAACCTAAATGCCCATCGACAGACGAATGGATAAAGAAGATGTGGTACATATATACAATGGAATATTACTCAGCCATAAAAAGGAATGAAATTGGGTCATTTGTTGAGACGTGGATGGATCTAGAGACTGTCATACGGAGTGAAGTAAGTCAGAAAGAGAAAAACAAATATCGTATATTAATGCATATATGTGGAACCTAGAAAGATGGTACAGATGAACCGGTTTTCAGGGCAGAAATTGAGACACAGATGTAGAGAACAAACGTATGGACACCAAGGGGGAAAAATTGCGGTGGGGTGGGTATGGTGGTGTGCTGAATTGGGCGATTGGGATTGACATGTATACACTGATGTGTATAAAATTGATGACTAATAAGAACCTGCAGTATAAAAAAACAAACAAAAAAACAACTAACACTAAACTTTCTTTGGGTTATTTGTATGGAAATATGTTAATATAAATGTTTCAGACATTACATGAAATTTCTAAAAATCTTATATGTTCTGGTATAATGTTATAAGTCATAATTCTAGTTATTACTTTAAAATGTATATCTCAGAAATAACTAAATTTCCTTGTCAATTGCATTATTATGAACTTTCATCAAATCTTTAACCATGGTCATTTTTAAGTCTTTTGTCATTTACAGATAGTTCCGGGTGTACTCTGATGCTTTTGCAAAAATGTTCCTATAAAAGGGTTTCATCTTCAAGGAATTCATGGAAAAGACTCTGACAAGTACAGGTTTCTGGTAACTGACTATACTGCTGAACTGAATGAATAAGCATTTTCAGAACTCTAATGGAAAACTGATGAATTCATAAAAGTGCTAACAAAAGATCAAGATGGAAAAAGAAATTAATTACATGGGACTGAGTGAACTGATGAGGATGATTATAATTTTTGTGACTTTCTGTTTGAATAAAAAAAAAAGAAATCCACTTTAACAATTAGATAACATTTTGCAATTTTCAGATTGAGAAAGATAAAAAAAATGTTTGAGACAGGATCTTAAGCAAGCTCTTTCAATATAGATGGGAGTACAAGACTGGTTTGACCTTGCTGTGATCTGATTGTTTGTGGCCTCCCCAAATTCATGTGTTGAAATCTTAATGCCCAGTGTGATGGTATTAGGAGGTGTGGCCTTTGGGAAGTGATTAGGTCATGAGGGTGGTGCCTTCTTGAGTGATATTAGTGCCCTTATAAAAGAGGCCCCAGAGAGCTCCTTTGCCCCCTTCTGCTATGTGAGGATACAATGAGAAGTCTGTAACAAGGAAGAGGGCCTCACCTGACCATGGTGGCACCTTGATCTTGGAGTTCCCAGCCTTCAGAACTGTGAGCAATAAATTTCTGTTGTTTATACCCAGTTGAGGTATTTTGTCATAACAGCTTGAATGGACTAAGACAGTCCTCCTTAGAGGACAATTTGGTAATATCTACCAAATACAAGGTGCATATACCCTTTTGGTCCAGCAGCTGACACTTTGGGGAATTTGTCCCACGTTATATGCACACATGTGCAAGAAATATGAGGTGATATAGCATTGCTGATCATAGAAAAAAACCTGAAAAAGTTGTCAACAAACAGGCTATTTGTTTAAACAAATTACGGTACCTACATACAATGGAGTACTATGCAATTATGAGAAAGAATGAAGTAGCTTTGTTGATCTTATAAAGAGTTCCAAGATATATTGTTTAATTAAAAAAAGAAAAAAGAAACTAGGTGCCAAGCCATACATGTAGGAAGCTCTAACTTGTGTAAACATAAAATAGGATACACAGACATGTATACATCTATGTATTATGCATATGTCACAGACATACCTCTCATGCTTGTGTATGCCTAGAGCACTTCTGGAAAATGGTTCCCTCTAGGGAGGGGAAGTGAGGAACTAGCAGTGGTTGGTGGAGACTTATTATTGTATACAATTTTTGATCATTGTGTCCTTTTTTACCATGTGCATATATGATTTTTGTAATAAAAGCAAGTTCTAAAAAATAGGTGGGAATTTATAACATATAATATATAAATGTAGGACTTCAAATTAATAGGGAAAAAATGAATTATCCAATAGATAGTATTGATACAACTGGATGGCCAGTTAGAATAAAGTTGGATACACCAAAATAAATTCCAGATGGATCAAAGTTTTAAAAGTAATAAAAAAATAAAACCATTAATGTTCTTGAAGAAGATGGTGATAATTTTTTATAATGTTGGATCAGGAAATAACTTCTAATCATGTAATGAAAATACATAAAAACTGAGCAATTTGACTACAAAAAGTAAACTTTGGCTCAGCTAAAAATATAAACAAAGCTGAAAAACAAGCAAAATGGGAAAAATATTTACAAGACAAATGATAGATCACAACTAAATATTACTGACTAAATATTCTTACAAATCAATAAAGAAAAGACCAATAACAAAAAAAAGCACAGGACGTTAACAGACGATTCATAGAAGTAAAACATTCAATGCATTAAAAGATTTCAACCCTGCTAATAATCAATAAAATGTGAATAAAACAATAAATTTTATTCTTCACCCAGAAGATGGACAAAATTAAATGTTTAAGTTAATATAACTCAGTGTTGTTGAGCATCAGTTTTTTTTTTTTTTTTTTTTTTTAAAGTACGCACATTCTTTTTTTTTTTTTTTTTTTTTAACAGATTATTTTAAAGGATTTTCTTTTTTATTTATTTATTTGTTTATTATTTTTGTCTGTATTGGGTCTTCGGTTCGTGCGAGGGCTTTCTCCAGTTGCGGCAAGCAGGGGCCACTCTTCATCGCGGTGCGGGGACCGCTCTTCATCGCGGTGCGCGGGCCTTTCTCTATCGCGGCCCCTCCCGTTGCGGGGCACAGGCTCCAGACGCGCAGGCTCAGCAATTGTGGCTCACGGGCCCAGTTGCTCCGCGGCATGTGGGATCCTCCCAGACCAGGGCTCGAACCCGTGTCCCCTGCACTAGCAGGCAGATTCTCAACCACTGCGCCACCAGGGAAGCCCGAGCATCAGTTTTCTCACACACTATTTAGTGGAGATGAAAATTGGTGCTTTTTCTGAAAGTCACTTTAGCAGTTAAAATGTACAATGTGTGTACTATTTGTTCCAGCAACTCCGCATTTAGAATTTACTCTGAAGACATAATCACTCAAGTTCAAGCTGATAAATCTCAGGGATGTCCATCACAATGTTGTTTAGAATAGCACACACACACAAAAAGAAAACAACTGAAATGTTCATCAATGGTGTATTCATCATGTAAATAATGGAACCTACTAGAATGGGATGTAATATAGACCTTTAAAATAATGATATAGATGGGACTTCCCTGGTGGCTCAGTGGTTAAGAATCTGCCTGCCAATGCAGGGGACATGGGTTCGAGCCCTGGTCCGGGAAGATCCCACATGCCGTGGAGCAACTAAGCCCGTGTGCCACAACTACTGAGCCCACGTGCCACAACTACTGAAGCCCGCATGCTCTAGCGCCCGTGTACCCCAACTACTGTGCCTGCATGCTGCAACTACTGAAGCCCGTGCGCCTAGAGCTCGTGCTCCACAACAGGAGAAGCCACCACAATGAGAAGCCCGTGCACCTCAACGAAGAATAGCCGCCACTCGCCACAACTAGAGAAAGTCTGCGCGCAGCAATGAAGACACAACGCAACCAAAAATAAATAAATAAATAATGATATAGAGCTATAAGTTGAGACATGTGAGTTTCTCCTTGATCCATTGTCAAGCGCTTAAAAGCAAATTGAAAAGCACCATGGAGAGCACAAAATATTGTACAAGGAGAGGTCTCAGAAGGCTGCTCATTCAAACATTTACAGTGGTTTTTATTGAGTAGGAGGACTTCCAGTAATTTTTGTTTTCTCTCCTATATTTTAAGATTAAATCAGAGTATGTATCATTTTACCCCCACCCTCCAATGAAATGAATACTGTGCTGACATTAAAAATAATGTAGAACAAATAGAACTACCATATGACCCAGCAATCCCACTACTGGGCATATACCCTGAGAAAACCATAGGTCAAAAAGAGTCATGTACCAAAATGTTCATTGCAGCTCTATTTACAATAGCCAGGACATGGAAGCAACCTAAATGTCCATCGACAGATGAATGGATAAAGAAGATGTGGCACATATATACAATGGAATATTACTCAGCCATAAAAAGAAATGAAATGGAGGTATTTGTAATGAGGTGGATGGAGTTAGAGTCTGTCATACAGAGTGAAGTAAGTCAGAAAGAGAAAAACAAATACAGTATGCTAACACATATATATGGAATCTAAGGGAAAAAAAAAAAAAAAAAAAAAAAAGGCCATGAAGAACCTAGTGGCAAGACGGGAATAAAGACACAGACCTACTAGAGAATGGACTTGAGGATATGGGGAGGGGGTGGGGTGAGATGTGACAGGGTAAGAGAGTGTCATGGACATATATACACTACCAAATGTAAAATAGATAGCTAGTGGGAAGCAGCCGCATAGCACAGGGAGATCAGCTCGGTGCTTTGTGACCACCTAGAGGGGTGGGATGGGGAGGGTGGGAGGGAGGGAGATGCAAGAGGGAAGAGAAATGGGAACATATTGTATATGTATAACAGATTCACTTTGTTATAAAGCAGATGCTAACAAAAAAAAAAAATAATAATAATGTAGAAAAAATTGAATACCAAGAAAAGATGTTTACAACTTATTAAGTAGAGAAAACAGGTTACAAACTAGTATGTCCAGAATTATCTCATTTTTAGAATGAAGTATAGAAATATACATTCACATACATGCATTTGTGCCTGGAAAATACTAACTTAAATATGTTAAAAGTGATAATCTCCACATGGTGGGATTTTAGGTGACTTTTTCTAAGATATTTTCTATGTTTTCTTTAATGAAGTTGTATCACTTTTAATGAAAATTATCACTGCTATTTCTTTTAAAATTATTTTAAGGATAAAAATGTCAAAATCTGAGCTTAGTGTGAAAACAAAAATTTATTCTCTCTTAAATTACTTCTTAACCCAACGTTTAAAAGCCAGGTTACAAAATGGCAAGGGAGGAGTTGGGTCACCATGGGGAAAACTGTATTATTCACAGATACGCCATAACTACCTTATGTTGTGTATAGAAACAATTATCACTTGATAAACTCCCTCACCAATATCAACAACCATAGGTACAGACAAGCTTCCACCTAGGACCTAGGACTGGTAAACAGTACAAGGTCTCAAATCAGTAGTCACATTAGTCCTTTTAAGCTTCATGAGCCAAGAAGGATAAAGGGTTAAACTGGGTATCAAAACTGCAGAAAAATCTGGAGTTTGTTTTCACACAAGATCCCAAATCTCACTCTCTTGTAAACCAGAATTTGAACAGTAGAAGCCCTTTTCATAGAGAACCAGGGGTTTTCAAGTTCTGATTTTATTTCTGATTTGCTTTTCATTATTTCCTGAAGCTATTGATGTTTCAGAGGCAATGTGGGAAGTGAGAGAGCCCTGGGAGAGTTTCAGGCTTTGAATTTCGGAACTCAACCATTCAGAAGTTCATACTCCTGTTCACAAAAACAATGTCGTGGGGTCATTTTGGCCATTGGAGCGTCTTGTACGAGGGCTGGAGCTTGGGTCCTGTGTGTGTTTGCTGCAGTAGCCTTTCACCTCTTCCACACTTTTCTTTTTCTCGTTCTTTTTCCCTTTATATCAACATGTTGTAGCCTGTGACACCAGCTAAATTAATCACTCACTGCACTCAGGGAAATCACCGCAGGATATAGAATAACAAAGACAACAAAATTATTGCAAGGCTGGAGAGAAGGGACTGGCTTGTGAATAAAGTCAGCACACCCTCACCAGCTGTGTCCTTGCAGGGGCTGGAGTGGCAGATTAAATTGAGACTGTTTTTTATTCTATTTACGTGGATCTGAGAATGGCCACAATACAGTACCAAGGACCCCTGATGAAGGGAAATCCCTTCAGAATGCTCAGCCTACTGTCAGAACTGAGGCTTACCCAAGCTTCAGGGTTACCCAGGGGTGTCCTCTTTGGGTTCCCCTTGGGCAAGCTCTGCTTGGGCAGATGCAGCTGAGTAATTGCTGAGCTGCCAGGATCCAGAACATACGGAGTCCTTAAGTCAGAGCCAACAGAAAAATCAAATCTCTAGCAGCCAAGAAGGCATGGCTCAAGTCCTAGCGGGCTGACCATTGGCACAATAGCCCAAGAAAAAGATGGAGAGGGTATGGGTGTGGGCTTCTTTGGCCCAGGGGAAAAGCAACTCCTGACGACAAATGTCGGCTGGATACAGGGCAGGGTGGTGAGTTCACCAGTGTTCTATTACACTCCTGAATTGATGGACAGATGTCGACCTGCAGGGGGCTGTCCAAGTGTGACCTAGTTGGACCTTCCTGTTAAGCATATCTCCCAACAACTTAGATAAATGCACAGAAGGCAACCTCATGAAACCAGCAGTGGGCATACAGCTGAGAGGACTAGTAAGGATACAGGATGACAGCATTAAGATTCAAAAGCTACTTTAAAGCCACAAACAAGAAGTCAAAAACAATAAAAGGAAATATAATGAGGATGATAATAAATCATAAACAGAAACAAACATAAACATAAACTTCTGTGTTTGGGTTCAGAAAATCAACTAAATGAGGGAGATTTAACTTAACAGCAAAGTCACCCCAAAGAAGTTCTAGGGTCCTGAAGAGCCAGTTGAGTGACATAGGCATTACGCTCGTGTCCATGGAAGAATAGAGTTTGGAAGAAGGGGAGTAAGAGTTGTGTGGTCCTCAGCACTGGTCAGACCACATCAGAAGAAGGTCCCACCTTTGGTGGACTGACATGAGCAGGAAAACATTCAATACATTCTGGGGAATATTAGAGAGCAGAACTAGGGCTGGTCTGGGAAAATGAAAGAGAGCAAAACTGGGGCTTGTTGTGGGGTGAATTCTGTCCCTCCAAATTCATATGTTAAAGCCCTAACACCCAGTACATCAAATGTGACTTATTTGGAGATTGGGCCTGTACAGAGTGATTAAATTTAAATGAGGGCATTCGGCCCTAATCCAATCTGACTGGTGTCCTTATAAAGAGAGGAGATTTGGACACAGAGAAAGATACTAGGGGTGCACGTGCACAGAGGAAAGGCCATGTGAGGATGCAGCAACAAATGACCATCTGCAAGCCAAGGAGAGAGACTTCAGAAGAAACCAAATCTGCCAACACCTTGATCTTGGACTTCTAGATTCCAGAACTGTGAAAAAATAAATTTCTGTTGTTTAAGCCACCCAGTCTGTGGTATTCTGTTATAGCAGTTCTTACAAACTATTACAGGGTTCAAAAGAAAATAAATGTTTCCTAACCCAGTGGCAGAGAGAATCTAGGCTACAGTGACAAATGATAAGGACTCCTTCCTTGACCAAACTTTAGTCAGGTTCCTCTTCTCAACTAGACTTTGACCTTGGCCTGCTGGGCCCAGTTTTCACAAAGAATCCTACCAAGCCAGTTTATTGAGAATTCCCCTATCTTTGATATCTAATGAAGTTCCTCTTAGCAATTGTCCATCCACTGTGTCCCCTCACTCTGCCTATTGGCTATAAATCCCCAGTTGTCTTTGCTGTATTTGGGATTGAGTTCATTCTGTACTGATGTCTCTCTCCCCTACTGCATTAGCTCAGATAAAATGTCTTGCCCTCTTTAAGAAGTGCCCAGTACAAAATTGCTGTTTAACACAAACAACCTCAAAATTTCAGTGTCTTAATGACACATGTTCAGTGTACTTTCATGCTACTTGTGCTGTGTGGGTCAACTGTGGACTCGCTCACTGCAGTCACTCAACGACCCAAGTTGATGTTGTACCATCTTGAGATACGCTTCCACAGTCTTCAAGTCAGGGGGCAGAGCCATGGTGAAACAAGCACTGGCCTCAAAGGCCTCTGCCCAGATGTGATCTTTACTTCTGCTCACATTTTACTAGCCAAAGAAAGTTACATGGCTACAGCTAACCTCATCACGGCGGGGAAAGTGAAATTCTACTGTGAGCCTACAAGAAGGAAATTTGAAATATTTGTTTTTACCCTGAAGTCTACAGCTAGTTTTTTCTTTTTTTTTTTTGGAAAAAATTAAATTAGTTCATGTTTATACTCTAACAGGTTGAGGTTTCTCTAGAAAGTGGTTTTATTAAGATAAATAAGATGTTGTGATGATGCTCATGATCTAGAGGAAGAGACAGACGTGTCTACCACTAACTTTAAGTCAGTGTGGTACCTGGTGTTTCACTGTCAGCGCCATCATTCTGTGTTACCTAGAGCATCTACTCTTCCCTTGACCCCCTGAAGAGACCGCCTTTGGCCACCACTGATTGGGCTAGGAGTAGGTACCTCATCCAGGGTGACTTGATTGAACTAATCCAGTTAAATTCTTATTCTTGGAAGTTTGAACTAAAGGGCAGAAAGTCTAGCTACTTAGTGTGGCCAGTTTACACCTTCTGATAGGGTGCTTCTGGGGACCACAGAACTGGCCCTTGTGACTTGGGTCCACACACCCTTTCTGTGTGTGGCTCCAACAGCCTGAGCCCCATCAGCAGACCTGGTTCTATTTGTGTGGCTTCAGAAAAATCACACTGATCCAAAGAAGAGGGGGTATATGTATACATACAGCTGATTCACTTTGCTGTACAGCAGAAACCAACACACCATTGTAAAGCAACTATATGCCAAAGAAAATTAATTCCAAAAAAAAGAAAAATGATACTGAATGATTCTGGAACAGAGTTATTGAAGAGAGAGTTCTTTAATTGAAGAGGCAGTTGGAGGAGAGTCTCAGCATTCCTTTCCAACTGTGCGAGTGTGGGTACTATTACTCAGACTCCTTACCAGAGTTGAATGTGTGGTAGGATGAGATGCCCAGAGTTGTAAGATGAAACATTTCTACGAACAGTATTCACTTCAATTTCTTATATTCCTATAACCTGGGTCTCTACATCTTGTCACTGGCTGAGTCACCTTCACTAAAATGTAGACATTTAACCCCATGCAATGGGAACTTGGAGGAAGGCACCAGGCTTTGATATATCTTTTGAACTTTTAGGGAGTATCAGGAATATTAATGCTCACTTTCCTGGGATACAGGCCATTGATCAGTCTGTACAGTGTGAACTGGTATTTGTGTGTGTGGGTGTGTGTTTGGCTCTGTAAGTGTTCCTGTCATCAACGCCACCTCCCTCTCCCTCACACAGCTTGTTGGAGTCCTTTTATGTTAACACCCTCTGTAAGAAGCCTTCAGTTTGGTAGCACTGCTCACTCCAAACAAAAGCATCAGAAAACAATGCACACCCCTGCCCACCGGTAATCAGAGCAATTACTTAATGAGCTCATCTCTATTTCCTCTAGGGTGGACTAATTAAAAGGCTTCCATGCTGCTGTCAGGAATGGACAAAGTGTGTTTTGTACTACTTTATGGAGAAGCTGAAAGCTAACACTGGTTTCTACGTGGAAACATTTTCAACATTCACAGAATTCTTCTCATCTCTGCCCTTCTAGGGTGGGCTCAGTTGTTGGCCATGATTGAAAAGGCAGGGCAGACAGTGAGGATGTGGCTTGCACCTTATTTTGAAGACAGGTTGTCTAGAGCTATAGAGTGGTGGTTCTCAAACTTTAGCACCCCTCAGGATCCCTCGGAGGGCCTGTTAAAACACAGCCTGCTGGCTCCTCCCCAGAGTTTCTGATTCAGTAGGTCTGGGATGGGGCCCAAGAACTTGCACTGCTTCAAAGAAGCTCTTTTCTTCTCCTGTTCCCACTGCTCCTTAAGGCAGCAGGAACACAGCTTTTCCAGTGGAGCTCAAGGGAAAGAATTAGCCTTAGACATTGTTATTTTGCAAGATGGAATAGATGCTAACGCACTTGACTCAGGTAGAAGGGATGTAAACTCAGGGTTCAAATCCCAGTTCTGCCACTTGGTTGTTAGATGACCTTGGGCTGATTACTCAGTTCTCTGATTCTCAGTGTCCTCATCCATAAAATGGGGGCACACACTTGATTTATTTATTTTTATAAATTTATTTATTTATTTTTTGGCTGCGTTGGGTCTTTGTTGCTGCACGCGAGCTTTCTCTAGTTGCGGCGAGTGGGGGCTACTCTTCGTTGCGGTGTGTGGGCTTCTCATTGTAGTGGCTTCTCTTGTTGTGGAGACCGGGCTCTAGGCGCGTGGGCTTCAGTAGTTGTGGCACACGGGCTCAGTAGTTGTGGCACGCGGGCTCTGGAGTGCAAGTTCAGTAGTTGTGGTGCACGGGCTTAGTTGCTCCGTGGCCTGTGGGATCTTCCCAGACCAGGGCTCGAACCCGTGTCCCCTGCATTGGCAGGCAGATTCTTAACCACTGTGCCACCAGGGAAGTCCCTTACCTGGGCAGTTTTGAGTGATTTTTTTCTTCCTGAAGGTTCATGTAATGCTCATGTGATGAATGTCAGGCACCATTTTCTTTATGCTACAGTGCATTCCTTAAAAAGATTTGTTTAAGATGAATCAAGTCTTAAGAGACAAAGGATAACTTTACTTTGCCAGCAACTTTGCAGGCAGGGAACTTTTTTAATAAACAGAAAAAAGAAAATAGAAAGCTCCAAAATTTACTTTCTTCCATGGAAACATTTTAGCACAGGGAGGAAAAAGTACGTTGATACAGTACTACTTTCTAAACTTGTGCATTGAAAGCGCACACCCAATTTATACCAAGAGACTACAGTGAAAATATTTAAGTGCAACAGCTCAGTGACAAAAGAAAGTTCTGGAAAGAAGAGCGTAGAAGGGTATGGAGTTGTCTGATTCTCTGTGCTCACATCCACTGCCTTCTCAAGCCCAGTCAAAGTTATTAATCCTGCTCTTGGCGCTGGTAAAAGAAAATCACCTTAAAGAGAATATCTCCCATACTTATTTCCTGCCAAGCTTATTCAGAAACCCAAACAGTTTCAGTTAATTATGACTTCGGAGTCTTTATCAACGGCTCTATTTTATTGAGCCATAATTATGTGCCTGACTTGAGGCTGTTTATTTTGTATACATTATCTTAGATAATACTCACAACAACCTAGAAAAGAGGTACTAAAATTTCCCCCAATTTACAGATGTGGAAACTGAAGCCTGCCCAAGTTTGTAAGAACTAGACACTCAGAACCTGAACTCAGGCCTGCCTGACACATTGAAAATCTATAAGGCCTTTCTAACCTATTCATCTCTCTCCCTCTCCGTTCAAAGGACACCAAATGCTGGAAAGATAGTTCTATAAAAATCAGAACAAATTGGATTCAATTATCAGGCCTTCTCTTAGCACAAGAAACCCAGTTTTTCATGAACCTGGAAACAATGTCACAGTGAAACATGAAGATGCCCAATGGTTAGAACTGTACTTAGGGGTTGATTAAAGAGCATTAGACCACAGACATCTCATTCATGCCTAAATATCTTCAGTCTCTGCCACGGCAGCACCTGGCATTTTCTAAAGAGAATAGCAAATTACTAAAATGCACAGGATCTCTTCCAGCCTCTAACTTCTATTGGGGAAATTTAACCCTTTAAGAGTCAAGGTCTTAAAACTGAAGTGAAAAATGAAGGTTGATATTTAGAGCTACTTAGTATTCAATGGCGTAACTTCCCAAATACACACAAATTTGATGTACTTTTGATTGAACCCATAATTACAAAATTTGTTTAAAGCTGTTATATTATCTTCTTATTTGACACAATATGGCACAATTTTGTTATAGGATTGAAAACCAAATAAGACAACTACAGTTGGTGGCATTTCAAAGAAATATTCCCTTTAAGATGAAATCAATCCTGTTTCAAGTTTATTCCCCTGCTTTATGATTGAGGCTCTAGGGGTGTATTTTGCTGAAAAATGCCTTTTTGATTTTTTAGAAATTCTTTAGATTAATATGCAGCTGTCATTGCAAGGCAAATCTAGATCTGCTTTTATGTTTCCTCTTTCCCCAGGCTGCAACTAGTGTCTACCTCTCCAGGAGAGACAGTCCATTCATTTCTGATTGGGACTTGATATTCCAGGTCAGACAGCAAAGAATTCATCAACTCATCATCATTTAAAGCATGTCACACTTTGTCTATTTACTTTGACTGAATACATTTCTTTGCTTAGTATGTCCAATATCTTGGTCTTAACATTTTGTTGCTGTCTATTTTTAATTCCTGTTCTCACACACACCCACATACACACACACACACACACACACACACACACACACACACACTGTGAACCATACCATATTATCACAATTCTCAACATAGCAAGAAAACAATTCCATGCTTTGATGTGTTTCTGAGTATATTTTCAGCATTTATTTAATTTTACTCAAGCTTTCCTTCATGTCTTTCCTTCTGTTTCAATTTAAAGGGCAATGGACTTTCCTCTTGTGTTTTAACTACTGGCATGTATTCAATTCTCTCCCTCTCTAATTCCTCTTTTACAGATGCAAGCTTGTTTATCTAAGCATTTCAGATGTCTCTCTCAAAGGTAGATTTACACCTTGTCCCCATAATATGAAAACACAAGGAGGTGCAAAATAAAATAAAAATTTCCTGAAACTGCTTCATCATAGATGTTGGAAACAAACAATGTTTAAAACACCTAAACAATCAAATATAGCTGCCCGTCAATTCCATAGCCTTTGAAGGATACACATTTGTGTTGATTCATTTAAAGAGGGAGCATCTTCATTGTACTTCTTTAGATTGAATGTGCACTGTGACTCTTTTGATTGAACAAGATGTGTCGATGACAGAAAGCTTGGGAGCTTTGTTTGTAAGAAATGAGAGCATCTTTCCATGATATTAGTTACAATCTAACTAGGGCCAACTGTCTGTCTTTTGCTCCTTTTAACACTTGAAAAGAAATCTGGAAAGTATAAATTCCATTTTGTCAGTTGTCAAGAGAAAATATTAAAACACTAGCGTGGGGTCGGCACGCCATGGACCAAATCCTTTCCTCCTCTTATTTTTGTAAATGCAGTTTTGTTGGATCACAGCCACGCCCATTGGCTTACATACTGTCTGGATGTTTTCATGCTACAGCAGCAGAGTTGAGTAGTTGAGACAGAGACTGTACGGCCCACAAAGACTGAAATATTTACTATCTGGCCCTGATATAGCTGTTCAGAAATGGTGATATTTTAATGCCTTTCTTTCTGAAGAAGAGTGTCAGGTGGTCTTGCTCATGGGTCTAAGAAAACATGGACTATCAGAGATGTTGTTTTAAAGGCTCCACAGCAGGGCAGATTATTTACAAAAGAATGATGCCTGCTTAGAATTTATAAGGACATCCCATTATTAGTCAACCAGGACAATAAAATGTCTCTAAAATAGGGTAAGCATATAATTTATCATCCAAATCAGAGTGCTTTCGAAACTAAAAGGGATACTATTAATAATTATGCTGAGAGAGCAGACATAAACTAGGACTGTCCCAGGCAAACCAAGATGTGTGGTCACCCTAAAAGGGTGCATCACTGCACCAGATTCAGTAAAATCATAATGTGCAAGATAAATACATATGGTTTTCAGTTCATTTCTTCCACTGAAGCATATTCATTATCAGAGCCTTCTCTGTAACTGGAATTTTCACCTAACTGGTAAAAATCAAATGGGTGTTCCCAGTTCGTTTGGGGAATTAACATAAGATCCTTGGACCATCAGAAAACATTATGCAGCAATCAATACAGCTTTTGAAGAGAAAATTGAGCTTGAATAATTCTTGCTATGATTGTCCACCTGGACAATGAAGAAGTAACAGATGTAAGTTATCTCGATTTTTACTGACCCTTTCAGTTTTGTCCCAAAAGATTGGCAAGCTATAAAAGAATGACTTTGACCTTTCTGTTGTGCTCTTCAAGGACAATGGATCAGATTCCACTGTTCCATACCAGCGTGGTAAGGGAAGAAAGGAGCCAGAGGGAACCAAGAGTACAGAGATCCTCAGATTCATTTCTTGGAATTCAAGATTTTAAATATTTATTCCTTCTGCACCTAAACAACTCTAAACCAAAAAAAAAAATAAAAAAATTATAGCCTATGACCATTATTCTGATTCATTTATATTTTACAGTCACGTCTCAAATCGAAGATTTATTTTACCCTCAAAAGAAGAGATTGGAAACCACCATATGTTGGAATCTTTAAAATTATCTCTCTGATAATTCTATCTATAATAATATCTGTATGCATAAAGAATCTTACAGTGTGTCTCTTCTGATAGTATTCATAACAAGCAACATCCCTATGGTGCTTTATCTTAAGAGTACTTTCAAATGTATTCTCCTACCTGATTCTCACTAACTCCAGTAAGTCAGTAAGACAGGATTATTATTAACCCTGTTTGTTGTGGCTAAAACAGAGGCTCAGAGAGGTTAAATGACTTGTTCAAGGTCACACAATTAATGATGCTAGTACCAGGATTGGTCTAAGCCTTCAAACTACAAATCCTAGGCCATTCAACTCTGCCATATTGTTTTCTAAATTGTTATGAATTAGTAATATTATTAATACCTCTGAAAAAAATTAATTCAAATGGAAATGACCTTGACCTGTTGGAGAAGAGGCCAAAACAAGCATAAAAGGTAACATAGGCTAATTATAAATACTAAAGGAAAAATATAAATATTGCAAGTTGTGTGACCCATCACTGTAGTTTTACTGTAGTCTAAGTCAACATGATAACAGAGATGAAAGGAAACAATATATAAGTGGTTAAGGAATATACACTAATTATTTGTTAGTTAAGATTAAAGTTTAATATATATTTTATTCCCTTGAGGTTATCTTCTGGGCCTGGCTGCATATAATAGAAAGTGTTCAAGTAACAATGACTTAAACAAGGTAGTTTATTTCTTCAACAAAAGAAGTCTGAATGTAGGCAGGTGAGGCCTTCATAGAACCTCAAAGAGTCACCCAAACCCCTTTCAGCTTTCTGTTCTGCCATCCCTACTGTGTGACTTGCATCCCTGGAATTGAAGATGGAAGCAGAAGCTCCAGCTATAACATACATGTTCCAAGCAACAGATAGAAGGAAGGAAGGAAAGGAAGGAAGGAAGGAAGGAAGAGGCTCATTCTCCTTTTGAGGAGACCTTCTGAAAGCAGACACATCACACTTTGGCTTATATTTATTGGCAGAAGTTTTTCATATGGTTATATATAGCTGCAAGAGAGGCTAGCAAATGTCGTCTTTAGCTGGGCCAGCTCAAAATTAGGGCCTTTCTATTAGAGGGAAGGGAAGGAAAGGATGTAGATTGGGATAGGCAAATAGCAGTCTCATCCATGCTCTCCTTTAAAAAGAATGGAGTAACTTGGGAGTTTTAGAGAATAGGAAAAAAAAATTGTTGTGTTTTTTCAACTTGCAACAGGCTCTTTACATATGTTATACAACAATCCTGAGGTCAGCTCCTGTAGTCCATATTACAAAGAAAAAGAGCTGCAGAGAGGTTAAGCAACTTGTTCCACTTTGTATACTTAATCAATGTGGTGTGGAAGCCCATTTTCTTTCTTTTTTTTAATTGAAATATAGTTGATTTACAATATTGTGTTAGTTTCAGTTATACAGCAAAGTGATTTGGATATCTATATCTGATATCTGTATATATTTATATTCTTTTTTTATTCTTTTCCATTATAGGTTATTACAAGATACTGAATATAGTTCCTTGTGTTATATAGTAAATCCTTGTTGTTTATCTATTTTATATATAGTAATGTGTACCTGTTAATCCCATACACCTAATTTATCCCTCCCCCTGCTTCCCCTTTGGTAACCATAAGTTTGTTTTCTATGTCTGAATCTGTTTCTGTTTTGTAAGTAAGTTCATTTGTACCATTTTTTTTTAGATTCCACGTATAAGTGACACCATATAATATTTGGGTTTTTTTTCTGTCTGACTTACTTCACTTAGTATGATAATCCATGTTGCTGCAAATGGCATTATTTCATTCTTCTTTATGACTAATAGTCCATTGTATATATGTACCACATCTTCTTTATTCATTTATCTGTTGATGGACACTTAGGTTGCTTCCATGTCTTGGCTATTGTGAACAGTGCCACTATGAACATTGGGATGCATGTATCTTTTTGAATTATAGTTTTTGTCTTTCCTGATATATGTCAAGGAGTGGGATTGCTGGGTCATATGGTAGCTCTATTTTTAGTTTTTTAAGCCTCCATACTGTTCTCCATAGTGGTAACACCAACTTACATTCCCACCAACAGTGTAAAAAGGTTCCTTTATCTCCACACCCTCTCCAGCATTTATTATTTGAAACTTTTTGATGATGGCCATTCTGACTGCTGTGAGGTGATCGTAGTTTTGATTTGCAAAGGGAAATAAAAACAAAAATAAACAAATGGGACCTAAAGAAACTTAAAAGCTTTTGCACAGCAAAGGAAATCATAAACAAGATGAAAAGACAAATGTCAGAATGGGAGAAAATATTTGCAAATGAAGCAACTGACAAAGGATTAATCTCCAAAATATACAAGCAGCTCATGCAGCTCAATATCAAAAAAACAAACAACCCAATCCAAAAATGGGCAGAAGATCTAAATAGACATTTCTCCAAAGAAGATATACAGATTGCCATCAAACACACGAAAGGATGCTCAACATCACTAATCATTAGAGAAATGCAAATCAAAACTACAATGAGGTATCACCTCACACCGGTCAGAATGGCCATCATCAAAAAATCTACAAACAATAAATGCTGGAGAGGGTGTGGAGAAAAGGGAACCCTCTTGCACTGTGGGTGGGAATGTAAATTGATACAGCCACTGTGGAGAACAGTATGCAGTTTCCTTAAAAAACTAAAAATAGAACTACCATATGACCCAGCAATCCCACTACTGGGCATATACCCTGAGAAAACCATAATTCAAAAAGAGACATGTATCACAATGTTTACTGCAGCACTATTTACAATAGCCAGGACATGGAAGCAACCTAAGTGTCCATCAACAGATGAATGGATAAAGATGATGTGGCACATATATACAATGGAATATTACTCAGCCATAAAAAGAAACAAAATTGAGTTATTTGTAGTGAGGTGGATAGACCTAGAGTCTGTCATACAGAGTGAAGTAAGTCAGAAAGAGAAAAACAAACACTGCATTTCTCTAATCATTAGCAATGTTGAGTATCTTTTTATGTGCCTGTTGGCCACCTGTATGTCTTCTTTGGAGAATTGTCTGTTTAGGTTTTCTGCCCATTTTTTGATTGGGTTGTTTGTTTTTTTTATATTGAGCTGCATGAGCTGTTTGTACATTTTGGAAGTTAAAACCTTGTTGGTTGCATCGTTTGCAAATATTTTCTCCCATTCTGTAGGTTGTCTTTTCATTTTGTTTATGGTTTCCTTCACTGTGCAAAAGCTTATAAGTTTGGTTAGGTCCCATTTGGCTATGCATTTTCTTTCTACTATGCATCCTTAGCTCCCTAGTTTTTATGACAAAAAATTAGTAATGTGGAAAAAATTGAAAGAAATTTAATTACTTGGTCAAGAGCACAGGGTTTAGAAGAGGCGTGCATGCATTGTTCATTCATTCATTCAATAAACATTAGTGGCTCCTGCTATGTGAGAGGCTCCTCCTTCTGTCTTCAAGTAGAGGGTTGTTTGCTTTTCAAGAGAAGCCAAAATATCGGTGTAAGGGAATCTGAATCTTTGAGGCAGAGGGATTTGTAGATCATCTCATCAGTCTTTCTCATTAAGGAAAAAAGGAGAAGATGATGTCTGCTAAGATGAAGTTATTGTCTTCAATTTCTTGGAAAAAATAGATCCCTCTTTAAGTTAGAACAGATGTAATGTGTCCCAGGATCATGTGACGCTGGAATACATCACTGAGGGAGATTACGGAATCTCAAATCCTGGAGGGCTTCAAGAAAAGCCTGGAAGAGTTTCTGTTCTAGAAGTTTCCCATTTTCTTGGGCCAAATGATTGCTTCAGACCACTTGCAATCCTATGATGCCATGAGCATAGGCATCGTCATGGCACTAAACCCCACTTGGGTTCAAACTAGGAATTTAAACAACAGCTTGGTATATTCGAGCACATGGTTAGAAAGATATGATCAAATATAAAAAGACTAAAATATGAATTACTTCCTTGTCCTGTTTATAACAAATAGATTGCTGGAAGTAAGAAAACTACATTAAGTGATCAGAATTTCATTCATTAGGGAGATTTCCGGCCTCCTCCATTTCTCTGCTTGGTTCTGTTCTTAAGCATTTAATTATAAAGGCTTTATTTTACTATAGTTATCACAGCTGTTCAATTTAGACAGAAGTTGACGATCCTGTGTGTAATTCCATGGCCCTGGGCATCCTATTACTATAGAAATCATCTCTGGAGTTGGCAATTTACCAAACCGACTTTCCACCAAGAAAGGCTGAGCAGGGGTGATAGTAGCAAAGTGTAGTCGTGGTAGGAACAGCAGCTGCTGCTTAAAGAAACAGACGTGGTTTGCCAAAAAAGCAGAAATTCAATCAGTGTATTTATACTAAAGGGACATACTAAAGGCAGGTCATGCCAAACATAGTCACCATTTTCTCAACATTTAAAATAGGGCATAATACCCAAGATGCTGTCATTGGTATCTGATCAATATATTTTGAAGGAGTTGAATTGTATCTCAATGTTGCTGTTTATATAACTCTGTTGTTTTTAATTTTTCTGGCATTGGCCACTTTACTGAATAAAAATGGAGGGAAAGAAAGGGAAGGAAAGGAAAGGAAAGGAAAGGAAAGGAAAGGAAAGGAAAGGAAGAAAGAAAGAAAGAAAGGAAAGGAAAGGAAAGGAAAGGAAAGAAAGAAAGAAAGAAAGAAAGAAAGAAAGAAAGAAAGAAAGAGAAAGAAAGAAAGGAAGAAAAAGGAGGGAAGGAAGGAAGGAAAAGGAAAAAAGAGAAAAGGAAAAGAACTACCAAAATTTATAACTTTTTGATTTGACGCATTTTCACTGAACTGGATAATTCTGTTTGTTTCCCTTCCTTAAAACTGTTCAGCATTTCTCCACAGCTGGAGCCACACAGGGAGGGAAAGTGAGTGTGCACAGAAACAGAGGGCTGCTGCTCTGAATTCTGTACACCAAAGTCCTCCCAAATTCTTCTCACTTGCCATCTATGTTCGCAGCTTGATTTTCCTGTTTCCCATCTTCCTGCCTTCAGGGCAAGTATAGAAAAATGGTCCAGGGCCATGACAATGCCAAGTAGCAAATCTCAGTTTAACAAGGTTTGAGAATTTGAATTGATGACAGGTGACATCAGCTTATGAACTCGGTGTTAGTTATTTTCAAATCACACGCATCGAGAAATATATTGGAGTCACGAGACATTGAAAACAAAGTATATTTGATCCATTTTAAATAGGAAAAAAAGTGAAATCCCAGGCATTTTTGTAAACACCTTCAAAATCCAGTAAAACAACTTTGAATCCATGTTGCAAGAGATGAAAAACTGGAAAACACTTACTTTTTCATCCTGGATGAGTAATAAAATATGGCAGTTAAGTAAGCTGTTGCTATTTATTTTAATTCTGCTCTAATATTGTTGGAGAAGGGCCCAAGATGGTAAAATTGACAGAATGATTATACCTATTCCCCTATCCCACCCCAGTTATTTCCAAGTTAAGTTTGATGTTCCCAAAGCCCACATCACCCTTCCATACTTCCTAAAAAAATGTGTGATCACTTTCGCAGGAAATCACCATTCTGGGTGCTCCATGAGATCTCTGTTTAACATGTTTGTTTTTGCATTTTGGGAAAAAAAAAAAAACCTACAGAAATGAAATATTGACTCACTCCCAAACTCCCTTAGATTGTTGTTCTTTTTCTTGGATTTTATTCGTTTGGATTAAGAAGGCAAAAACATTAGGGAGATGGTATTACCCAACTGAAAAAAAAGGCTAATGGTGACCATGATCTCATATTACCAGAGGTTAGCAGAGAGCTACTTTAATATGACAGCTAATATAACTCATTGATGCGATTACTCAAGAAGGAGAACGCCATTGGTGTCCAGTTACATCCCAGCGGTTACAATTAGATAGGCCAGATGGATGCGGGCCAGCGAGACAGACTGACAAATCTGCAGACAGGTCAGCAGGGACATGACTGGGCCAAGGTGGACTTCATGAATCAGGCGAAAGAAAAGGTGCCCTAATTAATGATAGGCTTTTTAATCCTGAGGTTCTTAAATAAGACCTGGATAGAAAGAAGTCACTTTGGGGTCTATTTGCCAACTCCAAACCAAATATTTTGAATAAGCATTTTCCTAGAATTGATGATGACTACTGACTATTTAAGCCATCTTAGGTTGACTTTAAAAATAATAAAATTGAGAGTCAAGACCTCCTTAGAAAAGCAGGTTACTGTTCTTTGAGCAAGTCTGTGGTTGTAAAATTACCCTGCTTCAATCAGCAAACAGTGTGGTCAAGGAACACAAGGGCTTAAAGGGACCTTGAGGTTCAAACTGTCTGAACCCTTTATTATATACGTATTAGACAACCCCATCAGACATGACCCCACAGGACGTAGAAGGCTTAATTAAAGGGAGTTTTTGAAGGAACTATTTCAGAGGTCTGGGCAGAGTAGGGGTGTTGAAGCACTCTGGGAGTAACAACAATGGGGAGCTTTAACCACTCCTTGGCTTAAGGGGCAAAACAGGGCGCTGTTACTGGAAGCTGGCAAGAACGGAAACTGTGGATAGAGGTTACCTCATGGGAGCAGCGAGCATAGAGAAGCGCAGCTGCTGGCAAACCACTGCCCCTGAGGGAGACAGGGAGGGAGAGAGAGAGAGAGAGAGAGAGGGAAAATGTGTAGGATTAATACTCCAACCTCTTTCTTTGCACTCTCTACAGGTGATTCTCTTTGGCCAAACCAAACAAGAAGCCAGAGGGTTAGAAAGTCACCACAGGAGTCAGCTCCCAGGGACCACAGGAGGGCAGAGAAGGGCAGAGAGCAAAGCTAGGTGGAGATCAATGGAGAATCACCAGCTCAGCAGCCAGAGAGGAGAAATGACATCCCAAAGGCTAGCTGGTGTAGCGCTAAGACTAGAATCTAGTCTTTTGATCCTCTCGCACTGAGGTTCTTTGCATGAACCACTACACTTTCAACTACAGATGACCAGCCCCGCCAAGACTAAAATGAGTTGCAAAGAATATCAGAGGCTCTCCTTTGGATGCTCTTCCTGAATGTAGCTAATCTGGGAAGAGTCTGGCTTCTCTCCCAGCAGAGGTTTGACTTTTAGATCTGAGAGGTTTGAGAGGTGTGTGCTCCTGGGACCCCAGAACCTCAGAGGCAGCTGTCCCTGCAGAGACAGGCACGAGGCAGCCATCAGCAGCATGGTGGGCTGATGTGTCAAGTTATGAATTAATGGAACTGTTTTTACAAATCACACACAAGGATTAGAAGTTCCAAATGAGCATTGTACCCTTCTGGGTGGTTCTGTGGGAGACCAACGTCGTTACACTGATTCTTCCATTTCTCAAGTAGCTTTTTTTTTAAATTGAAGTATAGTTGATTTACAATGTTGTGTTAATTTCTGCTTTACAGCAAAGTGATTCAGAATGTGTGTATATATACACACATATACATTTTTTAAATATTCTTTTCCATTATGGTTTATTCAGGTAGCTTTTGAAACTTTCTTTGGAAATGATCTTTGGAGCCAGTCTATGTGAGAAGACTCGGTGTCTCAACATGTTACTCACCAGTGGCATTGCTTTTTACTCCTACTTGTTTTTCTAATCAACTTCAACATTATTTATCAAACTTGACTTGACAAAATGTGATAAAGTCCAAAAATCAACCCACCCTCAGAATACAAAGATTTATCACACCTGAAATAGATCAAAAGCATAACAGCAAGTTCTAAAGTAGCCTACCAAGTGGAAGCTCAAAAGTTGTTGAGCGATGACAACCTTTGGGAACAATGAGATAACTGCCTCTCAAGGTATTCAGGTTGTGATGGGCAAGGTTAATTTGATAATGGACAGCCCAGTATTATGTGTAAAAATATGTCACAATGTTATACAGTACATGAATTGGAAAGATTTGTCTTAGAGAAGAATTATAGCTATGTAAAACATTACATATGTACCTGGACAGAGCTGGAAAAGGAAACAAAACAAAACAAAACAAACATGATTTGTCAGAAAGTGGAAGTATGAATGACTTTCCTTCTCATTTGAAAATGTTTCCTATTGTTAAAAATTGCTTGTGCAATACTTACAATTATAAAGCCATAAAATGAAAAGAAACATTGTCTTATAGAGGTATTTCATAAATGCTATGAAAGGTGACAAAACACAGAAAGAAATGTGACCACATAGACACAGAGTGTGTATACTGCACACGTTGATTTGAGTCAAATAAATACTGCATATGTTTGCTCTAATTCTTTTCCCATACAAACCTTATGAAGCAATGTAAGAAAAGAGATGCTTGAGATCTTGGGGAGGGGTTCTTGTGTACTGCAAACAGATTATGGAAAACATCATTTGGAAGAGGGAATGAATGGAAAAGTTGGAATTAATGTTGACCAATTAAACTTGGGCACAGAACTCATTGTGTAAGCACAGTTCCTGGAAACCCAGTAACTTTGTTAGTATTTATGAGCGAGTATGTTTTAATTATTATTACTTGTTGACTTCTTCAACATCAGGATTATCAACTTTCTAGAATAATTACTGCCTCCATATGCCTAAAATCTTAGAATTTCAGAAAATTGGTGAAGTGGTGTAGGGAACAGAAAGAAAGAAGGGAAAAGATTTAAATGTTACTTAGAAGATGCTCCTTCATTTCTTAAATGTGACCACGTTTATTTGGTAGAAGAGGAAGAGGATAAGAGATCCATGCTCCAATTTTATCACCTGTCTTCAGCAAGCTTTGCACTTCATTAAATTGTCTAGAGATGTTCTAGCAGGCCCTCCAATACATAACTCAGAGACATGGATATTAGTTTTATTGTTTTGTCATTTTTAAAGCCAAAAAAATAGTTCAGAAGGTTTTATTTGTTTTATTTCTTTCTGTAAGCAGATGTTGCTGTTTTTAGAATCTCATTGTTCCTTTTAAAAACATATGTAACCTAAGCTTCTAACTGAAAGATTTGGACTGTCTACATAACTGAAACATCCCATTTCCCCATATCAGCCAGATTCAGGCAAATCAACACCTTATTTATAATGTAAATTTACAAATACCAGGTAAAGCCAGTAATTCAATGCAACTCTGTCCAGACATTTTGTGACCTGTCCTGTGAGAATACTTTGATTCTCCCCACTCATGCTGGTGCTTGAACCTTGGGACAGATAAGTGGGGTGAAAACAGGTTTGCTTGTAATAAAATTAAGTGTAGCTCATGCCTGCATGAGGTCAAGTAGGAAGAGACGAATGTGTTAAATAATTAGTATTCAGGTGATAAATCCTACACAGATATTGACATTGACTTTTGAAAGGCAATTGTAAACGCTCTTCTCTGGTTGAGTAGATGAAGTGGACCATGTCAGTGGCAGTAATGAGGGGAGCAGTGTGCATGTCTTTGGGGGTCATACCAGGGTCCAATCTGGCTCACGAACTAGGTACACTTCAGCACAAAATCCCTCTAAGCCTGTTTTTCTTCATTCATAAATATGGGGATAGTAATAATAATAATAATAATACCTCCTAGGGTTGTTGTGAGGCTCAAATAAGATAGCTTGTGTAAATTGCCCGGCATATGTAGGCACATAAACATTTTAAAATAATTAATATGGAGTATTTCTGTTCTTTCAGATTTTAGGATTAAATAGGTTATTCCACACACAGAAAGTTATCCCAAGTAGTTTTCCAGCTGGATTTCCTAGAGACTACCCGGAAAACAATGTATTTTTTTCTCTGCTATACCTGTTCAGAACCTCCTCTACTGTTTTCTATATTTCAGGGTCAAGCTATGTATGGGGAGCTCAACTGTTTCTCAGAAAAATGTTAAACAAAAATTATCACCAGCTCCCAAAAAGATGGGGGGCTTGGGGGTGTCCAGAGTAGGATCAAGTTCTAGGGTGAAGCCATCGAATGCTTTCTCCCTCGGGAAGCCACGTTCAAGGCTCTAGCTGGAGAGGCTTCAAGTGAATGCAGGAGTGGCAGCCAGAGGGTTGGAACAGAAGGCAAAGGGGCAGAAAGGGCCTGGAGACAGACATTCAGGAGTCATCTGGATTGGGATGAAGCTGTGAGACAGGCACGACCTTCTCAGAGGATGAATGTTCTCTGGGAAGAGAGCAGAGAACTGAGCCACCCCCGGGACTTTCACACTGAAGTAGCTCAGTTCATTCCCATCTATTTTGAGTCATCTAGCACATCACACATTTCTGTCATTAAAACCTGCATATTCCAGTATAGAAAACTGTTACACATCCATACGTGAATAAAAGTTCTCATCACTCTTTCACAATAAGTTGTTTTTGTATTCAAAAAGGAATTTGATGAGATATTTAACAAAGCTCAAGGAATGATTTAAGAAGGCCTGGGCTGCCACCTCCTAACCCGTGGGCTTTTAGGCAGGCTCATCCCTGAGCCGCAGTTTCCGTATCTGTAAAGTGGGATAAAAAGAAAACCTACGGGACTTCCCTGGTGGCAGAGTGGTTAAGAATCCGCCTGCCAATGCAGGGGACACGGGTTTGAGCCCTGGTCCAGGAAGAGGCCACATGCCACGGAGCAACTAGGCCCGTGCGCCACAACTACTGAGCCTGCGCTCTAGAGCCCGGGAGCCACAACTACTGAGCCCACATGCCACAGCTACGGAAGCCTGCTCGCTCAGAGCCCGTGCTCTGCAACAAGAGAAGCCACTGAAATGAGAAGCCCACGCACCACAACGAAGAGTAGCTCCTGCTCGCCACAGCTAGAGAAAGCCCGCGGGCAGCAATGAAGACCCAACACAGCCAAAATTTAATTAATTAATTTAAAAAAAAAAGAAAACCTACAACATGAAGTTGTTAGGATTAAATAAATTAACATATTCCATAGGGCTTTGAGTTTCATAGATGTCCGATAAATATAGAATAGTGTTGATAAGCCACTTCCCATGCCCTGCTCATTGATGCCAGCTGATAGAAGGTGCTGCTGACAGCGTTAGCTCTGGTGCTCTGGTACTTTGTGTGGGAGAGTAAATCAAACCAAACAAACTAACCAACTAACCAACCAGCTAACTAACAAACTGCCTAAAATCTGGCTTTTGCTTTTCTTAGGAAGAAAAGTTCCTATCCTTCCTGTCTTCTCCTGCATATGTGCCCACACACCCTACACCCTCTCCTTCAGCATGATTCCAGATCCCTATCTCCTTATGTGGCTGGGATATTTATTTCATTGTGTCTTTGTCACCAAAGTTCAGCTCCAGTCTGAATATGTATCCAAGAGCTCTCCCAACTTGTCAATCAATAAATGCGTATTAATGGTCAACTCTGCTCTCAATGAAGACCAAGAGGTTAGAAGAGACAGGGCCACAGTCAGGGAGCCTATGAATGCTGAATAGCACTTAATCAAAGATACGAGTGAGTAAGGTGCCAAGAAAGTAGTACAGACAATGCTGCATGAGAGGCTCTCTGTGTGGCAGCGTGGTCAGAAGGCTTCCACTGGTCAGCCGCCCCAACAGCCTCTCCCCCTGAGTCAGTTTTAAAGAAAAGCAAAGTTTCAGTGTATGGGATCGCATTAAAAACAAGCTCACTGGGCTTCCCTGGTGGCGCAGCGGTTGAGAATCTGCCTGCTAATGCAGGGGACACGGGTTCAAGCCCTGGTCTGGGAAGATCCCACATGCCGCGGAGCAGCTGGGCCCGTGAGCCACAATTACTGAGCCTGCGCGTCTGGAGCCTGTGCTCCGCAACAAGAGAGGCCGCGATAGTGAGAGGCCTGCGCACCACAATGAAGAGTGGCCCCCGCTCGCCGCAACTAGAGAGAGCCCTCGCACAGAAACGAAGACCCAACACAGCCAAAACTAAATAAATAAATAAATTTTAAAAACAAAAACAAAAAAACAAGCTCACTCTGCATCCTGGGTCTCTAGCTTTTGGCAGGACCCAAGGCTGGAGATGAGCTTGGAAAATAGCCTTACTTTGTCCACAAATCAGAGACAATAGCCTGATGCCTTGTCTTAATAACTTTTATGGAAAAATGCTTGTATCCTCCCACGTGGTTTCCATAGACTAGCAGGATTCATGCACTCACTTTGTTTCCAACTCTTATCCCCACACTGGATTTTACTGCTGTGACTTTGTTATAAAATCACAGTGGAGTTTCCTGCATTAGAGCTAAGGAGGAAAGGGATTACAATGTAGAGGACAGCCTTGCAATTTCCAGCAGGAACTGTCTGAATGAAAACATTGATTCCTACTATTTCTCTGGAAAGATCACACATTAGAATCACTATTTACAGTATACTGTGTAAAATGATCTCTGTTTGTTTTCTACAATGGATACTGTGTCATTTAATTAATTTAGACTAAAGAAAAGCAATCAACATTCAGTAACAACATTCCCTTAGGGGATATAAATGAAAAATTCTCCATACCCTACACAGCAGTTAGAGCAAAGGAAGTGCTGATATTTATTTATGAACATCAGTGCTCATGATTGCAAGCAACAGAGCTCTAGCTGATTTCAGTAGCAAGGCGTGTATGAAAGGGATAGGGAGTACTTTACAGATCACCATAAGGATCGGAGAAACACAGTTAAGTAGCCAGAGACAACAGCTACCACCAAGCCACAGAGCAGGCTTGATGAGAAAAACCATGGTTGTACCCACCAAGCACAAGATGATGGCACTTAAGGCGTAGCTACTTCAGCCTGAAACATGGTGGCCCTGAAACCAACAAGCACCATTGCCACCAGAGAAAGGATTCATGCAGTACCTGTTTCTCTGCATCTTTGGCTTCTGATTCTGTCTGGTATGATTGAGTCTGACTATTGGAGACTAGTTCATGACCTCACACCATCCCTGCAAGAGAGGCTAGAAAAGCAAAGATATGGCAGTTTCCACTTGTAGAGTGGGGGTGGGCTCTTCCTGTCTCTGAAATTCAAAAGGCAGGGAAGTCCTTAAGTGCATGAAACGCTTAGCAGAAAAAAAAAGACAAATGTCTACCCAAATGAGCATTGCCAGGAATAGGACCTCCAATGCCCTAATCATAGCTATAGAAATGTGTCAGGCCCTCCCCTTGAGCAACACAGCCCAACAGAATGGACCTCCTTCAAAAAAGGGATAAATCACCATCAGTAGGGGAAGATGCAGGAAGAGATTCTTTTTTTTTCCCCAAGTACTGTGCTTGATCAAACTTACCTGAATGGAATCTGCTGCTCTTGTGTGAGAAGTCTTCATTTTGAGCTAATCTTGATCAGATATTAAATTGGGTAGAATTTCCTATTATGCTTTTGTCTTTACTAAGAACAGCATGTTCTCTTGATGGGCCCAGGACACCAAAGACCTGGATGTGCAGCCATGGTTTGAAAGAAAACTAAGAAAATATGATTTGTTTTAGAATATTTATTTGACCATTAGAGCCCCAACAACAGTTGGTTTGGAACAACAGTGGAAATAAAGTAAATACAGGGCAAAGGATTCTACATGAATCCTTTCTCTGGTAGCAATGGTGCTTGTTGGTTGCAGGGCCACCATGTTTCAGGCTGAAATGGCTACGCCTTAAGTGCCATCATCTTGTGCTTGGTGGGTGCAGCCATGGGTAAAAGAACCCGATAGCCTACCGGGCATTTATAGAGCTCAAGTCCAAGATTCCAAGATAGGAGATAAGCAAATAAACAGCTGCCTCTTCTGTAACTGCACTTTAAAATCTCATTCTATCCACACAATTTTTCCCCCTACTGTCTGATGCACGCTTGGGTTGATATGATTTTTTTTATTAAGATAGATTGATTGGCCAAAGTTTTAATTTTAATTCCTGGGTTTATTTAAAAGAAAGCAATTTAGCAATTCATGTGGTTAGCAATGTTTATGGAAGATGAAGCAAAGGTGCAGAGATAGCCAGGAGAAAAAAAATCTGCAGTTTAGCATTCTCGTCCCTGTAGGAATCTTCCTTATATTATGGAAATTTCTGCAGACCTTAGGCCATGAGTATTGAACAGATCTCACCTTCCACAGCTTCTCATTGACCTACAGCACAATATAGGGTTTTTTGAACATAAAAGAATCATTGACAACCTCTATATTATTCTAAGAAATTGTTTACCCATGTGATAAAGAAGCCTCTGAAACTTCCTTAATTAAAAGTATGTTACATCAGTGACCCACCTTCCTGGTGGAGAAGCTGAAATCCACCAAGCCTATTTATCCCCTACCAATTAAATCACATCCTTTGTCTGCAACTTCTACCCTGTTAGCTCTGTGATATCACAAGGACGATTTCCCCCTGCATTACATGTTGACTGGCTAGAGAACAGATTGCCCAGGGTCTCGAATGTCTTGGGCAGTTGAAGCTTTTGCCTTTGGATTTATTAATTTGTAATTACATTATTTGAGGAATCTGGTGACAAAAGGGCTGATGATATGTCTGCTTGATTTGCCTCTCCTGCTCTTTTCAGCGTACCAAACTGAGTGGAGATGAATTTCAGCAAAAAAGGCAGACCTCGGTTCCCCCTCCTTTCCTGATGCTGTATTGATATTATGGGCTCATATGATTTCAACATTCTTGCATCTGATAACATAAACATGTTTACCATAGAAAGAAGCAAGAAAGGAGGTCAAAGGAGTATGAAAGGGAAAAGAAGAAACACTGTTGCATCCCATCCTTGGGACAGTAATGATCATTTTGCATAGATGTGAGAGTTTCCTGGAAGAGTCAACCAAGCAAAGCTTTCAGACTGCTAGGAATCTATAAGGTTGCTTTAATTTGAAAACAATTTGAAAAAACAAAAGAAAGAGAGACTAAGAAGGCAAGCAAGAAAATAGCAGTTCTGTGGATTAGCACTAGTTTACTAATTACTAGTGGCATCCATGATGTGTCTCTTTTTTAAAAAGGTATTCAAAATTCAGTGAATGGTAATTTTATGTATCACTTATTTTAAAGGGGAGATTTATTTAAATAGGGGCAGCATACAAGGAAAATAATTGGGTTGTTAAATAATTTAACTAATATAAAACTTAGTTAACAAGGGTTTATTTTAATTAAATAAATAATGCATCTCTTTCTTGACTTATAAAGAGTTTTGCAACTGAATGGCTCTTTTGTATGAGACCAAATTGGCAAAATGAAAAGCAAACTGTTCAAGTAGCCATCCAATCATCACCAAATATCTGAGTGTTTTCTCCAATCATGTACATCTCATCCATTCATGCAAGATTAAATGAAATATCTGTGCTCTAGACATCATGTTGAATGGGGCTGGGGGATGCAAAATAAGGAAGCTATAATCCCTGCACAGACGGAGCTCGGTCTCAGGAGAATTTGCATGTGTTTGTTCCTAGGGCTGCATCATAAACTGAGTGGCTTAAAACAACAGATATTTATTCTCTCATAGTTCTGGAGGCTAGAAGTCCAAAATCTAGGTGTCAGCAGGACTGATTCTTTTTTGGGGACTCAGAGGGAGAATCTGGTCTCTAGCTTCTGGTGGTTGCCCTCAATCCTTGGCCTTCCTTGGCTTGTGGCAGCAAAACTCCAATCTCTACTGTGGTCACATGGTATTCTCCCTGTGTGTGTCATTGTCCAAATTTCCCTTTTCTTATAAGGACACTAGTAATTGGATTTAGGGCCCAGCTTAATCCGGTATGACCTCATCTTAACTTGATTACATCTGTAAACACCCTACTTTCAAATACGGGCACATGCTGAGGTACTGGAGGTTAGAACTTCAACATATCTTATTTTTTGGAGGGGGAACACATTTCAATCCATAACACATCCAAGAAGACCCTATGCAGAGGTGAAGAGAGCTAGGTTGGATAAGCCTGGAGGTGTACCACCTGTGTGCAGGGACTGCAGGAGGCCTTGTAAGTGACCTGTCACAGATGATGCAGAGGAATGGAAGACGGGGGTGGGGGGCTGCCCAAAAGAAAGAGTTGGTTTTAACCATCTGTACCAACAGGACAAACCAACACCATATAGAAGCCAGTCAAGTAATACGGTTCCTGCTCGCTTTCTGACAAGGAGTCAGAAACTGAGACCACCAGACTGAATAGGGTAAGGAAACAGCTTGTGTAGGGTAGCCCTCAGCTCCTCTGCCACCACAGGCTTTCACTTGTAGCAAGATCCAGTTGCATGAGGAAAGAAGATGTAGCCTGAAATAAAGTTCAGGGTTTTTATTATTAGCTAAGACAAGACACATTTATTATTAGTATGAGACTTTTTGAGGACTAAGATGACCAGAGGATTTATTGGCCAAGATTGATCAGAAAAGTTATGGCCCTGTCTGTTTTTCATTGAAGGAGGTGGCAGGGGAAAAACATCCTACAGAAAGGGCAGGAGGGACAGTCTTGAGGAAAGAATAGTCACTAACAGAGCCCAGCTGGTTCCACACAAGCCTTAAAATAGAAATGTGTGTCTGGTGGGTTTGGGCAAAGAGGATGTGCTATGTCCTGACACAGAGGTGCACTCACACCCTTCTATCCGCCCTCGGCCCTGGGCTCTCTCAATTCTGGGACCTGGAGAGCATCCAAAAAGTCGCCAGGATCACAGGGGATGAACTTGGAAGGTAGTTGAGGTTTGAGAGTGACACTCAGTCCTGACGGTGGAGAGTGCGGGTTGACGTTTCCTGTGTCCTGGGCTGTGGGGTAGTCCCCTCTAGCTGCAGATCTGATGCTGGACTTGGCTGAGCCTTAGAAGACCAGCAGCTTTACGGGGCCAAGTCAGAGGTGGGGGGATTCCATGGAGCTGATCTGCTTGTTCACCCCCCTCTCTGCCTGTGACAGAGATTTGAAATCCCCTGTGTTGACAGTTCAGTGACAGCAGGCTGCAAGTTGCGTCAGCTGGGAACATCAGAACCATAAGTAAAGACTGGCATTGAAAGCAAAGTGGAACAGGAGGGACCATTTATTTCTCAGTACGGGTGGAGGGGGCTGAGGAGGGCAGAAGGGTAAAATGCCTCACTCTAAAGTCAGGGCAACAGTCTATGGTCATAAACTCTCACTCCCTAAAGGAGGGAGAATTTTGAGTTAGGCATATTATCTAGCCCAAGGGCACAATCAGAGGGGAACTGAGTTATTTTGACTTTTTAAAAAAATTTTATTGAAGTATAGTTGATTTACAATGTTGTGTTTAATTTTTGCTGTACAGCAGAGTGACTTAGTTATACACATATATATTCTTTTTCGTATTCTTTTCCATTATGGTTTATCACAGAATATTGAATATAGTTCCCTGTACTATACAGTAGGACCTTTTTGTTCATTCATCCTGTATATACTAGTTTGCATCTGCTAATCCCAAACTCCCAATCCTTCCCTCCCCCACCCCCCTTCCCCTTGGCAACCACAAGTCCGTTCTCTATATCTGTGAGTCTGTTTTTGTTTCAGATATGTTCATTTGTGTCGTATTTTAGATTCCACATATAAGTGATATCATATGGTGTTTGCCTTTCTCTTTCTGACTTACTTCACTTAGTATGATAATCTCTAGGTCCATCCATGTTGCTGAAAATGGCATTATTTCATTCTTTTTAATGGCTGAGTAATATTCCATTGTATATATGTACCATATCTTCTTTATCCATTCATCTGTTGATGGACATTTAGGTTGTTTCCATGTCTTGGCTATTGTAAATAGGGCTGCTATAAACATAGGAGTGCATGTATCTTTTCGAATTATAGTTTTGTCTGGGTATATGCCCAGGAGTGGGATTGCTGGATCATATGGCAACTCTATTTTTAGTTTTTTGAGGAACCTCTATACTGTTTTCCATAGTGGTTGCACCAATTTACATTCTCACCAACAGTGTAGGAGGGGGAAACTGAGTTATTTGATGACAAATTTTTAGCTGCACATGGAAACATGGCATCGAGAGCTACATTGAGTTAATTCATAGAGAAACAAAGAACGTTCTATTTAGATACATCTATACTATGACTGTATTTTCATCCTGCTACTGAAACAATTATGTTGGTTAAAGCGAATGAGTGGGTGGAGCAGAGGCCAGCAAGGGGGCCTGAAGCCACACCCAGTGGGTGCGGGAGGGAAGTGTTTCATCCAGGACAGCCCAGACCAGCATATAGGAAAATGCTTTTACTGGCTATTGAAAATCAGTGTGGCATTAAAAAGACTCATATTTCTACACTAGTAAAATTAATCACATTATTTGCTCAAAAGCTGCAGGGAGTTATCATTTCTGAATTATATCAGATTGATGAAGTGAAGGAGGCAATAAGGATCATAGGCTTCTCTAAGCTCCCTGGGATGGGTGTGGCTTGTGGCCAAGGAAATCTATTGTAAGCATCCCAGGAAACACAATACATCTGTCAGTTTTGCAGGCACTTGGCCCCCAGCTTGTGTTAAGTATGTAGGAATGCAAATATGGAATTATAGTTTATTGATTAAAAGCAGAGAGAAGCAATCCCTGGAATTTGCTGGCTCCTGTTTCCCAAGTCTACTCTTTCCAATGGTACACTTCACTAGTGTGAAGAGATTCATATTTTGAATGCCAAAATTAGACACAATAACTAACAAGTATATAATGTTTAGTAGGTGCCCTATTCTAAGGGCTTTAAATAAAATAACTCATTTAAACCTTACACCAACTGTATAAGGTGTGTACAATTATTATACCCATTTCATGTATGAAGAAACGGAGGCACAAAAAGGTTAAGAAATGTGCCCAAGATCATATAGTTAATAAATGGCAATCTTGAGAATCATACAAGTAGTATGATAAATAAAATTGAAACAAAGACCAGTTTGGATAAGTATGATTTGAAAAATATTCTGTTCTTTGTAAATTGGAAGGAAGGGAGCTGTGACAATTTCCCGTCACTCCACCTTCCCTTTTCCTCAGATATAAGCCGGTTCTATGTTTGTTCAGGAGCCTTCACGTACGGAGGTCCACCTGGGGCTCTGACATATCATTTCGTCCCTGAAGAGGTACCACAGAATAGGGTGGAAGAGTTTTGCATCTATTCTCAGAAACATACTCAACAACTCTTTCAGAAAGTGCAGAAGAGAAATTAAAAATCACAGAGGGGGCTTCCCTGGTGGCGCAGTGGTTGAGAATATGCCTGGCAATGCAGGGGACATGGGTTCGAGCCCTGGTCTGGGAGGATCCCACATGCCTCGGAGCAACTAGGCCCATGAGCCACAACTACTGAGCCTGCGCGTCTGGAGCCTGTGCTCCGCAGCAAGAGAGGCCGCGATGATGAGAGGCCCGCGCACCGCGATGAAGAGTGGCCCCCAGTTGCCGCAACTAGAGAAAGCCCTCGCACAGAAACGAAGACCCAACACAGCCATAAATAAATAAATAAATAAAAATTAAAAAAAAAAAATCACAGAGGGATGTCACTCATTTTGCTGCCTGCCTTTAAAAAAGTTGTTATCTGTGTGGATTTTCTCCACAATTATTGAATGATCTGTGCTTCTTATTGATAAGAGATGGAAGTAATCATCTAATTTCTAATGAGACAATAAAGTTTATTACACATGCCAGGAAAGACTGGCTTTGGATGAAATTGTAAAGAGTAGGACTGGGATTTGGGTCTCCTGTCTCTCTTTACATAGTTTTACAGGATCATAGAGCATTTGAGCATGAAGAGCCCTGAAAGATGTTGTCTGATCTCCTGGTTTTACAGATAAGAAAACTGAGGACAGAGAAGGCATGTAATTTGCTCCAATTAGAAAATCCTATTATCTGGACTCCTAGCCCAGAGCTACTCGGAACATACACATATACTACACACAACCACACACACAGAGACATGTCCACACACTGACACATACACAGAGTGCACGTATACACATGGACACACACAGGTATACACACGTACTCACAGATGAGGGTACAAGCAAGCGCACACACATACACGTGCACACAAGTTGCCCGCTCCTGTATGAAGTCATATTTTCTGCCTAAATTCTTCATTAATAACCTGGTAGTTGGTGGAAGTTGATTACTCTTTCCTAAGAACATTTGCATCTTAAGAAATGTCTCCAGAAAACAGAACCAGAGTGAAAATCTAAAGTAAAGAATTTTAAAGTTGCAATTTCAAACAGAATCAGGGACTGAGTGCTGCCCCTTGCCCTGCCAGCTGCTTCTGTGGGGAGGACTTCCTGTCCTTGGGACCATCCAGCAAAGTCAATATTCTTGTAAAGATGTTAACATTTCTTCTCAATCCAATTTTGTCCCAATCCACCTTGCTAGGGTTCCGCTTTCCCACAAGTATGGCTCGTTTAAAAGGCATTTTAAAAATAGTTGTGAAATACAAAAGAATAATGTATAGGTCGTGAAGGAGTTGTTCATTTTTATCTATTTTTTCCTCTTCAAGGAGACAAACTGCCTCAGAGCCATGGCTGTGGTTGCAGCCGGCTGGTTCATCTTACTGCTTGGCGGAGCCCAAGGTTTCACCGGGCTCCGTCTGCTCCCTTTGGGCCCAGAGCTTAGCTGGGGGTGGAACCTGAGGGCGACCTTCTCATTTTCAACACTGAAATAAATGTTTATTAGACAAAAGGCTTCTCGTCAACGTTGCTGGGTTCAATGTAAGTGGCTTGTCTGACCCACGTATTGCAGCTCCCTTCATGTTGCACTGATATTGTAATAGCTCATATTGTACCTTGAGGTTGAACTTGGCTATTGATCTATTTCAACATAAATATGGCAATTAATTAGAGATGGGCTTGGACTAAAATATCTGACCTTTCTGGATTCTTGAGTGTATCATTGGGACAACTTCTGATAAGAGACAGAATCTCAGAAGGGCATTTTATACCCAAGGATATTCTCAACAAATAACTCCATGGGGCTGGACCAAGGACTTGCTGCATCAGTTTCCAGTGTATTTCTACCGGTTTAGCATGAAAAATCCACGTCCTTTCACCATGGAGGAGCTCAGGATGGCTGTGGGACAGGCTGGTGAGGAAAAAGCTTGTTTCCTGACATACATATGCTGAAGTACAGAAGGAAATACAGGGATATTCTTCACTTGGCTTCATGCCTCCTGGAGTGTCTGTCACCTCCCCGTGATGCATGGCCACGCAGGGTGAGAAGATGGAGCCCCACGCCGTGCAGAGAGCTTCATTCCTACGCCAGTTATCTTAGCAGGAATCTGTCACAGACACAACAGAAGGGGACACCAAGGCCTTCATCGCAGCCCCTCAGTGGGTGAGTGGGGGGAGGGCCTGGAGTCCCCCAAGTTCTCCAAGCACAAGGAGCACATGGCAGTGCTCTCCACAGCTGCACCCCGATGGCTTTTTGCCAGACTGAGTCAGTTCCTCTTTTTCACTGCAGCCAATGAGGTCCCATGACCTGGCCCTGCTCTAGCTCCTCCACTTCATTTCGCTCCTTCCAGCCTGACTCATACTGTCCAGGTCTGGTGGCCTGCTGTTTATGTCTCTTGAATGTGGCCAGGCTTCTCTTTCCTCAGGCTGGGCTGAGGTTGGGTGGGACCGTGGAACACATTCCCTGAATGTTCCCAGGGCTGGTTTCTCCTTGTCATCTCTGCCCTCAGGCCTCAGTTCCCATGTCCTCCCTGCCACCTCTCGGATGTAGTCCTCCCACCCCATCCCCTCTCATTTCTCAACTGTATTCTCCTCCCGGCACTTTATTACCAAGATTTCCTTGTTTATTTCCGTCTCCTTCTCCTATTCTGGATGAAAGCTTGATGAAAACGAGGACTTGACTGTTCTTTTCATCACTGTATTTGGCACACAGTAGGTGCTCAATAAATACTTGTTGAATGAAGAAAGGAATGTTAGAGTTTTAAGGGGGTGCAGTGACATCAAGATTTCCTTCTCAAGATTTCTTCTTCCTCATTAACTGCTTATCAGGCAGGATGACCTTTACGTCTCCCGAGAATTGCTGCACTGGTTGATATGACAAAAGTGATCTTAGCGTGAGGTTGGCAGTTGGGATAGAATGGATGGCATATCTTTCCAGAGTCTCTGGGGATGCAGGCCATCTTGGTGATGCTTTGGAATCTCATCAAGCTCCCCATCCTGTTCATCAGACAGCCGGGGACCAGAGATGCCCAGAACGCTAGGCAAGGCCCCTGTGCCCTGGCTACTCTGATTCAGTTATTTCTAAAGCTTGGTCCCAACCCTTACTGAGGCCCACCAGCCCAAGAGACTCCCTCTCTTATGCTTGTACTTACAACAGCACAAAAATGTCTTGGCTAAATGGCTTTCCCTTCAGGAGTATTGGAATCTAGGTCTTATTTCAGGCTAAATAGCCATTTAAATGCTGGCTCTGCCACTTATTTGCCTTGTAATCTCAAGCAATTTACTTAACCTCCCCAGACCTCAATTTTCCCAATGTGTAAAATGAGAATATTATAATAAAGTTGTTGTGAGGTTTAAGTGAGAAAATGATGTAAATAAATAATAGAATGGCTATATTTACTGAGTTCAATACCTCCCTTTGGATTCTCTTGTCATTTAAAAGAGATGTCACCTCCTCCCTGAGGCCTTCCCTGACGCAGACTGAAATAAACCTCTGCTCACACTTCTATCCCAGCACCTGTCTTGGTTTCTCAATTACGTTAATCACCAGTGGACACAATCTGGTTGGCTCACACGTTTGTAGTTTATGGTCTGGGTGTCCCCCCCTAGATGAAAACAGGGTCCCTCTCTGCCATCCTCAGTGTCTAGAACAGTGCCTGGCCCATAGTGGATGCTCAATGCTTAATGCTTGTTGAATAAATGACTGAATGTTCCAGCTGCTTCATATATGTCATTTCAGTTAATCCTGACCATTCAGCAGAATAATAGTCCCATTATTTTAAAGATAGTGAAAATGAAACAGATAACCTAAATAACTTCCAAACTGATATTATTTTCTGAGTGTTCACTACAGGTCAGACACGAAGCTGAGGGGTTTTCAGTGATGATCTCCTTATTAAGGAAGAGGGGCCAATGAAGGAGCATTGAGCCCAAAAAGTCATTTAGGGCTGACCGCTTACATCCACTATGGGCTAGGCACTAGTTTTAAATGAAGATTACTTCTTAGAATGAGATCCAAGGTTTCCTTTATCCCAAGGCCTATTCCTTTATCCAGACCTGTTCAGCAGCTATGTGATGTCACCAACGTCTCAGCAACCTTCTAGTTTTCTGCTCTGCCCCCCTTAGTACTGGTGTCTTCTTCATGCTTGCTGCTTCACTGTTGCAAGATGGTTGCTGTATCTCAAGGATTCACATCCACATTCTGGTAGCCTCAAACGGAGGCTGGAAGATTGAATCTTTTGAATCTTTTTGCTGGGCATTTTACCTCCCAAGGAAGAAGAAAATAGCTATTGGGTAGAAAACCAGAAAAATGATGACTAGTCCATTGGCTAACAAGATGACCAATTGTTCTTTAATAAACATATCAGATAATCAGAGATCAAAATGAGCTAGGGGAATATATTAAGTCTTTGGTGTTTCATATGACCATAGAATCAGCTTGCAGTGAATCCCACAAAGTACTTAGGGTTCTTAAAATATGTTGATGAGTGCCCTCTGAATCAGACACTCTATTTGTAGGAATGGAGGCAAGCTGTTTTTCAAAAATTTGACTGATCATACCCAGGATTTAGACTTATTTTATGCTGTCCACAAAGGCCATCTACCTGAATCCAGCTGCCATAGTGAAAATTCACATGGAGAATACACCTGGAATTGATTCCTCTCTACTCTAAAGGGATTGGGAAATGATACCCACTGAGTAGGCAGATGCTGTAATTGCCTCTCCAATAGTCATCTCCACCCATTCTTCCCTGCAACGTAATCCCAGTCTATTCAGTTATTGGGGAGAGATACCTTAAGCTCACAGAGTATAGTTCTCCACCCCAACTCTAAGGAACAAATTATTATTTATCTAAATCAGTCCTGGAAAACTCTTTACCACTGGACAGTAAATGATCTATGATGGCAGGGAGTGTTGCCCAGTTCTAGACAATGAGAAGTAAGGGAAATTTGCTGGTGGTGGTAGTGGCTGAGGGCAAAGAGTGGGGGGTTAGGATTGAGGGATAGTTCCCTTCCCCAAAAGACAAAGATTTTTTTAGACATCTTTTTATTAAAGTATAGTTGATTTACAATGTTGTGCTAATTTCTGCTGTACAGCAAAGTGATTCAGTTATACATATATATACATCCTTTTTTTAATATTCTTTTCCATTATGGTTTATCATAGGAAACTGAATATAGTTCTCTGTGCCATACAGTAGGACCTTGTTGTTTATCCATTCCACATATAAGCTTACATCTGCTAACCTCCACCTCCCATCCCATCCCTCCCCCATCCCTCTCCCCCTTGGCAACCACAAGTCTGTTCTCTAGGTCTGTGAGTCTGCTTCTGTTTTGTAGATAAGTTCATTTGTGTCATATTTTAGATTTCACATATAAGTGGTATCACATAGTATTTCTCTTTCTCTTTCTGACTTACTTCACTTAGTATCAATCTCTAGTTGCATCCATGTTGCTGCAAATGGCATTATTTCATTCTTTTTTTTAAATGGCTGAGTAGTATTCCATTGTATATATGCACCACATCTTCTTTATCCATTCATCTGTTGTTGGACATTTAGGTTGTTTTCATGTCTTGGCTATTGTGAATAGTGCTGCTATGAACATTAGAGGTGCATGTATCTTTTTGAATTATTGTTTTGTCTGGATATATGCCCAGCAATGGGATTGCTGGATTGTATGGTAATTCTATTCTTAGTTTTCTGAGGAACCTCCATACTGTTTTCCATAGTGGCTACACCAACTTACATTTCCACCAACAGTGCAGGAGGGTTCCCTTTTCTCCACACCCTCTCTAGCATTTGTTAGTTGTCGACTTTTTAATGATGGCCATTCTGACCAGTGTGAGGTGATACCTCACTGTTTTGATTTGCATTTCTCTAATAATTAGTGATGTTGAGCATCTTTTCATGTGCCTATTGGCCATCTCTATCTTTTCTTTGGAGAAATGTCTGCTTAGGTCTTCTGCCCATTTTTGGGTTGGGTTGTTTGTTTTTTTGTTGTTGAGTTGTGTGAGCTGTTTGTATATTTTGGAAATTAAGCCCTTGTCAGTTACGTCATTTGCAAATATTTTCTCACGTTCTTAAGTTGTCTTTTCATTTTGTTTATGGTTTCTTTTGCTGTGCAAAAGCTTGTAAGTTTGATTAGGTTCCATTTGTTTATTTTTGTTTTCCTTTCTATTGCCTTGGGAGACTGACCTAAGAAAATACTGGAACAATTAAGTCAGAGAATGTTTTGCCTATGATCTCTTCTAGTTTTATGGTGTCATGTCTTATGTTTAAGTCTTTAAGCCACTTTGAGTTCATTTTTGTGCATGGTGAGAGGGTGTGTTCTAACTTCATTGATTTACATGTGGTTGTCCAGCCTTCCCAACATCACTTGCTGAAGAGACTATCTTTTTCCCATTGTATATTCTTGCCTCCTTCGTCAAAGATTAATTGACTGTGTGTGGGTTTATTTCTGAGCTCTCTATTCTGTTCCATTGATCCATATAAGACAAAGATTCTTAAGAAGTAAGTCCTTTTCCTTCCAACTCTGAAGGTAGATGTGTCACTGTAGCTGTGTGGGCATCTTGGAAGACATCAATCCTCATATTGCTTTATTGCTGAACCAATGGGGCAACTACTACCTCTGGATTTCTTGCAATATGAGAAAAGTAAACCCCTACTTAAAACACCGAAATTGTTTTTTTTTCTTCCTGTTACTTGCAGCCATACACAATTCTAACTCATACACATACACTATGTTGAGCAGTGAAATTGGTGCTTTAGCTACCCAGTTCTATACTTTATGGCTCTGTACTTGACTTCAGTTTTCAATTCTATAAAACAAAGCTAGTAAAAGCACCTGCCTCATTGACTGTGGTGAGGATGGAACAAGCAGTCTGGGCAAAGAGCTCATTGCTCATTCTGTCACACTGCAAGCTGTCAGAAAGTGGGAGCTATCATTATTATTCAAACGTGTTTGCTTTGAAATATTTTGAGAACTGTATAAGGCCGGCTGGTAGAAAAGGAGAAGGAGCAAGAGGGTCACCAATGGAGCTGCTCGTGGCAAAAAGACAAGGGGGCTGGAAATGTGGACCAGGAAGTTCTGTGGGATTATGACAGCTGTAAAGCCTGGCTGGGAAGGTCCTGGGAGGAAAAGAGGGGGCAGAAACGAGGGAGAGAGTTGCATAGTGTAGCACTGTGGTCATGTCAGAGCTACAAAATTGCAAAATAAGCAAAAGAGGGCATCCATGTACAGTGTTGTGTTTGATGGGAATAAGATCATGAAAGAATGCAATTGCAGCAGCCAGTTAGAACTTGGCATAAATGGATGGATATTCTTGCCATACTTTTATTTCAAAGACCTCTGTATATGGCTGCTAGAATGGAATATGTGTTAAGAAAAAAAAAAAGCAGGCAAAAACAAACAAACAAACACAACAACAGAGATACAGAGAGAGAAAGGAAACCAAGCCTGACATGAAAGGAATGATATCATCTCGGTGGTGGGGAGAATCACTGAGCCTTTGAATCATTCCTTGTCTGTTTTCTGTTCAGCCCACAGTTAGGGTTAATTCTCCCTGATCAGAGCTGCTCACTTAGAAATCTCTACTCACCTCCAAGTTCTCACCCAGAAGGCAATGCAACCTCACAAACTAATCTTCCCCAATCTTGGCTGGTTATCTGGAACCACAGAGAAGCAAGGGTGTTCACTTTAAAGATGCTCCAGCTGCAAGGGTCCAAACAATAATGCTGACCCCTTTCACTTTAGGCTCTCAGCATAAACACCCGGCAGATCTCAGACATGAACCAATAGTGCTACCAATCCAAGCAGCTGGAACCCACCGCAATTCTGAGCTGTCTTGGGCACAAAGCATGATGGTATTTCTGCTGGATGTGCATAGTAACGATATTTTACCTTAGAAATCCTCAGGGAAAGCCAGTCTCGTGGCACCAAAAGTCATGTGTAAGTGTTTTTGAGTCTTTCTCACGTGTTTAGTGACTGGAAGGACTCCCATAGTCACCAAAATATTCCTTAGACTGTATATTATGTCTATTAGACTGTATATTATGATCTGAAGATGTTAGTCTCTCCTTTTGTTCCTGATGACTCTGGAAACAAACATATGACTTTATGGGACTTTCGTAGGCCATGAATATTTCATTTGGCAGAAATGAGCCCATCTTTTATATATAACAGATAACACTTGTGTCTGTGTGTGTGTGCACGTGTGTGTGCATGTGTGTCCATCCCTCCATCTTCTCTCACCTGAATTGTTACTAGGATCTATGGTCTCCTTGACTCTGTTCATCCCCCTGCCAACCTATCCTCCACATTATAGTCAGAACGAGTTTCCTGCCTCTTCCTTGCTTAAAACCCTTCAAGGGCTTGTCCATAGGATCAAGTCCAAGGAGTAACATGGGCTTGTTAGTCAGATGAACTTCTCCCTGGTTTGCCTGAGATAGTCCTGATTCTTGCCTGTTGTTCCTGTATATGTATTAACAGTGTCTCCTTTCACTCCAAAAGTGGTTACATTGGGAAGATATAGTGGAAGATAAGTTGTGTGGGCATCCTATTCATAAGGTCCCAAAACCTCCAGCCTTAGTTATCGCTACGCCACCCTTCAATTCCATGCTCCAGAATAAAAATATGCCATATTTCTCCCTGCCCAGGACCCTTCATACATGTATTTTTTTTTCCCTTGCCTAAAACATTTCCCCCGCCTTCAACCTCATTCACTTGGCTGATTCCTACGCATTCTGGGAAGCCTTCCCAGAATCCCCAATTTTATCAGAGTTAGATGGCCTTCCTTTGGCCTTCCATGATACCCTAAGCTTTCCTTACCTCAGCTTACCACACCATCTTGATACTGCCACAGTGCCTGCTGTGGGACAGACTCTATTAACCTCTCAGTTATTCATTGTTCTGCATTAGGATTATACATCCCTGCCTGCTGCCATGGCTCTGCATAAGGATTACACATCCCACCCTGCTGCCACTTGCTGGGTTTCATACCCTTGCCTGCCCCATTGATGGCAAGCTTGGCTACATGGCTTGCTGTAGCCAGTAGAAGAGAATACAGTATATGTTGTGTCTGATGGAAGCTTTACAAGCCTTCAGGTGTGTGCACCAGCTCAACTGCTTTTCCGTGGTCATGGGAACAACATAGCCCATGTGAAGTCTTCTCTTTCAGCCTGGATCTCAGAATGAAAAGGCATGTGGGCAAAGTCACCACCTACATCATATAACATAAATGAAAAATAAAAAAAGCAGTTGTGATTGTAAGCCACCTGAGATCTGGGGGTTGTTACTGCAAGATAACCCAGTGAAGGCTGACTGCTCTGTGTAATCTCCTTTATTTCTTAGTACAGTATACAACCTGAGGTCAGGCAGCATGTCTCTCTAAATCACCCTTGTATCTCCAGTTCCTAGAGCAGCATCCAACATTGGTCATTTCCTCATTAGGTTTTGTTCAATGAATGTATAGATGTGTACCTTTTGTTTTCTTGAATAATAGATTGAATATCAACTTTTCCAAGGTCCAGATTGGTTATATCTTTAGAAAATATGATGTTTCTCACACAACAGTCCAATTTTCTACTTAGTTTGATTATCACACACAACTGGAAAATAAAGAGGTATCACCATTTGGCAAGTGAGAAAACTGATGTCAGAGAGATTTTTACTTCTAAGATCACACAGCTATCTAACAGCAAAAAAAAAAAATGAAAGGCTTGACTTTCTGGTGCCCAGTTCAGGGTCCTTTCCCATCCTATCAGTGACCCCAATCCCAGAGAAGACAGAAAATAACTGTTCCTCTCTACCTAAAGCCTTCTTGGTATCAGCTTTCATCTGCTCGCCATGACCACTCTTAAGGGGAGATACATTGAATCCATCAATCCCTTTCTTTGGGATTAAGGGGGGCAGTTAGCTAAAATGTCTTCTCTGTTTTAAAAAGGGACCATTTGAAGAACAGAAAGGGAGAGAGAATCACCCAAATTTAGTTCCTGTCTGGTCTTTGTAGATTTCAGGAACAAATTCTGAGCTCCCACAGAGTGAATGAGGTTTTTTTGTTCTCCACAAAGGTTGTGTTCAAGAGAACAGGCTCCAGTCTGCCTCACCAATCCAAATTCTCTTAAAATTTCAATAAAGAGAAACTCTTATTTTTGGTGGTTTATTTAAGTCAAAGCTGATGTTTAAGTGTCACATCTTCCTACATCAACAACTATTTATTGATTATCTCTATGCACAAGGCATTGTGCTGGTGGGAGTTGAGTTAATTTTAAGTGCTTCTTAATTGCCCTTTAGCTGGCTGAGGTTAAAGTAATTCTTAATCAAAACCCTTGCATCTGTCTTTACTGAGGAAAATGTAAGGGCAGTGCGTCTCTACTGGGCACTGGGCATTGGAATCACCTGGGGAGCTTTTAAAACTAGTGGTGCCTATGTCCCACCTCCTGCGTTCTCATTTAATTGGTCTGGGATGTCACCTGGACATTGGGATTTTTAAAAGTTTCCCAAGTGGATCATATGTGCAGGCAGAGTTATAAACCAATGTGTTCAGGAGTCTGGTCCCCAAATTGCTTCTTGTAGGCTGATGATCAGAAGCATTAGTTCAAATAATGTTACATTCCCAAGATCCTCCTGACCCAATTCACCAGCTGAATTTGAGACATGGTGCTGGGGCAGAAAGAGACCCTATAGAGTGTGGCCAAGAGATATGGGCTCCAGATCTGGCTCTGCTACTCACTGAAAATATGACTTACCTTGACTTAAGTGCTATGGATCTCAGCTTTCTGGTCTGAGAAATGAAATAATTAGACTTGATCAGTGTTTTCTAAACTTTTTTCATGAAAGACCACCTTTTAAGCCCTCTCTTCCCAAGTGGATATAATGTTTTTAAAAACTTCATCTATCACACTCCATTTATTAAGTGTTAATTCTCCCTCCCCCAATAAGAAGATGTGGCACATATATACAATGGAATATTACTCAGCCATAAAAAGAAACAAAATTGAGTTATTTGTAGTGAGGTAGATGGACCTAGAGTCTGTCATACAGAATGAAGTAAGTCAGAAAGAGAAAAACAAATACCGTATGCTAACACATACATATGGAATCTAAAAAAAAAAAAAATGGTTATGAAGAACCTAGGGGCAGGACAGGAATAAAGACACAGATGTAGAGAATGGACTTGAGGACATGGGGAGGGGGAAGGGTAAGCTGGGACAAAGTGAGAGAGTGGCGTGGACATATATACACTGCCAACTGTAAAATAGATAGCTAGTGGGAAGCAGCCGCATAGCACAGGGAGATCAGCTCGGTGCCTTTTGTCTACCTAGAGGGGTGGGAAGGAGACGCAAGAGGGAGGAGATATGGGGACGTATGTATATGTATAGCTGATTCACTTTGTTATACAGCAGAAACTAACACACCATTGTAAAGTAATTATACTCCAATAAAGATGTTAAAAAAAAAAAAAAAGAAAGAAGGGGGTGGTGCTTAAATCCTACTAGACACCACTTTCCTTCACATTTTGGCTGACTTTGAATAAGTGCAAAGTACTGAGTTGAGTGAACACCAAGTGCATCCCTTTATTCATCTTAGAAAACATGACCGGAATGCTCACCCACCACCTGGGAGCTGAGCATGGTTGCGCCATCCTCACTTACCACCCCCGTTCCTCAGCCCAGCCTCTCCCATGACCATCAGGAAAGCCTAGACAGCAGGACTGCTCAGCTTACCTCGCCTTACCTCTTGGAGTGAGTATGGGCAGCTCCAGGAGGAAGCGTGTGACTGGGGTCCTGCTTCCAAGAAGACAACGTACTAACCCTGCCTAACAGACAATGTCAGGCTCTTGCTAACCTTAGCAAACAGATTTCCTTCCCTCATTCTGTGGAAAGAAGTAAGTAAGAGGAAGGAGGGATGGAAGCTGCTTCCACGGCCTTTTGCAGGAGAGCTGCCCTTAGCAGAAGATCTTTTCTCTGGGGACTGGGGCAAGAATGTGAGAAGGAAAGAAAAATTGAACTTGTGTGGCTATAGGTGTCCATCAGATCCTCGGATTAATGTAAAACTGTCAGTATTATCATTGCGCAAATAATGTTTAAGCGTAAAGCAAAGAAAACTGAGGTGTTAGCCAGCCTCTGAGTTTTATTAGGGACAAATGTTGATTTTTTGTTAGTCCTTTTAAAACAGTGAAAATAGTTTATAGATCCCCATGACTAGCTTTGAAATTAGGGGATGGGAACTGATCGCTGGGCTCCTGAATTAGTGAGTTCTTATTCTTCTAACACTAAAAAATAAATATTCTATCATTTAAAAAATATAAATGTTTTTTTTAAAAAAACTCTGTTGGTGGCGAAGTGGATCAATATTAAAGAAAAAATATAGAATGTGTTCTAACCAACACATCTGCTTCGAAACTGCTCAAAACCAACTGTGATTATGGGAGGTAACTTTTTAGGCACTAGAACTTTGGGCTGTTTTAGACGACTACTCAGGGAATCCTAGGCTTGGGGAGAAAGCATTGTTTTAGCTGAAACCCTTTTGTCCACTCATCTTTAGCCACTGGAGTGGATACTGAACAAATAAAAAATATACATTAAATAATATGTTTCGGTACAGTGTTAACTTTTGATTACTCAATGGCGAATTATTTCATTTGATAACTACCAGGGACTCCTCCTTCCCTCAAACCTTATCTGGCTTTTGAACAGTACAATGTTTCACTATTTCACTTCTTTCTGAGAAGTGGGGGTAAAAACCTGAAGAGGCTAAATGGATCCATGTTGATACTCCTGGGCATCTGTATAGCAAGTGTGCATGGCACACGTGTGGTGGTGGAGTGGGGTGGACTGTCAATTCTCCAGCCGTGCTTGATTTCCCTTCATCCAAACGACCCTGCTCACTCATGTAGAGGATCAGCCTTTCATTATACATGACCAGGCCCAGTTGATTAGACCAAGGGTAGACAGCTGATTAAAGAAGAGCCAAAACATTGCTTAGGTTAAACCAGACTTTTCTTTATAATTTGAACCAAGAGACACAGAGTCAGCAATCAAAGAATGGTGCACTCTAGATTTCAAAAATCATATAGAGTCAGAGCCAAAGTGGACTCTAGTCTAAGTCAAAGCATGAGCCGAAACCATGGGGAAGCAGAAACTAGGAACACTGCAGAGGAAATCAGTCGTCAAGAGAACGCAGCAGGAATACAGAGAAAAACAAAGATGAGAGGCAAGGTAGCCAGATGATTGAACAAGTATTTAACAATCTAATACATGCTGAAAATATTAAAATGAATAAGAAAATACCTCATGCCTGGAGGAGTGTATAGTCTGAGGAGACACACATGTACTATTAGCTATTATAGTCATCAAATTTATTTCTCAAACTTTTGTTTATTCTCTTTATCCATCCTCTACGTGGTATGTGGAGATTTCTATGGGACCATAGAGGACCGTGTGGGTCATTCTGGCTGGGGCATTGAGGAAATCTCCACAGAAGTGAGAATAAGCAGTGAAAATATTTCTAGTATACGATGCTTTCCAAATTGTGCTCCATGGAACACTACTTCCATGAGATGTAATTCTTATTAGTATAGATGGATGGATGGATGGATGGATGGATGGACGGACAAATAGATCCATGAACAGTATTTTCAGAAATACTGGGTTTAACAACATCCACAAATTTCTTTACTGTAGGTCTTCTCAAAGCCTTTAATATTCAACTGTGAATTCTGAATCTCCAAGAGAAACTTAAATTATATAGTACTACCCCAAATTATTGGTTTACAAATCTCTTCTTTCCTTTGAGCATTTTATAGGGACCAGTATTTTGCAAGTACAGATGGAAAAAATGCATTTTTCCCATTTCTGCTTGTTTGTTTCTTACTCCTATTATCCAGAAGAGAGTATTATTACCATTATGCAGGCATGACAATATTTTAATATCAAGACTATATAGGGAGGACTTGCTTATAGATTCCTAAAAGGATCAACCAGTAGTTTTTCAAAACTAATTTGTTTTATTTTGATAAACCACTGACCAATCTGACTTAAATAAGATGCTTTTTCCGATTTTGGATCATCTTCTTTTAGCAAGTTGCTGAAACTTTATCAAAATCACATTTCATGGACAGTAGGTGGGAACTGAGGTCCCATAAACCTTGGGGCTCTGGGCCATGTCAGTGTGCAGGAGTATTGCGGCCTGGACTTCACACACCTACTCACCCACCTGTGTGGTAAAGTTGCCATTAGCATTCTAGGGTTCTTCTCATGATCACACAAATGGCTCCAACTCCCTGAATTCTGGGTGATGTTTTTCAGCTCAAAGGAGAGAAAGTTGTTGCCTCAGAACCAATAGAAATCCAAAGCCTTAACAGTCTTGTGTCTCAGCATGTTTGAATCCAGTTACTTAATTTTAATCTTTAGGGGTTTTTTCACTGTTGTGTTCATTTTCTTCTTGCTGATTTTGAGATATGAAACAACCTCAAAAACCTTCATTTGAGGGCTCATTAAAAGTCTAGGAAATCTTTCATTTTCTTGTTCCTTCTCAGGCATTAGTTTGCATAGCTCATCATAATAAGAGGGTCAAGGAGAGCATGGTACTTCACACAGCATTTCACACCTATCCATTGCTGTTAAATGGATCAAATCAGCTCTGTGGGCCCCTGACACCGTTGGCTAGGCTTCTTGTCTCTCTTGCCATATTTTGTGTTGGCTATTAAAGAGAACGTTACACACTTAGAAAAATTAATTGTTATAATTGCTTTTTTTTGCACACTGGACAGAAGGTTAACAAGGCAGCCTCTGTAAGAGCTTGTTAGCTATTTGGTTCTGCTAAAACTTTGTAGTTTTTACTTTATAGTTTTCAGATTTTCTATCAGATTGGCTATAGCTACTAGAAAAATTATTTTTTTCCCATTGGAAAATTGAAAAACACTACCCATTGACACCAAAACAGTTTTTCCTTCCTGTAAAGTAGGAGTTACTTCTCTTTCCAAGATTGCTAATTTATTGTGGTTCATAACAGCCTGTTCTTGTTTTAGAACCCTCTCTTCTTGTTTCACTGATGCAATGCTTTCCTTTATCTCACTAGGGATATTAAACCTAATTATTATTATTATTATTATTTTTAAAAACCCAGTAGTTTATTTCAAAGTATAAATTTCAGGCTTGCTGAACAAAATCCCATTACAGTTAACACTTATACAGACAACACTCTACTGTACATTTAAAAAAGAAAAACCCCACAAAAACCTTCAAAACCTAATAAAAATAGGGCAACTTGCTATAGCCCAGTTTCTATTAGACATTATTTTTTTTCCTAATTATTTTAAAATCCTGTTCTAGCTGCTTTATTAACTCTGTTTCCTTATATGTAGGTTCTTTTATTTATTTGTTTGTTTTGTCTATTCTCTTTTTCAAGACATTGACTTTCCTCAAATGCTGAGGATTTTTGGTCATGTATCCATTTTTCCCCCATAGATTTCTCCACCAGAATGGAAACTTTTTACTGTCGTTACCTAATCTCAATATTATTTCTCAGAGATCCTCCTAGTTTCTGGTCCACTGATAGTACTCCACTGTGTCTGGGGTGTCCAAGGGCATATATTACAGTGTGTGCTCAGCCTATCACTTTGTCCTAAAACCAAGAGTTACTTTTGTACATGCTCTTACTTCCCCAGGAAATATTATGTAAAAAACTTTAGAAATATTTTTTATTCAAGGCTTGCCCTAGAGGTTGTCAGATTCCATAATCACCTTGCAGATTTGATTTTTGCAATGGCCTTTATCACATTTTCAAATGACATCTATTTATTGAAGGCTTGCTATGTATTTAGGAATCATTCTTGGCTACCAGCCCTGACTTCCACACTAACTAGGATGTGTGGACTTGAGCCCATTAAGTCTAAGTTTCCTCTTCAGTGAAACTGAGATAGTAATTTCCACCTTATAAGGTCAATGTAAAGATATTAATTATGTGTGCAAAACAACTAGTAGAGTGCCTGTGACACAGTAAATGTTCATACCAAAAAAAAAAAAGAAAAAAGAAAAAAAGAAAAGAAAAAAACCTTTTTTTTAACCCAAATGTTTACCAGTTCCAGTGCTCAGTGCTTTTCATTCCTTTTTATGCACCTAGATTTCCATTTAGCATGATTTTCCTTCTGTCTGAAGGACCTCCTCCTTTAACATCTCTTTTGGAGCAGGTCTGCTTGTAGTGAGTTCTTTTAGCTTTTGTATGTCCAAAAAAGTCTTTATTTCACCTTCATTCATGAAAGATACTGCTGAGTATAGGGCTCTAGAATGATCATTCTTTTCTTTTAGTACTACTACATGTTAATCCACCATTTTCTGGCTTGCATTATATCCAATAAGAAGTTTGCTGTCATTCTTTGTTCTTTTGTACATGATAAATATTTTTTTCCTTTTTTTAAAAAAATAAATTTATTTATTTTGTTTATTTTCATTTTTGGCTGCTTTGGGTCTTCGTTGCTGTGCGCGGGCTTTCTCTGGTTGCGGCGAGTGGGGGCTACTCTTCATTGCAGTGCACAGGCTTCTCATTGCAGTGGCTTCTCTTATTGCAGAGCACAGGCTCTAGGGGTGCGGGCTTCAGTAATTGTGGCACGCAGGCTCAGTAGTTGTGGCTCGCGAGCTCTAGAGCGCAGGCTCAGTAGTTGTGGTGAACAGGCTTAGCTGCTCTGAGGCATGTGGGATCTTCCCAGGCCAGGGCTCGAACCCATGTCCCCTGCACTGGCAGGCAGATTCTTTTTTTTTTTTTTTTTTTTTTAATTTTATTTATTTATTTATTCATTTATTTATTTTTGGCTGTGCTGGGTCTTCGGTTCGTGCGAGGGCTTTCTCTAGTTGCGGCAAGTGGGGGCCACTCTTCATCGCGGTGCGGGGACTGCTCTTCATCGCGGTGCGCGGGCCTTTCACTATCGCGGCCCCTCCCGTTGCGGGGCACAGGCTCCAGACGCGCAGGCTCAGCAGCTGTGGCTCACGGGCCCAGCTGCTCCGTGGCATGTGGGATCTTCCCAGACCAGGGCTCGAACCCGTGTCTCCTGCATTAGCAGGCAGATTCTCAACCACTGCGCCACCAGGGAAGCCCTGGCAGGCAGATTCTTAACCACTGCGCCACCAGGGAAGCCCTTTTTTCCTTTTAAGATTCTCTCTTTATCACTATTTTAAAACAATTTGATTATTAGGTGCCTTGGAGTAACTTTCTTGGGTTGGAAGGTCAATTGAGCTTCTTGGATCTGCAGGTTTATAAGTTAAAATTTGAAAAACTTTAGCCATTATTTCTTCAAATATTTTTTATCCCTTCCCCTCCTTCAAGGACTCCAATTACATGTATATCAGAATCCTCGAAGTAGTCCCACTGCTCACTGAGGCGCTATTCATTTTATCTCAGTCTTTTGTCTCCCTATGTTTCATTTTGGATAGTTCCTATTGCTCGTCCTCAAGTTCACTAATCCTTACTTTAGCAATGTCTAGACTGCTGTTAATTCCATCCAGTGGATTTGTCTTTTCAGACATTGCAGTTTTCATGTCCAGAAGTTCAAACTGCATCATTTTTATTTCTTCTTATACTTATTATGCTTATGCTTTCCTCTATCTTTTTCAACATATACTTATTATGCTTATGCTTTCCTATTTTTCAACTGAGTTATAATAATTGTTTTTAAATCCCTGGCTGCTAATTCTATTATCAGTGTCATTTCTGAATCTTTTCTATTGATTGCTTTCTGGCCTTATTATGAGTCTTATTTTCCTTTTTGTGTGCCTGCTAATTTTCAGTTGGATACCAGACAATGTGAATTTTACCTTATATGTTGCAAGATGTTTTTATATTCCTCTAAACATTCTTGAGCTTTTTTTTCCTGAGATACAATGAAGCTACTTGGAAACAGTATAATCCTTCCAAGACTTGCCTTTAAGATTTGCTAGGCAGACCAGAAAAGCCTTTAGTCCAGATTTTAGTCTAGTCTACTGAGGCAATAACCTTTTGAGTACCGTATTCAATGCCGCATGGGTCATAATGTCTTTCCACTCTAGCCAGTGAGAACATGAAATTATTCCTGGTCTGTTCCTTTCCAGTAGTTCTTTCCCCTGCCTTGGATGGCTTCCTCACTTGCATGCAGTGATCAGTACTCAGCGGGAGACTCTAGGGGAAACATCTCCAGAGCTCTCTTTCTGTGCAGCGCTCTACACTTAGTAACTCTGCCCTGAAAATTATAGTTGCTTTAGGCTTCCTTAATTCTCAACTTTGTCTCCTCAACTCAGAGAGACCTCCGGGTTCTGTTTGGGTTCTCCCTCCCTGCACTGTAGCTTGCAAACTCTCCAGGGAGTAGGCTGGGGCAACTATAGAGTTTACCTGTTTTGTTTCCCTTCTCTCAGGGATTGTTGAACTGTGCAGCCTGTTGCCCAATCTCTGAAAATTATTGTTTCATATATTTTGTTTGCTCTGTTTGTTGTTTAAGGCAGTAGGGTAAATCCAGTCCCTATTATTCCATCTTGGAAATCAGTGTAAATGGTCAATAAATCATGATTATTCATCTTTTGTTTTCAATTTTGTGTATGTGCTTTAAATTTTTTCTAGCTTTATGGAAGTATGCTTGACAAATCGAAATTGATATATACAATTTTTTTAAGGTGTACAAATTAAGGTGTACGATGTGATTTTTGATATATGTATACATTGCAAAATAATTATGACAATCAAGCTAATTAATGTATACATCATGTCACATAGTTACATATGTAACTTTGTATGTATGTGTGTGGTAAGAACACTCGAGATCTACTTTCTTAGAAAACTTCAAATGTACAATATCTTATTAACTACAGTCACCATGCTGTATATTAGGTCTCCGGAAATTATTCATCTTATATCTTAAAGTACACCTTTGACCAACATCTCCCCATTTCTCACTGCCCTCCCAGCCCCTGGTAACCACCATTCTACCCTCTGTTTCTATGCATTTCACTTTTTTAGACTCCACATATAAGATCATGCAGTATTTGTCTTTCTGTCTCTGGCTTATTTCACTCGGCATAATATCCTCCAGGATCGTTGCAAATGGCAGGATTTCCTTCCTTTTTCAGGCTGAATACTATTCCAAAAGAAAACCTTACATTTTCTTTGTCCATTCATCTGTGAATAAGCACTTAGGTTGTTTCTATATCTTGGCTACTATAAATAATGCTGAAATGAACAAGGGAGGGCAGGTATCTTCAAGAGGGTAATTTTATTTCCTTTGGATGTATACCTAGGAGTGGGATTGCTGGATCATACAGTAGTTCTAGTTTGTATATTTTGAGGCAACTCCATACTGTTTTCAACAATGGCTATACCAAACCATGGTTATTCTTATTTTTAACTTTTACTATGTACCCAACATTATATTAGGCCCTATGGATTTTTTAAAGTATACAATAAAACTGGAAACCTTTTTATATGTGTATGCATTCTTGTGTCTTTACCCATCTGCACATCTCTACATTTTAATATTCTGTTTCCTTTTTAAATCAGTAATTCTATCCTAGCCAATGTGTTTTCTTGTGTTTCCTCCTAGCCTTTGAAACAATTATTTTTAATATTTGCATATTCTTCCATTGAGTGGATGTACCTAATTTACTTACTCATGCACTTATTTTTGAGTAATTAGGTTGTTTGCAATTTTCTCTGCTGAGATAAAACCAAAATGTAATACCATTTGTATGTGTGCGTGTGTTGAGAAATCACCAAATTAGGTTCCTTTGCAATTTGCAACAAGAAGGAAAGCCTTAATAATGTTATAAAGTCAGAGTTCCACTTGTTTTCTCTACAATTTTCTTCTTTTATTTTCTCCTTCCTCACAATCTCTCTCTGTTTTTCACTCTCCTTCTTTCTCTCCCTCCATCCTCCCCTTCTTTTCTGCTTCCCAATAAGCACTTACTGAGCACCTTTTATATTCTGGGCACTGTACTGGTTCATCAAGTATAATTATGAACAAAAAGCAGGATTCTTACCTCAGTGGAACTTGTGATCATGCAGGGGCAGACAGAAAATCCAATAAATAATAACAATAGATAACAAGTACTCTGACAGGGGAAGTACATTTGAAGAATTTTGATAGCGTCAGCCCACTCAAGTTTCCCACCCCTCTCACAGGAGAGTAAGAGACAGGAGGAGGGAACAGGCATTCTGGCCAGCCTCCCCTTTGCCCATGATGTGGTACAGAATCGTGCAGGGGGGTTATTTTCTGACAGGCCTGGATTCAAGATCAGGCTCTGCTACCTCCTAGCTGTATAAGCAGGGGCAAGTTATTTAACTTTTCTCAGTCTGACTTTTAACCTCAAAATAAGGGTCATAATACATTATGTACATAATACATAATACAGAAATAAAGATAATGTAATGTAAAGAGCAAGGCACATATTAGATGCTCAGAAAAGTACCTGTTATTATTACTAGCTGTGTGATCTTAGCTAAGACAACCCCTCTGGACTTCAGTTTACTTACCTATAATACGATTATTCATAAGATCCCTTTCAAAAGTTCTACAAAGGCAATGAATTTGCACAAATGCCTAGCTTTGGTCTCTCTGTTCTATTCTCTGGGACACACTGAGGAGATATCTCAGAACTTCTCTTGAGCACAGTAGTTCTCTTCTGTTATCCCTGCCCTGGCCCTGAGATGAGGCTGTTCTGAAATAAAGTGGGGTTCTTCCTTATCTGGAAACCACCTATCGGCCAGCTCTTCCTCAACAACTGCCTAGAAATCCTGATACCAGCCTTGGAGAACAGGTCAGGCTCTGATTTAAAGTGAATAAACCGGGCTTCCCTGGTGGCGCAGTGGTTGAGAATCTGCCTGCTAATGCAGGGGACACGGGTTCGAGCCCTGGTCTGGGAAGATCCCACATGCCGCGGAGCAACTAGGCCCGTGAGCCACAATTACTGAGCCTGCACGTCTGGAGCCTGTGCTCCACAACAAGAGAGGCCGCGATAGTGAGAGGCCCGCGCAGCGCGATGAAGAGTGGCCCCCATTTGCCACAACTAGAGAAAAGCCCTCGCACAGAAACGAAGACCCAAAAACAGCCATAAATAAATAAATAAATAAATAAAAATTTAAAAAAAATAAAGTGAATAAACCAAAGATTTAGGTCAAGGGGAAAAGTTAACACACTAACCAAATAAACAAAAAAACCCAGAAATCAAACATTTCAACAATAGAAGATATAAAGGCTATTTCAGGTCATCTCCAATAAGAATAGAAAATAACTTAGATTTTTTTATTTTCTGGGTTCTAAAAGTAGCTATTTTTAAAATTTCATAAAGTGGGAATTTCCATACCCTTTTAAGCATAAAGTTCATCTCCTGTGAGATATTCTGGTGACAAAGAAAACAGAGAGACCGTTAAGAACAATTCCAGATTGTGTCAAGACAACCTTTGACTTGGAGCCCTCCATTCCTGGCTGCTAAAACATTGGGGGAAAGTTCTTCTTCATCATTTCTTTCCTCTAGGCATATTTTTCTATTTTCTAAATCCCATGCTCCATGTTTTATAAATTCCAGGTGCTTTGCCCATATTATTGAGCACATAGACATTGGGAGAACTTAATGAATCATCAAGTCCAACCCCTCTACTTTAGAGATGAGGAAGGTGAAGCCCAGATTTAATAATAACAACAATAATACTACTCAGTGCACGTTGATAGAGAAAACATGAAAGAGAGAGTTTAAACATGACTGTTATTCTCTGCTCAGGCTTTAACCATGTTTAAGAACAATTGGTCATACTCAGTGGTCCGATTTGTGAGCTATTGGATTTGTGCTGTTTTAGGAGCCAAAGAGATCATTTTTCAGTCACTCTCAAGTGTCAGGCCCAACAACACATATTTCTAATTGGTTTTTAATCCTTAAAGCTGGGCCTCAAGGTCTTCACTATTGCCCACTAGCTGACTATATGAACAGCTTTTAAAAAGGTGAGTTTAAATTCTTTTAAAATCTTGTCTTAAATAACATTGCAAAAAAAATGAGACAAACTGACATCACGTGTTTCCTGATAGGATGCCCTCAGATGGAAATAATTCTACTTATGTAGAATTCCTTCCCCAAATGCATAACCTGAATCTAATCATGAAGAAATGTCAGACAAGCCCAAATTGAGGGATACAAAACAACTGACCTGTAGTCTTCAAAAATGCAAATGTCATAAAAGACAAGATATTAAAAGGTGGAGGAACTGTTCCAGATTAAACAAGACCAAAGAGACATGATAACTAAATATAATGCATGATTGATGATTAGATCTTGGGCTGGAAAAATATTATAAAGGACATTATTGGGACAATTGATAAAATTTGAATATGGGCTAAGTTTGCATAATAGTATTGTACCAATGTTAAATGTCTTGAATTAATAATCATACTATGATTATGTAAAAGAATATTCTTTTTTGGTAATACACATTGAAGTATCTAGGGACAAGGGGGCTTGGGGTTTACAACTTAACTCTCAAATGGTTAAGAAAAGCAATTCTCTGTGTGTGTGTGTCTGTGTACATGTATATGTATACGTAGAGAGAGGAAGGGTGGTTGGATTGGGGGAGGAGATGAAAAGACATACACATGTATAGGTGGGGATCACTGACTTGTGTCTAGATACATCAGCAAGAGCAGGAATTGGGGGCAGGTGACACAAGAGTGAGGTTGTACCTCATGCCTTTGGACAGATGATTGGGTCGTGGCTGATTTGCAAACAGACCCTCTCTTCTCATTTTATTTTACTAATATTTCAAATTACCTGCTAGAGTATCTACAAACCAAGTGGGCAAAATGGCCTCTGTTGAATTCCCCATTCTTTTAAAAGGGTCGGATGTAACTGACGCTCTCAGTACTATGTGTCATGTGCCAGGCTCATATCAACTCATAAAAATGTCCTAAGGCATTAATTATCACGGCCAAGGAGAGTAAAGACGGCAGCTCCTGCTAATTGTCAAAATCCCCTCTGTGACTGCACACTGCCACACACCCAGTCGGTGCCTAAGAAACATGAATTGGTGATGAAAGTTGTTATTCTTCCTCCTCGCAGGCTGCAGCAGTGATTAAGTGGGGGAGGACACCTCAAAAATCCCCCTATGCCTGCTCAGGCTCAAACACTCTAGCAGCTCTTGGATCCCAAGCAAGTGGTGGCCGCCCTGCAATAGCGATCAGCAATTCTGTTTGATTTAGGAAGTGCTAATCAATAACAAGTTCAACTTGGGGAACTGCACAGGCTTAATCATTTTGCATCTGGCACCCAGGACTGACACACCCCAGCTGGAAGGGAGGGAGACAGTCAGGAAGGGAGGGAAGGAGAAGTAGGGGGTGGGGGGAAGGGGGAAACAAGTCCATGAAAAACCCAGTAAACCTCTTTCTTGAGTTAAAAATCGTTTCAACTTTCAAAGACGAAATCTCACCCCCAAGTGAAAGACATGACTTAAATGCAAAGGCAAGTGAAGATAAACAAAAGGCCCCGTTCAGATCTTCCCGAGGTTATCCATCATTGTCAAGGCTTTCTTTACGCATTATAATGATTCCAAGCACCCTGCCAGGTGGTCTCAGATACTATTTCTATATGTTACAGGATTTTTTTTTTCTTTTTCTTTTCTCCAGTAAACAGCAGTTTACAACACAAGGTTTGACTGTAATTTTCATCAAACTGCAACTTATGCAGGTTTTTGAGAGATGTGTTATTACTTAAATCCAGCTGTAATGCTCTTTTACCTTCAAGGGCCATTCCTTTTATACATTCTGTCAGCTAAGGGTGGCAGGATAACAATTAGCCTGCAAGTTTAAATTAGAAATAAAATGCAGGGGGCTTGCATGCAGGGTGTGTTCAGACTCCCTTCCAGTAGATTCGCGGTGTGTCCAACCCCCCACTACCTCACCCAGGAGGCTGGATGGCATGGAGGGGAAAAGGCAGGATACAGACCCAGTCCATGGGCTGCAGCAATGAGCCATCCCCATGGAGGCAAATCTGCAGTTGAAAATCAGGCTGATGTCCATCTGAAGAAGCTAAGCACTGGCCAAGACCAGGGTGAGGGAAAGGGAAGGAATATTGAGAGCAGGAAACTTGAGCAAGAAGGTTCTGAACAAAAGGCTAGAGGGGGAGCCTGGTGTGGTATCCTGAGCCTCTGGGCCTCCCAAGGCCACAGGCTCATATCACAGATGCCTCTGATCACCACTGAGAGCCGGGATGCAGGACGTGAGGGAGGGGGAGCTTTTAAGGGGCCCCAGGAAGCCAGGATTCTGATGGAGGAGAAATACTGAACTAAGTTTTCTGGGCTATTTCAATGTGAACATTTGAGGGCTAGGTCATTTCTCATGAAAATGAAAATGGACCCATTTATGTAGTGATGACTCTTTTGGAAATTTTCTTGGGTTTTGGTCAAAATTAGTTGTTTTCTGACAAAATTCAACATCCTTTCCTGTTAAAACACTCAAGAAAATAGTAATTAAGCTAATCTTGAAGCCAGTATTTCATTTGGTGGGGAAACACTAGAGACATTTACTAAGATCAGGAACAAGGCAAGGTTGCCTACTATCTCCACCACTATGCAACGTGTTACTGGTGGCATTAGCCAAAGCAATTAGATAGGAGAACTCAACTAAAGGCAAGAGAACTGGAAAAAAAAAGAAGTAAAACTATCTCCATTTGAAGATGACCTGACAGTATATCTAAAACCCTAGAGAATTAATAACACTAACTCAAATGTTTAAAAATTAACATACAGAAATCAATAGCCTTAATATACATAAATAATACATAAATAATAACTAGGGGATGGATATAAAGTAGGAAAAGCCCCACTTTAGGAATAATCTTAAGAAGTGTGCAAAACTCTAAAGAGGAAAACTTTAAAACACATCTGAAAGACACAAAAGTAGACTTGAATAATGGAAAGACATCTCTTGTTCTTGGATAGGACAGGTCAACATCATAAAGATGTCACTTCTACCTTAAAAAAAATGGTTGTTTTCTTGTTGCTTTATTTTTGTTGCTCAAAATTGGTGATTTTTATGACTGAAAAAGCATAAACAAGTAAAAACAACACAGATATCACTGCACATCCAAGATATTGGCAAGGAGCTCTCATTTGCTGCTGGAGGGAATATAGATGAATTCCCCACTTGGAGATCACCTTGGCAGTTCACATGACTGCTGGTTTATTGAGTATCACTAGTTCATCGAAAAATCTAGTCTCGTTGGATTGTAAACATGACAAGATTTTATTCTGTCCAACAAATGCCCTACAATAACATGTTGAGTCTCCCCGCTAGCTGAGGAAAAGGCTCCCTTAATATCCTTTGGCCATTTTCTTCAGGTTTTGGCCACTTTTACTTATTAGAACAGTCTCATTTATGGGTTTAAAACTCAGTTGTGCTTGTTTTAAAGCTTTGACCTTTTATCTGATGCAAAGCTCTTTTCCGCCTATCAGGCCAAGCTATTGTTAGGGAGGTGGTGTCACGGAGACTCAAGACACCACCTTCCCCTCTCTTTTCTTCCTCCTCTTGAGTTGGGTGGGGAAGAGGAAAAGGAAAACGGCAAAGTTCCTTCCTGCACGATTGGGTGAGGGGGCAGTAGGCTTCTGTCTGTAGACTTTTCTCTGTGGTTTTTGCTGTTTCTCCAGCCCACACCAATGAGCTGTTGATCTCGCCTCCACACGGCAGGATCCAGATGCTGAGCTCTCATGGGGCACGTGTATGGATTCTTTGAAGGACTCCATGGAGACCTCAGCCCTGAAGAGTTACCTGACAAGAGATTTAATCCGCCTGAACTTCTTCCACCCTGCCTCAGTGTCTCCATGGAACATAACCTTCCCCCACACGATGGCGCTGTTTTTGGGCGGGGGGGGGGGGGTACCACCAAGACAGCTCAAAACATCCACCCTCTATGGCATCCTCTCAGTTCTCTTAGACCAACAGTGGGGTGTTTGTCATGCCCAGTGGTGGGAATGCTGCTGCCTCTCTCAGTCCTCTCTTCTCTCTCCTGCCTCTTTCTCTACACCCTGGAGCAGTAGGTGCTCTGCAAGTCCAAGCCCTCACCCCCAGTTTCCATAAAAGAGGACCACCAGGCTCTGACTTAGTTTATATGTGGAAGGGAAGGAGACTGATTCTGACAGATGCCCGGAAAGCCCTTATCATTGATTACCTTTCTTCCTCCTTTGACTTTCCTGGTGGATATTGTTTAAAGAGAGAGGATATCCTTTCTTTGTGAGCTTGGATTCTCCAAAAGACCTTTCTCCTTTCTGCCCCGTTCTTCCCTTAGGTTGACCAGGGTGGGAGTGGTTAGAGAAAAGACCTATTCTCAGCATTGGCGCCTCTCAATATGCCTTCCTGGGAGGTAGCTGGTCACAACTGCTATGACATCATGGTGGTTATATGGAACATGGGGACTTAACATCTTTTGTCCTCAGCTTTAGGCCTTAGCCACAATTCTGATACAACAGAATAATAAAATAGAACATGTGCATAGCAGACCACCCATCAGTTCTACTCCTAGGTATGTATCCTAGAGAAGTTCTCACAGATGTGCATGAAGAGACGGCTACAAGAATATTTCTAGCAGTATTATTTATAATAGTGAAAAATTGGAAACAATCTAAATTCTACAATAATGGAAGAGATAAATAAAATGTGGAAGCTGGTTTGGTATTCAGCCAGGTATGCACAGGTACACCAAGGTGTGCATATGTACCTAGAGGTGCTTCTGTTCATGATGAGCACCTGTGTGTGTTGGCTGGTGCCAGAGCCATGCCAGTTGTTAAATATTTTGAATATCACTCCCTGATCATTTGATTGAGTACAATTACAGCAACTAGGTGAATGAACTAGGTAAATATGGATCAGCATGGATAGAACTCAAATGTGGGCTCAAAGGAAAAACTGCAGAAAGAAAAATGATACCATTTATATATAATTTTAGAAGTATACAAAACATGCTATTGATTATATATATGCATACATTATATTATATACTTACATAATATATAATATTTTAATATTATAATATTTTATATAATATATACTATATAAGTAGCCTCTGAGGAGAGAGGGGAGCTTAGTTGGAGAATAGTAGAAAAGAGGCAGCAACTTTATCAGTAAGAGCAACAAAAGGAAAATAGGTAAAGCGGACTTAATCAAAATTAAAAACTTGTGCTTTGAAAGACATTTTCAAGAAAATGAAAAAACAACCTACCTAGAGAATGGGAGGAAATATTTGGAAATCATATATCTGATAAGAGTTTAACATCCAGAATATATAAATAACATTTACAACTCAACAATAAAAAGATAAACAACCCAATTTTTATTTAAAAAAATTTTTTGTATAATTTTAAAAATTTATTTATTTTATTTATTTATTTTTGGCCGCATTGGGTCTTCATTGCTGCACGCGGGCTTTCTCTAGTTGCAGCGAGCGGCGGCTACTCTTTGTTGCGGTGCGCGGGCTTCTGATTGTGGTGGTTTCTCTTGTTGTGGACCACGGGCTCTAGGCACGTGGGCTTCAGTAGTTGTGGCGCATGGGCTCAGTAGTTGTGGCTCGCAGGCTCAGTAGTTGTGGCACACGGGCTTAGTTGCTCCGTGGCATGTGGGATCTTCCTGGACCAGGGCTCGAACCCATGTCCCCTGCATTGGCAGGCGGATTCTTAACCACTGAGCCACCAGGGAAGCCCTAGACAGCCCAATTTTTAAAAGGGCAAAGAACTTGAATAAACATTTTTCCAAAGAAGATGTACAAATGGCCAATAAGCCCATGAAAAGATGCTCAACATCATTAGTCATAAGGGAAATGCAAATCAAGACCACAGTAAGATACTTCACACCTGTTAGACTAGCAATTTTTTTAAAAAGGAAAATGACAAGTGTTGGCAAAGATGTGGAGAAATTGGAACCCTCATGCATTGCTGGTGGGAATGTAAAATAGTACACCCACTATGGAAAACGATTTGGCAGTTCCTCAAAAAGCTAAACATAGAATTACCATATGACCCAGCATTTCCACTCCTAGCTATATACCCAAAGGAATTGAAAGCAGGGACTGGAACAGATATTTGTCAATATTCATTACAGCATTATTCATAATAGCAAAAGATGGAAATAATCCAAGTGTCCATCAACAGATGAATGGATAAAAAAAGATGTAGTATATACCATACAATGGGGATATTATTTAACCATAAAAAGGAATGAAGTTCAGATACCTGCTACAATATGGATAAACCTTGAAAACATTTGGCTAACTAAAATAAACCAGACACAAAAGAAAGAACACATATTTATAATTCCACCTATATGAAATATGCAGAACAGGTAAGTTCATTGAAACAGAAAGTAGATTAGAGGTTACCAGGGTCAGGGGAGTGGAGATATGGGAGTTTCAGTCAATGGTTGTAGTTTCTGATGGTGGTGATAATTGTACCATATTGTGAATGTAATTAATGCCACTGAATTGTACACTTAAAAGTAATTAAAATGGCAAATTTATGTTAAATATTTTACCACAATTTTTAAGAATTAATAATGTAATATACCAAACCCACTGAATTGTACATTTTAAATGAGTGAATTGTATGGTATGTGAATTATATCTCAAAAAAACTTTTAAAGAAAGATCTGAAGGAAATATGGCAAAATATTTATTAATCCTTGGAAATGGGTATAAGGAGTGTTTGCTTTAGTATTCTCTATACATGTCTAAATGTTCAAAAACATTTTTTCTAAATCAAAAAAAACAGTTGGTGGAGAATATCTGAAAGAGAATGTGGATAAGCATTCAAGAAGAGGGAGATAAAACAGGCAGTGTTCACCCTAGTTGCATTTGGAAATGCAGGTGCATCTTTAAGCAAACCATCTGTTTGCCCAATATTTATCTTATAACCATGAAAGGAGAAAATATTGACCAAGAAAGGATTTCTTTTTCCTCTATTCTTCCCTTGAACTAAAGCTGCTAAGAGGCTAGGGTTTGTTTTTCTGGAGCTCCTTAGCTGACAAGGTTTGCTACAAAAGGAGTAGAAATCATTCTTAGCTGGTGGGAGAGGGGAAAGTAGATCAGCAGCACCTGGACGGTGCTCACATGTTCACTCATTGAAGCCCAGGATGCCAAGGTACCCAAAATGCTGTTCCAGGGAACTCTGGCATCTCCACTCTCCCCTCTGCCCCACTGAGTAGTCCTGATCTCGATCAATGCTTCAGTGATACTCAGCACAGGATGCCAGAGGCTAGTCCAAAAACTGATGGAGGAAATGGTGGACCTTCTTGCCCTCCTGCTTGGAAATGTGGGGCAAGTAGGGGAAAAATGGTGCTGTTAAGCGGTACTGTCTGGTCAAATGTGTGGCTGATAGAGATCCATGGTGCATACAAGGATGAGCTGGGTTTGGGGAATAAAAGGTTAAAAATTCTGTACTTCCAGTGTTCTGGTAGGATCTTCAGGAAACCCCTTTTGGGGAACCTGAGATTCTCCTAGCAGGTGCCACTCTGCTCCAAGACTTTCCTTTTTGATAACTTGCCTGTTTCCTAAAGTGACAGAAGCTTACAGACCTGAAATATACAGCTTGTTGATACAACCTGATTATCAGATGCCAGTCCAAAGCTAGTTGCCAATGCTGTGTTCGAAAAGTTAGTTTGTGATTGGTATTTTCTATAAGCTTTTAAAGGATTGGGATTTTTAAAACTTTTATTGAAGTATAGCTGATTTATAAAGTTGTGTTTAATTTCTGCTGCACAGCAAAGTGACTCAGTTATACACATATATATTCTTTTTTATATTCTTTTCCATTATGGTTTACCACAGGATATTGAATATGGTTCTCTGTGCTATACAGTAGGACCTTGTTGTTTATCCATCCTGTATATAATAGTTCACATCTGTTAATCCCCAAATCCCAATCCGTCCCTCCCCCTTAGCAACCACAAGTCTATTCTCTGTATTTGTGAGTCTATTTTTGTTTCATAGATATGTTCATTTCATATTTTAGATTCCACATATGAGACATCATATGGTATCTGTCTCTTTCCAGCTTACTTTGTATGATAATCTCTAGGTCCATCCATGTTGCTGCAAATGGCATTATTTCATTCTTTTTTTTTTTTAAGTTTTATTGGAAATACATTTTTTTTTAATTGATTTATTTTTGGCTGCGTTGGGTCTTCATCGCTGTGCGTGGGCTTTCTTTTTAGTTGTGGTGAGCAGGGGCTACTCCTCATTGCCGTGTCTTTTTTATGGATAAGTAATGTTCCATTGTATATATGTCAACATATTCCACATCTTTACCCATTCATCTGTCGATGGACATTTAGATTGTTTCCACGTCTTGGCTATTGTGAACAGTGCTGCTATGAACATTAGGGGTGCATGTATCTTTTTGAATTATAGTTTTATCTGGGTATATGCCCAGGAGTGGGATTGCTGAATCATATGGTAGCTCTATTTCTAGTTTTTTAAGGAACCTCCATACTGTTCTCCATAGTGGCTGCACCAATTTACATTCCCACCAACAGTGTAGGAGGGCTCCCTTTTCTCTACACCCTCTCCAGCATTTATTATTTGTAGACTTTTTAATGATGGCCATTCTGACTAGTGTGAGGCGGTACCTCATTGTTGTTTTGATTTGCATTTCTCTAATAATTAGAAATGTTGAGCATCTTTTCATGTGCCTGTTGGCAATCTTATGCCTTCTTTGGAGAAATGTCTGTTTCGGTCTTCTGGCCATTTTTCAAATGGGTCGTTTGGTTTTTTGTTGTTGAGTTGTAGGAGCTGTTTGTATATTTTGGAAATTAAGCCCTTGTTAGTTGCATCATTTGCAAATATTTTCTTCCAGTCCGTAAGTTGTCTTTTCATTTTGTTTATGGTTTTCTTTGCTGTGCAATAGCTTATAAGTTGATTAGGCCCCATTTGTTTATTTTTGCTTTTATTTCTATTGCCTTGGGAGACTGACCTAAGAAAACATTGGTACGACTTATGTCAGAGAATGTTTTTGCCTATGTTCTCTTCTATGAGTTTTATGGTGTCTTGTCTTATATTCAAGTCTTGAAGCCATTTTGAGTTTATTTTTGTGTATGGAGAAAGGGTGTGTTCTAATTTCATTGATTTACATGTGACTGTCCAACTTTCCCACCATCACTTGCTGAAGAGACTGTCTTTTCCCCATTGTATATTCTTGCCTCCTTTGTCAATTAAAGGATTGGGATTTATTTTGGCCGTAGAATCCTAGTTCCCCTTGAGCCTCACTGATGAGCAATGAAGGACCTGGTTATTTTGGAGGTCATGAAGCTACCAGAAGGGCTCCACCCCACCCACCTTCCTACACCATCAACAGGCCTTGTCCCCTGCCCTAGCAGAGAGAAATCACACCCCCAAGAGTCCTTTTGTGCCAGGTCTTCCTCTTCCTTCTCCACCAGCACTGAAGTTGTCTTGTGTTTCACTCATGACCATATGGGTCTGGGTTCCCTGTACTACAGTCCACTCATTTAGAGGAAAAACAACTGCTGTAGCAGTACCTCCTGGAACTAGAAAGTCAGTCCTTAGTTGTCAAGAAAAGTTAATGATAATACCAAAAAGATCCATGTTAAATGTATTATTTTATGTATAGCTGCTTCCAAATAAACTAATATCATGCATAGGTTACAGAAGCCTTCACTGAATAATAAATGTTTAAATATGCCTTAGGAAATAAGAATTAAATCTCTTACAAGAGGCAGTATACATCAAAACCAAAATACCTGACATCCAAAAGTAAGAGTAAATTTCCCAGGATCTGCTATTTGTCGTAGGAACTCCATGGGTATAGGGATTAATGACGGTAACAAGCATCTTTATAGGCCTCATCAAAAATGGAAACTTTAATGAGTCTAGCTGGCACGTTTCAAATATTTCATCACTTTGCTAACATCAGGGACAGTCTCTGATATGCTGGGAATTGGTTGCAGTGTTTGTTATTTCGAGTACTGCAAACAGCTCAGTGTGTTACAGCATGGTCTCCCCACATGTGGACATGAGGCTGTGTTATTTATTCCCATAGAGTTGAGACTAAAGAGAGAAGAAAGCAAGTTTGCAAAGTCATGGGCACAGGGATCGGGCGAGTGTTAGGAAAAGCATAGAGGCCCTGGGGTTTGAATCCAGCACCCATCACTTACTAACTAGATGATCAGGGGCAAGTTTCTTGTGTGAAGTAGAGGTAACATCATGGTGCACACATGTATTCACTTCTTAGGGCTGGTGCAACAAACTACCACAAACTGGATGACTTAAAACAATAGAAATTTATTCTCTCACAGTTCAGGAGCCAAAAGTGCAAAATCAAGATGTTGGCAGTGTTGGTTCCTTTTGGAGGCTCTGAGGCAGAATCTGTTCCACGCCTCTCTCCTAGCTTTCGGTGGTTGCTGGAAATCTTTGGCATTCCTTGGCTTGTTAAGCGGATCACTCCAATCTCTGCTTCTCTCATCAGGATACACACAGGAGGATACACACGGGAACCTTTTTCCCGTGTGTATCCTCAGTGTCTGTATCCAGTCTGCCTCTCCTTTTTCTTATAAGGACACTGGTCACAGGATTTAGGGCCTACCCTAATCTAGTGTAGCTCATTTTAACTTGATTACATCTGTAAAGACTCTATTTCCAAATAACATCATATTCACAGGTGCTAGGGAGTTAGGACTTGAACATATATTTTGGTGGGGACACAGTTCAACTCATTACACTGTGCCATGGACCTGTAATTATTTTATTTGCCATCAACTTGTAAATACTTTATTTGACAATTCAGAGAAGCATTTAACACAGTACCCAGCTCATGGGAGTTATTCAACAAATACTACTTCTTTTCCCCCTGATAATAGGACAGCATGACCATCAGATTGTATTTCTAAATTACAGGCATGAAGCTATTAATTGACTGGAAGTCTGTGGATTTCCAAAGAATTTTTTCATCTTATTTAGGGATGTTATAGGAAAGCCACACTAAGATTTAAAGAAATATCTGAGACTCAGATATTCCTTCTAGTGGAACTGAAATAGCTTTCAACTTGAAAAAACAATGGGCTACAAATGTTTATCACAGCAACCGTGTCTGTCATGGGAACAAATCTGGCCTTCCATGTCTCTCTACGTATTGGTAAATATTGAATGGCAGTTAGTCAATGAGACCAATAGTACTTTAATAATAGTCACAAAAGCCTATTGAGGAGAAACCATAGAAAGAGCATGTTTTTAAATGTTCATAAAGGGTTAAGAAATATAGCAGAAGTATAAAAATTTAATAATCACACTTGATATCAGAAAAATATAGGCATATTTTCTTACAATTTCAATTGGATTAATTCAAAACCTAACCCAGAATAGGAACAGAGCAATATGCCAGATTCTTTGGCTAAATCCTTCATTGTCAAACTCTTGAATTATTGCAAAGACCTCAAGATTTCAGAATAATGATGATATAGAGCAGTAACTTTCTATCAGTGCAGAAAATGTACAGAGCTATAAATCTTATTATAATATAACAGAGTTCTAGAAATGCTTAAAGTTCTTTTAAATACCAACTCAGCTAGTTGGTGAAACACAGTGTCTACAATTTACTGGTAGAAAAACTAAGGTGAATGACCTCACTATAATCATGGCAGAGGGAAGGTGGATTTGCTTAGCTAATTATACCACAAAGACTGATTTGATCTACAACCTCCTCTGTAATACCTATTTTTAATGAAATATACAAAAGTTTGCAAACATCTTGTCAGCCTTATAACTCTTTCCCCCAGGACTATTTAAAGATCAAAAAAAGGAAATTTCAAACATGCAATCTGGTGGGGGGAAAAAAGCAAGCAAATAAACAACAACAAAAAAGCTGTATCTTACAGTAGGCAAACCACTAGCTAATACATTATTCCACACTCACCAACTCATTCCTTCCTTCATCAGTCCAGTTATTCCAAAAATGCCTTGAAATCATGGGTCTGGGAGAGCCCACCTGTCCCATTTCCCTTTTGATACCTTATTTCCAGACTCATGAGCGTCCTCTTTTTAGCACAACCATTTATAAAGTTTCCAAACCACCCTATTCCTTTGCATTCTGACCTTCGGCCCTGTTGCTGAGCTGTCCAGCACCAGGTAGACTCACTATTGATACTACTTATCAATGCTGATGATTCCTGGCCCTCTTCATTTGTCCCTTTCTTTGCTGGGAATACCGCTTCAGGATGCAGCTCATTCACGGGAAATTCATTCAGCCTCTCTCCTTGCCCTGCTCTTGACACAGACCAGCTAAAATCCATTTAAGACAGTGGTGAGTTCACCAAGAATTTTAAGGCAGCGGTTTCATGAAAGCTGACCTGCTGAAAAATCTTTGAGCGTGGGGAAATACACCCAATGCAGGAAGTTTCACCCATGTCACTCTTCACCCTGATGCTCCCATTCCTATCTTTAAGGATTCAATCCAGTGGCAGAAAGGAATTTCTGTAGGAAAAGAAAAAGCCCATGTGGGCTTTTTCAAAGCACAAGTCTGATGATTCTCCCTGGTACACACTCGTCTGGGATTTCAGTTTATAAGGATAACATCCCAAAATGAAAATAATATATGAATAACAAAACAAAAGAAGAAAAAAACCAAATCCACCACCACACACACACAAAAACTGTTGAGATGCACAGAGGCATCACCTGACTTTGCACATGCAGGAAGAAAGAGTTTCTTCCACCCAGGAGTGGAAATCCCAAACACCAGTGCAGCTTGGTCCAAACACAAGATGTTGGGTAACCGGCTGGGAGGGGGCTGGGCTAGCTGCTCCAGCTGCAGTTGGAAACTGCTTTTCTTTGAATGGATGGCCTAGAACACTTGCAGTGGATACAGCCCAAGATGTCAGAAAACTGGTGAGGCTTAAGAACAGTATCAGATGATGTGGACTCAAACTCTTAACCAGAGAGAGTCGGTGTGAAGTAGTCAGTTTTAGAATCCCTGGCCGCGGGCTTGGGGACCCCAGGGGTGGAGGGGCACTCCATAACCCCCTTGGTCAGAGTGTCCTCTTGCCCTGTCCCACTGCTTCCCAAGCTCCCTTGACTGGGTTGAAAGGAAATAAGGTAATATCCAGATCTGGAATTGTCACGGGGATGGGAAGGATGCCTTGGCTGGGAACTGGCTAGGCCTCCATCTCTTCACCTGTATAGTAAGGAGGGTAAACACATGTTCCCCAGTGAGAATGGAGGCAGAGAAAGACAAGCGTTAGGAAAACAAAGATTTCTCTTAGCATATTCCTTTACAAAAGCCCTGCCCGCCAAGAATCCAGCAGCCCAGTGGGTGGGATGGTCCTCATGTGTATTTCACACCCGAATTATCGACATTTGAAGAAGATGCTACCCAGCCACCATCGATAGACCACGTGTGTTGAGTTTTGGCTTCAAATGTTGCAAGGGACCCTGATCATCCATTTATACTCTCAATCCCCATTCTTCTCGATTCCAGGCCCTTTGTTTTTTAAAAAAATGTCTGGTTGCATAAATGCTTGTGAAATAGATTGAAACAAATTGGTTAAATATTTACATTGAAACTATTCCTTTGAACTAGTTAACATATTCCAGCTAACTAAAGTTATTGCCCATGTACATTTATAAATGTTTATGTGTTTATAACATTTTTAACACCAAATGGCTGGTATCTGCTTTGAATTAATATGGTATATTAAGTTTAGCCCTCCTTTACCAAGGACACTTGTTCATTATTCCAAGGCAATTATTTATACGCTTGAAAGTGGGTTTGCTCAGCCTGGGTCCTCAGCGTTATGAGTTAAGGTTTGAAAAAGGCAAATACACTTGCATAAATGCAAATTAATTATTTAGGAAGGAAAGGCTTTAATGAAGGCAGTGGGCCACTTCAATAATTAGACTTCAGAAAAGAAAGCTAACAGCAGCACAATCCGTGGTTATTTATTGTGCTTCCTCCCTCTTCAAATACAGAATTAGATCTTTAATCCTGAAAATATACACAGAAATGCATATACGACCCACATATTCTTGAGAGGACCTGCTCCTTGCCTCTCTGTCCCATCCTTTTCCATTATTCCAGCCGAAGGACTCGGAGAAGCAGATCACTTACAGCATTTTAGAGCAGATAATCCACTTGGTCATTCCTCAAGGCTCCAAAAACCAGACCTTTGAACAATGACAGCTGGAAGATCCTGAGGCATAAGACACAGCTAATAGAGGATTCTCCTCCTGTTTTCAGAAGTCTTTGAAAACCAAAAGGCATAGTTCACAGCACCACATGTGACAAGACATTTATTTTCATCTATTTGCTGTAAGCCGTTGAAAACTAGAAATATCGAATTAGATCAAGTGTTTTAAAATAGGTTAAAATTGATCTGTTCCTTGCATTTTGGGTTCTGCCCAAGCCGTCCTCAGGTTGGGGCCACCGCAGCATGAATATATATTTCATCATAAGAGGGAAAGAAAAGCTGCTAATGGTGATAATTACTGCCACTGAGCTAGAAGGCTAATTGTCAGAGGATTTTGCTCCTCTCTGCGGTGAAATGCGTTTCACTCTGATGAAGCGTTGGGCAGGAGTGCCGGTGTGTTTGGGATGAACCGATTTTTCCTTTCAGTTCTTTCAGGATGTTTAAAATCATTTCATCTACAGACACAGACCAATCAGATAAAAATCCAGTGAGAATTTTGTCAAACAAAGGCATCATTCGGTATTTTTGTTTGGTTTGGTCCCTGCGAACCCCCTTTGAGGAAAGGAAAATGTGGAAACCCGCAGGACACAGGGCCTTCCTGATGGCCTTGACCTGGATTGTTGCTGTGTATTTATTCCTCTTATTTTTATGACTCCAATCCAAGGGTAAGCAACACCTTTCTTAAAGAAACTCCAGGCCCTTAACTGCCTTTCTCTCATCATTAATCCTCACAACTTCCCCCAGAAGCAGGGAAAAGACAGCTCTTGGCACCCTCCTTTTATAGCCGAAGAAGCTGAGGTTTGGGAAGGTTAAGTGACTTGCCCAAGGTTATTTAGCAAGTTAGGAGAGGCCACCTGGGAATAGAGCTCTGGGTTCTTAGTTTCTGGGGCTGCAGCCAGGAAACCCCAGACACAAAGAGGCTCTTTTGTGCTTGATTTTGTTGACATACCTATTTGTGCAGAGAATAAGTCAATGTTTCAGTTCTTCTGCTGTCTTCCCCCCCCCCCCCCCGCCTCACACACACACACACACACACACACACACACACACACACCATTAACCATCTGGGGAAAGTATAGCCCTGGATTAGAACTTGCAAATAAGCTCACCGATTTGCTGCGATGGTCTCAATGTATTCTATTGTTTTAGACCTTATTGCTCCGATGTGTCACTCCTATTTCCTGTCCTCACTCTGAGAACTGAGCTCATAAACCTCATTATGGCCGTATTTAAAGAGTTGGTACAAGAACAACTACTCCATTGATCTGGACTTTCTTTAAAAAGAAAAACTTTAAAGAAGATTTATTGCTATCATCATGGGGGGAGAATAAAGGTGGGGTGTCATTTCTGGAGAAGAATGAACGTCCTCCAAATCAAGGTGCTTTTGCTCCGCCATCGGATTAGCATGTAGGAATGGGACTTCAGGAAGCATTGCCTTAGTGCTCAGGAGTGAGCAGTGTCAAGGTAGGGGGAAGAAGGAAACCACATCTTGAGGAACATATTTTTCTATTCAATCACAGGGCTAGGAATAGAATACTGACACGCTAGAAGTTTAAAAAGGTGAACTCATACAGAGAAACTGCCCGTGGGGAGAAGTGACCTGTCCTGAGGAAAAGAGGGAGAGGCATATCAAAGTCTGGGAGGAAAGAAAAGAATACCATCTTCAGGGCAAGCGGTGCCTCCTCGCTTGTGTACAGGCACAGTTTAGAAGTACAATAGATCCTTTGGTAAAATGCTTGTACCTCCAGGGCTGAGATTTTTTTTATTTTTGAATTGCAAGTGCCCCATCTAGTGGTCTATTTCTGAAACAACAAGCTCACAGTGTGACTGATGTCATCCTTTGGATGCAAATGATTTAGTTCAGGATTTTTTCTTTTTTAATGACTAATGCCTGCATCAATCATAACAACCTACTGAGAGTTTAACTTCCGGCAGGCACAGTTGGCATTGGCTTCCAAGAACTAAAAGTATCTGTATATTGGCAATTTAAATCAGCATTTTTCTACTGCTCAGGTCAACTTCCCTGATTCATTATTATCTAAAATTTACTTATCTTGACATTGTTTCTGGGATGAACAAGAAAATGTACCAAAATTAATGCTTAAATTCAACATGTAGTCTATTGTGAAAATGAAGGAGAGTCGGGCATTCATTTGGCATCTGGTAACCAAACAGAATGTGCCTGAAGCTCTTTTAGTGTAATTTCCTTGAAAGGTTTTGCTGTGCAGGAGAGGTGGGGGGAGTCGGCTGACCTCAAAGGAGTCACAGGGACCTGGTGTGGCAGCATTGTGGACTGCAACGGTCTCAAAGCATGAGAATATCCTACTGATTTTATTTCAGAAAAATTCTTCTCAATGATATAAAGATGGCATTAGGTAACATTGGAATCAGGTCCAGAATCCATTTTCATTTAGTCCTACTAGGTCTTGAATATCTCTGAAGCTTGCCAATCATCCTTTATAATCAAAGAGAACAGGTTCCAGCTGGTTTTCTTTGCCTAGGCAGCAATATCTAGTTAGAATTCCATACAATTCTATTTTGCATTGTCTTTAGTTAACTTTCTATCAGTGGTAAGTGATACTGCTTTTTCATTAGGTGATGATCTAAAACTTCCCTTTTAAGATAGATTTAAATGGATGACGTATTTAAATAAAAATGCTAGTCAACTTAAAGAAAAAAAGTGTTGGATAGAAAATAGTACAGGGGATATATGAATATGGGAGAAATCATAAATGGACATGAATGTAGGATCATTGGAACCACAATGTGAAGACAGATCGTACCCTGGGAACACCCGAGCCTGTCCTCTCATCTGGATCTGCCACCTGCCCTCTGTAATTATCTGGGCATGTTACTTAATCTCTTTGTACCTCCATTTTTCTCACCTGTAGAGTGAGGGTTTGGTTTTAGGTGAGCTCAAAGACACCAATCAAAGCAGAGTTTCTTAGGGCAATTTTTAAAGTAAATTTATTCTTTGCCTAAATTCAGGAGATGGGAAGGGAGATAAGAAAGGAAACAGAACATCCTTAAAAAGCCTTCATGAAAGAATGAAGGTGGACAAGTGGAAGACCCAAGAGGACAGACTGGTGGTGAATTATGTCTGGCATCTGAGTTGTACTTAACCACAAGCCCCATATTACAGCCATGTTCTCCAAAGTTCTAGCTCATGTGTACTAAGGACACATCAAATCAAAGAACTATCAAAGTGTATCATTTCTTATTATAGGGTGTCAGGAAAAGAGTGATATCCTGCCCCTTAAAGCCATGTAAGACTATGCAGTGGGAATATAATGCACCTTCCAGCTCCCTTTTCCTTTTGCAGAGGGAGAGCTTCCTGGGAAGTGCTAGGTGGTAGGGGACCTGCTAGGTCCGGGACCTCGGGGCTTCAGGCCTTCAGAGCAGAGAAGCACCAAATGCAAGTAGGGCAGTGTCCCTTGTGGGTTCACTGGGGATCCTGGGGCTTGAGATGCAGCTCCATTTTCTCCCTTCACTGAGCTGCCAGGGTTAACCGACCAGTGGGGGCTGCGCCTGTGCTCATGGTCTGTGTACACAGTCTCGTCCAGTCCTGACCTCAGCCCTGCATCGCAGGATGACGTTCACAGATGCGGAACCTGGGGCTCGGAACCAGTAAGTTCCTTGCCAGAGGTCACCTGGCTTATAAGTGGCAATGCCAAGCTTGAGTCTAGGTCTCTGTGTGATCCTGGGAATGCTGATTCCACTGCCATGGGGGACAGGAGGTCTGGGCCCCACACTGGGAAGCCGTGGTTCCCCGTCCTCTCCACAACTGATGTAGGCAGCGGGGCACAGAGAGCTTGGCCTTTCACCTCACTGGTAAAGTTAATCAGTTCTATTCTGCCCGATGGTCCTTTTATCAGCCCCAAGTCTCCAGTATTTATGCTGTGATGCCCAAAGTTATCAACTCCAACCTTTGGCTTTCTTTCCTCCTAACCAACCTCTGAGAGTTCACCCCCATCAGAATGGTGGCCAGTCCTACCTAGGCTGGGGGAACTGGAGCCACTCAGTTGTGTGCTGTCCTGGGTCACAGATAGACACACGGAGGGAAGCTCCATCCCATAAGGAGAAGAACAGATTCCCTCCCCTTCTCTCCTGTCTCCCTCAGGGACCTACATGATGCTTACGTCTGCAAGAGCAGATGGGCCACCTCTGTTCACCTCATACCTGAGCTATGAAATACAAAAGCTAGCCACCAGATGAGAAGAATAGCCAATTGCAAAAAAAAAAAAAAAAAAAAATCAGAACAGCTGAATTCCTGCACCTGTCTGAAATGACACCCACTGCACTGAGTTGGTACCATGCATCAGGCAGTTCACTAGGCAAGGTGGGGCAGAAAAAGCTGAATAGTACCCTCCTCCTGCTCCAAGACCTAAGAGGAAAGATGCAAAATGGATACGAATTACTACAGTACAAGGTGGAGTAGAGTATCATGTCACTTCCTTGCACCTTAGTGTTTTTCTTTTTCTTTGTAAAACGGGGATAGTAACACCACTTGCCTTGTGGGGTAGGTTTGAGGGTTCAACAGAAAAACCCATACACGTAACACATGGCCTCATAAGTTATAATAAATGTTACACACCAACATCCTCCTCATACCAGCATCTGGAGAATGAAAGTGGTGGACTTTGAGTGACATTTGGGGTGAGCTTTGATGGCTGGATTTTGGCAGGTAGAGATTCGTGGGGAGAGCAGGGTGGCATTCTAGGTGAGGGAGCTAATCGGAAAAAAAAGCAGGGAGGTGAGAAAGCTCAGGAGAGAAAGTGTTAAGTTTGGGAAACTCTAAGAAATATGTCTTGGCAGGAGGGCAGACCTGTGAAGGGAGTGATGGGCCTATGGGATGGAGATCCTGCAATTTGGAGACGAGAGTTTGTTTGAATTGATGAGCAATGGAGATCCACCCCAAAGTCTTTGGATGGGGTTAAGATAAAATCGGCCCTTGTGTAAAGAAGGACAGAGAGAGGAAAATCAGGGGATGGGTGGCCAGTCAGGTGGCAGGGATGGCGTCTAAATGACAGGTAAGCAGATGGATCTGGTGTGGACTGAACAAGGTGACTCGGGGATGTAGACACCATTACCCTCTGTCTTTTCTCCTCTGAAGTGTGGCTTTTACTCAGATGGAACAGTGGGAGTCCCCAGCATCAGAATCTGAACTCATGTGCCCAATGCCCCCCAGGAGAAATTTAATGAAAATTCAAGTTCATTCTCCCTAAGATTGTGATTCATAGTCCTTCCCAGAGGCCAAGTTTGGATGATGGTTTGTAGAGCACCACCATTGACCTCTCCAAATGCAATGAGGATTACAGTATAAAACCAGCTCCTGGGGCCTTCCCTGGTGGCACAGTGGTTGAGAATCTGCCTGCCAATGCAGGGCACACGGGTTCGAGCCCTGGTCTGGGAAGATCCCACATGCCGCGGAGCAACTAGGCCCGTGAGCCACAATTACTGAGCCTGCGTGTCTGGAGCCTGTGCTCTGCAGCAAGAGAGGCCGCGATGATGAGAGGCCCGCGCACCGCGATGAAGAGTGGCCCCCACTTGCCGCAACTAGAGAAAGCCCTCGCACAGAAACAAAGACCCAACACAGCCATAAATAACTAAATAAATAAATAAATAAACCCCAAAAAAAGTTAAAAAAAAAAAAAATGAAACCAGCTCCTGGTCTGAGGACAGCCTGTCTCAGGAGACCCCTCCTCTCCTTTCCCCAGGCTTATGGTTGCTGGGTGCAGCCTGAGACATGGCTGGTTGGACAAGTCACTTCATGAGGGGATGGAGAGGGGCTTCAGGAGAGGCCAGTCCCTCTGTCTCCCCTCCCAGCTGCCTGACCATCCTCTCTTCTCTCTTGGTCTTCCCCGGCCCCAATATGGCTATGAGATAGGGAAATGAGTCTTTTGAGAGGCTCTCTTACAATGCTTACGATGCTTGGGTAGATGTTCAAGGATTCTAATCTGGCTCGTGAATGGGATTGGGGTAGGAAACACCTAAAGCCAAAATGTCCGTCTTCACATGTATGTATTGGTTGATTTTCACCTGGAAAGATTGTCAGTGCCCCCCTTTAGAATGTTGGGATTCTAGGTCTGAAAAAAATGACAGCCAGGGATTATCTTAAATCCCTCCTCCTCCTGTTTCTGTCCAATAGAGTCAAATAAAGAGAACTGTGACACTGGACACTGAGCTGGGAGTCACGTGTTGGGACCCCAGACTCTGCAGATCCCTGCGGTGCTCTTGGGTGAGGCATTTCACTTCCCCAGTTCTCACTTTCTCTTCTGCACGATGGTGGGGTCTGGAGACCTCACAGTCTAAAATTCAGTTCCAGTCTCAGAAAAAGCAAGCGCCAGACATAGTCCTATGTTGACTATGTTGATTTCAGTTTTAGTTTTATTCCCAATCCTTTTCCTTCACTGATTACTCTGAAGGACAGATTCGGGACTGTGGGAAAGTAAAACACGAGTCAAGAGAACAGGCCCTTGGAAGCAAGAGTCACCCACCCCCCAGGCCCTCTGGGGCCTACGTTCACAGACAGAGTGGGTGAGGCTGACTCCGTGAGGGGGCAGCTATTGGTCAGATGTCTTTTCTCTCTGATCCCAAACCACAGAAGAAATAAACCTATGACCCTCTGGAAGATTGTTTTCAAGGACAATTATCATCATCATCAGCATCTTTATCAAATAAAGAAACCTCTTTTTCAAATCTCTGTCTCAGACTTAAAATAATCTGTGGATGGCGGTGCCAGGAGCTTTTGATGCCAGCTGAGAGCACACCCTCAACTGGCCCCTCTGACATGGTGGGAACCAGGTCTCAGTCTTCAAATCTGCAGGGAATGTTGCAGCCGACGCTTGGCCTGAGGGACACTTTCCCAGAACACGGCACATTCCTGTATATGCGTTTACCTACGGCCTGTCCTACACCTCAGCAGGGAAAACAAACCGTTGAGAAGGGATACTGGGCAGCCAGCCAGACCCACTGACCAGCAAAAGAACTCATTCCTGCCTCAGTGAGGGGGATACAAATCCACCCCTCATCAAAACAGCCACGGTCCTTCCGCTGCCTACCTGGTGTCCACCGAAGACTTTCTGCCCTGCCTTACTCCGTGGGTGGGGGCGGCTAGCCCTTGAATATCCTGAGGTCCTTCCCACTGAGTTTACAGGAGCCCTTGGCTTCCCGGCCCAGAATGTACGGGAAATGTGGTCCACCCTCTGAGCCCTCAACAGATGAGGGAACAGACTTCTCGGGTGCATCGTTGGTCCTTGCAGCCCCAGGGGAGAAGTTATGAGTTCCCAGCCCGTAAGAGGCAGCGGGGAGTCACGCCAGCCTGTCTGTGAACAGCCGAGGCCTGGATACGACCCTACGGCTCCCGTGACTCACGCTGCTTCACGGATGCTGATCCGCTTCTGCAATAAGCCTGTTTTCTGAGTATCAGAGCTGAGACGGTACCAGGAAGATTAGCAGAGCTCCCTTTCGTTTTCTTTCCTCCCTCAAGGACACCTCATGCAACAAGAAGCTCTCACCAGCCTTACCTGGAGTACCCTCGAGCAGAAAGACATCTGGTGCTACACCCTCCTTCAGGATAAATATTTTACCTGACTTGTCAAAGCCAAAATCTTTGGCCCCTTAATCCCATGACTTCGAGCGGTGTCTATCCTTCCTGCAAATCTGATATTGTATTTAAAATTCATTGCGGCTTCCTTTGTGGTGAGTTCATGGGGGTCTCAGACCAGAGAGAGTGAAAGAGACGCCCAGGGGTTATTTACTTCAACTCCCCTAGAAGGAAGCTTCCTCTCGACTCTCTAGAGAACAATCACTATTGTTTTTACATTTGGGGCCTTAATCAGATGCTCGGGTATCTTTCTTTTATTGCCCATCCTCTTGTCATCCTTCATTGAGGCTGCCCTTGCATTAGATAATTGCATTCTCCCTCTCCAGGCTCACTCTTCACAGACATTCTTGGAAGGCTGAGCTCATGACTCATCCTTCCCTGATATAAAGTGACTCTCTGAATTCATCACTACCTGACAAGGACTGCCCCTGTCCCCATTAGGCACCCCATCATTGACTGGTTGGTTAATTTCAGAATTTGGTTTAGGGTCCTAGGAATGGTTGCAGAATTTTTTTTGACATCAGGCTCCTTGAGCCCATCAGTTTATTCAGGATCCAGGAACAACCCTTAATATTCAGTACAGTCAGTTCCTGCAAATTCCTAGGTGAATAGCACTCGCTTGGGAACGAGCCATAAAAGTGGCCGCTGCTTCTCCTAACACGCACTCCCGACCCCCAGTTCACAAGGTCAGGCGCAGTATGTGCAGGGGCTGCCTCGAGGCTGTGGCCCCTCCTTTCCTTTCTGGAAATGTCTGTCCCTCTACTCTTAGCCAGAAAAACCACTGCTAGAGGGGCCCTCATCTGTCTCAGCCCCCTCTCCCTTTCTCTTCCCATAGGAAGCCACATAATTCTGAAGGTTACAGGTGAGAACCCCAACGCCCACAGCGATGGCCTCCTTCTTGTTACTGGTAGAGCCCGGGCGTCAGGTCTCTGCTTTCCCCAGCCCTTTTCATCCCACGAGGGCCGTGTGTCTGGAGTCTCCAACACCCCTGCCATGCCACCACCTCCAGACCCTTCCCGCACTTGGGCCTCCACCCCACACCCCCAGCCCTACCTGCAGGAGCCTTTTACAAGGTGCAGCCCTCCTCCCTCAGCCCTTCCCTGTGAGATTCCCTGGATGAGTTTGCCTTGTGAGACGAGGAAACCTTACTTTTATAGCGCCTATGTAAGAAGCGAGTTTGCCCTGCACTCCTAGTTCAAATTCAGGGTGTGTCTCTCACAGAGGCAATGTTTTCAAAGGAATGTGGGTTGTTTATTAATATGAGGAATGCAATTCATCGACATTATGATGTCTGTGGAACGGTCTCGATGGTAATCCCTCAGTGGGCTGAAAGCTGCCTGTAATACAGCTTTGCACAGGGTCCCACAGTCCTACTGACTGAGCCAAGCCTTGCACCTTAGGCTTGAGATAAACAGCCACCAGCAGTGTAGATGTGGGGTAAGACACACCCTGTGTTCATGAAAGGGGATGGAGTTCCACCTCCTGTCCTGTCCTTCTGGGAAGGTAACCCTGTAGCCCATTCACAGGTTCTCACTGCCGATATGTCAGCACTGACCTCCGTGCCCTGCCTCCCGGCTCTTCGGGAGCTGACCTGTGAGGAGCTGGATTCCAGGGTGTGTGGGATTTCAACTGGCCTAAGATACTGGGAAGAGCAAGGGCTTTGAAGACAGAGCATCCTGGGCTTAAATCTTGCTCTGCCTCTGCCTTCCTGTGTGATTCCAGATCAACTGAGCTTTGGTTTCCTCACCTGGAGAATGAGAGTGATGATGCCTCACTGGGCTGTTGAGTGAATTTCCTGCAATTAGGGCCTAGCAGAGTGTGACCGCTAGTAAAGGGTTTCACAAATCCTAATTCCCTTTCCTGATTGTACTTTGCCAGTAAAACCCAGGGGACAAGAACGCACACCCTGGCATAATGCTGTCTGTGTACTAGCAGCTTTCACAACCCCTGTGTCTCACTCAGGCCCTAAGTCAGGCAGAGATCTTGTTAATTGATTCAGTAGCCTTGACCTGCAAGCTCTTCCTCCCACCTTGCCTTTGTCTTGGCTATCAAGAAGGTTCTGCAAAGACTGCCATCAGCAAGGCTGTCCAGCCTTGTTCTCGAGCGGATCACACCAGTAATTTGCTGTGATGGAGAGCGTGCCTCAAACAGCCCGTGTAATTGTGGTGAGCAGGCGGGGTGGTGGAGTCACTGTGCTGAGGAAATTCAGACTTGCAGGGAACACGGCGCTGCCTAAGCCACAGTCATTCCAAAATTAGACCTTTCCTCCACTCCATCATTACAGGGGTAAGCAGTCAGAACACTTCCTGAATAGGAACCGCGTATTAGAAGTGATTTATAGAAGCATCCACATGTGTGTGTATGGGTGGCAGAGGGAGGGAGGGAGCTTTGGGGTTGGCCCCAGACCTCACTGCCACTCTGCACATCTCAGCCTCAGCTGCAGCTCTAGTAAAACGACTGCACAGGGAAGGGCCACAGTCTACTGGGAAAAGAAACGTGAGGTTCTTTCTGTTCACAGACTTGCCAGGCATAAGGCTCCCTCGTTAACAATTCAGACGCCCTGGATTCTGCCCTGAAGGTATTGATTCAGTGGGTCGAGCTTGGGGCCTGGGCATCTGTGCAGTAACAGTCTCACTCGGTCAGTGGCTCTCAGGCTGTGCTGTTCCCATTAGATTCGTGGGAACTTTAAAGTATCCCAATGGCCAGGGTCCAGCCCAAGCCAACAAAATCAGAGCCACTGGGTGTGGTCCCCAGGCATGGGGGCTTTTTAAAGAGCTCCAGGTGATGGCAATATGCAGTCAAGTTTGAGACCAATGGCTAGATAATTTGTGAATCAGGCGAGTCTGGGAAATAGAGGTTCAGGAATATAAAACCTCATTAGGAGAACCAAGTGTCTCAGTTATTTGTCATCAGCAAACTGGAATTCAGAGCCCCTGATGGTTTAGGAAGGTAAAATCATGTTATGAGGCTGTTCCCAAACAGTTGTTCTGCAACCTGGCTCATCATTAGAATCACCTAGTTTGTGTATTTTTCTAATATAGCTTCTCAGACCTCAGCTCAAATTCACTGAACTGTTTCTATATATATTTTTAAAGATCCTAGGTCATAGGGATGTTCCTCAGGATCTAGAGCCAATGACTTCAGAGAATTTTTTTTAAAGTTTAACCTTTTGATTTATAATTATGCAGGAGGTGTGAGGGTTTGAAATCTGCTACAAGGAAATTTAAGGGTAACTGAGCATTTCTATACATATTTTAATTTTTTTGAATTTTTTTAAAAGAAAAAAAAATGTTTGGTTGATGAGTGGGAATTGTAAAATAAATGTCACAGTCTAAATTTCCAACCTGGTGTTCCCTCAACTCTTGAGCCCTCAAATAAAAGATGTGGTAAGACAACTCAGCCCTTCAAGTTGATTTCCTCTTCTTGGTGCCACTTCTAGCCAAAGCAAGAAAAGGTTCAAACCTCCCTTCCCCGCCCAATCACCACAACAGGCAAGAAAGAAAAACAAATTATTGAATTACAGAAGTTCAGTGAAGTCCCCAGCGCCATCTCCTCGTTGTGGTTGCAGGCTAGCCGTGTCTTGTGGGGGGCTCCCCCTAGTGACAGATTGTGGGATAATTTCTGATTAGAAAAAGCTGTGGGCCAAGAGGGCCTCTGTGCTGCTTCCTGCAGTGGTCCTGGTGTGTTAGGCCTGAGTTCACCTCAGGGCTTTTCTGAGCCATGCATTTCTCAGCGAGTCCCTCGAATTTTATTTTCAATCCTGCCAAGGGCAGATTAAATGGCTACATGAATGGGAAAAAGCAGGAGGCTTTGAAACAGATGGTTGGCTGGGCAGCCTCGGTGACTTGCCAGGCGCTGGATTGTGTTGCCATATGAATGAAAATCCCACCGCGGCTGGGTTTTTATTTCTCCAACCTATGGATGACAGTGGCTCCTGGGTCCCCCTGGCAGTGGGGCCTGGAGCGGTTACCTGCTATTATTCACCTCCCATCAGGGTTCAGCTTATTGCCTCTCTGGATCTTCCTGGTTCCTTTCTCTGAAAAGGAGTGTCATTCTAGACTAATTTCCTGATGGTATAAATGATTTAGCAGGGCTGATGAATATCAACAGAGCTGCAGATGGGTTTAAGGTTCCTAATGAATGTGACAGCCACCAGTGCCAAATATTTTTGCAACTTCATTTCGGATGAAAACAAGCTTAAATAGTATCCACAAAGGTTACTTCTTTAATTATGCATTATAAATTTTAAAGTCAGTAGACAGGTGTCAACAAATTATGGCACAGATGAGAAGCTGTGTACATGGGCCTCGTGCTGAATGCATAGGAGCCAGAGAGCCCTGGGTTTGAATCCCAGCTCTGCCCCTAACAAGCTGTGTGAGTTTGAACAGGTTATATAATTTCTCAAAGCTTGATTATAAAAGGTAGGTAATAATACTTGCTCTTGGGCATTTTAAAAATAATGAGCATAGGGAAATGTAGTGTTACCGGCATTCTTAAGTCCACAAATAATTATTTTGTACCTACTATTCGGAAAGGGCAGTGCTGGGTGCTAGGAATTCAGAGCATTCTGGAAACTCATAGGTGAAATATTCAACTGGATCAATGATATGTCAAGCACAGACCAGGCTCAGACAGTAGTGGGGTGTGTTGTCTGGAGAGAATTTAAAGACAATAATAAAGCTGACTGAAAGTTGATCTGCTTTTTATCATCAACATGTGCCAACAATTCTAAACAATGTCAGTGTCTTTCCCCCCAAAAAAAATCTCTTATTCATCTACGTTCTAGAGAACTATTGTGTTACTATCGGGTTTTAATAATATATATGTAAGCTTCATAGTATCTCAGTTTTTAACTTACTTATCCTCTAACATTGTATTCTATATAGAAGTTAATTTGAAGACTTCCCAGTTATACAATGGGCCTCACCTCCACGCCCAACCCACATGGACTCAAACACAGGAGTTTGTTCTAGAGCAAGTTTGCAACCTTCAAAATTGCTGGAGCAGTTAATTTTTATGCAGGTTTTGCCTTCAGCCCTGGTGGTACTACCTCTTCTGCATTTAAACAATAAATTCAAAATAAACAATAGTTGCTGAGTGATTATAACAACAAAGAAACAAAGATCTTGAATTACATCTTGAATTCTGTCACTTCTGTGTAACAGCTTGGAGGTTTTATATTTCAAATTTAAAAACAAGAAAACTGTGAACTGGAGGTGTAATAGTTTTGTTTGGCAAGTACACGTTTTAGTGAGACATGAACTAGTTTACTGAATTTGAATATCTTTAAAATTGCAATTCGCTCGTCTTTTTCAAATTATTAATTATTTGGGTTTTAAAACTTTTTTACTGAAGTATAGTTGATTTACAATGTTGGGTTGGTTTCTCGTGTACAGCAAAGTGATTCACTTTTATATATATATATATATTCTTTTTCATATTCTTTTCCATTATAGGTTATTACAAGATATTGAATATAGTTCCCTGAGCTATATACAGTAGGTCCTTGTTGTTTATCTGTTTTATATATAGTAGTATGTATTAATATCTGTTAACCCCAAACTCCTAATGTATTCTTTCCCCTTTGGTAACCATAAGTTTGTTTTCTATGTCTGTGAGTCTGCTTCTGTTTTGTAAACAAGTTCACTTGTATCATTTTTTTTATTCCACATATAAGTGATAGCATATGATATTTGTCTTTGTCTGACTTACTTAACTTAGTATGATCATCTCTAGGTCCACCCATGTTGCTGCAAATGGCATTATTTCATTCTTTTTTAAGGCTGAATAATATTCCATTGTATATGTGTACCACATCTTCTTTATCCATTCCTCTGTTGATGGACATTTAGGTTGTTTCCATGTCTGGGCTATTGTAAATAGTGCTGCTGTGAACATTGGGGTGCATGTATCTTTTTGAATTAGAGTTTTCATCTTTTCTGGATATATGCCCAGGAGTGGGATTGCTGGATCATATGGTAGCTCTATTTTTAGTTTTTGAAGGAACCTCCATATCATTCTCCATAGTGGCTGTACCAATTTACATTCCCATCAACAGTGTAGGACGGTTACCTTTTCTCCACACCTTCTCCAGCATTTGTTATTTGTAGACTTTTTGATGATGGCCATTCTGACTTGTGTGAAGTGGTACCTCGTTGTAGTTTTGATTTGCATTTCTCTAATAATTTGCAATGTTGAGCATCTTTTCATTTGCTTTTTGGCCATCTGTAGGTCTTCTTTGGAGAAATGTCTGTTTAGGTCTTCTGCCCATTTCTTGATTGGGTTTTTTTTTTTTTTTTTATATTGAGCCGTATGAGCTGTTTATATATTTTGGAAATTAAGCCCTTGTTATCCACTCCAGATGTCAAATATTTGAAGTACGTCCCTGCAATGGATTACAAAGTATGTTTTTTAAAATTGTGATTGACATAAATGGTGGCCCTTCCTCGCTGAACATGGCACTCCTCTGATTAAGACAGAAGTTCGTATAGAAGAACTATAAAACCTTCCAGGCCCAAGACGGAGCCGCTCCTGCTGGGGGAGCCATGCCAGCATATCGAAACGTAGATATCTGTAGTGTCCCCGTACATACTCTGCTTGACCAGAAACCTGATACATCCAGTCAGCCATTGCCCAGACACCAAGCCAGCTCTGGGCTCTTTTTTTAATTTCCTTCTTCCGTCACACCCCAAAGAAAGGTGACTTTGTGGCTCCAGCCAATCAGGTATTTCCTACTCTTCTCTTTCTTGTTGTTTTTTTTGCCCTTTAATTAAAGTATAATTGACCTACAACACTATGTGAGTTCCAGGTATACAGCATAGTAATTCAATATTTCTACACATGACAAAATGATCACCACTCTTCCTTGTTTTTTATTGTTCATCCTATAAAAGTTTCCCTCCTTCTGCTCCATTTTGCAGTTCTTAAAACAGCCTGTCTGCTTCAGGAAGGGTTAAAGTTTGTTTGTATCATCTAAATGGTATTCTTTAGTCATTTTTTAACAGTATATAACGGGCACAGAGCTGGCATCTTACAAACAGTATTTAGTACTCTCAACAGGACAATGAGATGGGCATTATTATCCTGATTGTTCCAGGTCTCACAGCTTGTGAGTGACAGAGCTGAGCTGACACTGTATTACCTGGTTCTAAAGCTTGTTCTCTTAACCACTGTGCCATCCAGAGGGGATGCTGACGCTGACATTTCAATTCCTCACTAGATTACAGGAGAGGCCTAAGGCCAGTGAGATTCTAGACTTGCTTGTCTAAACAGCCATGCAATTAGATAAGACACTGACGCTCACAAATCAAATCAGTCTCAGAGATGAAATGCAGCAGAGGGATCATGGAGAACTTCACTCACAAGGAATGAAGCTGAGGCCCTGAGGAATTATTGCACCAACAATCACACAGCTACTACTGGCTTAAGAAACCAGATCTCTATCTGCCCACACCATGCTACCCCCAGGCCTGAATTATGCACAATAAGCTGCTTTTCCCTTTCCAATTCTCCCATTCTCTTATTTCCATGGATTTTAGCTTGGAAAGGGGAGGTTCCGCTGAAGCTTTAGCCTGGAGGCAACAGGCTGACAGTGTCACTGATAGAAAGGAGAACTGTGGACCAGAGTTAGTGCAGGTACCCTGGCTGGAATGATTTTAGAAATCTACTATCCTCCATGGGCTACAATACTCAACTTCCCAGACACAGCTTAATACTGACCTTGACAACGTGCTTACACCTGGATAAAGGCTCACTTTTCAATGTCCCCTAAGACAGGTTTATGTAGAACCATGCTTTCTTCTCCTCTTGAGTTGTTCTGTCCTAAGAGTTTTTCTAACTTTTTTACAACTCAGTTCATTTGCCTGCCTTTCAAGAATTTGCATTATTTGCCCACAAGTCTGCTTCCCCATGTAGAAAGTCTGCTTCCCCATGTGAGCCCCTAGCTTAATCATTCTAAAATTGTAATGCATATGACTATAACTAAATGCAGGTTCCAGGGCTTCACCCCAGATGTTCTGATTCAATAGATCTGGGCGGGGCCATCTGATCTGCATTTCGAATGAAGGTTCATTGCAGATGTTCTGTAGACCCTACTTTGAGATGCTCAGAAGCAATGTTCTCAATGACATATGTTCTTCAATTCTTCCCAGTCCCTTTTGAGTGACAAGCCCTTGGTAAATATCTGCTGAATGAAAATTAAGGCCACTTCTATCCTTCTACTGCAAATATACACTATTTGGAAAATTTTGTGACTACGGCAGACTAGGCTTATTTTAATGATCACTGGTATTGATCCTTAATGCCATCTTCCTCAGACGTTGTTCATGGTTTTGTTTGTTTTTTTTAAGGATCCAAAAGTTGTGTGTTAAAGGAGAAGTTACTTAATAAGCAATCTGTCTTAGAAAAGCATCAGCAATATTTCACAAATATTTTATATTAACTTTTAGGAAATAAATTGAAAGGTAGACTATAAAAAATAATAGTCCATTTGCAGGTGCTTCTAACAACAAAAAAGATACAGCTTAAAAGAAACATTGGAGTTCCCTTTCCTGATAATATAGAGGCCTTTTAATATTTGCAATGTCAAAAAAAGAATTGATTAGAAAGATTCATAGAACCCTATTTCAAAGGAAACCCAACAGTCATTTTTGCAATAATGAGACCTCCCAAGCATAATACAGATGCAGAAATTGGAATCTGATAGAGTCTGGGAAATCTAGGATCTCCTCTTAAAATATAAAATAAAATCCTAGGGTTCTTCTGCCGGTTTTTGTGGCAGTCATTATTTTTACACTTACACCAAAGTTTTAAAAGATGAAGAAAACAATAGGAAGCATATGTTTCCCTAACATCTTTGACAGTTTGTGAGACCAAAAAAAAAAAAAAAAAAAACCAACAGAAGACTTAGTGATTTGCTCTACAAATCATTACAGGGCATCAGACAAGGTATTCGCCAATTACTATAGCATTTCCTGGCATTAGTTAACAGCTGGAGGTTTTTAGTCATTGTTTTCAAGAAATTCCACCTGGAAATCCATTTGTCATATGTGACTTCATGATCAAATTATTGTACGGCCCAAAACTGAACCACTTGGAAGTTTGGTGAGCAAAGTAAATTGATTTCCCTTTTTACAAAAAGTTCATCTAACAGTCAAGGCAAATTATTCTAAACTAACCGTCTGTGTGAGTCTCATGTACACACTGCTATATTTTAAATGGATAACTAACAAGGACCTACTGTATAGCACAGGGAACTCTGCTCGATATTATGTAACAAACTAAACAGGAAAAGAATTTGAAAAAGAATTTTAAAAAAAAAAGAACAATTAAAAATTCAAAACACTCAAGAGCCCGCCTTACCGTGATCTTCTAACCCTGCCCTGTCTAACCATGCCCTGTCTAAAGTTCTCTGAACTTGGCATCTACTCTTCGGAGGTGTTGCTGTCCCCTGAAATGTTAGTTCCATCTGCTAGCTCCATCTCAGTTTACTCCATCCCCATGAGGAGTCAGGTTAGGACCAATCACATATCTTGAAAAGAAAAACTCTAAATTGAACTCTAAATCCTAAGGTAAAAGACCAAAGACAATATAACATTTTAATTTCCCTTGATGTTAAAGAATATTCTGAAAAGACACTGGCTTAAAAATAGAGATTGACTAATGAGTATCCAAAACTTAAATAGAATCACATTAAACTGAATGAACCACAGTGGGAGCAGTGGAAGAAAAATCAACTTTAGGACATAATCTCCATAGCCCTCAATTTCTCTAGATCAGATCTACAGAGGTGAGGGGAAATAGCTTAATTTAAGTTTTCCCCAAAAGTAATCCTGGATGTGAAGATCTCTGTCACGCATGTTTTCAGGAAAAAAGAAAATGGAACAGGGGAACATTATTTTGGGTTTCATTACTTGATGACTTGTATTTTAATTTACAGACAAAACAGACGTTTGGCAATTCATTCATCTAAATCAATGAATCGTTCCTACCTTACCTGATCAAAATTAAGTTATTCCAAAAGACTGTACTTTTATTCAGGCTTTAAAATTGAGCCCCAACTGGATATGGAGTTTTCTCTGGGTCTCATGGATGTTTTTCTCTTCCTTTAAGACGTTTAACACATCTTGCTCTTCTCTGGGGTCTGTAGATGATAAGAGCAGTGCCAGAGGCCTTGCTCAGGTACACCTATAGGCTCTACCTGTCTGGAAAGGTCCGGACCTAGGCTGGTGGAAATCACAGTAGGCTCAGGGCCAGGGGAATTCATCTCAGGCCTTCCAGTTTACCTGTATAATTTTGTCTAAGCCATTTAACTTCCTGAGGCCTCAATGTCCTCATCCATAAAATGGGGGTGATTGGCTCATTCCTTTTAGCTCTAGCTTTCTAGATTGGGTGACATATCACTTGCAAAGTGCCTCCTCTAGTCAAGGGAAAGATATAAACCTCCAAACAACACGAGCCTCTATGGTTTGTAATGATAATAACTAACTTTCAGTGAGGACCTACAATATGCCAAGCAAAATGCTAAGTACTTTACACCTACCACAAAATTGGAAAATAGGAAGTTTTCTTGTTTGCTTGTTTTGGTTTTATTAAATTCTGCACATTTCAGCATAGAATGCCCCAAAAGCTGTAATTGCTTTTGTATATACTTCTGGACTCCTTGTGGATACACTACAAGAGGAATGAAAGTGAATAGGGGTTTTTGCTTCTTTCCTCCAGAACCCACCTATATAACTCATTGACCATCCACACAACAAAACTATATCAGCTACTCATAGGAAAATACCCATTTGCAAATATTCAAGAGTATCCTACCAGACAGAGGGAGTGAGCCCACCTAAACAAAAATGGGCACAGGGCAAGTAAGTCTATTCAGAACCCTGAGAGAATCCATTCATTTATTCATTTTTTAAATTTCAACAAATATTTATTGACTGCCTAGTAGGATGTCCTGCAGATACAACAAATAGACAAAGTCTCTCCTCTAATGAAATATACATACTAATGGGGAGACAAAGGAAGTATACATAACCAATGCATTCATGTGAATGAATTGTACCAAGTTAATTTCTCCTATGGTAGTAGCACATTGGGTACCAAGACAGACTGGGCACTTGACCAGAGAAACTGAATATATCTCTGTCCTAATTCCTTGACTTTTCTCTGATCTATGTCCCCTTGGATGATATCACTCTGAAGTTGTGTATTTGCCACTAAGACATATTAGATAGACGTTTAAAATTCTGTGGCAGAATAATAGTACCAGTAGTAGCAAGTGTTAATCAATGGCTTTTTCCCTTGGTATTTCCTTTTTTTCACTAGTGGAGAAAAATTCATGTTGCTCTTTAAAACTGCTTCTGTTAGGGTCTTGGAGTTCTTCAAACAGGTTATAGGGAGAAAGCTAAGTAAAGGGCTTGATGTTTCTTAACTAAATGAAGTCAAGGCCCTTATATAAGAATAAAGTAACAGAATGAAGTTAGAGAGGCCGCAGAGCTGGTGTGTACGTTACAACTTCAGGTGAGTGAACTTGATTTCCAGCAATAAACATTCCATCAAATTTAATTTCCTTTCACAAACTTAGGGTGAGTAAATGCAATTTCCCGTTCCAAGCAACCATGTCTCTGGGATTAAGGATGTATGTAGTCCATAGAATATAACAATAAAGTTTAGAGTCAGTATTTCTCCAAGGAAATTCTTGCAAACTAGTCAGAGAATGATTTAATGATAACAAGATACAGAATAAATATAAACATGGGGGGAAAAAGACCTTTACCCTAACCTTGCTGTTTATATTCTTAGTGTGTTTAAAGTAAACATCTTACATTTTCCAGCTATTATATATTAAGATGTTCTGGCTAACTGAGTGCTTTGTATTCACCAAGTCCTGTGCCAACATTCTTGACAGTTCTTCATTAAACTGATCACTGAAGCTTATGATCCTCTGGCTTTGGTCACAATTTCAGTCAAGGCTAAATCAAACGAATTTCAGAGAAAGCCTAACTTTCTATTTGCATTACTCCTTAGTATCACCCTGACGCTTTCAGCTGGGTGCGTACTGCCTCAGGGAGCAAGTGATGGTGCCTAAAGAGGAAGACAAGGCATTTTCTCTGATTTGTTCAAAAGCCCAACCCTCAGAGGAAAATTGAAAGGATGCTAGTGCAGAAACAAAACAACAGGTTTGTGGGAATGCTTGACTATGGAAATGCAAGGCTTGCTGCCCCGGAGATTAGAAGAGATTCCCTAGAGCAGAGGGAGGGGCAGTGAGGAGTAGATGCTGGGGGCCTTGAGGGAGGGGCAACTGCAACCAGACAGGAATGAGGACATTTCAGTGCTGCCAGCAGGAACCGATGACGACTCAGGTTAGATAGACAACTTTCCTGCTGACCATCCACCCCTGTGCCCCTCTACCATTTAAATTCCCAATACCTTAGTGCAGCCCCTGGAAAGGAGACAGAAAATACTCTTTATTGACTAAAACTAAGATTTGCCTCCTATGGAATGGGAGCTTGAAACAGAAACCAAGTTGAGTTACAGAAAAATAAAGTTCCATTTCAGTTTATGGACAATGTATCTGCTAGGTTTTTATAAAGTGTTTGGTATTTCAGCTTAATTGAGGTTAGTTGGGGGTGGTTCTGGGCAGGGACTTGTTTAGGTAAATAGATTTTCTGTCTTTTGTTCAGGTGGTTTTGTTTTGTTTGTTTGGTTTGAGGGAGTCCAGAGAAAGAGAAGGGGATCTCTTTAAATTGGAGTGGAAAGCAGAAGTGGCTGCGTTGAAGTCACTTATTTGAATCCTGGATTGGCAAAGACTTTTTCTAGATAAGCTAATAAAGTCTGATAAAATTAGAAGCATAAGGATTAAAATTCTTCGGTATCAAATTTAACCTTGCTCTTAAAGCTCTTATAAAAGTTTGAAAAGTTGAATGTCATCAGTGATTTTTCAACCCTAGCTACATGTCACAATCATCTTTGGAACTTTTTATAAATAGATATACCCAGGACTTACTCCAGAATCTTTCCTTTTGGGGCCTTGTACTTAACAGCCTTTCTGGGTAATCATTTTCTAAAATTCCACGAGGCTCTAGAATAGCTAGTGTGGATGGAGGCCTGAGAAACCTCTTCTAATGCAGCAGGCTACAAGCATTATCAAAAGCCATGGGCATGCGCATTACTGCATTTATTCACAAGTATTAAGCACCAGTGATTTTATAGGCTTTCCAGGAATTACCATATACAGATAAGCCGGCTTTTAAGACTCACATGCAAGGTAAAATGCTGTTTCAAGTTCAACACCTCAACGTGAGAAACATCACATAAACCCAAAGACGAATTAAAGGCTAGGTCCTCCCTCATGAGTTAGGCAGTATCCAAGGAGCATCGTCAGCCAGGCCTGGGAGCTGGTCACGCTCACACAGATGACAGCCACAAGGGACTTCGGCAGGTGCCAAGCAGCCTGCTCTGACAACTCCAGACTAGTTAACATCTCTAAAATGCTGCTTTGATCATGGCACTGTTCCAAAGCCTTCAGTGAGTCCCCCACGGCCCACAGGTGGCCCTTAAGGCCCAAGGTTCTGACCTACCTCTTCTAGCCTATTCTTCTACTACTGCCCTACAGTAACCCTCCTCCAGCCAGACAAGTCTTCTTACTAGATCTCAAATACGTACCCACCTGTAAGCCTTGCTCTTCCATCTGCCTGGAAGTTCCTTCCTCTAACCTTGATCAACTGCTAACCTAACCATCCTTTCAAGCCCACATCATATATTCCCTCCTCCATAGAGCTTTCTGTATTCGTTTGTGAGGGCTGCCATACAAAGTCCCACAGACTGGGTGGCTTAAATAACAGATATTCTGGAGGCTGTAAGTCTGAGAACAACGTGTCAGCAGAGTTGGTTCCTTCTGGAGGCTGTGAGGGAAGGATCCGTGCCAGGCCTCTCTCCTTGACTTATACATGCCATTTTCTCCCTGTGTCTTCATATCGTCTTCCCTCTGTCCATGTCTGTGTCCAAATTTCCTCTTCTTATAAAAAGACCAGGATTCGGGCCCACTCATTTTAATTTAATTACCTTTACAGACCTATCTCCAAATACAGTTACAGTCTGAGGCACTAGGGGTTAGGACTTCAACATATGAATTTTGGGGGGACACAATTCATCCCATAACAACTGCCTTCCATTTGCTCATTTCAGCCAGAAGTGACCTCTCTTCCAATGTGCTAATTGTCTCCACTGCACATAACATTTAGCAGCAACTGGACTTCTCTCTTTTTTTCCCAACTAGGGACTGTTGCACTCTGCATGGTACGAATATACTAGAGTGGAAGCTGCTTAATGACCCCCACCTACAAATTCTGCAGATGAGTGGCCACTCCCACCCTCTGTAAGCCTCTCTGCTCCTTGCCACCAACACCAAGGGTCAACCAAGAGCAGGCCTCCTCCTGCTCTGACTGGTTGAGTTGTAAATTCACCAAGACTTGATTTTTTAATTGCAGTATAGTTAATTTACAATATTAGTTTCATGTATACAGCATAGTGATCCAGAATTTTGGCTGATAATATTCCATTATAGGTTATTACAAGATAATGGGTATAATTCCCTGTACTATACAGTATATCCTTGTTGCTCATCTATTTTATATATAGTAGTGTGTGCCTCTTAATCCCATACCCCTGATTTGTCCCTCCCCACTTCCCTCTCCCATTTGGTAAAATGACAAGTTTGTCTTCTATGTCTGTGAGTCTGTTTCTGTTTTGCATACACATTCATTTGTATTATTTTTTAGATTCCACGTATAAGTGATATCATACAGTATTTGTCTTTCTCTATCTGACTTACTTTACTAGATGTGATATTCTCTAAGTCCATCCACATTGCTGCATATGGTGGTATTTCATTACTTTTTATGGCTGAGTAATATTCCATCATATATCTATATCTATATATCTAGACATAGATATATAGATACATATATATAAATATATATCACATCTTCTTAATCCAATCACTGGTGGCACTTTCATTGCTTCCATATCTTGGCTATTGTAAATAATGCTGCTAGGGGCTTCCCTGGTGGCACAGTGGTTGAGAATCTGCCTGCCAATGCAGGGGACACGGGTTTGAGCCCTGGTCTGGGAAGATCCCACATGCCGTGGAACAACTGGACCCGTGAGCCACAATTACTGAGCCTGCGCGTCTGGACCCTGTGCTCCGCAACAAGAGAGGCCGCGACAGTGAGAGGCCCGCGCACCACGATGAAGAGTGGCCCCCGCTTGCCGCAACTAGAAAAAGCCCTCGCACAGAAACGAAGACCCAACACAGCCAAAAATAAATAAATAAATTAAATTAAATAGTGCTGCTATGAACATTGGGGTGCATGGATCTTTTAAGAATCAGTTGTTTTTGATTTGACACCTGTATGTGACCTGTTGGACTTAATATATTTACACAATTTAACTAAATATTATGTGAAGCCATGAAAGATGAGTGCAAAAGGAAGGAATTGTTTTTAGGGAAATGAAGATGGCTACTTTGGAAAGGCTTGCCAAAAGGGAGCTCCTAAAAATATTGTTATACTATGTGTGAGTGAGAGAACTGTAAGGCTCAAGGGAAAAAACGACAATTACAACCTGGAGGGCTCTGCTCGCAGAGTATTCTACGAGCATCTTTAAGTTCTTGCTCTAATGTAGCTATAACTTTAAAGGAACCCAAAACGGGGAATTGTATAAATGTGGTTTGTGAAAGACAACTCCAATATCAGAGCCAGATTTAAAGAAAAGAGTTTTCCCCTCCTGTATCAAGTGATTCCTGAATCAATACACAGTTTTGTATTTTAAGTTCAAGGAAAATGTTTATAGTATGTATGTATTCGTTTTTTAAAAATGGCTCTTCATTTTATTTCCCAATGATCCAACCCCCCATCTCTCTCGCACAAGCTAAGAGGGGCCCCCCCTGAATGAGCTGCCATGTCAGTAAAGGACGGCACTGAGGCGTGGTTTTCATAAACAAAGAAGGCACAACAACTGCCTGCAGGATTTGTAAACTCTGGGCAGCAGCCGACACACCTAAGGCTTGAGGAATAATAAAGTCTGTTTCCAAACAAAGGGCTCCAGGCCACTGCTGCTGCGGCACAGTCCTGAACAGACACACTGTCTGGAGAGTGGCTGCCGTTGTTGTCACAGCCCGTCACCTCTCTGGCCAGGAGAGGCATGTCTGTACTGGGGTCCCCTGCCAGCCACACCCACGCCCACCAGTCAGTCCACTCCACGGTGGTTCAGCCAGTGTTCATGGAACGCCTGCTCACACCAGCCAATTCCAGCTTGAGAACCTTTGCCATCTTTTCCAGGACCAGTTCCTTACACAGCTGTGTCAATATGTTACCACAGCATCCCCGGACCCTCCAGGAAATGAAACATTTTACAATTACCCACAACAGAAGGGATGCCTAATCCTCACTCAACCCCACTGCCCCCAGCCCCCATCTGCTTTAAGAGACCAGGGTGCCCCACAGAACACAGCAGTAATTTTTGTTATTCTGTACATTAAAAGATAAGAACCACTGCTGACCACTGAATAAAGTTAGAACCAGAGACGGTAATTCCTACAGATTTTCAGATCAACTAAAATGTAGCCAGTTGCAGAAAACCTTGATGGGAAACCCACTCTTTATTTTGGAACGGATAGACCTGGTTGGGGCAGAAGGTTCTAGAATGAACATGCTGCAGGGAGGAAGAGGCATGGAAGCATCCCAGGACCCAAAGAGCATCAACAAAATGAAGTTCCTCGCCCCACCATGGAGGAGGCTGCAGTTTGCACTTTGGGATTCCTCCTTACTAACCAGTAAGGGCTCTGCTCCCAGCACCACCCAACTGGGCCATTGTCATATGTGCCTGCAGTACAGAATGAACGGTGCCTTTCTTAAGAAAAATGTTTTTCTTAAGGAAAAAGTTTAATGGATTATTAACTCTGACACTACATACAGAATTACGCTTCAAATCATCAGCTATTCCCCCTTGTATTAAATCTGAGATACAGAAAATTAATCTGCGTCCCACCCTCACCCATTACTTATCTAGAAGCCTATTTCCTTTCATTCTTCTCCAAGCTCTTTCTCATTCTCATTTCCCTTTCCTGATCTTTGCCTTCCTTGTCTCCTCCCTGGCTTGCTTGCTTTCCTTTATGTCCTACACCCAAAGGAATGAAAACAAACAAACTCTGGAGTTGAATACAGAGAATAGCCAAAGAATTCTAAAGCTGGAAAGACTATTTTAGATGTAATTCAGTTCCATCCATTATTTTTTTTTGAAGTCAATGTACTTTATTATTATTATTTTTTACATCTTTATTGGAGTATAGTTGCTTTACAATGGTGTGTTAGTTTCTGCTGTATAACAAAGTGAATCAGCCATACATATACATATATCCCCATATCTCCTCCCTCTTGCATCTCCCTCCCACCCTCCCTATCCCACCCCTCTAGGTGGACACAAAGCACCGAGCTGATCTCCCTGTGCTATGCAGCTGCTTCCCACTAGCTATCTATTTTACATTTGGGAGTGTATATATGTCCATGCCACTCTCTCACTTCATCCCAGCTTACCCTTCCCCCTCTCCATGTCCTCAAGTCCATTCTCTATGTCTGTGTCTTTATTCCTGTCCTGCCCCTAGGTTCTTCAGAACCATTTTTTTTTAGATTCCATATATATGTGTTAGCATACAGTATTTGTTTTTCTCTTTCTGACTTACTTCATTCTGTATGACAGACTCTAGGTCCATCCACCTCACGACAGACACCTCAATTTCGTTCGATCCATTATTGACAAGCAAACTAAAGTGCTAAGAGATGGAAGCTAGTTATGGCAGAATTCTTTGGCTCTAGGAGTTCCTGTTTGCAGCTTTCCGGTTGGTACTACTACAGGGACTGACTAAAGCAAAGACCAAGTTGCACTCTTTGGATTCACTGAGGACCTTTCCTCTGAAGACTAGCAAATCTGAGATGTCCTGTGTGAGATGGCTCTGTCACCCAGAAAATGTTTTAAAACCATCAGTAGACCGCAATGACATTCATGTCTCCTCAATTCTGAAATCACATGTAGGCAACAGTGAGGGGTTATCTGAAAACTTCATTTAATAAGATGTCTGATGTATCTCCACACCAGAAGAAGTTAAATAAACACCTCCAAGGGATGCACACTTTTTACATTCTCACATTTAAAACCGCCCCAGAACTCTCAGGAGAGCACTAATCAAAGACAGAGAGTACCGCTTGCTAGGACTATGTGTTATTCTTGTCAGCACCTTGAATCACATGCAAATCCATTTTCTCTTGGGGAATGGACATTTTTCTCAGTTTAAACAAGAATAAAATTCATCTTCTGAATACTCTGAAGATTTCCCCTCCTCTATGTATCTATTTATCATTTGTTTATTTGTTTGTTTGGTTTTGTTTCATATTTGGCCAAAGCACTTCCTCCCTTTGTCCTTGAATTTCTCACCTAAGAGACATTCTACCTTTGGCCCAGGAATTTCTAGAATTAAGTCATGGCTGAGAAGTGCTTTCCCAACAAAAAATTCTATATTATGGTACAAGTAATAAAAAATACTAGAGAGAGCACCTCATTCTTTTTCATCTGGTAATCAACCCCAGGGGATACCACATTCATTGCTTTTCTTTCTTTTAAATAAAGGGTAAGTTTTGCAATTAAGAAATGGAGTGAAATTGTACTAACTCTCTCTCTCTCTCATCTAGGGTCAAATAGACCATGAGGAGGTGTTATGCCACTGGCATCCAACATTAGTTCGGATCAAGGTGACTCATTGAGAGGAAGAAGTGAGGGGAGAGAGAACCCCAGTCACCCTTTCAAGCTGGCTGAACTCAACTTGGCACCTCCAGGGCCTGAAATCGCCCTGCCATTCCTCAGCAGAGCCACAAGATCCAGGTATGACATGGATGTAACATGGGCTATGAGATTCCACCCAGCGCTAGGGCGTGCTGCCAGCAGAGGACAAGGGAAGCACTAAATGCAGAGATCTGACCTAAAGATGAGGGAAGAATGGAGTGAACACCCTTAAACTCAGCCATGGAATCAGAAATCAAAGCAGAAAGCTGGGGGTCAAAATGAATCCAAATCTCATTCCCTCTCCGTTTAAAAGAATTTTAAAAGAGTTTTCTAAGAGCAGAAACTGCCACCAAGGGTGTAGCAGTCAGGCTGGCTATGGTCTGTGACTGGTCTGACAAAGACTAACTCTTACCCAGATGTCCAATAAAAACACTTAGCAAGTATCATTTCCATAAGGCTTTGTCTACTCGAAACACAAGCCAATTGTTTGGGTCCAATTTATGAAGCAAGGTCTTACGAAGGTTATGGGGTGAGGAGGCCTGATGACAACTAAATTGCCTTAAATGGAGCTCAAAATACCACCTTAAACATTCTCCTCTCCCAAGAAATGCTTAACCGTAAATCAAGTGACTCAAAATGTATTAAAAATGACAAATAGAGCAAGCACTCACATCTCATTTTTTTCTTTTAATTCACCAATGCATCAAAGTTTTCTGAAAGATATTATTCCACACACAAAAAGATGAAGTGCACCAGGAATGCAAGATTCCAGGGATAAAAGAGGAGATTAAAAATCAAATGGTGGACCAGACTTCATGCTGAAAATTATTCTGAAAATAGACATACTCATTTTAAGACAAGGAGATGAGGACTGTCTGCTCTGAACTTGTGAGGAGTGGTGAATCTCACAATAATTGGACACGTGTTTTTCATCTTAGAAGAACTTATGAATCCATTTTTATGCATTAAAGTTCATGGGTACTATTTGTCCACAAGTAAGCTTTCTCCTCCTTTCCCCCACTATGCATACTTTAATGGGATTTTGATTCAGTGGGGAAAAAACCTCCCAAAACTCACTAATGTTTCCTGAATTGCCATTAGGCTAGCTCTAGAAGGAATTTTAAAGCATGTGCTAAATGAAACTTTCTGTCTAAGAATCTTTAATATTCTAGTACTTTTAAGAAACAAGTTATTTTTATGTGTCCCTACTTTTATTGGTAGAAATTCATTCTCAGCAATAAGAATTATGAAGTGCCTAACTCAAGATGCTTATCTGTCTGGACCTGGAATAGATTAGAAAGTGGATCAGGCAGAAAAGTCCAGCCTGGCAAATCATAATACACCTCTTCAAAATGTACTGATTCTGAGCCCTTGGAGGGCTCAGTGTGGAAGGAAAGAAGAGCGAACTCTCTGGAAACAACTTATTTCTTCTCCCTTCCCATTGATTACAAATACCTAGAATATTCAACTGATTGTAAAGGCAGTGAACCTGATTTTTTTTTTTTTCACAATCTCTTTCAGTCTGATTGGAAACATCTGTTTTTAATTGCATTTGGATTTGAAAACTAATTTCGGGTGAGATTGGGTTCAGGCTCCAATCAAGTTGGAACTGAGAGATTATTGCTTATCCACGCATCCTGAAACTCAGGGAGGCTTGAGGCCAAGGATACCACACTTTCTGAATGCATGCACAAGGCATACACATTTAGAAATCAAAAAGGAATGGCCTAATTCTCTCAGGGAAACTTCTTTAAGGCCAGTGATTTGGGGTTTTAGGTTACAGCTTTTCGACTCGGGATTCGATTTTGGGAAAGGTCAGTTGGAGGACAACACCCTCCCATGCATTCCAGTCCATGGAGCAGGAGATTAAGCGTTCATATGCTCAAATCAAAATAAAAACAGTATTTTGGGTTGTTCATTGACAAGATCATAAATCTAGCCCACTCCCTCAATTTGAAAGAAGTTGAAACAAATACACTGTCTCCTAACGCTATGGCATGGGGTTCTCTGCCCTTCATCTTACTAGAAGTTGAAGAAAGGAGAATGACTCAAGAATTCCCCTTTGTGTGGGTTCTGGGACTGCCTTTCCCACTCCTGGACCTGCTGAGGACAGGGGCCCTGGAGTTGGTCCCAAGTTTGTCACTCACAGTCTATTCCTAGTATCCACTCTCTGCCTCAAGGTATCCAGTTTTAAAATGAGGCTTTTATTTTTCTGCTTCACAGTAAACATTTTGGGAGTGCTCGTTAGTGATCTATGGCAAAGAACTAAAAATCATAAAGGGCTGCTAAAGTGCAAAGAGCTATTTTGATTTTCTTTAATGGCTGAGTCCAAAAAATAACTGTAAAATTCATGCCAAGAATTCTTAAGAGATTATTTGATACTTTGACAACCCAGAATATGAGCCCTAGGTCTCTTACGTTGCAATTCTGAATGACAACTAGTGCCAATTTTATCGAGATGATCAACAATAAGCACCCCTATGTTTTCTGAAACTCAAACATCAATGAGTAAAAGAACACAAATATAATATTTCAATTTGATTACATAACTATTATACATTTTAATAAGCTAAGATATTGAAAATGAAGAGTGCCCTCATATTTGTTCCCAACATTCAAAGGATGTAGGTTTAAATACTATGGCTAATTTTCATTAAATTCATTACCCAATTATTCCAAAAGTTTTATTACCATAAACTATTCATTCCTAAGAATCACTTTTATTGACACAAGGAAGAACACTAGTTACCATTTATAAATTCTAAGTGTTCTCTGGAGGGGTTTTCAGCAGTGAAAAGGCCCTTTTTCTTAATACCTGCCATTATAATCTAACAAGAATTTCATATCTAAAATACATCACTTTCAATGCTTAATCTTGGCTCAACTTTTTTATCTGATGAACCAAAGAAAACCAAGGAACTTGCATTTGAATTTGATCCCCTGCTACAATGCTAATAACCTAGAACACTTTGGGAAAAAAGAGAGCTTTCTTTATAAATGAATATCTAGACTTTAAAAATGAAATGGCTATACCATTAGCTATTTACACTTCTTAAAAGAGGCCATATAAAGTACATGTTTATCTCCAAATGGCATTCTGATGACAAAGGGTACAAAAAAAAAAGTCAGGAAGTAAGACTCCAAAACTCCCAAGAAGCCAAGTAAGATGATGCACAATGCAGATGCTCCTGTGACACTGGGCAGCTGGTGCCTTTAAACCCCCAGAGTCCCTATGTGCAGTTCCCAGTCACAGCCAATGCAAAGAGCAAAATGGAGTCCCCTCAACAGCCCTTCTTTGGTACTAATAGGAGTGAGGATGGTATTAGTTGTTCTTTTCACTACACAATCCATCACCTCACAAAAGTTGTAAATCGTATTTCTTTAGAACTCATGACATCTTTTAAAATTATTTATTTATTTATTTATTATTGAAGTATAGTTGATTTACAATATTGTGTTAGTTTCGGGTGTACAGCAAAGTGATTCAGATATATATATATATATATATATACACACACACAATATAAATACATATTCTTTTTCATATTCTTTTCCATTATGGTTTATTACAGGATATTGAATATAGTTCCCTGGGCTATACAGTAGGACTTTGTTGTTATCTGTTTTATATATAATAGTTTATATCTGCTAATCCCAAACTCCTAATTTATCCTTCTCCCCCCCTTTCCCCTTTGGTAACCGTAAGTTTGTTTTCTATGTCTGTGAGTCTATTTCTGTTTTGGAAATAAGTTCATTTGTGTCACATTTTATTTATTTTTTAATTAATTAATTTTATTTTTGGCTGTGTTGGATCTTCGTTGCTGCACACAGGCTTTCTCTAGTTGTGGTGAGCAGGGGCTACTCTTTGTTGTGGTGAGGGGGCTTCTCATTGCGGTGGCTTCTCTTGCTGTGGAGCACAGGCTCTAGGCATGTGGGCTTCAGTAGTTGTGGCACACGGGCTCAGTAGCTGTGGCTCGCAGGCTCTAGAGTGCGCAGGCTTGTTAGTTGCTCTGGCATGTGGGATCTTCCTGGACCAGGGCTCAAACCCATGTCTCTGGCATTGGCAGGCAGATTCTTAACCACTGCACCACCAGGGAAGTCCCCTGTATCATATTTTAGATTCCACATATAAGTGATATCATATGGTATTTGTCTTTCTCTGCCTGACTTACTTCACTTAGTATGATAATCTCTAGGTCCATCCATGTTGCTGAAAACGGCATTATTCATTCTTTTTTTATGGCTGAGTAGTATTCCATTGTATATATGTACCACATCTTCTTTATCCATTCATCTGTCAGTGGACATTTAGGTTGCTTCCATGTCTTGGCTATTGTAAATAGTGCTGCTATGAACATTGGGGCGCATGCATCTTTTTGAATTAGAGTTTTCATCTTTTCTGCATATATGCCCAGGAGTGGGATTGCTGGATCATATGGTAACTCTATTTTTAGTTTCTTTAAGGAACCTCCATAAATATTGCTCTTGATACAAACTGCTAAAATGTCTTCCAGAAAGGGTATAATAATTTATACATCTACTCAGCAGAGTATGAGTGTGCCAACAAGCCCTGCCCTTATCAGCTTTGATCCCTACAGCTTCTTTGTATTTGCTCTTTCATAGATGAAAATGGTCTATTACTTTTGGTCTATTCATTTTGCATGTGTTCAATTCCTAGAGAGGTTAAATTATTTTCCACGTATATTCTAATTATTTCTATTTCTTCTTCTTTAATTATCTGTTTTTAAGTCCTGTGTAAATTTTTCTATTTAACTTTTTTCCTTCTCAGTTATGGAGATTCTTATTAACATTCTGTTATTCACCATATGTATTTCCTAATATGTCCTTTATATTTTGGTTTTATATCTATATTTGATGTCCAGATGTCAAATATTTATAGTTAATTCTATAAATCTTTCTTTTCTCATCCATTTCCTTCAAGATTAGAAAGTACTAAGTTTTAATATTTAAAATGTCTTCTATGTGTGATATTGGTGTCAGTAAATGCCCTTTTAAGTGTCATTTAGCACCTATCTCTTAGCTCCATTATTGGATCGGGAGTTGGTAAATTACCTACTGTGAAGCTGCCTTTGGGCTCATTTTCAAGACAATTCTGAGGGAGAGACTATAGTAACCTCCTCTGAAGAAAGTGTTGTTTCCATGAAGCTTCTTTATTCAGAGTCTGCAGTGTGCTTCCCTGTTGCTAATTACTGGGTTATTTATTCCTCTTGATAGATATATATATTATATATTATATATATTGCTTTTGCAGTACTTCATTTCAAAATATTGACAAACATATAAGAATATTTGGAACATGTGGAAATTCAAATGTATTAGTTAGAGAAAAATATTATTGTATTCCTACTAAGCATTCAAAAATTTAAAGTGTTCAATTTCCAGGACCTGACAGAATGAGAGAATATATTTGAATGGAAGTTCAAATAATCCTTGGATGGTTAAAAAATCGGGAAGATAAAATGCACATCCCCAAACTGAGTCCTTTTTGGGTTGCCACAATGAAGTACATTAGCTGCAAAATGCAAGGGAATAGTGGATTTTTCAAAAGTTGAAACAACCACCATATCCACTCCAAATGCTTTGTATAATTTACTGTGATTTCATTATATTGGTGTTAATATGCAAGCCCAGCAAAACAGACTGAGACTAAAATTCTGGTTGATCTGTATTCTGTTGCCTAAGCCAAAAGGAGCTTATAAAACAAAACAATCTGAGCAAGAATCAATTCAAGACTGTGACTTCCATGTTTTTGGTCCCAAATGCACTCTTCAGAATTCCAAGTCATCTTCCAAAGGTAGAGAAAGAGATAAGAAGCACTTTTGATTGATCAGAGCATACAGAGCAAATGATGTACTTACATTTTGATACAGTTAGGGGAATTGAGATCCTAAGTAGAATATACAAGAGAGATGGCCACAAATAAAACCTGCCATTTCAATTATGCCAAGAGCATCCTAATGCAGAAAGAATGATAGCATTAAGGGGCAATTAAAGCACACATTAGAATCTAAGTATTTTAAAGGAAATTGGGAGTCATTAAACAGAATTGGTATGGAAATTTTTTTTCCGCCTTTGTTATTTTGGAGACCAATAAAAATTAAGCATCTTCATCTAGGATGGGTAGTAGTCCCTAGTCAGGTAGCAAAATCACTCACCTTTCCACTTGGATATGCTAAGTTGTTTTGAATAATGGCAATTAAAATTTTTTCTTAAATAACTTCTATATAGGTTTATTTACCCGGTTTCCATGTGGATTTCTGGGTCAGCCCCATGGAACCCCTTCTTTGACCAGTATAAAATCATCTGCCTGGAGGAGGGATTATGTAGGCATGTTCACCAGCAGTTCTCCTCACTTTGGGTCAGGCCTTCCTGCCCACCAGCCTCTGTTCCATGAGGGGAGAAGATGCCCTCCGATTTTCACGTATCTGGATTTCACAAAGCCCTGATCGATTTTGGTATACCAAAGTTCACTAGTTGTGAAATCCCAAAGGCTTGAAGTTTCTTAGATGTAATTTGACAAATTAATAAAAATTATTTCATGATTTTTTTTTATTGAGAGAACATGGAAGGGGTGGGGATTGCATCCTAGCACACTCTCATTTCTTCTTTGAAATAAAATGTTTCCTAGACTAACTTTAGCACATCCACAACATCTTTGCAGAAGTTATAAGATTAACAACAATGAAAAACTCTGCAAAAACATTTCTAAAGTGACTCAAAAAATGGATCTAAAGGGAAGAGCTTATCGCTCTCAAATGAAGATTCCCTTTTTCCCTCCTGTTGAAGTCGCATGTCAATTCTTCATCAGTAATACTGAGTATTGCCACTGACAGCACAATGAATGCCAGTACCCCAATCACACATAATTCTGCAGGCTTCTACTCCCTAGTGCTTAGAAACAAACAAACAAGGCAATGAACAAATGCCACAAGCTACTGAGCTGATACCCAGCAGCACATTGAAAGGAATTACTGCAGATAAATACCCCTTATCTGGTAGATAATCTCTAGAATATTTGTGCTTCTGGAATGGCTCCACAATAAAAGGTATCCAGGAAAAAACAAAAGAAAAAATTATGTCCTTTTCTTAGAACTCAGTATCACCAAGTCCATCTGAGACAAGAGTAGCCACAGGTGGCACCTGATGGACTGTGTAATTGGCTAGATCAATTACAGGAAAGGAAAGTGCTGTTTAGTTGCCCAGCTACATGCTTATAAGCTCAGTGCCTCCATACTAGCGCTGGCAGGCCTTGGAGGAGGACAGAAGACAGGAATGAGAACACTGCAGAGATGGAGTGGGAAGGCAGTGCAGGAAAGGAGAGAGGAGATGAAAAGTGGTGTGAGTGGCAGCAACAGTCAACAGAAATTAAAAGCAGTAACAGAGAGGGTGATCTAGGCCTCCGAAGAGAAGGAGAGAGGCAGCCAAAAGACCTGTTCTTGAGACGGAGAAAAAGCAGTGACCAAGAGAAACCTAGGCACCACTGGAACCTGCCACGCAGAGGTCCTGTCATGGGGGAAAGAGGAGTCACTTAATCAACAAATTCTTAATAAACTCCTACATTTCAAGGTGTCAGGAATGCAAAACTGAATACTTCATGCTGGTGCTCCAAGATGGTATAAACCAAGTCATTACATCCTAAGGACTACATCTCCTATATCTGCATCTAGATCACTCAACCTCCAGTCAGCAGTGCCAGCCAAGGTACAGTTTGGAAAGCTCTCCAAGGAAAAAAACAAAAAGCAGCTGGTCTATAAACCGTTAACCATACAGGACACAACGGCTCCTTCTCCACGGACACTGGCTGGCTCTGGTCTTACTCCACCAGGTAATAATAGAAGCAAGAGAACATCCAGGAATGAGGGTCAAATTGAATACTCTTGTTTAGGGAGCTAGGAAATACTGGGATGTAGAACCTTAACAAATGTGACAGAGGACACCAAAAATAAAAACAAACATCCAAAAACCTATGTTGAAATAGAAAACTTGGTGCCTTACAAATCAGACTAATGTCCACCAGGGGTTACTAGGGGCAGAGTTAAGTCCATGCAGTTTTAACTTCTGCATTCAATTTTTAATTTTGTAGTTATGTTACATCTGTATTAGGGTTGTTAGTATCAAGAGACACCAGACACCCAGATGTCTGATTGCAAGATTCTGGGCAAATCATTCCCACTTTAACATCAAACTGATGAAGCATTTATTTAAAAACATTTGTGGAGTTGTAACTGCAAAGGTAGAACTCACAGTTTTTTACATATTACAGCCACATGTTAAGACAATAGACTTCAATAAAAAATTACCTTCAAACACATTTTGTATTTGGGGGATTTGCTTTATCACTTAACACTCCGGGTGAGAGGAACAATTGAGCCCACGTTCCTTTGCAAAACTTCATTTTCTTTTGAACACTGCATTGACCCTAAGTTTAACATCATTCCAAATTCAGTCTATTTTCCTTGCACAAGATATTGCAGCCAAGCAAAACTCTGTCCCAGAAACCTCATAAATTGTATGAGCTGCTCAATTTAGGCCTGAGGGAGTAAATTGAAGAGAGCTTAGCCTGTCATACTGTTTTAAACTGTTTGCCACAGAAATCCAGGATTAGTTCTAGATTGATTGAACTAGTGATGATGGTGACTATGTGTATGTATACACACACACACACACACACACACACACACACACCTATATCCCATTATTTTAGCAATTTTTTTTTCCCAAGTAGTCCTTTACTTTAGTTCTTGATGCCCTGCTTTATTTAATATATTTAAAGTGGGTTTGGTGTTGGGGGGAAGGGGTAGCAGGGCAGGAAACTGAATGAGCATCCTCTAAGTAGCAGCTTTACTGGAAACATCCACATATTTTATAATTCGTTCCATTCCACCACTCTTCACCAAATGCCTGCTATATGCTAGGTCCTAGGGACTCAGTATTGAACAGACAGAGGCAGGCCCTCTTTTTATGAAGCTATGATTCATGTGAAACCAGTTAAACTGTGAATCAGTCAGATAAATTCCTGACGTCACCTTATTTTGATTTTGAAATCCAACACCTCTACTTACCAGTTGTGTGTCCTTGGTCCAGTTTATCCATGCCTCAGTCTCCTCATCTGTATAACGGAGGTTGCTGTGAAGAGTAAGCGAGAGCAGAGAGCACATGTAAGAGGCCTAGCACAGAGCCTGGTGCACAACTGGATGGTGTCCCCTGCCTTCCTCACAATGGTACCCAGTGGGCTTTGGAGTTGATTTTGCAGATTTGAGTGACTGCTCCCGCCTTGCAATAGTTACAGCCACCAGGGGGCAGTAGAAAACGGGCCCCACGAGTCCTAAGGAGAGACTGGCACTATTTTCATTAATAGATGGCTAAAAACAAATTTCATTTTTGTATTGGCTCATCAATGAACAAATGAAGAAATGAAAAAACTAATTAAACAGTCATTGAAAGAAACAGTGATCAAAGCAAAAGTAAAAATGATGATATTCAGTTACTTGACAAATATATGCTGAGGGTCTATTCTGGGCCAGCCTCTAAAGATAAAAATAGTACCTGTTCTACCAAGTGGTGTGAAGGTTGTCTGAGTTACAACAGTACTGACAAGCAGTAAACACTTAGGAGCTATTTGCAGTTATGGTTTTGGGGAGGATATGTTTTTAGAGTAGCAAAGAGATAAAAAGTGGTACTATTTACCACCTACAGAAATCTCTCTAAGAATGTTTGACTTTTCCTGCCAATCTCTCTGTTACCGAGAGGAACCAAAATTTTTCTGATTTATCATTTCTGTTCATTTTTCAATCACACAGACCAACTGAAATAAAAGGTAAAATAGCATGGAATCTAAATGTGTCACATCCCAAAATTCTTAAAGGAGTCATTGGGATGATTAAGAGAAATGTTATGTCTTATCAAAGTCTGCCTTACATTGAAAATAACTCTAAAATGTTCTATTGATTTTTATTTTTAATTTATTTATCTTTATTTTTTAAATGAAGTAGAGTTGATTTACAATGCTATGCCAATCTCTGCTGTACAGCAAAGTGACTCAGTTATACCCATTTAAACATTCTTTTTTTTTAATATTCTTTTCCATTATGGTTTATCACAGGATATTGAATATAGTTCCCTGTGCTACACAGTAGGACCTTGTTTTTTATCCATTCTATATGTAATAGTTTGCATCTACCAACCCCAAACTCCCAGTCCATCCTTCTCCCTCCCCCCTCCCCCTTGGCAACTACAAGTCTGTTCTCTATGTCTGTAAGTCTGTTTCTGTTTTATAGATAGTTTCATTTGTGGCATATTTTAGATTCCACATATAAGTGATATCATATAGTATTTGTCTTTCTCTTTCTGACTTACTTCACTTAGTATGATAATCTCTAGTTGCATCCATGTTGCTGCAAATGGCATTATTTCATTCTTTTTTATGGCTGAGTAGTATTCCACTGTATATATGCACCACATCTTCTTTATCCATTCATCTGTCAATGGACATTTAGGTTGTTTCCATGTCTTGGCTATTGTGAATAGTGCTGCTGTGAACATAGGGGTACATGTATCTTTTTGAATTATAGTTTTGTCTGGATATATGCCCCGGAGTGGGATTGCTGGATCATATGGTAATTCTATTTTTAGTTTTCTGAGGAACCTCCATACTGTTTTCCACAGTGGCTGCACCAACTTACATTCCCACCAACAGTGTAGGAGGGTTCCCTTTTCTCCACACCCTCTCCAGCATTTGTTATTTGTAGACTTTTTAATGACGGCCATTCTGACTCTTGTGAGGTGGTATCTCATTGTAGTTTTGATTTGCATTTCTCTAATAATTAGCAATGTTGAGCATCTTTTCAAGTGCCTATTGGCCATCTCTATTTTTTCTTTGGAGAAATGTCTATTTAGGTCTTCTGCCCATTTTTTAATTGGGTTGTTTGTTTTTTGTTGTTGTTGTTGAGTTGTATAAGCTGTTTGTATATTTTGGAGATGAAGCCCTTGTCTGTCACATCATAAAATGTTCTATTGATTTTTAAATGAGAAAAGTGTCAATTATGAATAGAAGTATTAAAATGAACTGTTACAGATCTTACATTTTTTTTTCTTCTGATTCTTTAACTTACAGTTTGCAAATTGTGAAGGCATGATCATACTCATGTTCATGTAGCAGAGAGCTGCAAAAATCTGGAGTGGTAAATAAGGATGGACATCCAAAAATGTCAAATCCAAAGCCACCATTATCCAACGTCTATAATATGGTGTACGAAGATGACAAAGTTATTTGCATGATTAAATACATTAACAAGATATTTTAAAAGCTCACAAATCTTCCACTTTATTTATTTATTTTTTTTACATTTGAATATTGTCACAGAGAGGTTTGCCTGTAGCCACGAACTATTGGTAATGATTACTCTCATTGTGGACTACCTGTCAGCATCTGTGGATCATTCTTCAGTCTTGGTATAGAAAAGAAAAGATACCCCCTAATGGCAGCATATCATGTTCAGCTACCTTGAGGCAAGAAAATATTAAAACTGGATGAAGACAAGAAATTAAAACTGAATATAGATTAAAAAAATAAAAGAAGAATGCCTGAAAACAGACTGGCCTCTATTCTAGTCTAAACAAGTTGTAACATTAAGAGTGTTGTCAAGGGGCTTCCCTGGTGGCGTGGATAAGAATCTCCTGTCAATGCAGGGGACACGGGTTCGAGCCCTGGTCCGGGAAGATCCCACATGCCGCAGAGCAACTAAGCCCGTGTGCCACAACTACTGAGCCTGTGCTCTAGAGCCCACGAGCCACAACTACTGAGCCCACGTGCCACAACTACTGAAGCCTGTATGCCTAGAGCCCGTGCTCCGCAACAAGAGAAACCACTGCAATGAGAAGCCCGCACACCGCAACGAAGAGTAGCCCCCGCTTGCTGCAACTAGAGAAAGCCCGCATGCAGCAACGAAGACCCAACGCAGCCAAAAATAAATAAATAAAATAAATAAATATATATATATATAAAAAAAGAGTGTTGTCAGGGACTTCCCTGGCGGTCCAGTGGTTAAGACTCTATGCTTCCCATAAAGGGGGTGTTGGTTCGATCCCTGGATGGGGAACTAAGATACCACGTGCTGTGTGGCACAGCCAAAATAAATTAATTAATTTTTTAAAAAAAGAGTGTTGCCAGATAAAATACAGGATTTTCATGTAATATTTAAGGCATGCTTAAAAGAAAAGTTAATTATTATTTATCTTAAAGTCACATTTAACTGAGTGTCCTGTATTTTTATTTGCTAAATCTGGTAAGCCTATACATGAGGACTTCCATGCATACATAATCTTTCACTCTTTAAAGATTAATTCTGAGAAACGTTTAACTGAATAGGCAGTTGGTTAGTCAGGTAGCAACCTATGAAATTTGTCAGGTTCCCACCAATCCAGCACAGCAGAAGTCTCAGAGAGAGTGCTTCATCCACTTTTCCATTTCTGTAGACCACTCAGAGCATAGAGCTTAATGAGGCGACTAAGTAATAAGTACAAAAAATACTGGTGAAGTACAGCATTAAACATCCCATTCACTCCTAGTCAAGGCACCCTTGTCAAAAACCAATTGGCCGTAAATGTATGGGTTTATTTATGGATTCTCAATCCTATTCCATTAATCTATATATCTATCCTTATGCCAGTACCAAACTGTTTTGATTACTGTAGCTTTGTCATAAGTTTTAAAATTGGGAAGTGTGAGTCCTCCAACTTTGGTCTTCTTTTTCAATATTGTTTTGGCTATGCAGGGTCCCTTGCAAGTCCATATGAATTTGAGGCACATCTTTTCCATTTCTGAAAAAAGGTTGTTGGAATTTTGATAGGGACTTCATCCACTCTGTAGAGCACTTTGTGTAGTATTGCCATCTTAACAGTATTAGGTCTTCCAAGCCATGAACATGTAAGTATCTCCATTTACCTAAGTCTACTTTAATTTCTCTTAGCAATGTTTTATAGTGTTCAGTGTACAAGTCTTTTATCTCCTTGGTTAAAATTATTCCCAGGTATATTATTCTTTGGATCCTATTGTAAATGTAATTATTTTCTTAATTTTCTTTTTGGATAGTACAGTGCAAGGGTATAAGAAGCACAATTGGTTTTTGTGTGTTAATCTTGGACCCTGCAACTTTGCTAAATTCATTTATTAGCTCTAGTAGTTTGTGTTATGTGTGTGTGTGTGTGTGTGGATTCTTTGGAATTTTCTATATATAGGACCATGTGATCTATGAATAGAGAGAGTTTTTCTTCTCTCTTTTCAGTTTGGATGTCTTCTATTTCTTTTTCTTGCCTAATTGCACTGGCTAGAACTTCCAGTACACTGTTGAATAGCAGTGATGGAAGTAGGTGCCATTGTATTTTTCCCCATCTTAGGGAGAATGCTTAGTCTTTCATCACTGAGTACAATGTTTGCTATTGGTTTTTCATTAATGCCCTTTATCATGTTGAGGAAGTTTCCTTCTATTGCTAGTTTTCTGAGTGCTTTCATCATGAAAGGGTGTTGGATTTTATCAGACATGTTTTCTGTGTCAATTGAGATGATACTGTGGTTTATTTCCCCTCACTTGATTAATGTGGTATATTACACTGATTGATTTTCTTATGCTGACCCACTCTTGCATTTTTAGGTTAAATCCCACTTTGCTGTGTATAATCCTTTTTAATATGCTGTTGGATTCAGTTTGCTAGTTTTGTTGGTGATTTTTGCATCTATATTCATAACAGCTATCACCTGTAGTTTTTTTCCTTGTGGAGTCTTTATCTGGACTTGGTTTTGAGGTAATACTGTCCTCAAAGAATGAATTTGGAAGTGTTCCATTCTCTTCAATTTTTAGGAAGAGTTTAAGCAGGATTAGTATTAATTCTTTTTCAAATATTTGGTAGAATTTACCAGTGAAGCTGTCTGGCCTTAGACTTTTCTTTGTTGGAAGGTTTGATTACTGAGTCAATCTCTTGTTATAGATCTGTTCAGATTTTTGTTTCTTCTGAATCAGTTTTGGTTATTTGTGTGTTTCTAAGAATTTATCCATTTCATCTAGGCTATTTAATTTGTTGGCCTACAACTGTTCATAGTATTCTCTTTTAATTCATTTTATTTTCTGAAAGGTGGGTAGTAACAACCGACTTTCATTTTTTATTTTAGTTGTATCTTCTCTTTTTTTCTTGGTTAGTCTAACTAAAGATTTGTCAATCTCATTGATCTTTTTAAGGACCCAACTTCTGGTTTATTAAACCCCTCTTTTGTTTTTATATTCTCTAAAAGAATAGATTTTTTTAATAGTATGAAGGACATAGAGAACAGAGAAATCAAGTCTCTAAGGACTCTTGGGAGGGTTTCTTTGAAGGGTTAGAATATAACTGGGCCATTAAATGCCTAAAAAGCAAAGTTTTATTTCACAACTCTTTCCCAAATTGAGAAAGGCCTAAAACAATTTGCCACTTTTGAAGAGCTGCTGGTTTAGGAAAAGTGATGCAGTTGGGGAACCTTGGGTGTTTATTTTACCTCTTATTTAGTGGCTTTTTGGTAGTGGTAAACTTCTAAAATGCAACACTGAGAAAAAAAAAATCGTACAAGCAAATCAGCTTACCTTTCTGTTCACTGCTCCCAACTTCCTGATCCTTGACAGCATGGAGCATGATTGTTGGTTTGGAATCTGAAATGATCCAGTGGCATATCTTATTTATCAAAGCGCTATATGCTTAGGTCCTAAAGAATGTGTTTTGAAAATGAGTGTGACCAAAAGAAATAGTATTCAAAAGAGAGCTTACGGGTAAAGCCTACCCACATTTCAGATTTAGGGAGGAAAAACAATTCATGCATAAGCGTCTTGGAAGCTTGTCTTAGAATTTGAGTATTGAAACCTCTTCTTTTTGACCATTCCTTTAACTTCTTTTAACACATATATTAAAGAAAAGAGTAGAGCAAGGAGGAAAAGTAGATTTTCAAAAAGTTTTAGGTTATGTTTCATCATCGTATTTTTCATGAAATTCACTGTCCCCCACACAAAATGCAGCAATAAGTTATTAATCGCCTTAAGAGATGTTATCAATTTTATTAGTAAGAAAATTCAGGTCCTATCTATAAAACCACATAGGATTTTGTTTGAAGCTAATAAACAAAAGTTATATTTTTCTTTTTGAAATCACATTTAGCTTTGAGATACAGACACACGCATACACGCATACACGTGTCACTCTCCATTTTCAACTTCTCAGTAATCTTTTATTGCAAAACCAAAGCTATTTGAAAACAGAGTCTTCAGTTTAATCTTTTGTAAACTCTCCTGATTGTTCTCTAAATAGTGTAAAATGAGAAAGCTCACACATCTCACACAACCCGCACATCAGTGTCTGTCCATCACAGCCAGTAACTGTTAGTCAAATGGGACAAATACCACCCAATATGTCATTAGTAGGCTCTTACTAATATTTCAAATGTGTGGATCTAACACCATTCTGTTGTGCTCAGAAATAAATCCAAGATGTGAATTATGCATCAAAGATTATACTTGCCTTTAGCTCAGTTCAGCTTTCTGGCTGACCAGCACCCACCTACAAATTAGGCAGCCACAAGGTAGGGTGGCCCAACAGATTTTACTGTTGTTGTTGATACTTTAAGTAATCTTCAAGAAAATGGCTGACAGTTAAAGTATAAACACGTTTCTGTAGCGGTCCCCACAGCACTTCTCCCACAGTGATGTACAGCTGTGACACCAGGATTTTCTCAGAGATTCTAAGCAAAACCCAGTCTCAGCAGATTGCAATCATACAAATGATCAAAGCTACTAAAACATCAAAAAGGTAAATATTACTCACTGGAAATTCTGTACTGATCTTCTCACTTGCCTGAAGAACACAATTTCACAGCTCTCTCAGGTCATATAAAAAGAGTGAAATAAAGTCTGTTGGATGCAAGACACCAATTAAGACAAAGTTAGAAGTACATATCAGATAAAGAATTTCCGTAGCAAAAAATATTTCATACCTTGTTCTTCATCTGAGCTGTGCTAGTCAAATACTTTATCACATACTATGTCCCCTTTTCTCTCAGAGAGTCTGAAATTCATAATAGGGTACAGGGTTTTCTTTGTTTTTTGTTTTTTTGGCCACGCCAGGCAGCATGCGGGATCTTAGTTCCCCGACCAGGGATCAAACCCGTGCCTCCTGCATTGGGAGCTCGGAGTCTTAACCACTGGACCGCTAGGGAAGTCCCTAATAGGGTACAGGTTTTAGACTTGGTGGTGTCTTATCACCACATACAAATTGCCAAGCACACAGTTCTCAATGCTAGACAATGTAGGACAGGCATGGTAAACACTTCTACCCCAGCAGTCAGTGATGCCAGGTCTAGGGCCACAGTCTAAGATAAGGGACTCATCCAGACAGATTTCCACTTTCCTCATTTCAAGGCACCCCTGTACCTGCCTCATCACCACCATACAAGGTCCCAGGCCAAAGATTCCAGTTCTTGAAAGGGATGTAAAGATACAACATGTGCCTGAGACAGTTGTCAGCTGGCTTGGTGCTACAGGGCTTTATCTAAAGCCATACACGTGGGATGGCTTCCCCGGGACCCACCTTGGGGAGGAGAGGTGCTCAGGGAACAGAATCTGGGGCTAAGTGCCCTTGGCAACCCAGAAACAGGCACTGGTGGACCCGGAATCCCAGGCCACATCGCCAAGGCAGGGCTCCAGCTCACACCCTCCTCCTTCTTGAACCTCTTCTGCTCCCAGCTTCAGTGTCTTATCCTGCTCTCCTAAGATCTATTTTGAGGGCACAATACCAGAGACCTGTGGTCAAATGCAGCCTGGAGCTGGATAATATTGTGGCCTCTAGTTGTAAAAAGTTTTAAATTTGTTGCCAACATTTAAAACCAAAAATATTTCACATAAAAATAGAGAATGTGGGCTTCTCTTGGAAATGGGAAAATCTGGCAGCTGGAGCAGCTTTTCCTGTGACAGTGGGCTGGAGCTGAGGAACGGCTTCACCTTCTAAGACAGGACAAGCACCCTATGGACCCATTGGCATTTGAGTTGACAGCCATGGCTCAGCAGTTCCCCACAACTTTTGAAACACAGTCACAGATTCGGGACCATGAATTAGATTAGATGTTAGGAAGGTATTATTTTCTGAATGGGAGGCATGGTTTTGTGTGTATCTTGGTAGAACTGGTCCATTATGAGTCTCCGGTCTCCTGTGCATCTTGTTTGCTCACTTAAAAAAAAAAAAACTTTGCTATATTCTGGAGGAGCCATTTTTTTTTTAACTTTTTGCTCCGTTCATTAAAGCCATTTGTTAAAAGGCTGCAGACACCTTTCCTGCATTGCTAATTTCTCTCTTCCCTAGAAGCTTAAGCAGTCTCAGTTTCCTCATCCTGAAAACCTAAACAGTAATGCCCACCGATGGGCAGGTTGTCATGAGGACTCACTCATACTTACATTCATGTTTTCATTCCTGATTAATGTCACCTCCTACCTTGTTCTAGGCACTGTGCCAGGGGCTGGGTTAAATGAGACACCTATATGTAGGTACAGAGTGTAAGAAAAGCTCTTAGAACCAGGCCTGTCTGACACACAGATGCTGCAATCATCACTGGAGTCCAGACACTGAACCTCACTTTAGTGGGAATTCACACCAGCACTTTATGGAAAGAGAATCTAAAAGGAACAGTAATGGAAAAAGCTGAAAGGGGCTTCTTACCCTTGGAAAACAATGACTCTTATCTCCACCCTCCTTCAATCCTGGTCAGTTTCCACATTTCCTTCCAGCAATGCTCCCCATGCTTCCATTAAAGATGGAACCATCCAGAGAGCTGGGTGTGTGATTGACTCCCTGTGGCTCTGTCTGCTGATTGAGGTCATGTTCACCACTTACCGGAAGCCCAACCTGTGTCCACACAGAGCTAAATCCCTCCCAGGTGGACTCTGTCTTCCCTCTGCTCCCTATTATACTTCAAACAGTCATTCCATCTCTTCCTTGAGCTATTCTCATAATCTAAATTCCCCTAACTCAGCTTGTAAGTGATAGGACATAACTCAGGCAGAAACCTTCCAACCCCAGAATCTGTGCTCCCTCGAAACCACATCTTTTCTCCAACTGACATGTAAGTGCCCCACAGAAGGGACAGCCTTAGTCTACTGTCACACAGGGACACCACTGGATTTTTGAATGGGACGATTCTTCATAGAGTCAGCCTGTCTCGGGTATCATAGAACATCTAGCATCCCTGGCTTTGATCAGTTAATTTGAGTGGTACCCCAGTATTTGTGACAATTGAAAGTGACTACACATTTCTAGACAGAGGTAAGGGAAGTGAGGCTACATGGGGGGGGGGGAGGGGGGGGGGCACGGGCAGGGAGCAGTCCTCATTAAATTTCAACATTTCAATTGAATTTAGCCTCCACATTTTCTTCCCAATAAACTTAATAGTTCCTGGTTTAGCAATAGGTATCCATAATTATAAACAAAACAAATGCCCAAGAATATGTGGTAATTTTTAAGATACAGAATGTTTCCAAGGAGAACAATGTGCACCAACACTGTGATCTCAGGCAAGTTGCTTAAATTCCCTATGCATCAGTTTCCTCAACTGCAAAATGGAGATAATAAGGGTCTTCAAGGACAGATGATTCTTGTTCCTCTTCCACTGTATAGAATTGTTCTGTGAAGTGGCTTCCTGGCCAGGAACTACATTTCCTGGCCCTCACTGTATCTGGGTGGGAATATGTGGTTAGTTCAGTGACATGTAAGCAGAAGTGATGTGTGTTGCTTTCTGTTAATGTGGTTTGGAAGTAGGGGCACCTTCTGCACATTTTTCTTCTTTTGCCAGCTAGATGTCAGTGTCCAGAACATCCTAGGAAGCAACACATTGGAAATGAAGGAGCAACAATGTGGAAAGAGCCTGGGATCCCTGGATCTCCATTTGGAGGAGGATCATATAGCTCTTCCGCCAATCAGGAATATTCATCCTGGACTTGGATGAATAAAGAAGCTTCTATGGTGTTTGAGCCAGTGTTCATTTTAAAGTTTGTTAGAGCAGGTAGCATTGCCTTAACTAATACAAATATTTACCTCTTGTGATAGAGTAAATGATGTAGAGCACTAAGGAAAGCCCCTGGTACATAGTAAACATTCAATATATGCTAGCAATAGTTATTGTAATAATTATTATTGTCTCTCTGTATTACTTAGTGGGGCCAAAGGCACTAAAGTTTGGGGGAAATTAGGTGTGTAGGATGCTTTTAGAGGCAACAGATAACTCAGTCCAAAATGGATTAAATGATAAGCAAAAATATCTCATGTTGTAAGTTCAGGGCCAATATTTTCATGATTGGCTAGACCATGTTGTCACAGATCCTAGTGCTGTCCATCTTTTTGCCCCATTATTCCGGTGTGTGGTGCTGTCTCTCCTCATGGGTGCAAGATGGCTGCCATTGCTCCAGAGATCACATGCAAACAGGACAATGCCCAGTGAAGAAAAGGGGCTTTCTCTTTAATTGGTGAAGAAGACCTTTTTTCCAGAAGACGCCCGACTCCTTATCCAGGATTGGCTTACATGCCCATGACAAAACTAGTCAGTCATTGGTAAGAATAATGAAACCATCATCGTTGGTCACCTTCCCTGAGCATATGGGAGGGTAAGCAGCCAAGATAAATAGGGGCTCTGTAACAGATGCTGTGGGTGCTGTTATTTCCCCAAAGGAATGCTTTATACTTCCAACGCAAGGCTGTTCTACTAATCTTGCAAGCATCCTTTATTCATGTCTACCTCTATACTTTTGCTCACATTAATGTCCCCTGGAATGCCGTCTGTTCTTCTCTTGTAACCAGTATTCAAGTGGCTCCTCAAGTTCTACTTCTTCTATGAAGCATTCTCTGAATGTGTCCTTCCTCTTCTTGGAATTTCTATAGCTCTTATGGTCAGTATCACATTTTGGTATTATTGTATCATATTATATTATTATATAATATTTTTGTTAGTTTATGGTATATTACTATAGGCTCATTGTTTGTTTGACATATATATATTTATTCACTCAAAAATTGTTTTTGAGCACCCACTATATGCCAGGCATTGGGGAAAAAAAGTTGAGTAAGGCATGGCCCTTGTCCCCAAGTTCCTTACAGCAGTAGAAAACCCCGTACCTTAGATGCCTACTGTGTCTTCCGTGTTGATCAACCCAGAGCCAAGCATAAGGTGAACACTTAAAAATTCACCTACAATAATATACCCAGGGAGGGGTATATTTGGAAAACAAAGGGTCACCACCATACAAAGCCAATTTGTAAAGAGTTCACCCATTATTGTACCTCAAGCCTCCCTATTAATCACCAAAATCACCCCATGTAGAAACCTCATCACTACAGTTACACTGTGAATTTAAAAGTGGCAGTTTCCCAGCAGTTCAAGAGACCCTGAGACATTGTGAATATCAGATGTAATCATGTGTTTCCTTCCCCAGAAGAATGTGTCCCCATTTGTCTCTTCTCTGCAAAGAGATGCAGGACATTAAATCACAAAGGAGAGAAAAGACAGGAAGAAGAGTAGATTTAGAAAATCACTTAGTAGTTGCCTTAGGACTTGCACATACAGTTTACAAGATGAAAGAAAGTGAAGACACAATCACTTTTAATAGTTCCTTGGAAAAACTCCATCCCCAAATGTCCTTCATTCTTGTTCCTATTTGTTGAAGGTTTGCAAAGCTGACTAAGTGTGTTTTATGCTAATTGGCTTTATCTGACATCCCTTTATCATTTGAAATTAATAGACAGCCTCGTAGATACAAGGTTAATGGAATATCTTCTCCTCCTCAGATTTGCAACTTGGCGTTTTCCCCCAAACACCACTTTCATCTTTATATAAGCAATCGTGTCTATAAAGTCTTCTTAAAAAGGCATACTGTCTAATCCCATCAACCCATTTGTGAAACGTTCCAGAGGGAAATTGTTACACTGTTATTGTAGAAGCTGTTCTGCTCTTTGCATGCTCCTAAATGCCCAACAGAGTTGACATCCTCTTAGCACGGTGGGGCGATAGCAGCTGACCTGCCAAGCACTAAGCAACAGCTGGCCCCATTGCAAAGCCCCTTTTCTTCTTTGCTTCTTTGGAATGATGCCATCTGAGAAAAGGAACACTTAATGTGCACTAGAACCAAACTTCATCCCAAAGTGCAAAGATGATAGAGGCCCTCTCTCCTCTCCTCCTGCTTCTCCCTTTCGAGGAATGCTGGCTGTGGTGACACTTGGAAAGGAGGTATTAAAATGTTTGGGAAGGCTTCTCTGTGTATCTGTGAGGGACGAGAGGAGAGGGGAGGAGCGGCAGCAGATAGGGTGACTGTTTTTGGCCTTTAGGGAAAAAAGTCGAGGGAATCAGCAAGTTTATTTCTGTTTGTCCAACTCCAGTCACCAAAGGGAATGAGAATTGAGGGAGGCAGACTGCACGCAGAGTCCATAATGATATTTATATACTTTATGCTCCCAGAGCTCCAAGGGCTCCAAAGTCTTAAATAGCATTATGCCAGCATTTAAGACATGCAAAAAGGTATGAAGAATAAAACAAAACAAAATGAAACCCAATACATGCTGTATATACATGTCCCATCTCCCCCTCCTGCAACCCACCCCAAAAGTAATCACTATCCTAAATTTGTTGTTTACCACTGCATGCTTTCCAGGCTTTTGCTACATACTAATTGCTTTGCATCTTTTGAAACCTTATTTACATCTGTATCAGATGTAAATAGAAACAAATAGATATAACAGAAAAACACAAAATGAAAGCAGCTTAAACAGAATACATGTTTATTCTTCTATCACATAGGAGAAAGTTGGAGGTGGGCCAGCAGTGTCGATACAGTGGTACCTAGGAATCTGTTTCATCCTAGCTCATGGTTTCCACTTTCCAAGTCACCTTAAAGTCTAAAGTTAGCTTCTGGTGTTTCAGCCACTATGGTCACCTTGCGTGCTAGAAGAAGGGGATAAGGCCGAAGGACAAAAAAGGGTCATTAGCGGCTGAGCGCAACTCCTTTAAAAGCTCCTGGAAGTCCTAGTCATCACTTATACTTACAGCTCATTGGCCAGAACTAAATCACATGACCACACCAAGTTGCAAGGTCCCCTTTATCAGGGAAGCAATTTGCCAAGTAATATTGGTGTTCTATTGCTAAGAGGGAAACAAGAGTGGCTTAAGCAACTGTAGTCTCTGCAAAGATTCATGGTCTGTGTATGCTTGTTTTTGCTTAATTGCATTTGTGAGATTCATCTATGTTGAAGTTACAGCCCCGATTCATTAATTTTCACTGTTCTATACTAGTTCATTTGTGAATAGTCTCCAACTTATTTACCCAGTCTCCTGTTTTATTTTGTTTGTTTGTTTGTTTTAATTCTCTTTTGGGGTTGGTGAAAACAAAGGTTTACAGAAATGATGCTATGAGCATTCTCATATGAGTCTCCTCATTCATACATGTGAGTGTTTCTCTAGCACTCTTAATGGGGAGTGGAATTGTAGGGTCAAATGTATGCACTTCTCCAGCTTTGCAAGGTATTACTGAATTTTTCTCAAGGGTGATAGCACCATTTCGTTGACCCCAGTCAACGGTGTCCCTCAAACTCCGCTTTCTCAACAACACTTGGTATTGAGACTTTTTAGATCTTTGCCTTTGATGAGTGTAAAATAGCTTCCCACTGTGGCTCTCTTTTCATTTTCTTGGATATTAATATAGATGAGTGTCTTTCGTGGGTTTTTTTTTTTTTTTGGACGATCCATGTTTCATCTTCTGTAAACATGAACTCTACAGGAATTCACTGCCCATAACACAGTCATTGGTAAGACCATTGCCCATTTTTCAAACATCAAGTTGTTTGCTTTTTTCTTTTTGGTTCTTTATGTATCCTGGCTACCAGTCCTTTGCCAGTTATGTGTGTTGAAGATATTTTTCTCCCAGCTGGGATTTGCCCTTTCACTTACTCTATAGTATCTTATGATTAACAGAAGTTTTAAATTTTAGTGTAGATGAATTCATTGAACTATTTTTAGTTTTAGTCTTTTTATCTTAATATTTTCTTCTCCAAGTTCAAAACATTTCTCTATTTTCACATTTTAATCTTCAATTTACTTATACATAAAATTTATTTTCTGAGATAAAGTTCCAATTTTCCTTTTTACCATTTGATTAATCAATCATTAGCCCTAACACCACTTATTAAGTAGTCTTTTTCCTCATTAGTCTGCAATGCCAGGTATGAAATATATTGTTTCCATATATTGATAGGACCATTTTTGGCTCTTTCATTCTTTTTTACTAGTTTACTTGTCTGTCATTCTGTCAATAAGATGCTGTCTTAATTAGCACAGCTTTAATCACAAAGTTAGTATGAGATTAACAGCGTGATAGACAAGTGAACCAATGAAACAGAATAAAAGAGCCAGTGTTTTCCTGTGTTCTGTGCCCTTTTATGTGATGGTCAGTCAGGTGCAGCCACAAGAGGAGACACAGGAGACATTCAGGAAAACAAAGTCTATTATACTCACAGGTCCTACAGAGGGGGTCACAACAGCTCTCTCCTCTCTGGTAGTCAAGCTGCACCTCCTAGCCACCTTGGTCTCTCTGGATTGTAGCTCCATCTCCTGAACTCAGAGAGTCCACCTGACTCCCCTTGCGTGAGCATCTCTGAAACTTGGTGTGGAAACTCTCTCAAGGCAATAATCTGGGGCAAACATAGGGCTCATCTCATTTGTTTTTCATATTTCAGGAATCACTGTCCTTCATTGCCTGATGTCCAATGTCACAAAAACCATTTTTTCATATATATTGTCCATTGTTTTTGGTTTTTCAGGTGTAGGATAAATCTGGTCCTTGTTACTTCAGCCTGACTGGAAACAATAATCTGGTCAATTCTCATTTTGTCAATATCCATGCAAACTCTAGTAAAGACTGTGACTGAAATAACATTGAATTCATACAGATGGGAATATTGTGATATTGGTCTTCCTATTAGTGATATGAAACACATGCAAATAACTTCAATACAAATATGGTATATCTCAGACTTCCCTGGTGGTCCAGTGGTTAAGACTGTGCTTCTACTGCAGGGGGTGCGGGTTCGATCCCTGGTCGGGGAAGTTCCACGTGCCGCAAGGTGAAGCCAAAAAAGACCAAAAAAAACATGGTATGTCTCTCAACTTTTAAAGATTTATAAACAAAGTTTTATAATTTTATTCATTAAAGTATTGCACATTTTTGTTAGATTTACTCAATACTTTTATCTATCCCTACTATCATAAAAGCTATCTTTTAAAAATTAATTTTTAAAACGTATTTCTATGTTTTCTATAGTTAGTGTTTTGGAATGTAGTTGACTTACATATATTGTTCTTAAAGCTAGCAACCTTGCTGAACTTTCTTATGAATTATAATACCTAATCTAGAAGTTCTTTTGGATTTTGTACGTATATAATTGTATCACCTGTATATAACTACACATTTTTTACTTCTTTCTATCTAATCTTCATACTTTCTTTCTTTTCTTTTCTTTTCTCTTTTCTCTTCTTTCCTTCCTCCCTCCCTTCCTTCCTTCGTTCTTTCTTTGTTGTTCCCTCTCTTTTTTCTGTCTCATTGTGCCAACCTGAATCTCCACCTCAGTGATCAATACTGAATACAAGTAGTGGTAGCAGGTCTTCCTGTCTCACTCCTGATTTCAAAGAGAATTTTTCTAACATTTCACTAGTTTGAGGTTTGCTATAGGTTTTCATAAGATCCTGTATTGGACCATTTTTCCCCCCTCAGTTTAAATATTCATTGAACATTTGCAACATGAAAGGAGCTGTGCTAGGCTCTATGAAGTAGAAGGTTATACAAGACATGGTTCCTACCTCAAGAAACTGACAGGATGATTAGTGATATGAAATATCAATATATATAAATGTAACTTTAATACAGAGCAGGCTAGAAAGTGACAAATGAAAGATACAAACCAAGAGTTTAGATGTTGCATCAATTCCTTGCAAGATTCAACTCAAGAAATAAATTTTGAATACCTACTCTGTGCAAGAATTAAGGAAGGCTCTCTTAGAAATGTTTCTAAAAATTTAATGAATAAACTCTTAGGTTAGTAGTAAGGTTAAGCTTGTGTTCAGTATTTTCATTATTTAATGATTTAGCTCTTAAAACCCCAAGGTTTTACGAAAAGGAAGAGGTGTTTTACCCCCATGATAGTGCTAAACTCTAAAATGTACAGTAAACCAAAAAAGGGATATCTTATATGTCAGTGTTATGGAAAATATTGGTTTAGGAATGAAAGACCAGCTAAAAAGATACATTTTAGACATAAATTTTAAAGAGATGTAAAAATTGCAATGCTGTCTTCAGAGAAATAAGGATAAAAAATACTGCCCATGAATAATTGCTTTTAGTGCCTTCAGAACTTGATTTTTTGTAATTTTGTAGTTAAATTTAATTCAGTAAGTTACAAGGAAGAAATCCTCTTCTAGGGCTTTGGATAAAGCCATTTTTGTATGTTGTTCTCATTGTATGAAATTAGAGATAAAACATGACTGTACCTGCTTCTCACTATTATAAAAAGAAGTGAATATTCATATTCCTAAATCATTTGTCCTTAGCAATGTTACATATATACTACCACATAGGAAAAAAAAGACTTCTTCCAACATTTTTCTGTACAGAACATGCATCTACCTTATTATTGTTAATATTTTGTAGCTAAAATCTTGCCTGGCTCAGTTGTATATGAAAACTCAGAAAAAGCGGAACCTAATTATCTGGGGTAAAGGGTAATAACGCTAGAGAAAAAAGAAAAGAATGACAGGAATGATCAAGAATTTCCCACACCAGTGAGAGGAAGAAAGATGCCTGAGAAGTACCCATTAGATTGGGTCAGTAAGAAGTCACCAGTGACCTTATGGAGACCATTTTTGGTGAAGTGACAGGAAAGGAAAGCCCTTACTGTGAAAGATGAAGGGAAGGTGAGGAGAGGAGACAGAAGTATAGACAACTCTTTCCAGCAGTGAGTCGGCTGCTTTGTCTCAAATTCCCTCAGGGGAGTTGGAGTCCTGAAATCAATGGCTCCCCAAAACCAACTGTTGATCCCATAGAGATGCATAATAGAATTTTCACTGGTCCAAATCAAGTGAAAAAGGTACAGACTATGTAGGAAGTTGTTCATAAAACTACATTTACTCAGTTTAAAAAGTCAGCTCTTGCTCTGAGATGATGACCTTCCGAAGCATCCCCCATCTCTTTTGGAGGTGGGGAAAACACTCTTTCCTCTAGGAAATAATGGGGAAAGTATATAGAAATGTTTTAGTTATGACTTCTCTTTTTGTAAAAAGGGACTTAGTAGAATATTAAAAGTTCGTAGCTGTTTATTTTTCTTTCATTTTTGTTTTTGTTTTGTTTTGTTTGGGGGGGTGGATTGGATTCCAAAAGTCTTAGAATCAGATTTCTTTACCTGGAGGAGAAAATGTCTTGGATAGACCATTACCACAGCCAACACACCTGGGATACCCAGGCTTCCTCTCAGGTGCCTGCCTTCTTTCTCCTGGAATCTGTTTCCTCAGCTGCCCTGTCCTAGGGAACATACAGGGTCCCACATGGAGGGCCACTTCCTTTTTTTCTCAGCCCAACAGTAAGCAGCAGCAACACAGAAGAGAGCTTAAACACACCTCTTTAGTTGTAGGATTGCTGACCATCAACTCTGGGCTGCTCAGAGCCCTGCACAGTCTTGATTGGGGTATATGTCTATGCAGCTATGCCAGGTGTGGTAGTACTTTTACAGTCCTGTGTTATGGGCAGTGAATTTCTGTAGAGTTCATGCTATTATCAGTTTGGTAGAACCTACAGGTTCTTTTATTTCTTCTCTCTTCCTAGAAGATGATGATGATGATTGTATTTCCACAGACAGAAAGTCCTTTAACCTTATAAATCATGCCTATTAAATTACTCCTCATTTACCAAAACACGATTTGTTCACAAATGACAAGTAGCAAGAATAATGTGAACGTGTCCTAAGATATGTCAGTTTGGAAGCTGTGACAGATTGTATTTTCCAAGGTGGCCACACAAGATCTTCCTTTTTCCTTGATTTTCTTATGATGTGATGTTGATATTTTTCCAATTAAGAGGGGATGTCTATGTTATTACCCCTTGAATCTTAGTGGCTTGGGACTGTGGCAGAAGTGATATTTTGTGACTTCCAAGGCTAGGTCATAAAAGATACAACTTCCACTTGCTTCTCTTGAGATGCTTGGAATCCCACCACCACACTGTGAGGAAGTGAAGAGGCCACAAGTGAGTGATCCAGCCCATAGCCTCAGCTGAGATCCCAGCAGACTACCAGCCTTGACTGCCTGACATTTGGGTGAACAAGCATTCAGATGACTCTAGCCCCCAGCTGTTGAGTCACTCCAAGCCTTCAAATCTTCCCAGATGAAGCTTCAGACATTATGTGGCAGAAACAAGCTGTCCCCACTGTGCCTTGTCTTTGTTCCTGACTCACAGAATCTGTGAACATAATATAACTTTGTTGTTTTAAGCCACAAATATCAGATGGTTTCTTATGCAGCAATAGGTAAGTGACAAAGATGCTCGTTTCTTGGTTAAGAAGTAACAATAAAATCTAATATTTATTGGTTCTGGCAACAGATACAAAATTTACAGTACTTTCTTATTTAATCTTCAAAATGAGCCCTTGAAATAGGTATTACTTATGAATCCCATTTTATTGATGAACAAACCAATGCATAAAGGCATGGGTACAACCTCATGGAGCACAGATACGTTTTATATTTTCATAATTAGTGCCATGTTATTTCTCTTCAATATTTCTCTTCTCTTTTTTCTATACACTAGTGATAAGGGATCATTCAATGTGGAATAACTTTTTTTGTTTTAGTTTGAACTACTTTTGGAAAAATCTAAATTCAGAGTAAACCTTGAAGTAAACCTATGAATGCAAACCCATAGTTTGCATTGTCTGTTAGAGACATTATAAAACAAGTTAATGGAAAAATCCTGGCAAATACTTTGATCATGGAGAATAGTATAATAAAATGATTTCTATAAAGAATATAAACCATAACATTGTATTCTAAATGAAGTATAATTGACCTTCAACATCATATTAATTTCAGGTTCACAACACAGTGATTCGATATTCTATACATTACAAAATGATCACCACAGTAAGTCCAGTTACCATTTCACCACACAAAGATATTACAATATTATAGGCTATATTCCCCATGCTGTACATTTCATCCCTGTGACTCATTTGTTTTGTAAATGAAAGTTTGTGCCTCTTAATCTCCCTCACTTATTCTCTCATCCCCCCCACCTCCTCCCCTCTGGCAACCATTTATTTGTTCTCTGTAACTAGGAGTCTGTTTCTGTTTTATTATGTTCATTCATTTTTTTTTCTTTTTTAGATTTCACATATAAGTGAAATCATACGGTATTTGTTTTTCTCTGTCTAACTTATTTTACTTAGCATAATACTCTCTAGATCCATCCATGTTGTTGTAAATGGCAAAATTTTATTTTTTTTATGGCTGAGTAATATTTCATTGTATAAGTATGCCACATCTTCTTTATCCATTCATCTACCAATGTCCATTTAGGTTGCTTCCATATCTTGACTATTGTAAGCAATGCTGCAATGAATATAAGGGTGCATATATCTTTTCAAATTAGTATTTTCGTAGTTTTCTTTTCTTTTCTGTTTTCTTTTTGGAAAAATACCCAGAAGCAGAATTGCTGGATCATGGCAGTTCTATTTGTAATTTTTTCAGGAACCTCCATGGTGTTTTCCATAATGGCTACACCAATTTACATTCCTATCAACAGTGTATGAGGGTTCCCTTTTCTCTACATCCTCACCAACACTTGTTACTTGTCTTTTTGATAATAGCCATTCTGACAGGGAGTGAGGTGATATATCATTGTGGTTTGGATCTGCATTTCCTTGATAACGAATGATGCTGGCATCTTTTCATGTGTCTGTTGACCATTTGTATGTCTTTTTTGGGAAAATGTCTATTCAGGTTCTCTGCCCATTTTTTAATCAGGTTGTTTGTTTCTCTGATGTTGAGTTGTATAAGTTCTTTGTATATTTTGGATATTAATCCCTTATCAGATATATTGTTTGCAAATAGCTTCTCCCATTCAGTAAGCTGCCTTTTGGGTTTGTTGATAGTTTTCTTAACTGTACAACAAGCTTTTTAATTTAATGTAGTCCCATTTGTTTATTTTTGCTTTTTTTTTGTTTTTTTGGTTTTTTTTGGTCTGAGGAGACATACACAAAAAAATATTGTTAAGACTGCTGTCAAAGAGTATACCGCCTGTGTTTTCCACTAGGAGTTTTATGGCTTCAGGTCTTACATTTGCCTTTTATTCACTTTGAGTTTATTTTTGTATATGGTATGAGAAAGTAGTCCAATCTGATTCTTTTGGAAGTAGCTGTTCAGTTTTCCCAACACCATTTATTGATGAAGCTCTCTTTTCCACATTATATATTCTTGCCTCCTTTGCCATAGATCAATTGACCATATAAGCATGGGTTCATTTCTGGGATCTCTATTCTGTTCTGTTGATCTATGTGTCTCTTTTTGTGCCAGTAGCATATTGTTTTGATTACTGTAGCTTTATAGTATGATTTGAAATCAGGGAGCATGATACCTCCAGGCTTGTCCTACTTTCTCAAGATTGTTTTTGCTACTCGGGGTCTTTTTTGTTTCCATACAAATTTTAGAATTATCTGTTCTAGTTCTATGAAAAATGTTATTGGTATTTTGATAGGGATTGAATAGACTCTGTAGATTGCCTCAGGTCGTATGGACATTTTAACAATGTTAATTCTTCTAATCCATGAGCATGGTGTATCTTTCCAATTGTTTGCATTGTCTTCAGTTTCTTTCATCAATATCTTATAGTTTTTATTTGTGGATATTCTTTTCTGTTTAATTTGTATATGTGTTCATTCATGTAGTAATGCTACAATGTTTGAATTGTAGTGGCTTTATAGTAAGTTATATAGCTGCCTGTTAATTAACAGATACTCAACTTCTAATAAAATTTATTACTTGTATCTGAAAAAAAAAAATCTTATAGTTTTCCCAGTACAGGTCTTTTACCACCTTGGTTAGATTTATTCCTAGGTATTTTATTCTTTTTGATGCAATTGTGAATGGGATTATTTTCTTAATTTCTCTTTCTGATAGTTCATTGTTATTGCATAGAAACACAACAGATTTCTGTATATTAATTTTGTATCTTGAAACGTTACTGTATTTATTTATTAGTTCCAATAGTTTTTTGGCAGCATCTTTAGGATTTTCTATATATAGTATCATGTCATCTGCAAAAAGTGACAGTTCTACTTCTTCCTGTCCAATTTGGATTCTTTTCTTTTTCTTGTATGATTGCTGTGGCTAGGACTTCCAATACTATGTTGCATAGAAGTGGTGAGAGTAGGCATCCTTGTCTTGTTCCTGATCATAGAGGAAATGTTTTCAGCTTTTCACCATTGAGTGTGATGTTAGCTGTGGGCTTGTTATATATGGACTTTATTATTTTGAGGTATATTCCCTCTATACCCACTTTGTTGAAAGTTATCATACATGGATATTGAATTCCTCTGTATCATTCAATCTACTGTTGATCCCTTAGAGTGCATTCTTTATTTCAGTTATTGTATTCTTCAACTCTGTTTTGTTCTTCTTTATATTTTCTAACTTTTGTTAACCTTATCAATGCATTCATTCTCCCAGGTTCATTTAACATCTTTATGATTATTACGTTGATGTCTTTATTGGGTAGATCACTTATCTCCACTTTGTTTAATTTTTCTTCTGGAGTTTTATCTTGTTCCTTCTTTCAGAATTTATTCCTTTGTTGCCTCATTTTGCCTGATTCTCTCTGTTTTTATTTCTATGTATTAGGTAGGTTAGTTACATTTCCCAGTCTTGGAGAAGAGGCCTTATGTAGGTCCCATATCGCCCAGCAACACAGGCCCCTCTGGTCCCCAGAGCTAGATGCTCTAGGAGGGCCTCTATGTGGCCCTTCTGCTGTAGCATGACCAACCACTGTGAGCATGCTGATAGTCAGGGCTGGCCCCTAGCCTGATTGGCTGCCACGAGGTGCCTCCTGGGGGGGCTGCTCATCCACTGGTGGGCAGGGCTGTGTTCCAGAGCGGCTGGCTGCAGGGCCTGGCATCACGTTCTTATGTTTTGTTATAAGGAGCTCAAAGAACTCTTCTAAGTGGCTATCATCATCTGTTAACCATAATTCTGTCTCTATTTTGAAGGCTTGGAGTGGTATAATTAATCAGCTGTAGAGGATCAGATACTCAGCTGGAGGGTAAGGAATAGTACTTGTACCTCCTAATTTGTGTTCTGGCCTCTCTATTTACCTAACTGCAGTTTTCTGACACTATTGAGTATATATTCATTCAGTTATTCATTTATTAATAATTTTCTAAGTTACAAATACCTATTACACACCAACAATGTACCAGGCACAATCCTAGTGTGATGAAGAAATATTTTTAAAGCATTAGTTTATTTTAAAAAAATTCTGCCAGACTTCCCTGGTGGTCCAGTGGTTAAGACTCTGCACTTCCACTGCATGGGACACGGGTTTGATCTCTGGTCAGGGAACTAAGATCCTGCATGCCACAAAGTGTGGCCAAAAAATAAATAAATAAAATAAAAATAAATAAAAATAATTTTACCACCTCCTATTTTTAGCTCTTTCCCCCAGTTCAGCTAGTTAAGTTTTTCTGGGTTCACAGAATCATGGAAATTATGTAAAACAGTAAGTGGAGAAAAATAGTTTGCCTTTGCTTTTGAGTTTCAGAAGATTAGGCCCTGAGGGGAACACATAGGACTCCATATAGACAAAATATTTGAGAGAGGGATCTCAAAAATAAGAGTGAGGCTTCTATTTATCCCATCTCCTGCTCCTTTTAGGAAAAGATTCTCTTAACTGAGAGGACAGAAGATCTGGAGGAAGGTAATAAAAGTGCAGACATGGATGGGTTCTGGAACAGGGCCCTGTGCCTGTCCCCAGGTAGGAATGACTGCAGAGCCAGATTGAGAAGACCAAGCTTCAGCCAGCAGCACAGACTGCTCAGACTCCAAAGTGGTGTAGAAACTGCGGAATAGTTTGTTTTGCATCTAATAGAAACGTGGCGTGAACTACTGGATTGAAAGGCCTTTGGATTAGGAAGAGGATGTCTCTCTGGTGGCCTTTGTGAACCAAAGGCCTGACAGAGGCTCAGAAGAACAACAGGTGTCCTGGTAGGTACTAGTGGACGGAGAACACGGAGATCTTGAGGGGGCACCCATGTAATCCCCCTACCACTTGGGTGCAACCCAAGGGAAGTGGATGGGGGACCACCTTGATTCAGATTAGATTTGCCTGCCTTGGTAGAGTGGGAATTTGTGAACAAAAAGTAATCATTTAAATAGTCTTATTTTTGCACACTGGTGTTAAGGACAGTGATTTTTCTTGACCAAACTAGGTTTGGAGATTACATCATTGGAGAGCGACATAATAAATGACCAAGCATGTAAATAAATAAAATAATTAGAGCCTGTGAAAAGCATTAGGAAGGAAGTGAATAGGGTGATAGAGAATAATCAGGACACCTGCCTATCTAAGATGATCAGGAAAAGCCTGAAAGAACAGCCAGCACAAGGCCCTGAGGTGTTGAAAGAGGTTGTTCTGGATTCCACAGAAGGCCAGCTGAGTGGAGTGAGGATTGGGATAAAGTTGGACGGATGGGCAGGGACCAGAGTTTAGAGGGCCTTGTGGGCCATGATACAGAGTTGGGATTCTATTCTATGTGCAATGAGATGCCACTGAAGGGTTTTAAGCAGGAGAAATCAGAGTCAAATCTATAATTGAGACTTAAGAAGATGAATCAGGCTGTTGTCTGGGGACTGGATTGTTGAGGAGAGGGACAAGAATGGGAGCGTGGTACCAGCGAGAGGCTCCTACAGTGGTCCAGACCATAGATGATGGAATCTTGAACTAAAGTGGAACAGGAAATGGAAAGAAAACAGTAGAAAAATATAAGATATATTTTAGATATGGGATCAAGAGATCTGGCTGGTTCATCTAGGTTTGGGAAGAGGCATGAGTGGGTATCAGGATGACTTCTAGGTATCTGGCTTTAATAACCAGGTAGATGTTAGGGGCATTTCCTAAAATAGGGGAAAAGGTGATGCTGGGACGATGGTGATACCTTTTCAGGGTTGTGGTGCAAAATCTATTGCTCCATTTGGACTTATTCAGTTTGATAGGACAAGAAGTCATCCACATGGAATTGTCAAGAAGATATTTAGGTATGAGCCTGGGGTTCAGAGGCGAGGTCTTAGGAGATGGAAGTTTGAGAGTCATCACTCTATAAATGTTCTTCAAAGTCATGGTTATGAATGAGATCAATTAGGGAAAGAGTGAGATGGAGAAGAAAAGAGGGCAAAGAACAGCTGGATTCCAGCATTTAGAGGTCTGGCAGGTAAGGAGGACAAGGTAAGCTGGACTTTAAATTAAAACATGTACTCATAGTGCTTTACTCTTTGTGATAGCTCTGCTTGGTGCATAGTGTAGCTGACAGGGAACCAGCACAAACCCGCCTGCTCCTCATATATGACTCCCTCCTAAAGCTCTGAGTAATTCTCCTCCACTATTAGCTTCCTCAGCTACACAAGAAGGGCCCTGTGGTAGCTGCCACCACCTTCCTTACAAGGTTTGGTGAGACGTGTCAAGACGGAATTAAACTCAGGCACAAAGATTTACATTCAAATGCCAGCCATTTTCTCCGTCCTTATGAATAGTCCAGACTTTGTATTTTAGGCCTTTAGAAATCCTAATAATGCAAACGGAATCAAAATCATCATTCATATTATTAACAAGCATTTTTGAGTAATGTTTTGAGTAACCGCCTAATAAAGTTTAAGAAATAAAAGTAACTCATGTTTATTAAGGAGGAATTACTAGGTCTCCATTCATAAGCTTCAATATCCTGCTTAATGGATTCCATACAACATAACAGAAATCCAGTGAATGAATTATGGAGAAACAGTCCACAAAAATTATACAGTTTCCTTTTTTTTACTGTTGTTCCCCCTCCATGAAGTAACAATGAGGACTGTAGCTTGAATAAAGCCATTTCTTATAACAGAATGAAAGCATTAGGGTGACACTGGTTGTATTTTATAGCTGCCTGGCAAGAACATCAAAAGCTTTATGGTCAGAATGTGCCCCCTAGTGGAAGATGTGAGTAAGAAAAAGTGGAGAGGAAACGGTACTGCGCTCAAGATCTTGTGAGAATTGAGGGTGGGGAGAGGCCTAAGGAGGCAATGAAGAAAATGCTTGTTGACCACAGTTTGTAAAGAGCTGTGTAAGGAAGAAGGCACGTCATCAAATGAGGAAATGAGTGTAGCCGGGTGGAAAGGAGCGCCTGGGACAATCAAGCCTGCAGCCTTAGGTTCTAGAAAACTTGAATCATTTATGATGAATTATAAATGAAAATGCCACTGAATGAGGCCTCATAAAGTGGTGGAGAAGTGTGTTGCCTGGGAGCTCAGGCTGCCTGGGTGCAGATCTTGGCTCTGTACATAGCTATGTGACTTCTGGGAGTCACTTTGCTGTCCTCTAAGCTTCAGTCATCTCATCTGTAAAGCAGAATAATCACAGGGCCCTAGGAGGTGTTGGTTGTTGTGTAGATCAGGGTTGCTGCAAGGCGCAAATGAAAAAATGTCTAGAAAAGTGTTTTTAAGTGTAGTGACTGCTGTACTACAATAGCTGTCACTGATAAATGCCAAGGGTGCATTTAATATCAGCAACAGGCATTTGCATTTCTATTTTTAAAAATGCCTTCAGATACAGACATTCAACTACAGAGGGAAGCTCTGGGGCTCTGAAAGTTGTAAGAGCGGAGATTTCTGAACCATTCTGTAAGACGCCCAGATACAGTAAACCGGGCTGCACTTGCTCATCTGCCGTGTGGGTCCTAACAGAACAGTGGCCAGACACATTTGGATCCGTATGAGCAATTTGTTTTTACAGTTTTACAGTTGAGGTGAAGCCAGTCAGGGCTGGAGAGTTGACTGAGCAGGGCTGGTAGGGTGGGTGGCATGGGGCAGGGGTCAGCTTTCTGTGAGTGACAGCTGAATGGGGAAATGGAACACCAGCCGGGGCCACAGGTAGGGCACAGGTTTACAGGAACCCAGAAGAGCTGTACTCCAGGAGAACACACGAGAACATTCTCAGGGCAGTAACCATTTCCACTCAAGGGTTGACATGGTGGAGTGGGCAAACAAAAGAATAGCAGGTTATTACAGGAAGTTTTCTGGGTTTTTGGAAACTTGTTTTAAACAAACACAAAAAAAGTGTGTGTCTTTTAATTCCCTCAAATGTGCTGCCAAAAATTCAGGTATTTGAAAAGGTCAAGAAGCACTGGTGCAACTGAGAATCTCCAGCTGGAAAGAGGGAGGTTGGGCTGTGGTTGCCTGGGGTCTGGGGCCTAAGGCTCTGTCTTAGAAGGAGGCTTCCAGGAGCCGTGCTGATGGGCTGATGGGCTCTGCCCATCTCTCTCACTCAGTGAAGGAGTCCACAAGCTGGATTTTAAATACACGTTGGTGCAATAGTTATCAGATGGGGAATTCCAAGCACACACGGCAGCCACTCCATGCTTCCCGGATGCATCTCACATCACCCAGAACCCTGTGCAAGCAACAATGCGGTTAAGAACGTGTCATGGCAAATCAACAAAATATGTAGTTTGATCAGCACATCCTGAGAGCAGATCATTAAAATATGCAACCAGATCCCCCAAGTGCATGAAGAATTAACTAACAAGTTTTGTATCTTGATCAGTTTAATGAGTGAGAAGTCGACGAACAAGCGTGTCAAATTGTACACTCTGGCAAGGGGGTAGATGATTGTCTGGGAGGAGCGGGGAGGGCCAGAGCTAATACTGTTGGTTTTCAAACTACCAATCCTTAGAGCCCAATGTCAGAGACAGCTGATTAGTAGTAAGATGTTATCCAGCCTGTGTCCAGCAGGATGTGATGAGAGGGAGAGCCTTCTGATGAAATGAAACATTGATCCTCCCTTTGAGGCTTCACTAAGTCCTAATGGACTCAGCCATGTTCCTGGAAGACCCTGCCCATACCATTATATTTGCATGTGTGCAACTAAGAGGCAGTGGCAGCCTCTTGAAATATCTAAACTACCTGACCTTGAAGAGCAGCTAAATGGAAGGGGGGAAAAAAAGCTCTTTAATCACACTGTATCAGAGATGCCCCATGCCACTAAGAAGCAGGGCTTAATAAACTAGGAATGCCCAGCTAGAAAGCGGGTGGAGAACTTGAGTAAACTAACCCAAGTGGTTGATGATCACTGAGGAGACATGTGAATTGGATTGTCACTGAAGACTATGAGGTCTGCTGTCACACTGCTATTGGCAGGATGCTAATGGGGAGGTTGGCAATCCACTTTCAACACAGCCACACATGCCCCCAGTGACTTGACCTGCATATAAACAGGGACGTGCGCACCGGTCTATCAATTCTGCTCTGCTACTTTATCTTGGCTGACTGGCTGGCATTGCAGCTGTGGGAGTGTTGGTTTCCCCGGGCATAAATTTACCCCCTTCTATAATGAGCTGGGCAACAGAGAGATGGCAATCCCAAATAAAAGACATAAAGCAAATCCAAATGGGAAATATTCTGCAGACAAAGGAGAAAATTGGCAGTCTGGCAAATGCTGATGTTGGAGCTGGCTGCCAGTTGCCCTTCTGTTGAACATGTACTGTTGGGGCAGAGGAGGTGGGAGAGAGACTTTTCTTTGTCTGTCTAAATTTGGTTAGATTTTCCCAAAGTATAGCACATGGTCATACCTAGAATGATTTTGGGTCTTAATGTAGTATATGGACAAACATTAAAAAATGGTAATAGTTATGATTCTATTTCCATGAATATTAGATAAAATAGAAATAGCACATCAAACTCATGATTTGACTAATATTATTTGTTAGAGTGAGGTAAAGATACCAAAAGTGAGTCAAATTAAAGCAAATTTAAAGAAAAATACCACATTTACAATAAGATATGATAAATGGATATGTCAAAAATCATAAAATGTTTTTCAAATGGCTGAAGTTTAGGAAAATTTGGGCTAGAATTTTTTTTTTTTTGGTAAGAAGTTTTCATGCAATTCAGCCTAACAAACAGTTCTGTGTATGTGTTGAAAAGATGTGTGTTTCTGTTTAAAATGATTTTAAATAGAAAAGGAAGACTGGAGGACAGGAATAAACAAATTAGAAATTAAAGAAGGATTTCAAAATTTGTCACTTATCCCATTTTCATTTGTTGAATGAGCTAAGGGAAGTTCTCCAGCCATAAGCCTGGGAAAAGAAAAAGGTTAGGGTCAACAGATATTTTTTCCACACTGTTTCAATGACACACGTTATACATGGCTCAATGCTGCCATGGGGGCCAGACCCAGGTCTGCACGAGGGCCCTGGGAGCCTCTGTGAATCTCTTTCTTAGATAAATCAGGAAATGTAACTTTCAAAAATTTATAATATACAGATGAAGGGATCTGAAAACATACCACAGTTAGCTTATTATCTCGCTGTATAGAAGGAGACAAAGTAAGAAGCTCAGACCAAGAACACACCCTTGAGGCACTAACACATTAATGAACTGTCATAAAACCATTAAAGTACTCTTTGAATTACCAAAAAATAACTCTCAATTATTAAATGTTTTAATTAAATTTTTATTAAGATTTATTATAACTTATAGCATGCATCGAAAGTATGTATGCTATGTATACATGTATGGCATGTATAAACATACACACACATATGTATATTTTTAAAATAATAAGATACACCTGCACCCTCCAACCAGCTTAAGAAATAGAAAATGACTAGTATTTTGGAGTGTCCAGTGTGCCCTACGAACAGCAACCCCATTCCCTCCTATCCCCAGGTATCTACTTTACTGAGTTTCATGTTGATCATTCCTTTGTCTTTCTTTATAATCTTACTATGTGTGTATGTACCTCTAAGCCATATTTTACCTAACATTTCCTGTCCTTCAATTTTACATTAAAGGAATCACACTGTATGGATTCTTTACAATTTGATTTTCTCACTCAATATTATGATTCTAGTATTGACACATGTTAATATGCATAGATTTGGTTTATTCATTTTCACTCATGTGTACTATTCCAGTGAACATACCACAATAATCTATTTACTATACTGTTCATGGACATTTCAATTGTTTTCACTTTTTGTTATTATGCACAATGCTGCTTTTACAGGCCCCCTGGTGTTCATGGGCAAGAGCTTCCCTTGGGTATACACTTAGGACTGGAATTGCTAGGTCCTAGGTATGTGTTTCTTCCACTTCATAAGATAGTGTCATATTGTTTTCCAAAAATAGTTTTATCCCTTGTTGGTTGCATTGTTTGCAAATATTTTCTCCCATTCTGTGGGTTGTCTTTTTGTTTTGTTTATGGTTTCCTTTGCTGTGAAAAAGCTTTTGAGTTTAATTAGGTCCCATTTGTTTATTTTTGTTTTTATTTCCATTACTCTAGGAGACAGATTGAAAAAGATACTGCTGCAATTTACGTCAAAGAGTGTTCTGCCTATGTTTTCCTCTAAGAGTTTTATAGTATCTGGTCTTACATTTAGGTCTTTAATCCATTTTGAGTTTATTTTTGTGTATGGTGTTAAAGAATGTTCTAATTTCATTTTTTTACATGTAGCTGTCCAGTTTTCCTAGCACCATTTATTGAAGAGACTATCTTTTCTCCATCATACAGTCTTGCCTCCTTTGTCGTAGGTTAACTGACCACAGGTACATGGGTTTATTTCTGGGCTTTCTATCCTGTTCCATTGATCTATATTTCTGTTTTTGTGCTAATACCATACTGTTTTGATGACTGTAGCTTTGTAGTATAGTCTGAAGTCAGGAAGCCTGATTCCTCCAGCTCCATTTTTCTTTCTCAAGATTTCTTTGGCTATTTGGGTCTTTTGTGTCTCCATACAAAATTTTTTTGTTCTAGTTCTGTGAAAAATGCCATTGTAATTTGAAAGGGATTGCATTGAATCTGTAGATTGCCTTGGGTAGTATAGTCATTTTGACAATACTGATTCTTCCAATCCAAGGACATGGTATATCTTTCCATCTGTTTGTGTCATCTTCTATTTCTTTCATCAGAGTCTTATAGTTTTTGGAGTACAGGTTTTTTGCCTCCTTAGGTAGGTTTATTCCTAGGTATTTTTTTTTTTTTGATGCGATGGTAAATGGGATCATTTCTTTAATTTCACTTTCTGATCTTTTTTGTTAGTGTATAGAAATGCAGCAGATTTAATCTCCAAAATTTATAAACACTTCTTGTGGCTCAATATCAAAAAAACAAACAACCCAATCAAAAAATGGGCAGAAGACCTAAATAGACATTTCTCCAAAGAAGACATACAGATGGCCAAAAAGCAAATGAAAACAAGCTCAACATCACTAATTATTAGAGAAATGCAAATCAAAAATACAATGAGATATCACTTCACACCAGTCAGAATGGCCATCATCAAAAAGTCTACAAACAATAAATGCTGGAGAGGGTGTAGAGAAAAGGGAACCCTCCTACACTGTTGGTGGGAATGTAAGTTGGTACAGCCACTATGCAGAACTTAAGGAGGTATGGAGGTTCCTTAAGAAACTAAAAACAGAGCTACCATATGATCCAGCAATCCCACTCCTGGGCATATATCCAGAAAAAAACATTTTTCAAAAGGATACATGCACCTCAATGTTCACTGCAGTGCTGTTTACAATAGCCAAGACATGGAAGCAACCTAAATGCCACTGACAGATGAACAGATAAAGAAGATGTACATATATACAATGGAGTATTACTCAGCCATTAAAAAGAATGAAATAATGCCATGTGCAGCAACATGGTTGGACCTGGAGATTATCATACTAAGTGAACTAAGTCAGACAGAGAAAGACAAATATCATATGATATTGCTTATATGGGGAATCTAAAAAAAATTGATACAAATGAACTTATTTACAAAACAGAAACAGACTCGCTGATGGAGAGAACAAACTTATGGTTACCAGTGAGGGAAGGGTGTGGGGGAGGGATAGCTTGGGATTTTGGGATTGACATGTTCGCACTGCTCTATTTAAAATAGGTAACCAGGGCTTCCCTGGTGGCGCAGTGGTTGAGAATCTGCCTGCCAATGCAGGGGACACGGGTTCGAGCCCTGATCTCGGAAGATCCCACATGCTGCGGAGCAACTGGGCCCGTGAGCCACGACTACTGAGCCTGCGCGTCTGGAGCCTGTGCTCCACAACAAGAGAGGCTGCGATAGTGAGAGGCCCGTGCACCGCGATGAAGAGTGGCCCCCACTCGCCGCAACTAGAGAAAGCCCTCGCACAGAAACGAAGACCCAACACAGCCAAAAATAAATAAATAAATAAATAAATTTATTTAAAAAAAAATAGGTAACCAACAAGGACTTAATACTCTGTAATAACCTAAATGGGAAAAGAATTTGAAAAAGAATAGATAAATATATACGTATAACTGAATCACTTTGCTGTACACCTGAAACTAACACAACATTGTTAATCAACTATATTCCAATATAAAATAAAAATTTTTTAAAAATACCTTTATCAGTTTAAACTCCCAGTATTTACAATAGCAACAAAAATAAAATGACTGGATCTTTATCTTACACTATATACAAAAATCAACTCAAAATAGATTAAAGACTTAAATGTAAGACCTGAAACTATAAAACTTCTAGAAGAAAACATAGAGGGAAATCTTGACATTTGTCTTGGGAATGATTTCTTGGATATAACACCAAAAGCACAGGCAATAAAAGTAAAAATTAATAAATGGTACTACATCAAACTAAAATCTTCTACACAGCAAAGGAAACAATCAGTAGAATGAAAAGGCAACATATGAAATGAGAGAAAATATTTGCAAACCATATATCTGATAAGGAGTTAATATCCAAAATATACAAGAAAATCCAAACTCAGTAGCAAACCCCACTCCCCGAATAACCCAATTTTAAAAATGAGCAAAGGACTTGAATAGACATTTCTTCAAAAAAGAAATACAAATGGCCACCAGGTATATGGAAAGATGCTCAGCATCACTAATCATCAGGAAAATGTAAATCAAAACTACAATGAGATATTCCCCCACCTGTTAGGATTGCTATTATCCAAAAAAAAAAAAAAAAAGATAACAAATATTGGCAAGCATGTGGAGAAATTGGTATGCTTGTATACTGTTGGTGGGAATGTAAATTGGTGCAGCCACTATAGTAAACAATATGGAGTTTCCTCCAGAAATTAAAAATAGTAGTACCATATGATCCAGCAATTCCACTTCTGGGTATATATCCACAAGAATAGAAATCAAGATCACAAAGAGATATCTGCACTTCCATTTTCACTGCAGCAATATTCACAATAGCCAAGATATGGAAACAACCTAAATTTGTCCATTGACAGGTAAAGGAAATGTGGTATATACATACAATGGAATATCATTCAGCCTTAAAAAAAAGAAAATTCTGTCATACATGACAACATAAATGAACCTGAAGGACACTATACTAAGTGAAATAAGCCAGTCACAGAAAGACAAATATTGTATGATTCCATTTATGTGAGGTGTCTAAAATAGTCAAATTCATAGAAGCAGAGAATAGAACTGTAGGTACCAGGGACTGGGGGCAGGGGGAGCGAGGGGTTGTTCACTGGGTAGAAAGTTTCAGTTACACAGGTAAACAAGTTCGAGAGATCTGCTGTACAACATAGTTCCTATAGTTAAGAATACTGTGTTGTGCACTTAAAAAATTTATTAAGAGGGGAGATCTCATGTTAAGTATTCTTACCACAAAAACAAAATCCAAAACAAAGTGGCACAAGCAAACTTTAGGGGCTGATGGATCTGTCTATTACCTTGACCTTGATTGTGCCTATAGTTTCATGAAAGGCTGTATGCATATGTTCAAACTCATCTAACTGTACATGAAAAAACTAATTGACTGAAAAACATTAAAGAAGATCTAAATGATTTTGGAATTATAGCATGCTATGTTTAGGGAAATTCAATATTATATAAATAGTAACACTCCTCAAATTAACTGTAAATTTCATGATACTCCAATCAAAACTTATACGTGAAAGTCACCATCTGATTCTGAAGTTTACAGGGAAATTCAAAGGGCTGAGAGTAGCTAGAATAATTTTGCAAAAGAAAAAGATGAGACAACTAGCTCTACCAAATGTGGTAATTAAGACAATATGTTATTAGTGCAAAGATAGGCTATATATTGAAAGAAGAAAACACAGAACTCAGAAACACAGCATTCTCTAGAAGGAAATGGATAGAGATGGCAGCGCAGATCACTGAAGAAGGGATAAACTCATAAGTAAATGGCACCTGACTATTGGTTGACAATATGAGGAAAAATAAAACAGATCCCTACATACCACCACATACAACAATCAGTTCCTTGTGGATTAAAAACTTAAATGTGAAATGCAAAACTTTAAAACCTTTTAAAAGACAGTAAGAGAGAATATATTTATGATCTCAGTGTACAAAAGAATATCTTCAATAATATACAAAAAGCACAGTGCATAAAGAAGAAGATTTATAATTTTGACTACATGAAAATCAAAATATCAGAAGACATTTTAAAATATCATAAAGAGGGACTTCCCTGATGGCTCAGTGGTTAAGAGTCCACCTGCCAATACAGGGGACATGGATTCGATCTGTGGTCCAGGAAGATCCCACATGCCACAGAGCAACTAAGCCCGTGCGCCACAGCCACTGAGCCTGCGCTCTGGAGCCCGCGAGCCACAACTGCTGAGCCCATGTGCCACAACTGCTGAGGCCCGTGCACCTGGAGCCCGTGCTCCGCAACAAATGAAGCCCATGCACCGCAGCGAGGAGTGGCCCCCGCTCGCCGCAACTAGAGAAAAGCCCGTGCACAGCAACGAAGACCCAACGCAGCCAAAATAATAATAATAATAATAATAATAATAATAATAATAATAAATAATTTTTTTTTAATGTCATAAAGAGAATGAAATTCAAACCACAAACTGGGTAGTACTGTACTATTGGTAGTACAAAATTTGTACTACCAATATCTGGAAAAGAACTCATCAGTAAAGCATATAAAGAGTTCCTATGAATCATCAAGAAAAAGATAACCAAACAGAAAAAAGACATGAATAGCATTTCATAGAAGAAAAATATGAATGGCAAATAAATATTAAGAGATGATCAAACTCATTGGTGATCAAGGAATTGTAATTCAAAGCCCAAGTGAGACATAATATCACACTCACCCAATTGGCAACAATTAAGAAGTCAAGCAATAATCTGTTGGTAATGATGTGGAGCTAAGAACTCTCACCCACTGCAGATGAGAATGTAAATCAAGACAAGTACTTTGGAAAATAAATAAGCATTTTTCAGTACAGTGGGAGGTTCACATATCCTATGACCTAAAAATTCCACTGCTAAGTGTATACGCAAGAGAAATACTTGCACATTTGTATGAGGAGACATGTATAGGAATGTCCAGAGCAGACTCTCCATAACAGCAAAAATGGAACAAGCCAAAAGCCCATTGACAAGTTAAAAATAAAGTGGGACAAAGGCACAGAGTGGAATATTATACATCTGTTAAAAGTAAATCAGCTACATTTCCATGGAAGAATCACAAGAACAGAATGTTGAGTAAAAAGCATTGAGTCACAGAAGAATATAGTTTATTATCCAATTATTATTTCAAAAACGTGAAGTATTTAGATAAAAACATGGGTTATAAAACTATTTCTAAAAAGCAAGAGAATAATGATATACAATTCAAATAGTACATTACTTCTGGGAGGGAAAGGGAGGGAAAATTGAGGAGGGGCACACATTCTAATTGCAGTTTATTTTTTAAGCTGGATGGTGAGTAGATGAGTGTTCATTTTATTATAATCACTTAAATTGTAGATTTAAAAATAATACATTCATTTGTATATATTACAGAGTTTACAATTTAAAAAGACAAAAGGAATTATATAGCTAACAAATATGGCAAAAATTGTGACGGTACCCCTTGATTGACCAAAGTAGGTGTCATTCCGTGCCAGAGAGGAAAAGGAAGTATGACTGCAGTATGTGCACTGCCAAAGGTCCTGTTAATTCTTCGGGGACACCAGCATATACTTGAACGTTTGGCACCTGGCATGTAATAGATATTCAGTACAGTTGGTGAAAGAAAGAAGGAAAGAAAGGAAGGAAGAGGAGGAGGGAAAAAAGTAAAGAATGGGGTGGGGAGGGAAGGAGGCTGGCCATTCTGGGCTTGTGAATAATTGATTATACATAATAAAGAGATTCCCTGTTGTCTGGAAAGAATTCACTCTTGTCTTGATGAGGGAGAGCTCTATTCTCTTGCAGAATTTAGCCCATTGTGTCTTCCTGTTACTAATGGCTATACTGACAGCTATAGTATACCACTGAGACTTGCTTGTCAAACATTAACTGCTATGCTATGTTATTATAGATTTTTTTTCTGATAGAGTAATCATTACTACTTATGCAGAATGACAGAAGCTGCCTGATAGTATTTAATCTAATCTGAAAATACAAGAAATAGCCCAACAGAATGAACCCAAAGGGATTTTTCTTGAAAAGTCAGGACAGGAAGGGAAACATTAAGCACATAACGAAACTCTGACAGACTGTACCTTTCGCTTTAGTTTCATGAGAATTGGAGTAGTAGGCAAACAGCCCAGCAATTTGATGGCATGCTTAAATCTTCATATTTAAAATTAATTTTTAAAGGTTGAATACATACAAAATCATACTCATAAGACATTTTAAAATATAAAAATAATGATAAAACAAAAACTCGTGTACACACACCACACAGCTTTAAAAAATAGAACATTAAAAAAAAAAAACTTAGAAGCTCTTCCTGTATCTTATCCCCTCAACTTTCCATCACCCCATGCAAAGTAATGACTGTCCTGAATTTTATCTGTATCATTCCATGACTTTTGTTTATAGTGTTACATATTTGTACATATTCCTAAGCACTAAATTCTTTGCACACATTCAAACTTTATATAAATACAATACTACTACATTTTTTTTCTACTATGACTTTTTTCCATTCAGCACTGTTTTTTGAGATTCATCCATGTTGATAATATATGTGCCTATAATTCACTCATTTCCATTGCTCTTTGTATGAATAGCACAACTTACATCCATTTTGTCTACTGATTGATATTTAAGCTGTTTCCAGTTTTTTGTTATTATGACACTATGATCTTTCTTGTTCACGTCTCCTGGTTCACATGTGCAAGCTTCTCTGAGACTATACCCAGGAGTGGAATTGTTGGGATATAGGGCATGCATATCTGCAACTTTGCTAGATAATAATTATTTTCTACAGCAGTTTACTAATTTGCACACCCACCAACACTGACTGAAAGTTCCCGTTGCCTCATATCTTCACCAGTCATTTTTGCCACTCTTAGGAGTTAGTATCCACCAAGTTCTCGATGCGCCCACTTATATCATACTTTTAAGTAACCACAGATGTGATTCAGTCAGTATATTAACCATGTACTTAGATCTGTGCCCACAATTTGAAGTTAGTGCCCCATATCGAATTGAGCCACAGCCTCATTTGGACGTTTATCAAAAAGCAGGGCTTAAAATGGAGAATAACTCTGTTGTTTTCTCAATAAAGTGCTGATTGACAAATATGAGGGAAAAATCATGTTAGTGGTAGAAATGAAATATTGTATTTGGCACTGTTGGGAAATCACCCAAGTTTTGTGGGTTTCTGACTTCATAACTACAAGATATTTGGATCAAAGTATACTTACTTTAGGTGACATATGAATTCATAATCCAAGGGAAAAAGCCTCATAAAAATAACTTAACATTAAATATATCTTGCAAAAGAACCATTTAACTTGGCAAAATATTAATGAAATAAAACACATGGGTTAGATTTCCCTTATAATACACATAGGAATAAAATGTGCTCAACAAAATGTGCTTCGGCTTTTTCCAAACTAGAAACATCTGAAAATAAACTAAGAGATTTCCCGAAACCATAGCATGTTTCTGGCTTTGTCCTCCACTTAATTGAGTGTTGCTTTCATAATGAAGCACATTAGGGATGGGGGTTATATTCAGCCTACAAACCATTCTTTATGAGGTAGTAAAGATAAAGACAATGGTACCAACATAAAAAATACTTAATTTCATGGTCTTGCCTTCTTAGCATATGTTTCATATCAGCCATACTAGTTCTTTTCTGAAATCCCCTTTAGTTAAGAAAGTTAACCATTGTTTTGTCCTGGGAAATTTAGGTAGAAATCTATTATGAAGGTTACAGATAAAGGAGCTAGGTAAGATGTTTCCCTGGCAACTGTAATTCCATTGCTTATAAAGAACAAAGTAATCTATGCTGGTAAAGCATAACTGAAGTTCAGACATTTTTCAAGGCAAATTATTGCTTTATTCTGTGTCCACTAATGTGAACTGTTGACCAATTAAAACTAAGGTTGTAGAAATAATAAAAATATCCATAAATGCAATTTTAGTATAATCTCAGTGCATGTGCAGACTAATTTTCTAAACGTGCAAAAAAATAACACATTTTAGAGATAAAAACTTAACTGTTTTAGACTTCCACTTTCAATATAGTCTAGGCAAATCTGGCCAATTCATCTGATGAGAGCAATAAAATCTGGACAAAATACTTTCTTTGGTGTTTGGAAAAAAATATGTTTCAAGGCACTGAAAAGGCAAAAGCATAATAAAGTATCAGTGAGCCTAGATGTGGAGGAGGATTGAAGACCAGGGAAGTGAACCTGGCTTTGGGGGCCATTTTTCCCTGATGGGCTTTGCTGACTCAAAAAGGAATCTGAAAGTCTAACAGGCAGAGAACCTGAGCATTACTTTTCACAGCTTCACAGAGAAAGGGGAATAGGCATTAGAGTCCAGGACCTATCAAGAAGGGAGGAGACTTGCAGAAACTCCTGTAGAAATTCCAAAGGGTTGCACCCTAGGGACAAGGTAAACTGGAAATAGAGGAAATAAAGTTTCAACTTATCTCAATACTTAAAATTGGATTGAGGTGATACCAGTGCTAATGCATGAGCATATTTGAATCCTCTACTCAAGCAGAAGACATCCTTAGTTTCAAATTATTTTTATAGTCAATTTTGTACATACAATGTCCATTCACTCACACACACATGAACACACAAACACACATACACATACATACTCACATACACATAAATAACCAAGCATACAAGGAGACAACATATATGAATAAAAACAAGAGGGGGAAAATAACCAGGCAACAGAAATGGACTCACCAGGTCTCCAGATACTGGATTTATTAGGCACAGACTTTAAGATAATTTTGCTTACAATATTCAAGGAGGAAAAAAAGACACGACTAAAAAATTGGCAGGGAACTGGAATCTACATGTGAAAAAAAGCAAATGAAAATTTTAGAAACAAAAAAATGACTGAAATGAAAAATTTAGTGGATGGGATAGTATATTAGACACAGCTGAAGAGAGAATTAATAAGCTGAAAGATCAAAATAAAATATCCAGAATGTAGAACAGAAAATCAAAGGATGGAAACAAGTGAAATTTACAAAAAAAAAGTACTATAAAGAGTCTATCATACATGTAATTAAAGACCCAGAAGGAAAAGAGGGAGAGGAAATGGGGCAGGAGTAATATTTGAAGAGACAAAGGCTGAAAAATTCCAAAATGACCTCTAACCACAAATTCAAGAAACCCTAGGAACCCCAAGTGCAGGATAAATTAAAAGAGATCCACACCTGGGCTTCCCTGGTGGCGCAGTGGTTGAGAATCTGCCTGCTAATGCAGGAGGCACGGGTTCGAGCCCTGGTCTGGGAAGATCCCACATGCCACGGAGCAGCTGGGCCCGTGAGCCACAGCTGCTGAGCCTGCGCGTCTGGAGCCTGTGCCCCGCAACGGGAGGGGCCGCGATAGTGAAAGGCCCGCGCACCGCGATGAAGAGCGGTCCCCGCACCGCGATGAAGAGTGGCCCCCACTTGCCGCAACTAGAGAAAGCCCTCGCACGAACCGAAGACCCAGCACAGCCAAAAATAAATAAATAAATAAATAAATAAATAATAAATAAAATTAAAAAAAAAAAGAGATCCACACCTAAGCACAACATAATGTCATTGTTAAAATAATAAAGTCTTGTGGAGATATACACACACATTATATATACACATATTACATAGCGTACACCTATACATATTGTATTCTCCAAGGAAGTACAAAAAGATAGTAAATGAGTATGTAATTTTGAAGCTTACTGAGGAGACAAACGGAATAAAAAATGTTCAATCAAAACAAAAGCAAGGGGCTTCCCTGGTAGCACAGTGGTTAAGAATCTGCCTGCCAATGCAGGGGACATGGGCTCAGGCCCTGGTCTGGGAAGATCCCACATGTCACAGAGCAACTAAGCCCATGCGCCACAACTACTGAGCCTGTGCTCTAGAGCCCATGAGCCACAACTATTGAGCCCACACACCACAAATACTGAAGCCCATGCGCCCAGAGCCCATGCTCTGCAACAAGAGAAGCTACCACAATGAGAAGCCTGCGCACTGCAATGAAGAGTAGCCCCCACTCACTGCAACTAGAGAATGCCTGCACACAGCAACGAAGACCCAACACAGCCAAAAATAATAATAAAAGTAAAAATAAACAAATTTTAAAAAAATTTTTTTAAAAAATCAAGAAAGAAGAGAAGAATCATAAAACACAATAGAAAACAAATACTATAATGATAAACTTAAACCCAAATATATAAGTAATTAGATTAAATGAAAGTGGTTTAAATATTCTAATTAAAACATGAAAGTAATGAGACTGAGGGGGCAAAACTATATGACGTAAAAAAGAGACATATTCAAAACATAAGGATAAAGAGAGGTTGAAATTAGGATCTAGAGCATGTGAATATTAACCAAAAGATATACTGCATAATTATATTATTGTCAAACAAAGCTGACTTTAGAAGAAAAATCATTATTACCAGTAAGGAACACTTCTTAATAATAAAAGTTTTCATCCACCAGAGATGATAACAATTCTAATTTTCTATCTAAGTATAACAGAGCCTCACAATAGTATAATTACAAAATAGACAGAACTTCAAAAGAGACAAACGGAGAAATGGACAATTCTAAAACATAGCAGAAAATTGTAACACATCTTGAAATATCTAATTTAAAAAGTCATATAAAAAGTAATATTATAACATTTGGAAAACTAATTTTTAAATTTGATCTAATGTACATAAACAGAACACTGAATCCAACATGCAATCATTTTTTAAAAGACCATATGCTGAGACATAAAACAATATTCAAAACATTTTAAAGGATTGAATAGAGTGGATTCTCTGCCTAAAGTGGGGGAATAAAAAGGCAACTAGAAAATCACTAAATGTTTGGAAATTAAACAATAAACTTCTAAATAAGTCCTGGGTCAAAGAAGTCATGATGAAAATAGAAAATATTTTGAACTCAATGATGATGAAAATACAACATATCAAAACTTATGAATGACAGCTAAAACTATGCTTAAAAGAAAATTTAGTTTTAAAGGCAAATATGAAGAAAGAAGGAAGGGTGAAGATCAATAACCTCAACTTCTAACTCAGGAAAATAGAAAAGAACAGCAAAATAAACCCATAGAAAGCAGAAGGAGGGAAGTAATAAAGATAAGAGTATAAAATCTATAAACACAATATAAAGGAAATTTTTTAGAAAACTAAAAAAATATATATGGCTAAGCTAGTCATTCCAAGGGGCTAAGGGAAAAAATGTAAACCCAATAAAGTTTGTAGAAAAGAAACAATAGTGATAAAAGCAGAAGTTAATGAAACAGAAACTGAAAAGAAAAATAGGACTGACCAACGAAACTGATGCTGGTTCTTTGAAATGACTAATGGCAAAATGGGTTAAAAAAATCAGAAGGGGTTCAAATGAATAAAAAAGAAGTAAGAGGAATATAAATTGGGGGGAGATGGATAAAACTGTCCTATTTACAGATGATAAGGTTATCTACATTCAAAAGTCTCTATAGACAAACTTTTAAAACTAATAAAAGGATTCAACAAGGTTGTGGATACAAGATTAACATACAAATTTCTTTAAGGCTCCCTTACACTAGGAATAATAAAATAGAAAATGTAATTAAAAAAAAGAATCACAAAAAATTATACAACAGTACCTAAGTTACAAATTACCTAGGAACAAATCCTACAAATATGTGCATGAACTTCATAAAAAAATATGATATTGAATAACATAAAAGAGAACTTGAATTAAGTGGAAATTTTACCTTGCTCATGAATTAAATAAATCGACACTGGAAAGATATCAAGGGACTTCCCTGGTGGTGCAGTGGATAAACTCTGCACTCCCAATGGAGGAGGCCTGGGTTCAATCCCTGGTTGGGGAACTAGATCCCACACACATGCAGCAACTAAAAGTTCACATGCCACAGCTAAGGAGCTGGCGAGACACAACCAAGTAGCCTGCCTGCTGCAACTAAGACCCAGTGCAAATAAATAAATAAATAAATAAATATTAAAAAAAAAGAAATCAATACTTCCGAAATAATCTATAAAATTCATTACAATCCATATAATTTTAATTACAATTCTAATCAAAATCTCAAATTGATTTCTATGAAAAAATATTAACTGAGTCTAAAATTTATGTGGTCAACGAGTTGTAGAGGTCAAAGTATTGCTAACACAATTTCAAAAAGAAAGCACAAAGAAGGGGTACTCTTTCTATACAATATTAAAGACATATGCAAGACATTAAAGACATATGCAAGACATATTAAAAAGCTAAGATCATCAAAACTGTGTAGTATTGGCAAAGAGGAAAACAAATAGGCCAATGGAACATAATAGGTACTCCTGAAATAAACCCAAACATATATGTAAATGTGGACTATAACAGAGCTGGTATCATAAATCAATGGGTAAAGAGCAGACTATTAGAAAAATTATATATATATACATACACATATGTATATATATACATATATACTAATAAAACCAGATTCCTACCTCACATTATAAACAAAAAATAAATTTTGCATTAAAACCTAAATATAAAAAATCTCTATATAAGACATTAAAAGTATGAACCATAAAAGGAAAGATGAATTTTTTAAAAGCTAAAAGCTTCTATTCTAATTTACTACTCTATTTGTAGAAATGAAGAAAGATTGGAATTAACCAAACACCCATTATTAAATAAATTATGCCATATCCATACAGTAGAATAAAATGCAGATTTAAAAAGAATGAATTGGACTTACCTGGTGGCACAGTGGTTAATAATCCACCTGCCAATGCAGGGGACACGGGTTGGAGCCCTGGTCCTGGAAGATCCCACATGCCGTGGGGCAACTGGGCCCACGAGCCACAACTACTGAGCCTGCGTGCCACAACTACTGAAGCCCACGCTCCTAGAGCCTATGCTCTGCAACAAGAGAAGCCACCGCAATGAGAAGCCCACACACTTCAAAGAAGAGTAGCCCCCACTCGCCACAACTAGAGAAAGCCCACGTGCAGCAACGAAGACCCAATGCAGCCAAAAATAAATAAATTAAACAAATTTATTTAAAAATTTACAAATTTTTTTAAATTAAAAAAAAAAGAACGAATAAGCTAGGGCACCAAATTATATTGTTAAGTGATTGAAGTATTATATACCTATAGTATCTGTAGTGACGTCATCTCTTTTATTCCTGATACAGGTAATTTGTGTCTTCTCTCTGTTTCTCTGATTGGGCTGGTTAGAGTTTTTTTGGTAAAGGATATGCCTCCTTACTAGTACTAGGAAAATTTAAAAAAAAATTTTTTTTTACCAATTTAACAAGAAAATAATTATATCTCAGCCAAATGGATTTATTTGCTGTATATTTCTTTGTTTCTGCATCAGAATTCTTTTCAATTACAGAATTACTGATGCTTTAAAAAGGAAGCCTTTATTCATGAAATTTTTACTGAAGTCCTCCCCTGTGCCAGATAGTAGGCTAGAGCTGGAGTTTCTCAGATGAATTAAAACCTGGTCCCTGCCCATAAGGGTTTGTCAGCTAGTGGGAGATAATGAGATTAATATGGTAGCCTTCTATACAAGTGCCCTGTGGAAACAAAAGACGATGAGGTCAGCTCTACTTGGCATGAGTATCTTTACAGAGAGGAAGAGGTAAGAATTATGGTGAAAGGATGAGCTGGCACTTTATAAACAGACCAGGCGTTCCAGGTAGAGGGGCTGCCAGGTACAAGGCACAGTAGCAAAAGGGAGAATGCTGGCTGTATCATCGTTCCTTTTTTTAGTTGCAAGCAATGGAAGCAGTTTTGGGTTGATTAAACAGAAATGGATTTTCATTAAAAATCCATACTGGGAGCCCTCAGAATGCTGGGAGGAGTGAAGGATCATTGGAGACCAGGTGGGGAAGCCCCTTCTGCTCCTGCACTGGAAACTGTGGGGAAACCACCTCCAGCCTGGTCCCACAGGTGCCTGTGTTAAGCCAGGACCGTGACCTTGCCACCACTCCTGCCCATGAAAGGTGGATGTTTCTTTTACCAAACTCAATGACAAAGTGGGTTCTACACAGTTATCCTTCATCAGGTTGTTCACTTATAAATTACAGTCTTGCATGGAGAGTCTGATTAAACTTAAATTACCTTCCTTTATTTATTCAAAGTTTATTCAACAAGTCAGGTCCATACTATATGCCAGACACCAGGTTGAACTCTACGGAATCAACTGAACAAAGTTCCTACCTCCATGAGGTTTATAGTTTTGGAGGGGTGGTGAGAAAGAAGTGTAACAAAAATTTTTTAAAAAGAAAGTAGTAAATATATGTTGGAGGCAAACATATATAGTATGTCAGGTGACAGTAAGTGGTATGGACAAAAATTTAAAAATAAAACATGAACTGGGCTTCCCTGGTGGCGCAGTGGTTAAGAATCCGCCTGCCAATGCAGGGGACATGGGTTCGAGCCCTGGTCCGGGAAGATCCCACATGCCATGGAACAACTAAGCCCATGCGTTACAACTACTGAGCCTGTGCTCTAGAGCCCACAAGCCACAACTACTAAGCCCACGTGCCACAACTACTGAAGCCCGCGCGCCTAGAGCCTGTGCTCCGCAACAAGAGAAGCCACTGCAATGAGAAGCCCGCGCACCACAACGAGGAGTAGCCCCCACTCGCCGCAACTAGAGAAAGCCTGCACGCAGCAATGAAGACCCAACGCAGCCAAAAAATAAATAAATAAATAAAACAGGAACTGAGACATGCAAGGGAGGCAGGCAATGTCACTGTTTTATAGACAGTGGTCAAGCAAAGCACGCTAAGGTGATATGTGGGTAAACATATGAAGTCAAGGAGCCAGCCATGAAGACCTCTCGGGGTAGGGCCTTCCAGGCAGAGGAAACACAAATACAAATGCCCTGTGGTGGAAATATATCTACTGTGTCCAAGGAATAGCAAGGAACAAGAAAACTCTGTAGCTCCAGTGTGGCTGAAGCAGAGAGAGCAAAAAGCAAGAGTGGTAGGAGATGAAGTTGAAGACAAGGAGGAAGAAGGGGGAAAAGCTATATCATACAAGGCTTTGTTGATCATCGAAAGGACTTTGGCTCTGAGTCAGGGTGAGATGGAGAGCCATTCCACTGGAGAGTACTGAAAAGAAGGGAGTCAGTTTTGACTTGCATTTTCATAGGATCATCTAGATGTTCTGTTAAGACTATATTTTAACAAGGCAAGAACAGAAGGCAGGGAGCTATTGCAATAATCCAAGTGAGACATTAAATAATGGTGTTTGGATCACAGCAGTAGTGGTAGTAAAGAGAGGAGAGTGAAAGGTGATAGGCTCCTGGATATATTCTGAAGGCACTGGCCTCACTACACAGGGTTGTGTGCGCGTGAGTGGTGCAGCAAGCTTGAAAGGGGGTGGGAGCCAGATTACAAAGCCCTTTGTATACCAAGTAATGGAGTTTGGATTTCATCTTCAGGCAGTGAGTTGTCACTTATTCATTTTTAAGTAAAAGAGTCATATATCATATTTTATTTGAGAAAGCTAATCTGGTGGCAGAGTTGAGAATGGAATTGAAGGGGCCATGTTAGAGGCAGGGAGATCTGCTAGGAGACTCCTGTCACCATCCAGATAAGAGAGGATGAAGAATTTAACAGACAAAAACAAAAAAAAGAATTTAACAGAAACAAAGCTATCTAGCTATTGCAGTGGAGAGGGGGGAATGGTCATGTATTGGTTTTCTATTGCTCTATAACAAATTATCATGAACCTAGTGGTTTAAAACGGCACACATCTGTTGTTCCACATTTTCTGTGGGTCAGGAATCCAGGCATGCCTTAGGTGGGTCCTCTGCTCAGGGTTTCACAAGGCTGCAATCCAGGCGATGGCTGGGCTGTGTTCTATTGAAACTTGACTGGGGAAGAGTCCTCCTCCAAGTTCACTCAGGTTGATGGAAGAATTCATTTCCTTGTGTCTGTAGGACTGAAGGCCCTGGCGTCTTGCTGGTTCTTGGCTGGACGCTGCCCTCAGCTCCTAGAGCCCTCCCATAGCTCCTTGTCATGTAGGACCAATTACTTCATCAAGCCAGCAAGGAGACTCTGAGAGTGAGTCTGTCAGCAAGATGTAGTCCTATATAACATTAGGTAATCATGGGAGTAACCTTCCACCATCTTTGCCATATTCTATTTCTTAGAAGCAAGTCACAAGTTCCACTCACACTCAAGGGGAGAAAATTACACAGGGCATGAACATCAGAAAATGGATCATTGAGGGTCACCTTAAGATCTGCCCACCACATATAATAAAGAATGTGGAGGACACAGAATGGACAGGACCTAGGATGTGATAGGGTCATTGTACGTGAGCCTTGTGGCTTGTGGGATCTTAGTTCCCTGACCAGGGATCGAACCCACCTGCCCCCTGCCCTCGCAGTGGAAGTGCAGAGTCCTAACCACTGGACTGCCAGGGAATTCCCACTACCACATTTTTAAAATCAAAGTATTTTTTATTTTAATGAAAAAGACAATAAACCTAGCCCCAGGTCCTTATTCTCCTTTTCCTAAAACAAACGAACAAACCAAAAAAACAAACAAACTCTTGCAGTTCAAGCCATGTGTTATTTTGCTGAGCTAAAAGGAAGTTCCTGGACCTGTGTGAATTTCTGTGCTTCTAATGGACTCTTGCAAACCTGGGAGCCTGAACACAGAAATGGTATACCTGAAGCAGTGTGAGTGGTTTCAGGTAAGAAAAATTATTTATAGAAAATGAAATCATCCAGGAATTCTCAGTGTTTATATATAATTTACACATTTAAAGTTGTTTTAGAATTTATATATGTTCTGTAAAGGAAGCATCTTAGTTTGACTGTGGTTAGAGATTCTTTATTTCAAGTTTGCCAAGGGAGTGTGGGAAGGGGTGGAAGTTGTGCAGAAACAGGGGAGGGGGGAGAGCAATACTCTGTGAAACTAATTACCCAAAGGAATTTATGAAAATTGTACACGGATGGATGGATTCCATAATTAGGTTTATTAAGGTCAAACAGTACGTGACTAGGATCCACCAAACAAGTTTAGGTGGTTAAAGTGGAAATATTTGGGGAAGTTAACATATAATTGTTTAAATTAAAGAATTAATTTGGAATGTCCCAGTTTCAAGTACACTGAATGACTACACTCCTTGTAGGCCTTTCCTGTCTCTACCTGTTGCCTGTGGAAGCCTGTGGTTGTCACTGAAGAGGCCCGTTTGACAGAGGTGCTCCCTGATGAGTCTCCTAGTCTACTTCCTTTGCAAGGGGCTGCCCTGTGGGGACCCAGGAGAGCCCATCCACAAACCTGTCTTCAGCTGATTCTGTCTGGTAAAACTTTTTCAAAGGCAAATGGCAGAAAACCCAACCTAAAATCACTTAAGCTATAAAGGCTTACAGTGAAGGGTGGATCTTGCCAATATCAGAAGCAGCTGGTTTAAGAGGCTTAAACAAAGCCACAAGATTTGCTTTTTGGTGGCAAGAGCAACCAGACCTTGTATCTCATCATCAAGTCTAGCAGGAAAGACTCTGTCCCCCCAAAGCCAAACATTCATCTTTATCTTGACTCTCATTGGGCTGGAAGGGGTCACACACCTCCCCTAAATTAATCACTATGGTTAGGAGAATCCAATTCTCTGATTGGCTAAGATCCAACCTGTTTATGTAAATCAACTCTATCTAAAGGACATCATTTCCAAGGAAAATTTGGGTATAGTTTTTACCAGAAGTAGGATGAGTGGATGTTGGGCGGTAAACACAGAAGCAAAGTCCTCTTCACCCCATGAGAATGCCTTTTAACTGAGCCGGCAATTTATTTATATGGTAGCGTGATTGCCAATGACATGGAAATACTGATATTTGTGCAATTTGTACAGTTGTACACCTTACATCTTATTCTCCCCACCACACTACCCCACCACACTCACATACTTCATTTGACTGAAAGCTCTAAGTTAGAAGAGGCTCAGAAATATTCTATTGCTTTGTGTGTAGGCAAAACCTCAGATCAATAAGTGTAGAAAGCCCATGTCATGCACGTAAGGGGAGAGAAGTGTCTCCAGATACAACAATCCACTGGGTACCACCAATTAATTTATGCCTTAGAGGTTTGAAGAGCACTCTCCTTAAAGGAGAGAGAGAGAGATGTAAGGATATGTAAGACTGCTTGTAAGGGATCCTCAGTGTATTAGGCCTGAGAAGAGGAGTTCCATATTTGGATGGTAAGAGGAAGTGAATTAGCGATTTGGATGGGCACAAGAAGGGACAGTGCTGGCTTGGAAAGATCTCTAGTGCTACTAGATGCTTCATTCAGTTGTTCAGGGTTTCACTAGCAATACTAATATAGTTAGATTGTTTGCTCATTGAGACTAGTTATTTTCCTTCTCCTGTGGTATTTTTCTTCTATCATATTTGGCTTAAATACTATCTCATTCCACTACATTCCTCCCTCCATCCCTCCCCAGACCTTTTCACTGATGCCTGCCTGATAAAAGGCCCCACATCTGATATTAACCTAAAACTTCCTTGATTCCTTAGAGTGAGCTATTCATTAACAGCACCTAAATTACTGGTTGTTAGGCAAATCTTCTAATTCTTTTCAATCTACGGATCTGCTCCGAGAGGCTTCTGTAAATCTACTGCAGAAATAAGCGAAGCTTTGTGCCAGTTGTTAGCACTAAGCAGAAGTTTGAAAGAGGGAGGAGAAGTTACTCATTTGCTCGATTCAGCATGGTGAGTCCAGGGGAGGGAATCAAGTGCACCTCAGGCTTGACAAGCAGCTCAGGAAAACACGGCTGCTGCCTGCCGACAGGACGGAACCAGGCAGGGGCGACTGGGCTGCTTCTGAGCATGGTCGTGGGTTCCTGCCGACTTGCTCTAAAGATCAAGCATTTTGCCATCTATTTCCTATGATGGCCAGAGTTTCCTGTGCTAAGAGGTATGGCTGTCTTCTTTCCTGTCCTTTTGTTCAGCAAAAACAAAAGCTAATTAAAGTAAACGTCAGAAGCGGTACTGGGGCAAGGAGTGGGCTTCCGGACTGGGGCAGAGAAACTTCCAGCGGCTGTGGCTGATTAAGCAGATAAAGTGCATTTGGGAGCTGTGTGTCTAGCCATGTATGCATGCTTTTCAGTTATTATGATAAAAAAAAAAAAAAAGCAACCTCTCTGTGGGTTATTAAAACATGTCTCTAGGCCTCTGGAGCAGAAAACTGTGCTTCTAGATTCACAGAATGTGCATTTTTGTTTTACTCCGTAATAGTCTAGGCTCATTTCTATTTCATACTTTTGTTTACCTCAAGAAACATTTTGCAACCAGCAAAGAAACTGGCTCTGCCTATGAGTTTCAAAGAAAATTCACTGGCATCATTACAGTCACTGGGTAGGACAGTCACCATTATTGTTTGTTGTTGCTGTCATTTTTTTCCCTTGATGTTTCAGATACCTTACAAATCATAACTGAATCTAGCCACTTTTTTGTTTTTCAAATACATATTTAAATTGCTATAGTACTCAACTGCTGAATTCCATGACATTTACATATGTTTTCAACTTAAAGACTAGAAAAAAAATACTTAGGGCATTATTTGAATTGGTCATGCAGTTGTTTAATATATGAAATTTAAATGTAAATAAAGATACATTTAACATTGAATTTTCCTTGTAATTTGCAACTCTGGGTATGTTCTCTGGAAAAACAAACCCAGAAAATTGGAATTAAAGTTTTTTTGGTGAGATTTGTATCAATTCCAGAGCAAATGTGTCTTGTGAAGTCAAAATTTACAAATGAAAATTGATACACCTTGAAATCATTATGACAGATCACAAATTCTTGGTTTAGAAAGTTTGTTAGATGTTTCCTTCATTCCTGATGAAATGTTTCCTATCTATTTGTGTTCTCATAAGTTGCAATATATTTTCAAAATTAAGTAGCTTTTTTTGAGCTCTTGCCTAAACAGGTCACCAAACCTAATTTTTGTATGCGCTTATGAAAACAAGGCTGCTACAAACTTAGACTGTATGAGTTCTAGCAAAAACACCAAGGGTTGAGTCCTTTAGCATCATTTGGAATGACCCAGCCTCAAAGGCTTTCAGTAGAAGTGAAGTGTAGCAACGTGTCACAGCAGAGGGAGCCGAGAGACGCCCAGGGAACAATAGACATCTTGTGGGAAGGGCTGAAATGTATGCGGCCCATTCCCATGGGAACGCCTGTAGTTCTTTCACACTGTGTGAAAAAGATGCTCCTTGAAAAGGATCTTTAATCCTTTCTTTCAAGGGAAAATCTGAGAACTTTATTGAAAGTTTCTAGAACCCAAATGGGTCTAAGTTAGTCACTGGGCATTTTAAACACAGGTGAATAAAATGAGAATTTTTTGATGCACAGTAGTGTTGTCCAAAGCATAATGTAAGTAAATATTGCTATTGTAGAATTATCTGAAGTGAAGAAACCAGAGAATATCCTAACCTGGAGTTGGAAGCTAGAAGCTCATTTCTTCAGAATAATGTGGCTTCCTGAGATAGTTATGTTTATTGAAATCCCCCCCAAAGTGGTATCCCAATAGCTGGGCGATTAAGTCCTCTGGTTCAAGTGTGTTTTCATTTAGCAGAATCTACTGATGCATAATAGAGTAAAGCAGCAATGTCTTATTAGCACCCATTCAGCATAGGTCACCTTGAAAAGTCATGAAGAACTTTTCCCTCTGGTGCCCTGGAGGGAATAATACCCCCCCTCCTTCCTAATAAACATGGGAGTGAGCGCCACACTTAAGTAGAAAGCTCAAGTATTTGGATTACCTGGCCACAAAAAGTCTGAGATACATTGTATTTCAGTCCATATCCGCTCTGTGAAAAAATTCACTGTTACCGTTTGGCCATGGTGGGGACAACATCACAGTAGAGCTGTCTCTCCAAGAGAACAAGGTAAGTTTGCCAAGAAATCAACAGGGACACATACAAGATAGTGCATGAACTACCCAGATTTAAGATTGGGGGAGAGTACAACTAGGATATAAATATGACACAAATGGAAAAGACCTAGGCACCTTTAACGTTGTGAATTCAATGTCAGGTAGCAGTACAGTCATCGTTAGCATTTACAAGGTATGGCATGGGGACATGTAAACAGGAGAATGACCTACAAGAATAATGCTATTATTAAGGATATGATTGCTGTCACTCTTCGTGTGGTTGCTATATGCCAGATCTGTGTGAAATGCTTTACATAATCTCTTTAAACCTCCCAACAACCCACATCACCATCCTCAGGTGTAAATAAGGAACCTGAGGCTCAGGGAGGTTGATTTATCTGCCCATGTTTATACTGCAGGTAACGGCATAGCTGAGCCCAGATGTGCCCAGGTCCCCCCACACTTACCACTCTGCTCTTCTTACTGGGTCCCCATACTCTGTCCAATTCTGGGCCCTAAGCTCATTTAAAAATGATAGAAAATTGAATAAAAGCTAGTGATAAGTACCGTGAATAATGAATAGAGGAGGAAGAAGAGGGAAGACTAAAGAAATATAGTCTATTCCATTAAAAGGGAATAGAATACAGCTACTGTATCAGAAAATTATCAGTGAGAGAATACACCTTCTCACGGATGACTAGGTTCTCTATTTTTATAAAGTAAACTCTTTAAGGAGACAGTCCTCCACGTGTGCATGGCGTAAAAACAGACTGACCACCAAGTGTTTAGGAAGATTTAAGAGGTTATTCTCCTGAAGCATATGACCTGGTTCAGTGGCAGGTGTGTGGCCACCCTGAGCACACACCTTTATGGGGTAGCACCCCTGGGGAGACACTTGCAGTGTTCACATCTTGGTGATCATGCAGATGAATTTATCTGCAGCACAGCTTTTTGTGCACTTTGTCAGCAGATAAGTGACTCCATGGGACGAGCAGACCTACTATAGGAACAGACAAGCTAGGGGTAGAGAATAATATAGTTTAAAACATGTTTTAAAAATGTGTCACTAACTTTTGAAACAGTAAGGAAGGGTTTCGGTAACTTTTTCTCCTCTGCAGCATCAATAGATGAAGCAGATAAACATTTTCTCTGAGTATTGCTGCAATATTTAAAGTACCAATCTAAGTCTGACTCAAGAACCTCCCAGCAAATAAAGTGGGAAAAAACAGGGTATGCATCTTTGTTGAGTAAGTTTGTTGTTTATTAGCAACTTCCTGCATCCTGAAACTTTCAACAATGCTGATCTAGAGGCAGAGCAAGAGGATGACTTCTTTAGGAGCTGTGACTCTTCCTGGACAAACTCTCAGTGTTTCAGACTCTGTATGTGAAATCTCGAGGGGGAGGGAAGTGTTAATTAAGCTGCAATTCTCCTCCCTTCCGGGGAAGGGAGGGGGGTGGATGTTAAGAAATGGCTCCCATTAGCCGTCCCATTCACCTGCTTGAGTTCCTATTGAAACCGTGTTATCTGCGTGGCTTTTTTTTTTTTTCCCCCTCCATTCTTCTCAGGGAAAGTATAGATTTTCATGAACACAGGCAGTTTTGTTTTCGCCGTTAAAAACAACTCCACTTTACTGGAGCAGGCTTTCTGCTTCACCCCAGGAAACAGAGCGTTTCACTCAGAGGTAACTCTCCACTGGGTGAGGCGCAGCCTGTCACCTGACCAGCTCCAGAGCTGCCAGTGGCATCGGGCTGCATTCCTAGAATTCTTGAACCCGGCACCGCAGTGAACAACTTCAGGTTCACTGAGCTGAGTAGATTCCACTCCCTGTGCCCTTGGAGTCCGCTGCCCGAGTCTCCCACCCAGTCTCAAAATAGACTGCTGAGTAGCAGCAAGTGCGCCTTTGAGGAGTAGCACGCAGGTAAAGTGCGTTTGCGGGGGACAGCTGGGACTCCCCGAAATGTGTTGCGCGTGGTTCAGAATCATTTCTCTTTTTGGGGTGTCTGTTTCCTCCATACAGAAACCTGACTTGTCAGTCAACATCTGCTTAAAAAATGTAGACTGAATAATGAGAACCTGGGCGTCAGATTAGGGTCTCTTAAAGATTAGGGAAGGAAATTAGGAGGGCCAAAGTTGGGGATGAAAAGAAATTTTATAAGCCAGTTTTTGTAACACAGAAAGTAAAAGATTTGGAGGCTGACCTACTTGGATGTGAATCTTGGCTCTGTGTATAACCTGGGGCATGATGTTTAACCTCACCAGTCCTGTTTCCTCTTCGGTAATCATATCTACCTGCAGGGTTGATGGGAGAACTGAGAAGAAAGTGCCTAGAGAAGAACTTGGTACATAGGAAGTGTCCTAGTGTGTGTACATACATGTGCGTGTGTGTGTACAGTGGGTGCATATGTACACCTACATATAGGCCACAGGACCATGACATTCGTAAGAGTAGGAAGTTTCTCAGAAGATGAGGTAAAATTTGATCTGGCTCTAACCTTCTGGGCTGTTGCAAAGAGAACAGCAAGAGAAGCCAGACACCTGAGCAAAACATTGACCAGAGCTGCTGCAAAATAAATGACATGCCCTGTTGATTCTTATCCAGGAAAGGGCGGACTGGATAAGGATGCAGGGTGCTCTTTACATGAGGACGGATGGAAGGGAGGCAGCTCAATAATTACCATGCACAGTCATGTATGTACCTACACAAAGTCCTGAGAGGGGCTTTGTCCTGGGAGACCAACTGCTTTCAATTCTGACTCTGCAACTCACTCTCCAGGTCCCCCTGGACTGCTTGTTTTCCTCTCTGAACACCACTTTCTCATCGCATGGAATTGTGAGAATTCAGTGACTCGTTATGTGGGGAAACTCTCGAGAGTAGTGCCTGACACATGGTAAACACCCACTAACCATCAGCTGGTGGTGTCATTATTTTACAAAGTGCTCTTTTGTGTGTTATCTGCTTTGATCTTCAAAACAACCTGATGAGGTAGATAAGGTGTGCCTTAGACACATTTTGCAGATGAGAAAACTGAGGCTTGGGGAAGGGAAGAGCATGAACCAAAGGCCCCATGACCACAGAGTGGCTGGGCTGGAATTTTTTTTTTTTTTTTTAAGAAGTTGAATATTTTATTATTAAACTGTTTCTTATTTTCCTGCAAGGCTGTTGCTTCACTGTATAAAAATAGCACCAGCAAACACAGTATACTGCAAAATTAAGATAGTAATGTTCTTCACTGGACACTATACAACTAACAAACTTTTCTCCACTGTCATTTATTTCCAGTGGCAAGTTCATTGAGTATTTTGACCCAAATCCAGGGATGGCTGTAAGCAAGTTACAATATTATATAAGGTTAAGATAGCAATGTTATCCTTGAATTACATAATTTTTATAACTAGTTTTACCACAGATAATTTCAGGAATTCTGAGTATTATAACTGGAGACTAGCCTAAAAATCACAGGGTGTTGTGAAAAAGATGCATAGTGTTTATCTGAAATCATTAGGAAGTTAAGGGGTATTTTCTTCAGGCAACATTGTTTCAAGTAGTTTCTTTTGCTAAAAGTTGCTTTTTAAAAATCTATCCACCACTAATTTAAGACAACTATGCTAGATTAAGTTGTTTCAAACTAGTTTATTTAGGGGTTCCATTTTCACTCCTCAATAGATTTTATGTATTTCTCATATGCTTCTTCACTCATTAGTTCATCTAGTTCTGAAGGGTTACTGAGTGTCATCTTGATCAGCCAACCATCTTCATAACAAGATTTGTTGACAAGTCCTGGATTTTCTGCTAGAGCTTCATTAATTTCAGTTACTTCTCCTGATAGAGGAGAATAGAGTTCACTAGCAGCTTTCACGCTTTCCAAAGCACCAAATTCCTCTTGTTTGTTCAATTTTGTCCCAACTTCAGGCAGACTACAGTAAACAACATCTCCCAAAGCTTCCTGTGCAAAATTGCTGATTCCCACTGTTCCAACACCGTTTTCTGTTGTTACCCATTCATGTTTGTCTGTGAATTTACGACCGGACAGCAGAGCGGGGCCGGTGCGCAGCGCCCGGACGGCGCCCGCCCGCAGTCCCCAGGGCCGCGGCGGGCAGGGCGCGTTGGGCGCAGAGATGGCGCGCAGGCTGCAGATCGCGGCCCGCACGCTGCGCGCCACTCGCAGCGCCATGTTCGCAGGGGTGCAAAGGGTCTCCGCACAGCATCTAGAGCCTGGGCTGGAATTTGAATCTGGGGCCCCAGACAGCAGGTGGCTTAGTATGTACTCAGCACACATGCACTGAATGAAACCTAAAAGTTCTGGCTAAACACCATTTCCACCACAAACCCATTCCTTATCATCTTCCCCTAGGAGAGATCTCTCTCTCCCTCGTACTTCCCCAAACTTCCTTTTGTAGTACCTCGGGGACTTTTCTCTGGGTCATCCTTGTAATGTAGAACATTTGGTACAAGTCTCCTCTCCCCCTCCTCCACCCCTGGATGTGTGAAAGCTTTCATGTGTGGCTATGTGTTGAACAACAATGTTGCACATGGTGGACACACAAGAGTAACAGCTGCAGTTGGAAGCATGAGTGTGGGACTCCACACCAGGTGTCACTGCAAGTGTGAAAAGAAAAGAAGGAGCCCAGGAGAACCCTGTGGGTGCCCCTCTCTCCCAGCACGTATTTCTGCTCCTTCTCAGAGTTCCAGCTCTGCTACGTCTGGGGCAGCTCAATCTGCTTCCAGAAGTGCCTGATAGTGACCCACAAGCTGACTGGTCAAGGTGAAGTAATTTCCACCCAATACCTTATTTTCCTGAATATTATTTCACGGAGACTCTGTCATTGCAAATATCTGGGTGGGGGAGGGCGAGGGGAGCAGGGGAAAATTCAGGAAAACACTGCCCTAATTTTTCTTGTAGATATTGTAATTCACCCCTCCACATCTGCCAGGATGCAAAGGTACTCTGTAGGATCCTCACTCTCCTCTCTCCCCATCCCCTGAAACCTTCCCCACCCCTCTTGTTCTTTTCTCACCCTCTAAGCCTCTCTTCCTTGTGACCCTCCTGCTCTCTGGTTGGTCTAAATCCCAGGGTGTAGATGGACAAGGATGCAGGGTCAGTGTAGGAGGCAAGAGGAATTCATTTTCTTGCTTTATGACCCTACCCATATCTTCATCCTCAAACGTTACTAATGAGGTTTCCACTCCTGACGGTAGCCTCACGTGGAGCCTTATGTGTCATCATCAGTCCACAGCAGTTACGAACTGGGAGCCTAGCACTGGAGTCTCTGGGTCCAGATCCCAGCTCTCTAATCTACTAGCTATGTGGCTTAGACAAGTTATTTAATGTCTTGTGTTCCTCACATGTAAAATAGGAATGAAATATCCTCATACAGTTGTTATGAGGAATAAATGAGTTAATGTTTACAAAGCATCCAGGATCTGGCATATAGACAAGCATATGTAAGTACTGGGCGTCATTTTTCTAAAGCTGGTAGGTAGTGCAAAAGTTGCATGTAGGCAATACTACCCTTGAAATCTCTTCAATGGCCTATAAATTGCACCATTTGGAATACTACAGATAGCTTCTTTAGTTAAGTGCCTGATGAGGGATTTGGCTTGTGCTTCGAGAGCATGTTGTATGGAGAGTATGTATCTTTAAACTTTAAAACTGCTTTCGGCACAGAGAGCTGCTGCCCCAGTGATAGCTCACGGGGGGACACCCAAGGGAGCAGCAGACTCTCCCTTTTCACACTCATTCTGGGGAACACATTCACACTGAAATGCTGGGCAGAATCGCTTATGTTACATAAAGCACTCTCAGCTCTCACTCTTGGAACAAGTGGCTGCATTTGTAAGTTACCTGTATGTATGAGGTGACTCCACTCTAATGTAAACTTCGGGGGAACCCACTGGCCTGAGATCAGGAGAAGAGCACTGCCACAGCTACCGTGAGGCCTCGAAGAAGTCTTAAACCTCCCCAAGGTTATGAAATGACTGCTAAGGTCTCTACCAGGGCAAATGGTCTGTGGTTTTATTGGGCCCAGAAAGTAGCTGATGAGAATAATCAGTTATTTAATTGGTACCATTGCCTTACTCTCTGTGGGCTGTTAATTAAGTAAGAACTACAATGGGACTTTATTATTTCAACTTTGGGAATAGAGGGAGGATTGCCCGATCCTAAAACCCTTCCTCTTTAGCCTTCATTGCAATGTTCTCACCTTCAAGCTCTGTGTGCAAGTTCACGCTCACGTGCTATAGAGATTTATCTGATCTCATACTCCCAGGCAGAGTTCTTTATTTCATAGCCATTTGTTTAGAGAGTACATAAGAATAGGGCACCTTCTGGACTGAGGTTCAGGAAGCTTCTGTTGTCAATACAGCAAAGAAGCCCAGCCAAGAAGGTAAGTTAAGCATCGGTTTCCACATCCAGGAAACAGGCAGTGGGTCTAAAAGGTGTTTCCTGTGTTCTATCTTCCTTTCATTGCCCTTTTCTGTTTGGTTCCCATGGGAATCTGTTTGGGGCAAATATGGCAAGTATTGGGCATATTTGTTGCTGGTCCACTTGTTTCCTTGTGGCAGGGAGAGAAGGAGAGGATATAGAAAGGATATAGAAAGGAGAAAAGTAGGGGATTTAAGCTGCTTTTTGAGGCTCAAATTAAATTCTGGAGAAATATAATCATTTTTGACAGGACTCTTTGAGACAAAATACGGAAAGAGTTCTTTTGAAGATCATCAAGCCAGAATCTGTGATCCCATGCACATTTCCAAATGTCTTTGTTTTCCTCTCTCTCTTCTGGGCACCACGTTCACATTCTGAGCTCATGCCATCCTACTAAAGGCTATCTTGTGTCATTTGTTTCTCTTGCAGAGATTGTCAAAGAAGACCTCAAAGTCTGGAGAAAAATGACCTTTCAAGGAATACGAAGTCTATGTCCTGCTACATGTTTTTGTCTCACTAACCTCTGGTGACGGAGACACATGGTCCTGGGCCTGCAGACAGTCCATTGATTATCAGACTCCTCAGCATGCATCAACTCTTCAGACTGGTCTTGGGACAAAAAGATCTTTCACGAGCTGGCGACCTCTTCTCCTTAGATGACTCTGAGATTGAAGGCAGCCTGACAGAAGCCTTGGAGCAAATTAAAATCATCAGCTCATCTTCAGTAAGTAAACTCATTCTTAGACTAGTCCCCTGAAATGACCTATTCTGGAGAGAAATGACTACGTATCCTGGGGGAAAAGATCTTTGCAGAGGAAAGAGGAAGGACCACTCACGTTGGTCTCTCTTAACTCTTCTCTGTGGTTTGGCTGGCATCTAAGAAATAATACCAGGGAAGTCTTTGACCTGGGGAGCAGCCAGACCACCTTTCGCCCATTCACAGAGACCAGAACTCTGGAAATTGCAGACCAGAGTGGAATTCTCACAAAAGGCTGTCAAAGGTTGTTTCTACATCCTTGAAATGATATGGAGAGGAGAGGGAGCAAATCTGGGGGAAAGCAGACCCACCAAGCTGCACAAGAGCATCAGTAAACAAAGCAGGGTGTGAGATGGGGGTTAAATAATGAAAGAAGGCAAGGTGACACCTCCTGCCACACAGGTAATACGAGACCAGGACAACTATCACTCTGCTTCCAGAAGTGACAGTTGCCCAGGGTTTAATAACGCTGATTCTGTTTGCTTCTGTATAATCTCCATTTTTTTAACCTTTCCTTTGCGCCTTTTTCTACACCCCCCTCACCCATTTAATTCAGCTCACCCGTTATTAGCCCCCAGTGTGATCAGAAAAACTTAAAATCTCCATCAACCCTCCCATTCCTTCGCTTTTCCTCAGTGTCAAGATTATATATCCTGAAAGCACTTCTGAAAGAGAATGTGTGTGGAGTGCCCGGCGTGGTCTGATGTTGACCTTCTTGACTGTGCTTGGAGGTTGGTCCCATTTCAAAGGCCAAGGCCACCAATTATCCCCTCCCATTCCTCCCAGCTCAACAGTGTTTTTGCCAACACTTGGCACAAACACCCACTAGGCAAAGGAAAGAGACAGGACTGGAGCCATAAAATACTGAATAGCAAATATGTACATATTTCAGCGATAACAGCTTTCTTCTATGTCATAATGAAAAGATGCTTAAAAGGCACAGTAACCAGTGCTGCTTCCTCCTCAAATCTGTCAGCATGTTCTCTTGTTGGCTGCCATTAACATGCCAAGTCCACCCAGTGACAAGTGAAGTCACTGCCCAAACACTATTTTTTTCCCAGGTAATGTCTTTGACAGCCATTACATGTCCAGAAAATTAATCAACTTAGTCTGACTCAGAAAACAAAGTATTCCCGGTACATTTCCGCTTTCTGGGTAGGATTTGTGTGCTATTTCCAGCAGTCCCTTCCTTCACACTCCTCTGGAAATAAACTGGCTGAATGTGCTACTGATTTTATCTAATCTAATGGAAAATATGTATATGTATATGCATATCTAGGTATCTGTATCTATATTTCCCTGAAGCCTATTTCCACTAGAGGTCACTAGTGTCAGTGATTTCTTCTGTTTCTTCATCGATTGCTTTGTCTCACAGATATCAAATTCAGAATTTCAGGACTGGTGAGTTCTATTATGTGTCCCCACTTTTAACCATTAAGGCTGGCATGTCCTTTGTCATCAAGAGCACTGTCCATACTTTAAGCCCTCCACTTAGCATCCCACGAGACTCGTAGGTCTGGAGAGCTAGTAGTTCTCCTGAGATCTTCATCTACTAATTTCTGTCACATCCCATTTCTTCCATTCTCTATCTGTAACCATGGCACAGAGTAGATAGGTGGCAGAATAAAAAGAATAATTTTTTTTAAGAGAAATCATGCAGATCTTCTAATTTTTAAATGCAGGGATCATGTTGATCAATCCAGTTTTGAAATTTGCTGATCAATCCTAGTTATAAACATGTCCCTGTTTGGCATTCCTTCCCACCTCTCCTCCTTTAAAAGCCAGTTCAAGTTTCATTATTCCTGAAATGATTTCTAGTGGTTCTAGTTCTTAGTGGTTGCCTCTTTCTAAAAGGACTCAATTGCCCTTTTGCATTATACTCTTTTCTTATAGAAAGTCATCTATTCATATATCCTCAAGTGCAATCTCTACATGGGGGAATCCGGGATCTGTTTTCAGCCTTCATATCTCTCACTAAATTTCAAGCTTGTACTAATTGATATCCATCACCTCAGATTCAATATATCTAAATTAGAAGTTGTCACCTTTCTTCCAGTTATACTACCCTTTTCCTAGATCTCCAGGTTTGAAACCTGGAGTCATTCTTGACCTCTTTCTCTCATTCTCGCCTTTTCCTGTAAATTCTGTAGGCACTGCATGAGAAATGCCTCTCATCTGCTGCTTCCCTTCCCTTCCTGCTGCTATCACCTTGGCTTAGGCTCTCAAACCAATTGATCTCCCTGCCTTTGGCCTTGCCATTCTCTAGTTCAATCTACTAACAGTTACCAGCTTAAATTTCCTAAGCCAGGTTTTATTACATGTCTCTCCATTGTTCAAAGTGTTTCCATGATGCCTCAATACCCATGACATTCAATGACCAATGCCAGTGATCAGTCCCCTGAACCACCATGCCTACTCTATGGTTACTTCCCTGTTAGCTGCATCCCATCCTTCCCTTATAGCCAAGATCAGATAAATATTCCTTCTTAGGGCTTTCCTAATGACCCTGGATCTCAGTAATCAATTCCACTTCTCAATTCCTCTTTAGAAACACAGAACTGGAAGGACCTTCTAAACTGTCTTGTCCAACTTCCTTCCAGCACAGAAGTCCCTTCTTTAGGATTCTCGACAAATAGGTGGCCTCTCCTTCTGTTTTTGCAATGATGGGGACATAGTAGGTTTCTGATATTTTTTTCCTGCTCCTCCATTTTCCTTTGGTAAATTGCCCCTTCCCATCGCATGAAGCCTTCCCTGATGGGGCCTTGAGTCAAGGTTTTCTACTTTGCCTTTGCCAGGGAGCGGGGAAGGCAGGAGTGGGGACACCTGACCCAAGCTATGCCAATCAGATTTTCCTTCCCAGTAATTCTAGGAAAGAAATCAGCAAAGGGTGAGCTATCGTGATGATGGTGTCCCAAAGAAACAGTCCTTGCTTTCTGTCCCTCTATGACTATAGCTGCCTCAGTCATTGCCTTTCTAAGGCTAGATACTACAAATTTCCCTTCAAATCTGCAAGCCACCTCATATCTTTTAATTATTTTATTTGTTTGTTTATTTTGCTACAGTTATCCCAACTTTTTCTGCTGCTTATGAACAAAGAGTCCTAACCATCAAAGAGATAGCTGTCTCACTGTTGGAAGTTCAAATTGTTAGTGTGTTCCTCCTTTTGGCCTAATAAAATCGCAGTCTATGTATTTTCTTTCTACTATTCTTTGTTCTATTATCTGCCCTCAACAATCAAGAGAATCTAACCTCTGTTCCTACAAGAAGAACTTTAAACATGTGCAGATAGGTATCAGGTCTCACCTCCGGCTTCTCTTCCCAGCTGAATATCCTTATGTTTTTCCGTGACAAAGAAGGGCCTGTAGCAGGGATAGTTTACACCAGTCTCCGGTGTGGAAACTCAATTTTGTCAGTACATGAGAAATGCTATTTAAATCATGCTATCAGAAGTATGAAACATAATGGTGACTTAGTGATTTATAAAGAAAAGTATAACTCACGTCCGTCAGAATTATTGTGTGTTCCATGCTATTCTCCCCAACTCTATTTACTCAGTCTTTCTCTAGACAAGGAATATTATTACTGATTAGGCGTCTTCCTCTTCTATTATAATCACATTTTAGCCCTACCTCTCTGAGATTGTATTTAACTTACCTGTAAAGTCACCCATGTATAGGTAGTGTCTTGCGTTAGCCCTGTAGTTAGCTAATCCCACTCATACAAGTGGGTTTTTTTTGTTTGTTTAATCCTCAAAGGGCAATCTTTTTTCCAGATTTTTGGAGGATGCCTCTTTGTAGCCTATGTTCTCAGAATTTTGGTTACCCGCCCCTGGAATCTTTTAAATTTATTATTGTAATTTATCATTGCCTGATACTTGAACCAATTGCTTGGAACAGTTGCTGATTCTAGTCAGATACTCTGTTTCTAAAACTTCTTTTCAATAGTAACATCACATAGTTGGCCACATTTATCCTTTGATGTGCCAAGACCCTCAGGTTAAATCAAGATTTGTAATTAGATAACTTGAAAAAAATGTTTAAGTATAGAATGTCACATTTTAACCACTGAAATAATATTCTTATCTTTAGGCCCTCATTCCAGAATGTTTATACCTTTTAAAAAACCATGATTCTGTCCAATATATTAGTTATCATTCCCAGCTTTGCAGAATCTGAAAATTCAGTAAGCAAGCCTTTAATCCTTCCCCCAAAGTCACTGATAAAACAATCGAATGTTACTAGACTCTGCTCTGCAGTCCATGCCCTCTTCTTCCATCAGTTACTCTAAAACAGAGCTGGAAAATATTTTATCCTCAGGCTTGATTTGAGAAAGTGATTTCTCACTCAAAATTCTAAGTTCCCAAATACACCTTTAAGTTTTGTCTTTTCATTCCAAGTATTATCTGGACTACCTAGGCTCCCTCTTTCCAGACTACCCAGGTGAAACTCTCTCCCTATCCATTCAGCCTCTTCTCATACTCTCAGCACCACCTTTCCCACGATGCTCACCCATGCCTAATCAATCTACCCGTCTTCCAGTTCTCTTTAATTTTTTTAACAATAAAAAAATGTTAGGTACACAAAAATCACCAAATTTAAGAAATTAAATAAAATTGTTATCACCTGCATGTGTCTCTCTAACTCCTCCCTTTCCTCTCTTAAGGAAACCAATATCCTGTTGTGGTATTTACCCATACGTGTTTTTATTTCTTTGCTACATATGCATGGCTCAAAAATGATTTATAGCACTGTAGTTCATGTTTTTAAACTTTATATAAATAGTGTCATACATCTCAATATTATGTTTTTGAGGTTTATCTATGTCGGTACATGTAGTTCCAATTCTTTTGTTTTCAGTGCAATAGTGTATTCCATCAAATGACTATGCCACAATTTATTTATCCAGTCTTTTTTTTGATGGACATTCACTATTTTAACAGTGCTGCAGCGAACATTCTTATAATTAACAATTTTGGCAAATGTGCTTCATATCTAGTGTACACAATCAGTAGTGAAACAACTAATTTTGGGGTTTTGTGTACTTTCAATTTTCTGATAAACCACCAAATTGCTCTCCAATGTGGTTTTACCAATTTACACTCTCATCAGACATGTACAGTATGAGAGTCCCAGTGGCTTTATTTCCTGATCAATGCTTGCTTTTATCAGATTTTTAAAGTGTCAGTTTAAGTGAAGCAGTGTCTGATTGTTATTTAAACTCTCACTCCTCTCATTATTAGGGAGTCTGACCATTTCTTCATATGTTTATTTGCTATTTGCCATTTGAGTTTTCTTTTCAGTAAAGCACCTCTTTATGGTTTGAGTTTTTTTTTTTTTTCTTTCCATTTTTCTCTTGAGGTTTAAAAAGAATCTGTTCTTGTTAAAGGAGTTTTTTTGTATATTTTTCTACAAATCCTTTGTCACTTTGTGCATGTTGCAGGTCTCTTACTCCAAATATAGCTTGCCTTTTACTGTAACATCTTGATATCCGATAGGATGAGTATCCCCCAAACTCTTTCTTTAAAATTGTTTTGATTCATTTCTGTTCTTTAATAATTTTGTATTAAGCTTCTCAATTTTCATGAATAATTCTGTCAGTATCTTGATTGGAATTTCATTATATCTATAGATTAATTTGAAGAAAATTAACATCTTTATGGTACTGTTTTCTTATCTGTAGATAATGTTCATCTGTCCATTTATTTAGATCTTCTTCAATATCTTTAAATAAGGTTTTAGTTTTTTTTCTTAAGGCTCTTGAGTGTTGTACATTTTTTAAAATTTATAAATATTTTATGTTTTTAGCTGAAGTTATAAATGGTACCCTTTTAAAAAATTATATTTTCCAACTATTTTTGAGGTGATAATAGCATAAATGACACTTGTATAGTAATATTATGTCCAGTAAACTCCCTCAACTCTCTTATTGCTTATAAATTTTTTCCATTTATTCAACAAATATTTATTAGATACCTACTACGTTCCAGACACTTCTATGCTGAGGACATAGGAGTAAGCAAAATAGACCAAAAAAAAAAAAACCCCAAGAAACTCTGCCTTCATCCATTTAATTGGGTGAGGCAGAAAATAAAATAAATAAGGAAAATATGTAGTATATTAGAAGAGGATAAGTGCTATGTAGAAAAATAAAACAGAATGGGGACATAAAATTGGAGGTTTGAAATTTTAAGTAGAGCAGACAAGGCAGGCCATACTAAGAAGCTGACATTAAAGCAAAACTTGAAGGAGATGAGGGAGCATTACCTGTGGATATCTGCAGGAAATCATTTCAGGTAGAGGAACCATCAAGTACAAAGGTCCTTAAGTTGAGGGCAGCCTAGAGGTTTTGAGGAACAGCAAGGAGGTCAGTATGCTTGCAGCAGAGGGAGCAAAGTGGAAAGATCATAGGAGATCGGGTCAGAAGGAAAGGGCAGGCTGGATCACATAGGTCCTTGGGCAGAGAGTTGGAGAGTTCTGACCAGAGAAGTAACATGATCTGACTTTCCTTTTCCTGTTTTGAAAAGAGTCTGCAAAAAGGCAAAAGTGGAAACAGGGCGGCCAATTAACATGCTTCTGCAATAATCCAGATATAAGAAACAACAGAGACTCTTGGAGCAATAGAAGTGATAAGAAGTGTTCAGATCCTGGATATATTTTGAAAGTGGTACAAACAAGATTCGTTGATATGGGTACGGCATGTAAAAAGAGAGAGAGAAAGGACTCGAAGATTTTTGGCCTCAAAAACTAGAATGATAAAATTGTTGTTAAGTAAAATGGAGAAGACTGGGAGGAACAGATTTGGGGGATAGTGTAGATAGTTGGATATATGAGTCTGGAGTTGAGGAGAGAAGTCTGGGCTGGACATTTTAATTTTGGAACTCAGCAGCCTTGAGACTTGATGGGATCACCAAGGGAGTGAGTGTAGACAGAGAAGAAGAAAGTCCAAAGGCTGAGTCCAGTGCACAAAGATCAAGAAGATGATGAAGGAGGACGAGTAAAGTAGACTGAGAGAAAGGTCCAGTGAAAGAGGAAGAAAGTCAGAAGAGCATGATGTCCTGAGAGTCAAGTGGACACTATCAAGGACAGAGCGATGTCAAATGCTGCTCATAGGTCAAGTGAGATGAGGACCGAGAACTGACCATTATTCCAGCACATGAAGGTCATTGTGACTTGACAAAAACAGTATCATTGGGTAGAGAGGAGTGAAAACTGGATTGGAGTTCAAGACAGAATGGGAGGAGATTTGGAGAAAATGAGCCGTGACAACTCTGGGCATTTTCCTACCAAGAGGAACAGGGAAATGGAGTGGTAATTAGAAAGAATTAGGGAGTCCAAGAAAGGATTTTTTTAAGAAAAGAGAAGCACATTCTTTGGAATTCTTTATATATACAATCATTATCTTAAAATAATGATGGTTTTGTTTCTTTCTTCTCAATTCTTATGCCTTTTATTTGATTTCTCTGTCTCCTTGTCCTGACTAGCTCTAGAGAAAAATGTTGAATAGAATAGGAATAGCCTATATACTTTTTTCCTTCTTTAAAGGAAGCTTTCTGACTTTGCAATGTAAGTATAATGTTTGCTCCAGGCTTTTGGTTAATACCTTTTGTCAGCTTAAGGAGGTTCCCTTTTATTCGTATTTTTCTAAGAACTGTTAAAGTTTATCAACTGCTTTTTCTGCTCTTTCTAGATAATCTGATTTTCCCTTTTAATCTGTTAATGTGGTGAACTGCAGTAATAGATTTTTAAACTATAAAGCCATTGTTGCACTCCTGGGATAAAATAAAATTTTACATTTATTTGAATACATTTCCTGATTTGGTTTCATATTTTTAAAGGAGTTTTGGAACTGTGAGCTTGGCCTATAATTATCCTTTCTTCTACTAATTTTACCTGGCGTTGGTATCAAAGTATAAAAATACTAGTCTCATAAAATGAGTTGGGAAATATCTCCACATTTCTATTATACACAACAGTTTTATAAGGTGGTGATGATCTATTCCTTGATCTCACAGAACACCCTCGGGGCACCATGAGTTTGTTTGGTTGGTTTTCTGGGGTAGATTTTTGAGGTACTGATTCAATTTCTTTGAAGAAAATGGAAGGATTTTTGCTTTAGTCACTTTTGGTAAAATATAATTTCTAGGAAATTGTACATCTTATCTGAGTTTTCAAATTGATTGGCATAAAAATGTTTGCATTATTTTGTGTGTGTGTGTGTGTGTTCTGCTGCATCTGTATTTAAATGCTCTTTTTCACTGATATTTTCTTTTATCAATATTTTTAGAGTTTTGTCTTTTTTTAAAGCTTTTAGCATCTATATAGGATCTTTCTTTCTTATTAATTTCTTTTTTAAGGTTTATGATTTTCCTCTTTGTTCTTTCTCTGGTTGTATTCTGCTTTTTTTTTTTTTTTAAACTTATCTCCTCAGTTGTATGATTAGTTTATTGCTTTTTTTACTTTCTTATTTTTTAATATAAGCACTTAAGATGATAGATTTCTTGCTAAGTACCACTTAGCTTCATCCTACAAGTTTTTGAGACACAGTATTTTCATTATGAATTCTAAATACTTTATTGATTGTGATTTCCTCTTTGAATCATAAGTAAGTTAGAAGGTTGTTCTTTAACGTCCCAAAGAATATTTGTAATCTTGTTGAGTTAAAATTTAACTGCATTGTAGTCAGAGAATGTTAACTGCATGATACCAATTGTTTGGAAATGGTTGACTTGCTTTGTAGCATAGCTTATGGCTAATTTGTGTACATAGTAATAGCTAATGCTTATGTAGCAGTTGCTTTGTTCCAGGAACTGTTCTAAGAGCTTATTACAAGTTAATATGCTTATTCCTTTCTAAACTTTTGAGATAAATATACTAATATTATCCCCATTTTATAGATGAGGAAACTGAGACACAGAGAGTTTAATAATTTCACTTGTCCAAGATTATATAGCTAGTAAATTGTAGAGCCAAGAATCAAGTTCAGAGAGTCTGGCTTCAGAAACTGTTCTTAGCACCACACTATACTGCCTGCCTCTTTACAGGTTTCATATGTGCCCAAGAAGAATGCATATTTTCTAATCATTGAGCATAAGACATTAAGCTTGTCAATTAAAGAATTCTTGTTAATTATACTGTTCAAATTTTCTATAGCCTCAATAAAATTGTTTTTGCTTGGACTGCTAATTGCTAAGAGAAGTGTTTAAAAATTTTAAATTTCTATTTCTAGTCTCTTAGTAGTTACCTTTAAAATTTTAGCAAACATAGTCACTATATTTCATCAATTCTAAGATACTTTTCACATATCTATATCTCTGAAACAAGTATACATTTTATAATTTATTGCAATCTGACAGTTGCTATGGGCCAGGCAATAGGCATAATATAGTTGTCACTGCCCACGTATGCATGAACTTATCATAGCTTTGCATATTGTTAACATTCCAACTGACTTATGTGCACTATTATTACCAATATTGAGTTAAATATACATTTAAAATGTTTCAAAACTTCTAAATATAATGTGGCACTGAAACAAAAACTTATTAGCAATGCAGAAAGGCATGGAAAGAGAGGACCAGGGTATAAATTTTGTATTAGTGAATGAAATATTCATCACTGGGGGCAAGATAGAAATTCCATCTTTTCTTGCAAAACAGTAACCGAGAACTTTATGGAACCTAAAACAAAACAAAATAAAAACACCTTTTTATTATTGAGGTATTTGTAAAAGATTGCCTATTAAAATATAGTAAGTAGTGCAACTGAAAGCAGAAGAAACAGGCAATTCCCTTAGAATAGATGAAAGAAATTTCAAAGAAATGAATTCATGTCGTGCATAAGATTTTCTTTGAGGCATGATGTAACTCACAATTAAATGGCACGTTTTTCTCCTTCTTCATAATGGTAGGTCTTATCATTGACACCTTCTTACATTTGATAAATTATAATGAATTTGTCTAAAGTTAGGCAGTGGCTCTATTCTCCTCCTATTACCACAAGGAAGTTGGAATACTTTAATACTCATCTTACGTATTCTTAAGCAGCACTTTAATTCTACCTTGTTTAATGCCCTCAAAACTATTCTTTAAAATTACTGATTTGTTTTTTGAAATTCAGCCAATGCTTACTTTGAGTACCTAAGATACTGTTTCTTTTCTCACCATCCTTTTTTTTTTTTTATTCTCTTCCTCTTTTTTTTTTTTCCTTTTGAATCCAAATTCCTACTTTCTGAAGTATGCATTTTAAAGCCCCTTCAGTGAAGGCCTGTTAGTAATAAACCCTCTCAATGTTTGTTTTTCTGTTTTTCAGACTTTTTGTCTTTATTTTGCCCTTAATTTTGAATAATTACCTGGATATAGATTTCTAGATTTGTAGTCTTTTTATTCCTCAGTAACCTATACTATTGCTGTTGTGAAATCTGCCATCAGTTTGTCATTCCTTTATGTATAATCTACTTTTTTCTATTTTAATATTTTCTCTGTGTCTTTGGTGTTATAGGTTTTCACTATTATGTGTCTAGATGTGGTTTTATTTGTGTATTTCTACTTAATCCTCATTGTGTTTTGTGATTTTGAGTTTTATGCCTTTTATCAAACTTGGAAAGTTCTTAAATATTATATCAAATATTGCCTTTTCCATCTAATCTCTCCTTCTGGAAATCCTATTTATTTACTTATTTATGCATTCCACAAATATGTTTTGAGTACCTACTATCTTCCAGCAATGTTTTTAGATATTGGGAATATAATGGTAAACAAAGCAGACAAAAAGCATTGCCTTCATATCCTTTATATTCTATCCTATTTTATCCATGTCTTTCTTTTTAATTGTGGTATAATTGACATATAACATTATGTTAGTTTCAGGTATACAACATAATGATTTGATATTTGTATGTATTGCAAAATGGTCACCACAATAGGTCTAGTTAACATCCATCACCATCAAAGTTACAAATTTTTCCCCTTGTGATTATAGTTAATAACACTGCATTGCATATTTGAAAGCTACTGAGAGAGTAGATCTTAAAGGTTCTCATCGCAGGAAAAAAATGTTTTGTAACTCTATGTCTCTTCATCTTTTATATTTTCCATCTCTATGTGATACTTTGTTTTTTCGTTTCCTCAGCTCTATATTCCAATCCATTGAGTCTTTGGGGGTTGGAATTTGGTTGCCATCCAAGTTTCATTTGGTTTCCATTCTAAGTTTCATTCGGTTCTTTTTGACATCTTTCAGGTCCTTTTTAAAGTGACTTGGTCTTTGTTCATAAAAATAATTTTCCTTTATACATTGAATCAGTTTGAACATATAATTGCATAATTTGAGATCAATAATTCTATTACTTGAAATTTTTGAGTATCTAATCTGCTTATTAGAGACTCAGTCTCTTATTTCCTTGAGTGTTTTATAAATATGAATTTTTTAGTTGTGTTTAAATAAGGATTTTACTTGTGTGAATACTGAATTGCTTGAGGGTTGAGTGTTTTATCCCTCAAAGTAGTTTTATACTTGCTTCTGCTGGGAACCCCAGTGATATTATCATCTCTGGGACAGCTTTTGGTTTTGTTGTGGTTGTTAGTGTTAGTGTCTTGACTTTGGAGATTCTTGGAATGGTAAAATAAATGAGGTATGCATATAGGTGTGGTTTTTAAAGTGGAAAGAGTGATACAAATATAAAGGATTATCAGTATGGATGCCAATGTAGAATGTGACTATAACCGAGGAGTAACTATGTGGTCTTTTTTGTGCTGTATGTTATTTAGTGGTTGTGGAATAAACGTATAAAAATTGTAACCATAGAAGGCAATATCTGTAATTCTCTGTAAGCTATAAACCCAAGGCTGGCTTTTAGGGTTCTGGTATCCTTAAGAGAAATAATAAACAGTAATAGCTAACCTTTATCTGTACTTACTATGTGCCACACTCTGTTGTAAATCCTTTCCCTGTATGTTAGCTCATTTAATCCTCATAACTATGACTATAGGAGGTAAATATTAATAATATTCCAATTTTAAAGGCAACTGAGTTATAGAGAGAGAAGTGATTGCCCAAGATTGCGGAGCTGATGAGACCAGAACATAGCTTTGAGCTTGGGCAGTCTGACCCAAGAGCCCATGCTCGTAACCACTATGTTATACTGTCTCTAAAGGGGAAGAGAAATGGTCCATCCTTTGCCATAAGATGTCTCCCTTCTTCTCTCTCAAGCTTCTACTTTCATGCCAAATCCACTCTTCCCACCACTAACCATTTTATTTCAGAGGTTCCACACTCCCTTTTGCCAGTGGGCCATTCCTTGAAGACTGCTTACAGCATAGAAGAGGGTGACTGAAAGGTTAATGGATGTTGATGTGGAGGTGTAGTGTCTATGGCTGAGTGAGAGTGATCCATCCTGATAACTAGACCCGGAGCAGCACAATGCGTGGCTCTTTCATTGTCCTACTCCTCCATTTTGACATGCCCACCACTTTAGGATAAATTACTTTAAAATTGACAATGACCAGGTCACTGTGAGAATGAATCTCTAAACTCAACTTGATGGGTTTGCTATTAAATAGATCTGGTCCTTGGAAGATATTCATTTTAATATGCATGGGTACTAACCCAATGTTGTGCTCAAGCATAAACACATACATATGAACACATATATATTTCATAAGAACAGGGTGTTTCCTGGAATGTGAATAAGGAAAACCCTAACTTCAAAGCTGATTCTTCACCAAAAAGCTTTAAACTTTAAATTACATCATTAAAAGAATTAAAAAGGTTGGTTTTTTTTTGTTTTTGTTTGTTTGTTTTGCTTTGTCTTTTTGAATATCTGCTGAAGGAAGCAGTTAACTACTAATTCAGGTTTTTCCCTTTACTGGAGGAAATCTCCTTTTTAGAGAATAAATTTTTCTTCATGTCATACATAGGAATTTGAATATATAAAATTTCCAGTTGAAAAATCTCTTTATTTTTAGTGAAGTGGTATGGAATAAGAAATTATTAGCTTCAAGAGGTTCACAGTAATAAGAAGGTTCCTAACTGATGCACCTATACCTAATATATTAACATATCAGCTGAATTTACGACCAGTGTGAAGTGATTTATCCTTATAGACAGCTGCTCAACTTTGCTAGTTAGAAATCTTCGAATATATGCCTTTGGGTCAACAACCTCACTGACACTATCCTGTACACTCCAGCCTCATTCCAAGGCACGTTTTTCAAAATTTCCTAATAATTCAGTACTCTCTTAGCATGGAAGTTATTGAACCTTTGTGTTCATGAACCAAGACACATATATATGCCATGTGCTTTCATTGATTTGCACCTTCAACTTTTACTGAGGCTTGTTTCATTCAAATGAAAATCTCTTTGCTATTTGTTGTTAAATGATTGTTTAGGCATGGTTTACTACATTTCTCAATGTCATCTATATAAGCTCTGTGGTAACTGGGTTCCAGGGACCCAATTTAAAATGACTGCTCCAAGAGAGAAACAAAATCTTGGGTGAGGCCATTTCCTTTGACCAAGGACAGTTTTGGCAGGCAGACTTGGCTATGAACCAGCTGAGAAAATGAGTGTCTTTTTCCTGGCAGGGGATTTGGGCAGTGTAGCACAGTCTCCACCACAGTCTATCCCTGGCACCATGTGAATCTATTTGCTTTATGTAATAATTTCTTCCCCTACGGAAACAGCTTCTCGGAGATGCTGATTGATCTCTACCACTCCAGCTGGTATCAGTGCTGCAACTGGTACTCATCGTCTCAGTGGTAGGCTGAATAATGGTTCCCCAAAGATGTCCACATCTTAAACTCTAGAAACTATGGATTTTATCTTACATGGCAAAAGGGATTTTTCAGATGTAATATAGTTCAGGATCTTGACATGGGGAGATTGTTCTCTATTATCTGGGTGGGCTTGGTATAATCACAAGGATCCTTGCAGTAGGTAGGCAAGAAAGTCAGAGGCAGAAGAAGAAGATGGAATGATGGAAGCAAGGCTGGAGTGATGTACTTTGAAGATGGAGGCTCATGGAGGCCATGAGTCAAGGAATGCACATAACTTGTAGAAGCTAGAAAAGAAAATGAATTGGATTCTCCCCTCAGAGCCTCCAGATGAACTATCCGTGCTTTAGCCCAATGAGACTCATTTTCAACTTTTTACCTCCAGAACTGTAAGAAAATTAATTTGTCAACACAAATTCTTGAGCCTCTAAATATGTGATAATTCATTACAGCAGCAACAAGAAAGCTGATACAGTCTTCCTCCTCTACCACCTATTCTAGATTCTCCTCACCTTCAGCTAGCACCTCTGCTGATTTAAGTTGCTTCTTAGTTGGGTGACTCAGATGCTTTTTCCTGAGGGATCTGAGACCCTGGTCTCCATGCCCTTCTTAGGCTGCGATTACTCCATTGTCCATTTACATCAAAATTGGGCAAGGGAGTGCCTACAGATGCCCCACTGTGTAACAGCAGCCCAACCTCCTCCTAATGCTGTGGCCAGTTACCCTTGCCAGGATGGCAGCTCTTTTTGTTTTCTGCTGGTCTCTTGACTCGGGAACCTGGAGTGACTGGGTTCCCAGGCTCGTGTATTCTACCCATAGTGAATTCAACACCATGCAATGGTCATTATTTTAGCATGTATGTATGTATATATATTGCTTATTGGAGAATGGTGGCCCATTCATATAGAGTATTTGGCTGAGTTGCTCCTTCAAAAGCCTATTCTACTGATCTATTAGTCCAGCAGTTTCAGGTGGTATGTGATAAGAACAAGTGATAGAATCCCATGATCATGTGCCGACTGCTGAACCTCCTTGCTGTAAAGTGGTTCTTTGGTCAGATACAATGTTTTGTGGGATCCTGTGTCAGCAGATCACATACTCTATTACCCCTTAAACAGTAGTTGAGGCTTAAGACCTGGGGGCAGGAAAGGCAAACTCAAACTCTGATTACATCTATTCAATAGGTATTGATGTCTTTTCCAGAGTGGAAAGACCTAAAGTAAAAAAATTGCCATCAAATGATTGATTGGTTTCCTTGAGGGATAGTGCCATTTTGGGGGCTCAGCATTGACCTCTGTTGCCAGCAGATTGCACACTTAGGCAATGACAATAATAACAAAATCAACCTTGGTGAATAGGAGCTTATGCTGTTGGGTGATGCCTAGCTTATATCCCAAGGTTACTCCATTCATGCACCCATTGGATCACACTGTAGTGGCTATGATAAAGCTGATGTCATCTAAGCCATTCTATCCACTTGTTTTTTTAGTGCCTCTTCTGTGGTTAATGCTCTCATGGGCATTAAAATGGGATAAAAAAGATATCTACACTTTGTGCCAAATTCCATGTATCGAACCACATGTTTCTTACTCAGAGTTCCTTATCTCTGATCTCTCAATCTTCCTTCTTCCAGGCCCTTGGCCATTCAGCCAAGCCATCTGCCACCACTCATGATTCTTAGCTCTTACCTGTACATTCCTTTTTCCATACAAAGTTAATGACCAAGTGCGCAGCCTGAAGCTCTGTCCATTGGGAGAATTTTCTCTTATTGTTGTCATTCAAGGTCTACTTCTAAGTAGGTCTACACTGTAACAACAGTCAAATTTTGACTTCCGTCCACATACTGAGCTAACCATCAGTAGTCCAAGTTCAGATGTTTTCCTACTCTGTCAGCAGATCATAAGGGAACCTCCCATATGACTGTGTCCTGGAGGTGTCATTTCTATAGTAGTAGATGACAAAGGAGTCTAGGCTACCTGTTCATACAGCTTATTTGTGCCTTCTGGCTTTGTTTGTATCTAATCCAAGATGTGTCACTTCCTAGCAAAATAACTGAACTCCAAAAGTTAAGAAAAAACAAAATCATAGTACAAAATAATATGACATATTAAGATCAAATATATCTATTATATCATTTCATCTAAATGGTCAAACTTGTCTGTTATAAGAAAAAGACTATTAGATAGGATCACAAGGCAAAAGCTAGCAAACAAGAGACATATATTAAATAAAATGATTTAGAAAATGTAAAAATAAAAAGATGAAAAACAATAATTTACTTGATTAAAGTACATATTAAAATTAATTCAAATTAAAGCAAATCCTTTTGATGTTTACAGCAAAACCATATACCACATATTCAAACCTATTATGAGTTTATTATTATTTTTTTGTACCATGCTAAATTACCAAATAAAGCACATGAAATGACACTTTGAGACAGAAAGTCAACACTGAGTCAAAATTAATCCTCTTTGCTGAAAGTTCTGAGAAGCAGTTTGTCTGCATATCTGCTAAAGCAGGGCCCTCTGTTCTCAAATGAAGATCTGTGAACTCTGCATGTAACCCCACTATGTTTAAAAAAGAGTGGATATATGTATATGTATAACTGATTCACTTTGCTGTACAGCAGAAACTAACACAACATTGTGAATCAACTATACTCCAATAAAAATTAATTTTTAAAAAGTGCTGTTTATGACAGAATGATTTGGAATTATATGATGATCAAGTACTACCTTCTTATTTTTGTATAACCTATATACTAGGCATATCTTCAGCTATTAAGAAGCACTGAATAATGACTACTAAATTGTTTTATACAAAGTTATATTAACAGCCATTCATTTGATGTAAATCAATGTAAAAGTATGTAAAAGAAATGTTAAAAATAAGGATAAAATAAGCAAATGATGCTAGGAAAATGCAAACCAAAAGAAAGAACTCATGATCTTTATATCAGACAAGGAAAAACGTATGCCAAAAACATTAAATGAGACAAAGAAAGACAATTTTTATGACAAAGGATTTGGTTCACAAGTTATAAAGATTAAGAATATCTATGCATCAAATTATATAGCAACAATATTCATAAAATGAAAACTTTAGGAGATATCAGGAAAAAAAGATAAGATACATTAGTTGTAGAAAATTTTAATTCACTTCTCTTGGGCCATAATACATGAAAGTAAAAAAAATTTAAGTAAGGCTATAAGAAAGATCTTCCAAAATCTTTTTATGAAATTGTCACAAAGTTGGTATGAAACCTGACAAAGATAAAGACAAAACCCTCAAATATTGATGCAAAATTATTAAATAAAATATTAATAAACCAAACCCAGTAGCACATTAAAAAATTAATTTCCCAGGATGCAATGGGATATATTCCAGGAATGCAAAAATAACTGACATTAGGAAATTTGTGTCTATAATTTATCATATTAATAGATCTAAGGGCAAAAATAATATATCTATAAATTCTAAAAAGGCATTTAATGAAATTCATTATCCATTCTTGATTAAAAGATAAATTCAATAGAATAGGAATAGATTGGTACTTTCTTAACATTATAAAATATATCTTAACATTATAAAAAAACAGCATAATGCTTACTAGAGAAATTCTAGGAGTATTTTCATTAAAGTTAGGAACTGTACAAGACTTTCTAGTATAATGTAATTATTTTACATTTTTCTAGAGATTCTAGCCAAAACAATTAATAAGAAGATAAAATTAGCAAAAAGTGTAAAAAGGAGGAGGTAAAATTACCATCTTTTGCAAATAACATGAGAACATATCTGGAAATTCAAGACGATCAACTGAAAACACTCTAACATTAAAAGAATTCAGTGAACTGGTAGGGTATTAAATTAGTGTTCAGAAATTGGTAGATTTTATATAACAATAACCAGTTAGTGGAAATAGTCACCAAGAAGAACCAATTTAGAATGTCAACAGAAAGATAAAGTATCTAGATATATAAATAATCTGCATGAATAAATGTGCATACTCTAGATTAAGAAATCTTTAAAATCTTTCTGAGGGACACAAAAGTGGACTTGAAAAGTAGAGAGGCATGCTATGTAGGAAACTCAGTATCATAAATATGTCAGTTATCCCTAAATTAATCGAAATATTTTAATAAAAACACCATCAGAAATTTTCTTTCTGAACTAGACAAGCTGATTCTATAGCTCGTCTGTGTAGCAGTAGTAGTAGTCACAGTAGTGATAATAATAACCAAGAAAAAATATAAAACAGAAGAGTAATGGAGAGACACCAATCTACTTCCACTTATAGGAATTTGTTCTATGCACATGCTCCTGTAAGTGTGAAGTAACTTGCATATGAGGTTAGACAATGCAACATTTTTCATAATTCCAAAGATTGGAAACTGCCTAAATGTTCATCAATAGGAGGCAAATTAAATACACTATGGTACCTCCTTACATTGGAATACTATCCTACCATAAACGTGAATGGTGAAACTCTTCATATGTTAGTTTGAAAAGATCTCCAAGATTCAGTATGAAGTGAGAAAGCAAGATGCAGATGTGTATGTCCATTATGCTACCATTTGTTTGTAAAATAAGGAGTGGGAGAGTATATATGTGTATGTATGTATGTGTATCATATATTTCTCTACGTACATATGTACATTTGCTTGAATATGTATATAAAATCTTTGGAAGGATACACAAGAAAGTAATAACTTGGTTCTTTGTGGGAGGGTAATGAGTAGGGGAAAAGGGAGACTTTTTTCTTATTTCCTATTTTTTAAATTAAATTTTAAATTAAGATTCATAAATATATTTTTTCACATAAATTTTGAAAATTAGTGCCAACAAAATCTTCTTTCCTATTCAATTAAAACCAATGAGAATATTATGCTTAGTGAAATAAGTCAGAGAAATACAAATACTATATGATATCACTTATATGTGGAATCTAAAAAAATAATACAAATGAATGTATACAAGACAGAAACAGACTCACAGACATAGAAAACAAACTTGTGGATATCAAAGGGGAGAGGAAAGAAGGGAGGGACAAATCAGGGGTATGGGATTAACAGATATAAATCACTATATATAAAACAGATAAGCAACAAGGATTTACTATATAGCATTATACCCATTATCTTATAATAACCTATAATGGAACATAATCTGCAGAAATACTGAACCACTATGCTGTACACCTGAAACTAACACACCTTAAACTAACATAATATTGTATATTGTGATATATATATCAACTATACTTCAATTTTTTATAAATTAAATAAATAAATAAATGAATGAATAAAACCAATGAACCAGGGGCTTCCCTGGTGGTGCAGTGGTTGAGAGTCTGCCTGCCAATGCAGGGGACATGGGTTCGAGCCCTGGTCTGGGAGGATCCCACATGCCGCGGAACAGCTGGGCCCATGCGCCACAACTACTGAGCCTGCGCGTCTGGAGCCTGTGCTCCGCAACAAGAAAGGCCGCGACAGTGAGATGCCCGCGCACCGCGATTAAGAGTGGCCCCCGCTCGCCACAACTAGAGAAGGCCCTCGCACAGAAACGAAGACCCAAAACAGCCAAAAATAAATTAATTAATTAATTTAAAAAAAAAAAAACCAGTGAACCTTTACTGAGCATCAACTATGTACCAGGTATGATTATATGTTCCGGAAGCACTGTGGTACACAATTTCCTCCTCTTCTTGGAGTCCAGAGAGCTTAGAGAAAATGTTATGGAGCAATCATATTAACCATCTTAGCATTTACAGTTGGAATACAGGCTTCCTTCTGTCTATGGTATTGGTTCTGTTTCATCTGATTTTATGTATATTCCCTTTATTACATAAAGTAACCAATATGATGCTGCTTTATATTTGAAGATGATGCCATTAAAATAACTGCTTTTTACAAGAACAGTTATGGCCAAAGATAGTGATTTTAGCCTAAGGGTGTTCTCTGTTATTTTTCTCCCCTAAGGATGGTTTTGGTTTTTCTGTTGCTGCAGAGATTTTTGGAAAAGTCAGCATCACTTATTTGCCCTATAATATTCCATTTTTTCTCTATGACTTGGCTCTGTAAGTACCTATTTGCTGTATAGGTTCTGTCACAAGTAATAATTCTGCTGCATTAAAATAAAAAATACACTCACCAACAAAGGAGAAAGGTAAAAGAAAATATAATAAACAGTCCACCAAACCAAGTGGTGTTCATTCTAGGAATATGGTGATGGATTAATATCCAGAAATTTCATACTATATGATAACGTAACACTTCACATCCATAAGCCAGGTACGGAAAAAATGCTTGGTTACCTCTATAGATGCTGAGAGGACATGAAAGAAATTAAAACAAATATTTAAACTTTCAAAATAGAAAGTGGTGCATCTATATGATTTAAAACACTTACAGTATTTTCTTGCTTTTGGCCATAAAATTGTATATATCAAAAAATCAGGAACTAAAACCAGAAACTAAACCGCATTCTTTCTTTTATCCTTTTTATGTGAAATAGCTTAGGAAATTCTAGCTGACACAATAAGCCATGAGGTATATAAAAGGTACAGATACAATACAGAAATCTTTCTAGTAAACCCAAGAGAATGATCAGAAAAAATATTACAATTAAGAAGACTTGAGGGCTTCCCTGGTGGCACAATGGTTAAGAATCTGCCTGCCAATGCAGGGGACACGGGTTCGAGCCCTGGTCCGGGAAGATCCCACATGCTGGGGAACAACTAAGCCTGTGCACCACAACTACTGAGCCCACGTGCCACAACTACTGAAGCCCACGCACCTAGAGACCACGCTTCGCAACAAGAGAAGCCACCGCAATGAGAAGCCCGCGCACCGCAACAAAGAGTAGCCCCCGCTCGCGGCAACCAGAGAACGCCTGCCCGCAGCAATGAAGACCCAACGCAGCCAAAAATAAAGTAAATAAAATAAATAAACTTTTTTAAAAAAGAAGACGAGCTAAACGGCTCGGTATCACACCTCGCCGGACTTCGGCGCAGCAACGGTGAGACCACGTCCCGTCACTGCTCCGTGCTGGGAGATGCACGCGGGACACGTGCGAGACGCGCAACCGTGGCATCTCCTTCCACAGGCTTCCCAAGAAAGACAACCAGAGGCGAGGCTTGTGGCTTGCCAACTGCCAGCGGCTGGACCCCAGTGGCCAGGGCCTGTGGGACCCGGCATCCGAGTACATCTACTTCTGCTTCAAACACTTTGAGGAGAGCTGCTTTGAACTGGTGGGAATCAGTGGGTATCACAGGCTGAAGGAGGGAGCAGTTCCCACAATATCTGAGTCCTTCTCCAAGTTGCGCCCAACTACCAGGACCCAGGGGCACAGTTACCCACCTGGACCTCCTGAAGTCAGCCAGCTCCGGCGACGCAGGAATCACTGCTCTGAGGGCCAAGGGCCCACAATGCCAACTTCTCCGCCTCCACCTCCTGACGTCACCTGCCTTCCGGCGGAAGAGGCCTCAGCTCCTGCCGCTTTGCCCGCCTCCCCCACTGAAAGGCTGGAGGCTGGCCTCAGCAGCGCCTTCTCAGACCTCTTGGGGCCCCTGGGTGCCCAGGCAGATGGAGCGGGCTGCAGCACTCAGCCGTCACCCAAGCGGGAACCGGCAGCCGTCGCCTCTGGAGCCGAGGCCCGCCTCACCCTCGGCTTGCATGCTGCGCCTCCCGCCACCCACCGGAGCCTCCATCCAGAACGAGCCCAGCGACCGGGTGGGCAGTGGCCGGCTCTGGAAGCGGTGGGCTGAGGCCGCACCTGACGCCCTGGACAAGGCCCAGCGCCAGCTGCAGGCCTGCAAGCGGCGGCAGCGGAGGCTGACCAAGCCGCAGCAGGGGCGGCGCGGGAGAAGAGGGCCCAGGCGGATGCACGCCGGACTCCACAGGAGCATGCGCAGGACTTTGCCATGCAGCTGAGCCGCTGCATGGCCTGAGCGAGGGGCTGCCCGTCAGAGCTCCGGCCTCTGCCAAACTCAGAATCCTCCCGGAGAGGGACCTGACCTGCCAGATGCCAAAATAAATGGGATTCTAGAAGGAAGCCCTGCTCTCTGGCTCAGCTCCCCACTCACCACCAGGCCTGTCTCATCGGAAAAACACAAGAATGACGATTACTGACCTCCTGAGGCTGCTATGCTTGGCAAGTAGTGAGGGGCCTACAATGACCTTTCTGGTCCCTGGAGGGCTGGGATGAGGCATGTGGGGAGCAGAGAGACAGGCACGTGGGCAGCCGTCCTGGCCTCGACCTGTGTCCTCATTTTCCTTCAGTTCAACCGGAATGTGGAAGGCCTCCCCGCACCTGTGGTCATCAGGTAAGTGTGTGAGGTGACGTACAGCACACGTGACCTCTGCCTCTTGGGCCTCGGCCACAACGGCCCCACGAGCACCGCTGAATTCTTTCTAGTCCTGGAAATGGCCACACAGTGTTGTGAAATTTGCTTTTGGGGGCCCTCCGAGTGCAACTTCATTGATTCACATTATGCCTGGGAGAGTCGAACGGCCATTACAGGAGGCGGACGCAGAGCAGGGTTCACAGGTGGTTCCCGAGCCCGAACTCTAAGGCCAGCTGAGGCGCGTCTTGCACCGCCGGCTGCTAGCTTGCAGGTGGCTGCAGGTGAACTCCCCTCGCCTCAGGGCCACCCGGCCAGCTGCACACGGCACCCGGGACTCTTCAGCAAGGCCTGAGGAGTGGCAGGTGCTGCATTTACGCGGGGCACAACCAGAGGCAGGAAACGAAGTCTAAGGCCCAGAAGGTAGACCATCTTTCCCTAAAGTGGCTTCCTGGCAGCGGGGGCAGAAGGGCGCTTGTTCCCAGAAGGGAGGCAGAATGGTGCCTTCTGCACCGGGCTGGACGCTCAGCACCTTCTGTCGGGACAGGGAAGGACCCGGTGGGGTGGCCTGCCCTCGCTTTCCCGGCTCAGGCAGGAGCCTACAGTGCAGCCCAGGAGCAAGGCAGCCACGGAGGAGCCGGGAGAGCCGGCTCCAGCCCCCCAGGGCTCCCCTCCGGCGGGGAGAGGCCAGAAGTCGGCCTGCATTCCTCCCACCGGCCCTCCAACTACCTGGCGGGGGCACCCCAGGTAGGGGTGGGGAGCTGCTGGCATGAACAGAGAACCAGGCAAGACTGGCTGATCCTGAGGCCTCTGGTGGCATGGCCAGGCCTCAGCTCCGGGAGACCACGGACTGGAACCCACCAGTGGGGACTGTGTGGCAAGGTGTGTGTGTAGGTAGCACTGCTGTGCCTTTAATGGAGCAAGCCTATGACAGTAAGTACTTACGAGGGACAAAAACAAAAAACAAAATTGAATAAGTAAGCAGAAAAGGCAGCCCTGAATTAGAACCTGATATACACATAAAACAATAACTAGGAAATGAATTATTCAGTAAATAATGATGGGAAAATTAGATGAGCTAATTCGTAGAAAATGTACATCTTTACTTACTTCCATAAATGCCAGATAGACTCAAGAGCTAAGTGAATGGTTAAAAGATTAATTTCTAAAATACTAAACATTAAATGTTGTTGAGGTTTTTTTTTAATGTAGAAAAAATACAGGTAAATTTTTTTTTAATATATTTATTTATTTATTTGGCTGTGCCGGATCTTAGTTGTGGCATGCAGGATTTTCGTTACCGCATGCGGGATCTTTTAGTTGGCAGCATGTGAACTCTTAGTTGTGGCATGTGAGATCTAGTTCCCTGACCAGGGATCAAACCTGGGCCCCCTGCATTGGGAGTGTGGAGTCCTGGCCACTGGACCACCAGGGAAGTCTCCAGGTAAATTTTTATTAAACCTTTGAATAAAGAAAACATGAAGTTAATAAAAAGCTATTAAAGGAATCACAAAGAAAGGAATGGAGGGAAGAAGGAAGGGAGAGAGGGAGGAAGGAAGGAAGGAAGGAAGGAAAGAGTGCATGTAGATGGAGATTTGTATGAGCATAGAGTACATCTGTCAAATACGTGAGAAATTGGTGAACATGGTTTCCCCAGGGAAGGGAACTGAGGTGAAAGGGAGACTAACTTTTCAGTGTAAATCTTTTCTTTGTGTCTTTTGTATTTTTGTACCATGTCCATGTATTATCTTTTCAAAAAACTAACTAATTTAACCAACTTTAATTTCCAATTAAAAAAAGGAAAAACAATAAAGTCCCCAAAGACTGATAGATTTGGCTATCTAAAACCTTAGCATGTCAATAAGAGCAGCAAAACAACGAAAAATAATGAAACATGGGAACATATTCACAACCAATATGCCAAAGGTTGACATAATATTCTTAATAGAAAAAGATATTATTAAACCAAAGAAGGACCAAAAAAAAAAAAAAATGAAGTCATCTAAGGAAAAATAGACATAAGATACAGTGGGCAATTCCCAAAGGAGGAAATACAAATGACAAATAAACATGTGAAAATATTCAACCTTACTTCTGATCAAGAAATTCCAAGGAAAACAGCAAGGAGATACTGTTTTTCACCCATCAAATTAGCAAAAGTTAAAAATACTCTCTTCTTGCAAAGGTACAATGGGCAGAGCTTGCTTTAACCCAACTGATGGGAGTATAAATCAGTAAGACCTTTCTGGAAAATAGTTTGGCAGTATGTATCATGAGCCATAAAATGTTCCTGAGTTTTGTCTCAGAAATTTCCACTTCTGGTGAATCTGGACTATACATAATCTACAGCGTGGAGAGGGCTTCACGCATAAGATATTTACTGCAACATTAGTTGTAAGAGTAGAAAAAAGATCAAGCTAGAGCTTGCAGTTGGACAGGAAAGCCCCACCACTTCCTGGCTCTAATGGCACATGATGGTGTAAGGGTCTAAGCTCTTCCCTGCTCTGTTTTGTGTTCAGTTTTGCCAATCCACCACGCAGAGTTCACAGGCCAATTTTCCAAGTTAAAGTGATGGACCTGTTTTTCCCATTTCGATTTTTTGAAGGGTCATATTACCTCTCCATAAAGATCATTAGGTATTTGAGGAAGAATTAAAATAGGGGAATGGAGGGAAATCTGGTTGGGGAGAGCTACAATGGACTTGGTAGTTATTTGAATTGAAAAGGAAAAGATGAAATGATAAGTTCTGTTATGTGCAGAAAGAGAGAGAACACTCCTGAGGGGAAATTGGAGAGTAATTTGAAACATTTCACAAAAGTTGCTGAAATGTCAGAGCAAAAAGTCAACCCTGACCTCTAATGAACTTATAAACTGAAATAGCCTGAAATTTGAACCCACGTGCAAGTGAATAATTAAGCTCCTTTGGACTCTCTCTGCTCCCTGTCTGTGTATGTGTGATAGTACAAACCTCCATTTTAGCACATTTGCAAATCTGCCTAGTCCACAAAGTACTCATCTCCAAAGAAGAAGGTATTGCATTAGGCTTTACAACCTCATCCTTTAGCCGCAGTGTGGCATACCCATTTGCTAAGTGACTGAGTTCATATTTTGTAGGTTCTTCAAAGGATTACTTTCCAGAGTATTATTTAACATGAAGGTTTTCTTTCAAACAGGATTACCAAACCAATAACAATGACCAAGCAGTGGTTGAAATCTGTATCACACGAATCACAACAGCCATCAGAGAAACAGAGTCGATTGAAAAGCACGCAAAGGCCCTTGTGGGGCTCTGGGACTCCTGCCTGGAACACAACCTGAGACCGTCTGGGAAAGACGAAGACACTCCCCACGCAAAAATCGCGTCTGATATCATGAGTTGCATTTTACAGGTACGTCAGTGTTCAGCATCATGCTATTTGAGACCGGCTTGGCAGCTTAGGTGAACACGTGGTGTCTCTGAACCATGAGCCAATGTTTCTGTAGCATTCAGATACTGTAAAAAGACACCACAAACCATCAATAGCTAAGCTGAGCAGGCTGGTAATTAATAAACCGAGAAGGTTGTACTGAGCCCCTACTGTATGCAAGACACACTGAGGGGAATTCAAAGTAACACCACAGCAAGCTCTAATCTATTTGGAGAGATGAGACGTGTACATATAAAAAGCTAACAGTAAAGCACTGTGTGTCCAGATCCAAATGAGGAATATTGGAAAATTCAGAAAAGGAGACCTCTTTCATCCAAGGAGACCAAAGAGGGGGTGGAGTCTGAGTTGAGGGGCAGTGAGCTTGGAATATGTGGAGAGAAGTGGCTAAGTCATTTTTAAGTACATTCCTATACTGTGAATTTTCCATTATAATACTATTTGCCTGTTCTGACCATGTTTAAGTTCTTCCCTTTGGCATAAACATGAATTTGGAATTTTGGCTCAGCCACGAACTAATTATGTAAAATTAAAATGTTGGACAAGTCACATAACTTCTAAGCCACAGTCTCCTCCCTATAAAATGCAGATGAAGTGACATTGTCTGTGACAAATTTTACCAACCAGTAATGTTGATAGTTGTTTCTTTAAAAAGAATTCTGTGGTCAAATAAGTTGGGAAACACTGAATTCAGTTTTTCCCTTTTGAGCTGTCACAATGTTTCATAGCATATTAAAGGCTCTGAAAAGTCCTGCAATAAAGAAAGCTGGTTAACTTTGTTTAGAACAGCATTTTGCAGTCTGATTTGACCATGTAACTTCCTTCCCCATCTTACCCCAACACAACGTTTATGAACATCCCTCAGAACTAGTGTTCTACTGAGCATAGGTCAGGAAATTCCAGCTATGTTAAAGTGTTTGGCACTGTGTGTAGCAGCTAATATTAGCTTCCTTTCTTCTGTTTTTTCTCACAGTTGTCTGTGTTTAACTGGAGCATATTTATTGCATTTGGTCTGCTCAGTTCCGGGACTGGTCAACTGAACAAAAGAGTCTACACACACTATCATACTGTTTTTCTTTTGTCCCCAGAGTTAGAGATGGGAGGGGAGGAAATGGGTATTTCAGCGAAATTAATGGAAGATTAATGCTGTTGGATATAACAACAAAGACCCAACACACCTTTTCTTCATTGATTATTCTTTTATTTTTATCTTGAGTATTTATTAATTTTAAAATTTTATTTTTTATACAATTTTTAAAGGTTACACTCCATTTATAGTTATTACAAAATATTGGCTATATTCCCTGTGTTGTACAATACATCCTTGAGCCTATCTTTCACTCAATAGTTTATACATCCCACTCCCCTACCCCTATGTCGCCCCTCCTCCCCTCCACTGGCAACCACTAGTTTGTTGATTATTCTTGACTATGTTATTGACATACATCAGAAACCTAGATTATTTCACTCCAAAGTGCCACTCCACAGACATTCAGACAGAAACTCATAAATCAACCCTATTCTCCAGCTCCCCCTGTGATTTCAAAACCACTGGTCTAGATTCCAGCAGCACTGTCCAACAGAAATACAATGCAAGCTGCAAACATGAGCCACATATGGAATTTAAAATTTTCTAATAGCCATATTAAAAAGAGGTGAAAACAGATGAAATTGATTTGATATTATATTTTCCTTAACCCAATATATCCAAAATGTTATTATTTCAACATGTAATCAGCGTAAAAATTAATGAGATGTTTTACTTGTTTTGTATACTAAGTCTCATAAATCCATTGTGTGTGTTAGCATGTCTTACTTTGCACTGGTCACAATTCAGGGGCTTAGTAGGTTCACTCGGCTCCTGTGTTAGTACAGTTCTAGAGAGTCTGGAAGGCTTTCTGGATGGAGATCGAATTTGGAAGGGTTATGGGCAATTATCGGGAATTTTACCAGGTAGGAAAAGTGGAGTGAGAGAACATTCCAAGTAGACAAAACAGATTGTACAAAAGTCCAGATTTCTGAAATGAGACCCAGATCAGAGAACTAAGCAGGCTGCCCTTCCAAAATGCCCCAAAGTCTAACATAAAGGGTTGTTTCATTCTGGGTAAGGCATTATGTCTCCTACTTTAAAAAGGGGATGGTGAGGAGCAAATAAAAACGTGAAACTCACTGCTGATCAATGAGAATGAGTTTGTAAGATTGTTGAGAGCAGGGCCCTGAGGACAAGCACTGACATTTTGGGGAAGGACAGAGAAAAGGGCTAAGGGTTAGGCGTCTTGGTTGAGAGGGACAAGTAAGTCACAGAAGTGGGCGATTCCAGCCTGTAGGGCCAGTGTGGTCACAGGGCATCCATTGTGTGCCCTCTGAGAAGGCAGAAGGTGTAATAATGGAAGATGGAAAGCCCTAAATGTAAACTTGCCTTTTTCAGAGCAAAGTGCAGCAATTTGTCCAGGCTACCCCTAGGGGTGTGGTCCCAGAAAGTCATTTCCCACGAACCAAAGGCAAGGCTGTGGTTGCAGCTTTGGCATTTAGCTTTCAATCAGATTTTAAGGGGAACATTTTGGCCTGCGGTAAATATTGAAAAGAAGATTTTGTCCTACTTGTAAAATAGGTTCTTGTGGGAAACATGTAGAAATCCAGATGACTCATATTCTGTTTTGTTTTTTCAGTGAAATAAAACAGTAGGTCAACTTTAAAGTCAACCACTTAACATTTTTAGCTACACATACACAAAGATTCCCTCTCCACCCACCTTACCTCCCAAGATAAGCAATCCCAGCCTCACACTACCTGATCAAGCAAGGGCCCACCAGTTCTTCTGCCCGTATTCTTAGCCATTTTTTTTTTTCTGGCCACTTCACTGTCATTTGAAGCTAAATATGTTCACACACACACAAGAAAAAACCTTTTTTTTTCCCCTAAACTTCCTTTTTCAACCTACACTCAAACCTACTTCAGATGACCATTCCTATTCTACTTTTAATAATTAGTGGTTATACTGACTTCTTTCTTTTCTTGGTCCTAACTGTATGAACTTGCCACATTTACCTCAAAATAGTTTTAAAATTTTCAGAATTCACCTTCTATACCTTCCTCAATACAGAATCTGTACATGTGTGAGGCGTGCACTTGTGAGTTCTGGTTTCTTTTGTGGTGGGTGATACTATCCTGCCATCCCACCCTGTGTCCTTAGACATCTGTAAAATGAAGGATGAATCAAGTGAGCTCTCAGATCACCTCCTAGTCTGAAATTCTGACTCCCTTAGGAGATGCTGAGAGGTAGAAGAACAAAAGGCTTTAGAGCTTGAGGGCCTTAGAATCAGATACTCTTGGTCTCGTATCAGTGAGAGATTGGCAGGTTATTTCATCTCTCTAAGCCTCTGTTCTGCCATCTGTAAAATGGGCATAACAATACTTGCTGCTCACGAAGAACAATTTTATTATAAAAGCAATCTCCATTTGTGATCCAGCCACTATCTGGAAGTGGCTATTTCAAACCTATTTCAAACCACAGCTTCTCTGACCAGGGTTCTATATGGAGTTGGCCAGTGCTTATTTCTCTGCCTGTAGAAAAATCCTGAAAGAGAAGATACCCCTCTCCCCCTCCACAAAGCACATTATATTCTAGGATAAATCCAAACCTGAAGAGGGTTGAAGAAAATAAACATGCACCTCAAGGGGGTTGTAATTACTGACATAACTGATGGGCTAGAATGAAATTCTAGAGAACTGACAGACCAACCATCATGATGTTGAGAGCCAATGCCTAGTTTTCTCCTCAGTACAAGTTACAGTGGTTTCAGCCTCTTCCCCAACCAACCAAATCACTTAGCAGAGCTAATGCCAAGTAAGCTCTGCCTTTTATCTCTTCCTCCACATCTTCTCACACTGTTGATGATCATTTGAAGAGGGAGATAGCCAAAGAGGGGAGGAGGGAAGAACTGAAATAGCCACCAAATTCACTGTGGGAAAATCCGAAAGTATCTGTTTTTCCTTCTTTATAGAAGGACCCCCCCCACTGTCCATTCACCTTGATTCCACACTTCAGTTTTCTTATTTCCTCTTCCCCAGTTAATGCTGCATGAAGATTCAAAATCTGTCCCTGGCTGGCATGCAAAATGCCTTGGGCAATTTTGAGAGCATTTCCTTTTCAGCTCTCAGAGGCAGGACTGGTCATGTTCATCTAGAAGTTTATTCAGTAGGCAATCCCAGGTCTACCATTTACTGGCAGGGTGATCTTGGACATTTCATCTTTCTGTGCCCTAATTTCCTCATCTATAAAATGCAGATAAGCGTAGCTGCTTCATGAGTTTGTTGTGAGGATTAGATGGATAGACATTAAAAAATAGACGTAAAATATTTAAGACACAGGAAGTGCTGTATGAGGATTAGCTCTGGTTGGTATTGTCATCATTATCATCGTCTGCAGGAAACTCTAAAATAGCATCAGCACTTTGTCATTTAATTATTTATTTTAGCCATTGTTCAGTGCCTGTCTCCCCCTGCCCAAAATAGAAGCTTAGTTTTTTTCACTAATGTGGTCCCATCACCTAGAGCAGTGAATGGCACATAGTAGGTGCTCAAGATAATATTTGCTGAATGAATTAATTAATGGACCAATGAACACATGAGTAGCTCAGGAGACCTGACTGCCCTCTGGCTTTTGTACTAGCCATGCTTCACCCCAGAGTGGGCCCCAGTACCAGTTCCTCACTTAATGCCGCATAAGACAGGGGCATGAAATGGGAGGAGATTGGGACACCCCCCTGCCCCCCAGGTCCCTGAGACCCACTCCCTTATTGCCTGTCAGAAAATACACTGGGAAAACTTAGGTGGATGCCATTTAGATTTTATATATAGCCATGCTGCTGAGAACCAAGCATTTTATATATAAATCCAAAATTTGATTATCTGATCCACGATGGGGGATGAAAAACAATAAAATAACCATTTTAATATATGGCATTTAATATTTCTTGAGATTACTCTTTTACGGCTCTTAGTTGAATTCAAGGCCTGAGACCAAAGAGCTTTTTAGTTGCTATCACCTCAGCTATCTATCTCTTTTACTTAGCTTTATTCTTTTCAATTATAAAACACTGGGAAACCTTCCCAAAGTGCATTTTCCAAAGGAAAATCTCCACCAAGAGCTCAAATTGGTGCTAATCTAGTCAAGAAATATAATTCTTGGCATCTGTAGAACAAAGCCCTCTTGTTTTGCTTCTACTGCTGGATATAACTGTCCCCATGAGCAAGTCTTTATTGCTACCCTGTACTTCACTGAATTGTTCCCTGAGTACTGAGTATTGAATTGTGTGTAAGAAGATACACATGCCATCATGCTCACATCTGCATGGAGGGGCAAGATCTAGCATAAGCTCTGGCATTAGCAGTTGCTGTTAAAGTGGTTTATTTGTACGAGCAATCACAGGGACTTTCTCTGCATGTATACCATTAGCATTCCTGGGATCCAAATAATCATACAGATAAAATAATTTCAGGGGCCTGAGATCTACTGCATTAGCAAATCCTTTTGCTTCACCTGAGAGCAAAGCTCAGCCATTGGAAGGAGGTCCATAGGACCCATATTTGCCCAGCCTCACCTAGGCCTACCAACCCCTCACTCATATCCTGTTGCTGTCAGTAGTGCCCATGGCCTCTTGAAACACTAGGAACTGTCTAGATGCTGTTTAGAGATTGAGAGCCTTTGGTGGCAATTCCTTGGTGTTTATATGAACTATTTGCTCTTTGCTTAATGTTTCACTTCTCTTATCATTTGAGAGATTTCCAGATGGCATATGTGGGAGGAAAACAGAAAAATTGAGTGTGTTAAAGTTTTGTTTTGTTTTGTTTTTTAATAATGATATTATACATTTAAAATTTTTTTAATAATTTTCACTTGGAACCACACTTCAAAGACTTCAATAGCTGCCCACTATTTTTCCCTAGGACATCTAGAATTGTTGTAAAAAAAAATATGACCAAATTGGTTAAGACAGCCTGTTCTTTCATTGTTGCTGGCAAGGGTTAGCTCATTCCCAAGGTTTAAAAACATTAGTTGCTGTGAATATGATTTTCACTGATCTTTTACTATGCCTGTCTGTATTCACAATTAGTAGGAAACACTTGAGTTGTACTTCCAATGCCACCACCATGGTTTCTCAGAAAGTTACAGGTAAATATGCTTAGAGACATTTTCCTCCAATGGAAGGCGTATACTTCTCTAGCTGCAAGTTGTTTTGGCTAAAGACAGAGAAGAGAAAGTAACTGGGGCATGATATTCTTTGTTGGAAAGCTCTGAGAAGAATTGTGTGATTGTGTTCCACTCTCAGAACTAGAGCTTTGGCAGCCATGACAGGGACAAAGATATGTCATGTAAAAGGTAAACTAGCAAAAATCTACACACTATGGAGAGATTGGGGCAACCCAGGAAATTGGTAGGTGAGACTGAAGCGTTTGGGAAATACTCTGTTCAAGTTGAGGTATAACTTAAATGTAACCTCAAGGGAGCGGGCATAGAATAAGATGATAACGGAGAAAATCGACAAATCAATCGGCCTTCCTAAACACCACATGTCTGAAGTGTATGTCAACAGAAAGAGGATGCTCAGTGTGGGGTCATTGTTTTGGCACATTTACTCAGCACTGTCTGGGGTGTGAAGGGTGGGTGGAGACTTAATCTGACGGAGAGGAAAGTTCCAATCATCAGAGATGGGGATTTGGCTGTAGGGCGGGACTGTTAGGTTTCACCATGGCCTAGATGAAATAGCCCTCAGGATATTCCTTTGCTCTGATCTGCTCTTGTGCCCATGAGTGAACATTCTGGTTAGTCATCTGGCTCCTGATTTCCTCGTGGTATGAAAGGGTCTGACCTGAAAAGACTGTCACTGTGAGAGAGTAAATTGGCGTACCTGATCATGCACCAGCCTTTTGGAAATCCCTCAGTGTGAGTTTCCCTCAGGGGACGCAAACAGTTCTGTAGGGCCTGGCCAAGTACACGTGCAGACTTCTAATGCTGAAGGGCGGGGAGCAGCCGGCCCCCCAGGGATGCCCCACGGCTCAGCACTCCAGTAACGGCCCAGTCTAATCGGGCACAATTAAATTACCAGGAGGGGAGACACTCTAGATAAAGCCTGATCTGAGAGAAGTCTGGCTGCAGGCCCTGGTTCTGAGAGTTAGATGGTGTTAGGAACTCTAAGAACGATAGGACAGAGACCTACTGAGTGGAACTGATAGATAAACACATGATTTGCCACCAAGGAATAGGGTCAGAGCTTTCATTACGGCTGACTTCATGGTGAGGCATCAGCTTAGGTTGTTGAATACCTATTTTCTCTGCCCAGGAGTCAGGCTGATTCTTGAACCTGAAAAATGGGTGGAACTACAGGAATGGATTATGGATTTATCAGGTCTATTTTTGTTTCTAGGGACTGGGAAGAAAAAAAGTTTAAGCACAAGAGACTTAATTGGCTCACTTAGAAAAATTTAGGGATAGAACTGGCCTCAGGCACAGCCTAATACATGGGGCTCAGATGATGCCACCAGGTTTCTCTTAACTTGTCTCAGATAGATCCATGTTGCCTTGAATCTCATACAGATCCTCTCCTACTGAGGTCACAAAATGGCAGCTACTCTTGATCTTCCATTCTCAGCAGTTTGAATATGACAGAAGAGAGAGAGTCTCTTTCACAGAGCCCTTGAATGGCTCCTCCATTATAATTGGGTAACTTGCCCATCCCTGAACTTATCATTTGGAAATGTGATTCTCTGGTTGGTCAACGTCTGAGTCATTTGACCACCCGTGAAGCTAAGGGTGTAAATGCCTTCATTAGAAGTACCTGGGAGGTGGCCGTGGAAGCCCTATTTGCTAAGGAGTGTGTAACAACTCACCTGCCCAGACAACTAGCCCTGAAAATGGATCCCACTGGAGGCCATTGCTGGCAGTTGGTGACCCAAGCAAGAAGGTGGGAGCGAGCAGGCCCTTTCCCAACCCCCTCACCCACCCTTCCTTCTTCCCACCACATCATAACTATCACTATAGATTTGTATTTTCTTCATTAGTCATTCAACTTGACAAACGTTTATTGAACACCTGCCATAAACCTAGAATAGTGGGAGGTATTAGAGGGGATAATCTACGGGTAGAAAGATAGAAGCACTTTTCACATGAACAGTCAGAGAAAAACAACCACTTTTTATTTCTAATGTAATAATGTAAAGTTGAACAAATTGTGCACTGTGCAACTTTTGCTTTATAGTTAGCCTAAGGGGTGGGGTTGATGGTTAGAATGGTTAATGGTAGGGAAGACATACCATTCATTTGTAAGAAAACAATTTGTATTTTCCAAATAGTATTCCCTAATTAGGTAATTGAATGCTGATAGCACTATTGTATATGTAAGGATATTGATGTTCAGTCACAAAGTACATCAAAAAGAGAATTATTTCAAGATCCAGAATTCCTTTAGTTTTAGTCTTATGTTCATTCATCTTTTTCCTTCCGACTCTCAGTCAAAACTTTAGTTTTTAACATACAGTCAGAAGGCAACTGATCCAACATTCCTTAGATTTTTTTTTTCTCAAGTATAAATCTAAGTTATTCCTCTCATCAGTGACTCCTGATCACCCTAAAGATCAATTCCAAACTCCTAAGCATGGTGCCAGAGCTTTCATAATCAAGCCTCTGTTTACCTCTCCAGTCCCCTCTCTCATCTCCTACCCCAGTTTTCCTATGTGTACCCCACATCATCCATACTGAACTATTTACAGTTCCTCAGATGCACAAGTTCTCTCACCTCTCTGCTTTCACACACACTTTTCCTTTTGTCCACTCCTTTCCTAGCTATCTCCCAGCCATTTCCTCTTCATCCACCAGGTCTCAGCGAAGACATCACCTCCTCCAGGAAGTCTTCCTTGACACCCCCCTTCAGACTGGATTAAGCGCTCCATTTTTGCTCCCTTATCCCCCTGCACGTTCCTTATCATGGCCCTCATCAGCCTATGCTATTAAGCGCCTGTTTGCCTCGAAGTCTCCCTAACAAGAACAAGAGTTCCCAGAGTTCCCAAATACAAGGAAAATAAAGTGGGCCCTGTGTTTTCACAGCTGCACTCTGAGAGCTTAGCTCAATAAATATTTTTCGGATGAATGAATAAATGAATAAAGAATGAACCACTTATTATTTGTTGATTTCTTATATTTCCTCAGAATTACAACCGGCCCCCTGTGATGGCATTAGCCATCCCCATTGCAGTGAAATTCCTCCACAGAGGCAACAAGGAACTGTGCAGGAATATGTCCAACTACCTGTCCCTGGCTGCAATTACCAAGGCAGACCTCCTGGCCGATCACACAGAGGTTATAGTAAAGAGCATACTCCAAGGTATGGTGCAAAGGCTGAGCTTGGGGATGTGTTTTAACAATCATTTTAAAGTATTTTCATGAAGCAGTTATGGTTTGTGGAAAGTAAGACTTTTGAGTATTGAGAGGTACGTTAGATTCTCTGCTTTGCCACTAGGTGGCTGGGGAACATGGATAAGGTTACTTGAGCTGGCTGAGTCGGGGTCTCTTCACCAGGCAGATGAATTCTTTGGACTCATTAGATGAGTCGCATGCTTTCTTTCAACACTTCGTGTCTCATTTGGAGAACTGTGTTTTCCATGCTTCTGGTAATCTTGTCCAACTATCAACTGTGCAGAACCTGTCTGTACTAAGTGGAATGTGTCCCACTGCTGTCAGTGGCAGATGGAAAAGCTCTTCATCCTTTGTTTTTCAAAAGCACAAAATGCTAGATACACCAGAGAATGTGTAAAGACTTCTTAAATGTGAACACGATTTGGGACTGATTTATAATTGTGTTAAATACTACCATAAAGTATCAAATCAGGACATCTCTGTTAATGCTTTCATATTTGTATGAAAGAGATAAAGTTAGTGCAGTCAGAATATTCTCTTTTCTTGTATTTTTTCCTATCAGATCTATCAGAAACCTTTTTTTTTTTGGTTTGGGATCAAAGAACAATATATGGTATTATTTGATAGGTACCCAAATGTCCCCAGCCCTCATTAATATAAATGTCTGAGGTCCATGAGTATCTTGGCCCACATTTGACTGCCACAGGCCCACATGCTCAAATGGAGCATCAGCCCTCTGGAAAGTGCTCCCAGACCAAGTATTTCTGAAAGTCCCCAGTATTCTCTTCTTGGCACAGCATAGTCTGGTGATGCCCATCTCTACCACCCTGAGCCCAGCAAACTCTGTGGACTGCTACCATGGAGGCCCCAGGAATGGACTTGCCCCACACTGTCCTGCCCGGGATGGCAGCCTCTGTCCCTTTGTGCTGTCACCCCTGAAGTTTCAGAAGCCACCAGTCCTCAGTCCACTGTGGTAGGATGGGGAAGGATGCAGGATGGGGAAGAGAACCTGTCTTTCCCCTTAGTGTTAGACTTTGGTAGAGAGCCAGAGCAAGGTTGCTTGGCTCCCAGTGTCAAAGTATGGTGCTGAGTTCGCAGTAGAATTTTATCTGAAACTCTCTCTTTCTTCCCTGGGCTCAACTATCCACCCAAGAGTCAGGCTAGTAACAAATTAGTCCACCAGTTCTCAAAATTCCTACAGCCCACCAAGGACCAAGATTTTGTTCACCATACCAGACATTCCCAAGAAGAGTTCTTAGTACCCGCCCCCAACCCTGGACATCTGACCAGCCACCCCAGTGGTCTGCCAGATGCCCAGTTTGTCTGAACCCCAGCCATGACAGTGGAAGTTTATCACTCTACATGTGCTCCCTTCTGAAGACTTGTCATTGATATTACTAGTATATATTATTACTAGTACAATTCAATTAGGATTGAATTGCTAATTTCTCTTTATGCATGATCCTAAATTTGCTAAAAGTCCAGGAAAGCAACTATGCTTTTTTCACCACCTTGACTACATATTTGGTACAGATTTTATAGAAATTACAAACACACACGCCACACATTTTAAAACCATGATAGTTAGACTTGCAAGTAACTGATTTATGAGGGGAAAAAATGGAATTGTCTCTTTGCACCTGCCAAGAACTTAACTCATGTATTTGTTTTGTTGAAATGCACTTTCAGTGACAAAGAAACCTTTTGAAATGCAAAATACGCTTTCTGAATTAACTGCAAGTATTTAAAATAAGCAAATGATTTAGTTTATTTGATCTGGCACTATGAAAATCATCATAAAATAAATGAAAATTTAACCTATAAAAGGTTGGGACTAAATATTTCAGGGTTAGATTTTTAGGACTGATATGTCTGTAAAACTCTGCAATCACTCACATAAGCCTATCAAACTCTGAGTTGCAAAACGGAAGGGATCTTGGTGTCTCTGAGTAGTAAGTTTCCTGCTCTGCAAATCTTTGTCATATATCCCCTGCAAAACAGCCTTAGGAGGCATCATTGGGATTTCTTTTTTCTTTACATATAGTTTTCTCCCCTTTAGATTTTCCTCCTTGATTTATATTATCCTAATCCTTATTCTCCCATTTTTCTACTTCTGCAGAAAATGCTAAAGTGTTAGAGTTATTTGATTTGATCTGTTTTTATAAGACTAGAATTGTAAAATTGTAGAGTCTTAGGTTGATTCAGCTCAGTTACCCAGGCAGTGCTTGAATCCCCACAAAATTGTCATCCATTCAATGATAACAATAATAATTATAATAACAGTAATAACTACAAGGGCTAGAATTTATTTAATGCTCTCTTTATGCCAAATGCTGTACTAAGCATTTTATACTGGTTAAATCATTTAATCCCCACAAGAATTCCATAGCAGAAGTCCTATTATTATCCCATTTTACCAATTAGTTATATCTTAAGTAACAGAAACCCAGGTATAAATAGCTTGATGATGATGATGATGAAGAAGGGGAGGAGAAGAAGGAGGAGGAGGAACTCCTTACTGGCACACATGACTAAAAAAATGCATGAGTGTATCAGACTTCCCATATGGATTGCTTCAGGACTCAAATGTGGTCCCAAAAAGTCATTACTCCATTCTGCTTCCTGTGGATTGGTTTCACTTTCATGTTTCATGTACTGGGCCTCTCTTATCATGAGAGCTCACATGAGCTCACATCATCATGAATACCAGTTAAGAAAAAGAAACTCCATATCCAGTCTTATTGTCTCTGTTTGACCACATGCCCATTTCTGAACCAATCCATCATTGTTGCCGGGGGATACAGTACTTCAACTGGCCGGACTAGGGTCATGAGCCACCCTCAGAGCAAGAGTTGATAGTAAACTGCAGCAGAACCACATGGATGAGGAGTAGATAACCCGAAAATCCAGGACTGTAGCCAACAGTGTTGTAAATTAATACTGGGTACCAAAAAATAGCCTTATGTAAATATTTACTTTTATCCTTTTATACGTCTTAAGAGATTCAGTTCATTTCTTTGGCATGCCAAGATCTCACTGATAATGATCCTCCATTTCAGTATATCTCCAATTCTTCCAAGGTTCTTGTCATCTGTAAATTTTATGAACAGAACCACTCTATCTTCATTTTAAAACACTAATGAAAAGGTTGACCCAATGGGACCAGGCAAGCCTTGTGGTGTACCAATGGCAACTAACCCCTTACCCTTGGTTGATGTTATTCCATTGATCATATTTTTTCAATTGTGTTATATACATGTCTATCCCTAATTCCAAACCAAATGCATCCTTTAAGCTTTAATCAATCATGAGAGACTGTCAAATGGGGTTAAATATTTATCCCTGAAGGCTAGTTCCAAGCCAATGTTTTACTACTTCCCATTATTAATGATCGTATATGAATAATACTATTTACTTTTACATTAAATGTAAATATGAATTCATTTATTCAAATTGCTTAGACTCCATTTGTCTGTTTTGTGTTCTTTGAATTCTCCCAGTGAGAAGGAAATTCTGAAAGTCCTTCTTTTTGGAGAAAGGATTAAAGGCATGAGCAGAATGTTGTCTTGATTTGTATTAATTCTTGAGCGCTAAGGAGATAGAGAACCTGAATGTCCCTATATCTAATAAGACAGTTCTGTCAGTATTTTTAAATCAACCAACCAAAAAAAAAAAAGCCTGTCACATTTAGTATTATATGCAAATTAGAACAAATATGCAAGGAGTAATTACAGTCTTATCTAAACTTTTTCATATAATTAAAAAAGAAGATAGGGAGGGTGGGAAGGAGATGCAAGAGGGAGGAGATATGGGGATATACGTATATGTATAACTGATTCACTTTGTTATAAAGCAGAAACTAACACACCATTGTAAAGCAATTATACTCCAATAAAGATGAAAAAAAAGCATTACGGGAATGTATGGGCACAGATTTTTGTATAACAATATTAATGAAACTACAAAACAGAACCTAAAATACTGCTTTAATGAGTACGTGCACAATATCTTGAAGGTGAATGACAGTACAGTTTCCCTTTTATTCTGCTTGCTTGGTAGTTTACACATGTTATTATATATGCCTGCCTGTACTTAGTTGTGTTGACAATAAATTAATGTGGTAATTAAAAAAAAAAAAGAAGTACATTCTCCAGCTAATTCTATAAGGCTGGTATAGCCATGATATCAATACCAAAGGACAATATAAGAAAGGAAAATATAGACCCATCCTAATTATAAACAGAGATGCACAAATCACAAAAATTTTAGCAAAATGATTCTAGCAGTGCATAAAGATAATAATAGTTAACATTCGTTGAGTTCTTGCTCTGTACCAGGTACTAACTTTTTTTTTTTTTTAAATTTTATTTATTTATTTATTTATTTATGGCGGTGTTGGGTCTTCGTTTCTGTGCGAGGGCTTTCTCTAGTTGTGGCAAGTGGGGACCACTCTTCATCGCGGTGCGTGGGCCTCTCACTATTGCAGCCTCTCTTGTTGCGGAGCACAGGCTCCAGACGCACAGGCTTAGTAGTTGTGGCTCACGGGCCTAGTCGCTCCATGGCATGTGGAATCTTCCCAGACCAGGGCTCGAACCCGTGTCCCCTGCATTGGCAGGCAGATTCTCAACCACTGCGCCACCAGGGAAGCTCCCAGGTACTAGTCTTTTAACTCATATAATTCTCCTAATAGCTTATGAGGAAGGAACTATTGTTATCCTCATTTTATAAAAGTTATCCCAGGAATTCAAGGATGACAATATTCAAGATGTAATTCTCCACAGTAAAAGACTAAAAGGGAAAAAAGTCATTTGATCAGTAAAAGCATCTCATAAAATTCAGTATCCATTCATGAAAGAAATAAAGAATGCAACCTAGGAATTTTGGAGAACTTCCTGAAACATTAAGAAGATATAATATATATATGTATATAACTATTATACATATAATTAAGATTATAATTAAGATATATATATATATCCTTTCCTTTTGTAAAATTCAAAGTCTGTTCATGATTAAAAAAAAAAAAAACCTCTCAGCAAACTAACAATAGAAGGGAACATCCTTAATCTAATAAAGGATATCTGCAAAATCCTACATCTAAAATCATACTTAATGAGGAAATGTTGAATGCTTTCCCATTGAATTAAAAAGATAAGACAAGGATGTCCCTTGGGTAATTAATTTGTTTTCTGCTTAAATCATATCAGGGCAATTTAATATTTTGTAACATCAGAACCTTTTCAGAGTGGGAGATTTGTTTTTCAGTGGTCCTGAATAATTCTTCAAACTTGTTCTTTGCTATGTGAAGATGCTTTTTTAAACCTGTCCAGTACTGGAATATAAAAGCACAACCAATGCTTAGTGCAGCATGAGTTAGCATATCTTTCACCTAGGAAGTTGACAATATTATTGGTGATCCCTAAAATGAGAGTATCACCAACTGTAAGGGATTATTTGAGAGCCTATAGGGAAACCCTTTCCAAATTTTTATTTGGAACTCTGATGCAATGCACACCACTACTATCAAAACTAAAAACAGTGACGTCCTTTCATCTGCATTTCTGAATCAGTGGTCATAATAAGGAAATATTAGTCTCTGTCAATATGCCTCTTACACGGTCCTCTGGCACAAATCACAAGATGACCTCAAATGATTTGAAACTTAAGTAGAAAGTCTTTGGAAAGAAATGTAATCTTGTCTCAGCAAGAGTCCAGATTCCTTTCTGACTTCCTGGCAATGGCCTAGAAAAGACTGTCTAGTTAATTGTGATAAATTCACCTCATTTCTTTCTCAATGTGAGACAAAGTTCAAACCACTGATTGGTGAGCTGTTTCAGAAAAATGGAGATAGAAAATTGACCTCCCATTTATTGTGGCAGTGATAATAGATACCAAATAGTGTGGGTGTGAGGCTTAAATAGATAAAGCAGCTATACTTTGCACAGTGCCGGGCCCATGTTCATCAGTGGTTACCATGATTCTTCTTTTTATCACCATCATCATAATCATCATCATCGTTATTGTCATCACTGAGTGTCTGCCATATACCAGGCCTGTGTTAAAATATTAAAGGCAGAATCACATCCATTTGTATAGTTTTGTAATCTCTGGGGAGATACTTAGCCATTAAAAATTCATGATACAGTTATTCTTCAAGGAAAAGGTTTTAAGTCCACCATATTACAGGTTGTTGAGAAAGAATTTATTAATCAAATATTCTAGAAAACAGGCTACCAAAGTAATCTCATTAAGAATATTCAACCTGAATATCAATAGATATAGGGAAATATTAAATATAATGTTAATAAAAGTCAATACAAATGTGGAACAAGAAATAGAGACACATCTTAAATCAGAAAAGAATCTCTTCTGAATCGTTAACCAAGTCTTGGATCTGATGCACGCCAGAGTTTGCACCTTCCTGACTTCACCAGCAGATGTTGCTGTGAAGTAGAATAAGGCCTGCACAGTTATAAGCATCCATGGGCCGAACTCTGAGAATAACTTAGCCAGAATGGAAGGGAATCTTTATATTTATTTGTTTGTATTTTTGTTTGTTTGCTTATTTTTTATTTAATCCACTGGGAACAACTTGAAAAACATTTTTATGATAACTATTTCATTTCAAAAATTATTTTAGGGTTTATAAAGTACTTTTAGATACATTATCTCTTGTTATATCATTTTCATAATACCCCTTCAGCAAGGTAGGTAAGTCCTGTTATCCCCAGTTTCTTGGCGAATTTGAGATTCATAAAGATTAGTTAGCAGGCCTGACATTTTATAGTTAGTGGGTAATGGTGCTAGGATTTGGATGTTGTGTTTCTGACCCCAAGCCCAGCAAGCTTTCTTCTATACTCCAGATTTATAAAACCGAATGCAAGGGTCAGCAATCTGAGTTTTCAAGTTCACTGAATCCAGGAATATATAAGTGAACACATACAATTACTTTGACCAAGATTTTAAACTTTTTGAGTGCCCTTTCTTTCTTCCTTCCTTCCTTCCTGTCTTTTTATTTTTGGCTGCGTTGGGTCTTCATAGCTGCGCGTGGGCTTTCTCTAGTTGCGTCGAGTGGGGGCTACTCTTCGTTGCGGTGCACGGGCTTCTCATTGCGGTGGCTTCTCTTGTTGTGGAGCACGGGCTCTAGGCGCACGGGCTTCAGTAGTTGTGGCACCCGGGCTTCAGAAGTTGTGGCGCATGAGCTTAGTTGCTCTGCGGCATGTGGGATCTTCCCGGACCAGGGCTCGAACCCCTGTCCCCTGCATTGACAGGCGGATTCTTAACCACTGCACCACCAGGGAAGTCTTTGAGTGCTATTTCTTAGTGGCTAAAATACAGTTCTAGAAACATTTGGCCTTAGTAAGCTTCTCAAAGAAGAGCTTTCTAATATAAAATTTAAGAAGAGATGAAATAAAAATCAATTATAGTTTCTTCTTTGTTTGCGAATCTATTTATTAAAGTGAAGTTAGTTGAGTAATTGCAAATACCTAGCTCTAAAATTCTGTAATATATACTTAACAGTCAACTGTTCTGGATATATTTTAAAGGAATTAATACTTAATTAAAAGCCAACTCACATTGCAATAGACAAGGAAAATATATCAACTCTATCTTGTTCAGATACTATCTCTGCAAAAAAGTTGCTCTACTTACATACATATGTAGGTACTAGAGTGACAAAGTGACAAAGTGTCACAGTTTGCCTAGGACTGAAGGATTTCCTGGAACAGGGGACTTTCAGTACTAAAGCTGGGTTGGTCCTAGGCAAACCAGGACAGTTTGTCACTCTAGCACACATACATAATATTTTATATTTTGTACATGTAATGTATTATATATTAGTTATACATGTATTTTTTCCTCTGAATAAATTGAGCCATCTTGCACAATTCTTTTACTGTGCTATAATATGATGAAGCCCTCAGTAACCATCCTGGTGAGTGAAACTCTTTGCCAATGTGCTAGACTAAGCCAGCACGCTGATATTTCTCTTTAGATTATTTTATCACTATTTTACACATTTCTTACTTCCTCCTTTTGCTGACACTATGTATTCTAAAACTCATTAAATGCTATTAGTGTAAAGAAAAGAGTCAGATAGCCAGCTTCCTGAGACTGTAAAGTGTATTTTGTACATATAGTCTATGAGTATTTTGAGGGAATAAAGTGCTTGGTCTTTTTTATTAAAAAGAAAAATTGCTCTGCTGGATCAGGATTAGATTAAGTAGTCAACCAATAGTGGATTGAAGAAGATAAAGGTGTATTTTTTTGTTGTTGTTGTGTTAAAGAAGTGCAGGGACAGGCAGCCTAGGGCTGGCAAGACAGCTTCATAATATTAAAGGCCCAGGCTCATTCTATATTGTTATGCTAAATCTCTTGACCTAAGATGGTTGCTGAAATTCCAGCTGTTATTACCATATTCCCATCAGTCAGAAGGAGGAAGGGAAAGGGAATCACATTCGTTATTTCACCATCAGCCAGAACATAGTCATTTGGCCACATCTAGCTGCAATTGATGCTGGAAAATAGAGACTTTAGAGTGTCCATACATACCATTAAAACCAGAATTCTGTTACTTAGGAAAAGAGGGAAAATAGATATCAGGAAACAATTAGAAGTCCCTAGAACACTTATCCAGATTTACTGCTGTAGCAGATGTAATTTCTACTTTAGTAACTCAAGGGTTACTTTCCTTTTTTCAATTTGTCTCTTCTCTGCCTTCAACATGTAATTCCTGTTAAAAATTAAAAGTTCCCTTACATTTAACTCTATCAGCATATGAATTTGCATATCTCTTGGCCAGCATCATCTTGGGTCTCTTGAACAGATGTAATTCATGCTGAAATGTGAAAAGGAATTGAAAGCATGCCTAACTCTCTGCTGAAAGTTAGGTCAAGTATTTCCTCCTTCAGCTCAGCATTCAGAGTCATAGACAGTGGCTAAACAGGGACTTGCATATGGCCACTGTGCCTGCAACCTTGAATTATGTAATCTCCAAGTGTCTGAGACTGACCTGTGACCTCAAAAGTGGGAAGGATTTTCTTTGAGACACTTCACCCTGGCTTTGTGGGTCTCACGAGTAGGGTGAAGCTGTATTGATACCATGAGTATATCTTCAAAGATTCCTAGATTTATAGAATTTCACTGGACACTAAGAGTTTAACCCCCTCCTTTTACTGAGAAGTTCCAGAGGAGTTAAGTAACTTGTCTAGGGACCAGGCTAGTTAGTTACAAAATGTGGTTTGATAATTACTCCTGGCTCCCTTTTCCAAACCTCATGAACAGGAGATGACCTGTGGTTGTTCAGGTCCTACCTTTAGGCGGACACATTATCACTCTGGTTCTGCCACACTTCCTACTGATGTTCAGACATGGCTTTGTGGTGCTTCTGTCAGCCCTTGCTTGCATAGCCTCTACAGGAGGAGAACATTAGTGTGGTAGAGAGTTATCTCCCCATCTACAGGATGAAGGGACTTGACTGTCCTCTCCTTTATGCATAAGAGAATGGGATGTGTATTAAGGGCAGAAGTCATTGTTTCTTTTCCAGATTTTTAGATCTCCCCAATAACAGTCCTAAACCATCTCTGGCAGGTATCATGTGAATCTGAGGAACTCTGAATATAATTCATTTTTTTTCCCCTGTATACATGGGACAGAAAGTTGTATATGCTCATAGCATCATCAAATTGGAAGGAATCATTATTTCTTCAATTCCTTGATTTCTCAGTTGAGAAAACTAAAACCCAGAGAGATGAATTGACTTAGCCAAGATCATATTTCTTGCCTATGATTTATAGGAAGCCAATGCTTAAAACAACTCTATAGTTTGTTTCTAACAATAGTAACTATTACTATTTACATAATAGATTAGTATCTGAAAACTAATTGCCTGCTTTAGATTAAAAAAAACAAAGTGTGGATTTGCTCCCAAACATTTTAAATTTATAATTAGATGACATGGACTAGTTTTATAAAATATTTTATTTACAGTAGAGATTTACAAAAATAGTCTCAATAAAATTAATACAAAACCATTTTACAATATAACTTATATAACTATCTCCTCAAAAAAGTGACATTATAACACACACTACATTTGTATTTGTTAAGTCACATGGTAGTATAAATATGTTCTATCATCATTTTTTCATAATAAGGTATGTACCAATCACAGTGAACAGTGGACAACAAATGTTATTTTATTATTCTTCCAATGTAAAATTCATCTCTGGCCAAAACAAAATTAGCCAAAGAAAAGTAAAACAATTGTCCTTCTGTTCAACCATACAGTCTTTTTTCATTATTTGAGAGTTTATCTGACAAAGACACAGCATTAATCTGAAAGCACATGGCATAAAGTCTAGTAACAATATCCCCAAAAGCCTTCTCCAATGTCTCCCCTTCGACTATTTATTCAGTATTTTGCCAAGATAAATAAAGATTGATCTCAACTCTCTCCTTCATTAGTCTCAAGTGTTCTTAATAATGCATTCAGGTTTTTAGACCTTCCCAAGTGGCATATGCTTAAAATGTGAGTTTCTTTCTTTGGCTTTAAGTAGAGTTTCACCACACTTAAGAAACGTACTGCGCTCCTCCGTGGGGCTGAATCTCCGTGACTGCCCACCCAACTACATTGCCCCGGATGTGACAGGACTCTGCTCCTCCGTTCTTTCTTATGTCTTCATTACTAAGAACACGATCCCAGATGTTGAAGCCCGTGAGTCTGCCAGAAAAGGCTAATGTCTCATCAAAGCCACCACCCACACAGCAGCCGTTCTTTTCTTGGCCAACCTGCAGGATTCCTCCCTCGGGAATAACGTGACCCGTGGCCATGTCGACAGTGGCGGCCACCAGGTCACCATTTACCCACAAGGCCACGTGCCCTTTCTCTGAATTCCAGGTGCTGCACAGATGGGTCCACGTTCCCAGGGAAATCACAGTATCGGTGACCAGTCTGTTTTCCTCTCCACCCACCACAAGGACGATGGACTGATAGCTGAGGTACAGCTGGATCTCATATGGATTCCTCTTTGTGCCATAGGAAAACAGGACAGTTTTGTTTAACACATCTGTGGCTTTGACCCAAATGCAGGCACTGAACGCCTCAAGTTTCATTGGTGTTGCTGGATGCACGCTTGCAAAAATCTTCTTGGAACGCATGGGGAATAAAATCGCTGTTTCACAACCTAGAGTAGCAAGGAAGTAAGAATATGAAAGAAAATACAGATTCATTCCGAAATGATTCTGGCAGTTAGGTATTTTAGGATGGGCCTTTTAATGACTACAGTTAAAAACTATATGCAGCAATATGTTATGACTTGAGGGGTCCAAGTATAATCTCTATAGAGCAAAGAAAACAGGAATAAGGAAAATCAACTGTCTCATTCAGAAGCATGTAAATGGAAAAGAAGGCACACAGAGAAATGGTAAAATTGGGTTTGAACTTGGGCACTCTGGCTGCAGGAACCACACCCTTAACCAGCACACTGCATTGCCTCTTAGTGGTAGAAGAACCCCTGGATTTGGCTAAAAGAGCTGGAATTCAGTTTGTTTTACTACTAGTAAGCTGTGTAGCTTTCGATGAGCCCCACAATCTCTCCAGGCTTTATAGTTATCTGTCAAAGGCTCTTCCATTCTCCTTGTAATATTCTGCAAGTCTGTAAAGAACAAGCATGTAGCAGTCGAGAAGAGCTCTGTGGACCAAAGATATGCTTAAAAATTCTTACTCTGGGCTTCCCTGGTGGCGCAGTGGTTGGGAATCTGCCTGCCAATGCAGGGGACACGGGTTCGAGCCCTGGTCTGGGAAGATCCCACATACCGCGGAGCAACTGGGCCCGTGAGCCACAATTACTGAGCCTGCGCGTCTGGAGCCTGTGCTCTGCAGCAAGAGAGGCGGCGATAGTGAGAGGCCCGCGCACCGCGATGAAGAGTGGCCCCCACTTGCCACAACTAGAGAAAGCCCTAGCACAGAAACGAAGACCCAACACAGCCAAAAATAAATAAATAAATAAATAAAAATTAAAAAAAAAAAAAAAAAATTCTTACTCTGGGGCTTCCCTGGTGGCGCAGTGGTTGAGAATCTGCCTGCTAATTCAGGGGACACGGGTTCGAGCCCTGGTCTGGGAAGATCCCAGATGCCGCGGAGCGACTAGGCCCGTGAGCCACAACTACTGAGCCTGCTTGTCTGGAGCCTGTGCTCCGCAAAAAGAGAGGCTGCGATAGTGAGAGGCCCGCGCACCACAATGAAGAGTGGCCCCCGCTTGCCGCAGCTAGAGGAAGCCCTCGCACAGAAACGAAGACCCAACACAGCCAAAAAAATAAATAAATAAATAATAATTAAAAGGTGCTAATAATTAAAAAAAAAAATTCTTACTCTGTCCACATGCTTATAAATGCTATGTAAGCTGTAACAGAAAACCTTTAAGGAAGAGTGAATTCTTCCAAGGGGTCGGATAGAGTATATATTTCTGCTAATACGCACTTAGAAGGAGACTTTCAAATTTGGGGGTTGGGAACTCAGTAAATTCCCACCTCTGTCCATCTCCAGGTCACATGGCCAGTCAGGGAGCTGCAGATGCTGAAGTGAAGACCTTTTAGATGTCTCTAGGAAATAATGTGCTAAAACCTTTAACAAGTGAGCTCTGCCTTGTGCTAACCTCATATATGTATAAAAGACCATATAAAGAAAGAATTTTTTAAAATCTAAATTAGGGCTAGGTATTCACTTTATAACTACCTAAAGAAGATTTACCATAAGATAGCTTTAAAAAGCAAACTCTCAGAGCTTTTAAAGACTAACTGGTGAATAGACAGAACTTACAGGAACCAAATATCCATGCAAAGTGTGGTAAACTAAGCTAACTGCCTACAAGTGGCTGAGGGCTAGGCTCCATCCTAAAAAAAAAATTGAGCAGATGGACCTTATCCTTCAGAACTAGTCAGAGAAGATATTGAGGTTCAGAAAATCCTAGAAAAATAACTATCATACTAAAGCACAAAATTGGTCCTGTCATACTTTGGTATTAACTTTTTCACTGAATAATTTGAATTTCTGAAGATTTTTTAAAATTAATTTTGAATGAGGTGTTGATTCTTTTTTCAAATGAAATTGGTAGGTACATGCTTTTCTAGCTGTGTTATTTAAATCAATCAAAGATCATGGAACAAAAGATCACCATATGCATGGGCATTTGACATATTCTCTGTTATGTTTCAGTAGTGTTCAGAGAGGGTGCCAACTACAATCTCATGAACTGATTTCCTGTTTAAATAAGCCCAGGCAGTTAGGATTGCATTCCAAAGCCTTCCTTGATTGCCTCTCAGAGACCCAGCTTCCCCTGTCGGCTGCACTAGTTATGTGAGCTCATGGAGTAGAACTGCATGTTGGCAAGTTTTTTTGTGGCTTCTTTTGGGGGCCAGTGATTGAGGCTCTTGATATGTCTTTAAAATGTCAGAAACTCTCTCATGAAATGGCTTTTAACTAATAGGTTTTTCTGATTATATTATCAAAGACCAGACAGAATTAAAACCAGGTTCTTAAGAGGCTGACAACAGAATGATTAGGAATCCCTTAGGAGCCAAGCTGGCAGGAAACCAAGAGAGGAGAAATCAAAGCATGTGGGTAAAAGTATTAGTGGAGGATGTATTGTAATAAGAAATTAACATTTTTGAATTCAGAAATACATCCCTCTTCTGCTCTAACTAGTATGCAGAGGTGGAGGTGAAACAGCGTAATTCTTCAGTTTTCCTGGTATGTGATATGTACAATGATTTTACATGGTTTGCAAAAGACAAGAAATTTCATCCATTAAAACAGCTAAAGAATTATAATTTGTCTTCTTGTCACTTACATTGAGGATCTATTGTATATTTGATTTTATGATTTTTTCCCCCCTCTGAAGCCCTACTTAATATTTTTAAAAATATGCTCTGTACTGACAGTCCTCAATTATTTAGGAAAGACTCATATTCTGGTATGGTTTCTGCAATTTTAAATGAAACATGCTCTCACACATACATGATTCTTCTCCTACCCCATCCAATAAGAGTTGCTTTATTGGACATAAAGAAAGGATGGTGCTTTTTGTAATTGTTTTCTGTTCATAAGATGCTCAGGAAAAGTGTAAGTCATATTTTCTTACATAGGACACAGATTTTCTAATGTAACCCACAATTGTTACATCACCATTTCTTAGAAATTTTGACTTACAAAGGAGTGTTACTTGGCTCCAAATCTACTCTGTATTTCCTTGAACCGTCTTTAAAATGTATTATTTCGGGCCCACATGTGTTTGAAAATTCACTTAGTATTACATGGGACTTCGACAGGTTGCATCTGGTTTGAACTGCCTCTCTCCTGTTTCACTCTGATCCTCCACATCCCTGGGGTGCCACCTGGATACCAATTGGCTCGTACCTCTTACTGTCTCTCTTTGGATCCCTCAGCCGATGGTTTATTCCAAACCTCACACCCTGGACCTCACTCTGGCGCTCATTTCACAGACCCGAGGGCTGGGGGTACCCCTTGGGAGATCAGATTCAGCCTCAAGTCTTTTGTTTGAAACTGGCAGGGAGGAGGGGCCAGCCCAGGGATTGGAAAACGTTCCTAAAAATTAGGCTGGGCCCTGAAATAGCGCGGGGAACCAGAGCTCCCCTAAAGAGAGAAGCCGGCTAAAATTAGACGAAGTGGAAATCCCTAACGGAGGGAAGCTGACACCGAGAGAGATCACGGTTATAACCGGCCAATAGAGCTCCTGTAACGCCTGGTCGGATCGGGTGTCAGTCTGGGGCCCCTTGACGTCTATTTCAAGACTGGGATGGTTACGTGCACATCTATCCTCTGGGTTCCTCGGGACTGGAGACTACTTTTGAAAGCAATTTTCCCGCCTTGTATGGTGTGTCTGAGCTCTGTGACCATGCATGGAGAAACAGAGGGGGTGTGTGTGTGTGTGTTTCCTCCCACTAAAGCCCCCCCAGAGGGTTGGCTGACTCGGCTTCCCGCAACTCGCGCTCCGAGAACGAAGCCGCGTGGGGGTCCCCGCCCGGCCCAGCGTCCTCACCTGCTGGCAGCCAGCGTCCTGCCACCCAGCCCTGCACAGCGCGGAGGTCGGCCTGCGTCTGCCGCAGCTCCTCGAGCACTGCGCCAAGGGCCTGCCCCGCCTCCTCCTGCGGCTGCAGCGTCCCGGCTTCCTCCAGGCGCGCCAGCCTGCGGCTCGCGTCGCGGCTCGCCTGCAGCAGCTCGTCCAGCGCCCGGGCCAGCCTGGCCTCGGCGGGGGCCACCGGCGCGCACGGCCTCGCCAGGCTGCCCGCCAGCCGGCCCAGCTCGGCCCGCAGCTTCTGCAGCTCACCCCGAAGGACGTCGTCGGTGGCCTGCAGCAGCATGCCCTCCCGCATCTGCGAGTTCTCCAGCATGATGAAGAGCTTGTCCCACTCGGAGTCCTCCCGACTGCAGTCGCACGGCGTAGCTAGAGCACGGGACACACACGCGTTACCGACCCGCCCAGGCCCTCCTCGGGTGTGCTTTGTAAAATGCCGACCTCCCTCGGTGGTCCCAAGTACTCATCCCCAGTACCCCCTTTCCTTTCAGGATACCTGCAAAAAACAGCATGTAAATATCTCGAGTATGACAGAAACCATGCAAGTTTATATGAAGTTGAACTCATGAAATTGCCGTTCATGGAGCTCAAAGCGAGAATATCGGCGATTTCATACAGTTTGACCCATTATGTATCTCTGACAGAAGTAACTTCTTGAAACCTCTCCCTTTCCTAACGTGCTTTTCTCTTTTGCAAAACAAACTAATTTTGTTGCTTATTTCATTGGCTACAAAATATATGTATAATACTTAGACCCAAAGAGGTGGATATGTAATTAGGGTTAGCAGAGAAACAGTTAAAATGAACTTACGGTCCTCAGTGGGATGGAGTCCATTGTCTATTTCATTGTCCAGATTCACATACATGAGCTCATATTCATCCGAGTTCTCGGCCGACACTGCAGACCAGAGAGCACAAAACAGAATCACAGGGAGATGCATTGCTGAAGAGACAAAGTTCTTCCCACAGACGGCGGGAGGGGATGAGACAAGAGGCTCTCAAGTTGAGTGGAGAAGGAGCGGAGGAGAGTGAGAGGCAGGAGCTGAGAGCCCTTAATAAATGCTGGGGAAAGTCTGAATGGGGATGAATGAGTAATGCCAGTGGCACTGCGTTCACGGGAGTTCCCCTGAATTGGGGGGGGGGGAGGGGGGAGGGGTGGGTGGGAGGGCGAAGGAGACGTGGGGAGTTGCACAATAGTAAACCACAAAGGTTTACACTGCAGTCAGATTAATTGGAAGAGGGTCAGAGGGGAAAGAGGTGGGGAGACTGGGCTAGGACTGTCTCCCCCTGGGGATTAGCTGTTGTAACTTGAATTGGTAGCACTGAAGGATGAGAGGGAGGGGAGGGGTATTAGGGGGAGAAATAATTCAACAGGCATAGAGGTGTGAAAGCAAGAGCATCATTTCAGTATTTTGTGTGCACTCGCATTGTTTCACAACCTTTATGTATAGAAAACTTTTTTTCACTTTTCTTTGTACACAGTTTTACAGGTCTAAACTGTGAAAGTTACTCTGATTTCAAGAGAAACCAACACAGTAAAAATTTGTATGGCTCTAGAAGGCAAATCCATTCCAAGTTATTCCACCTTTAATCCTTCTGGAGTTGCAACTATACTTTTATAAATGGACTTTCTAATGACAAACACAGCAAAACTGGTAAACCTAAAATGAGAAGGAGCTGGGGAAAAGGAATTAACTGATTTTAGGTATGTTTCTTTTCATAACCTGAAATTATGTGGATATATTATTTCAGTAGGCTTAGAGTCAAAGATCATGTTTCTAAAGTAAATTTAGGGATTCCTGCTTCTGCCAATATATGGAGATCTATATAAGCTGAAAACTCTGGTGAAAAAAAAACCTAGAAATGTGTTTACATTAGAATAATAATAAAAACTTTAAATGTACAAATAAGCTTCCAATAAAGTAAGGAAAATATCCAGAGGCCCAAGAGAGGGAACCAAAAATAGACCAGTAAGCCCAAGAGCTGATGCTAGGCCCCCTCCCCCCAGGGGAGGTGAAGGGGTGGACATGTTATCCGTTCTGTGATAACCAAGTGTTAATCGCCATATGGAACAAGGCTTAGGCCAGGGTGAGGAGTTACCTATTGGATTTCAGTTGGTCTCTGCCCTAGCACAAGAAAGTGAGAAGTAAGCATAGCTCTCTTTGACTGAACTCTACAGGGTCTCTAAGAGTTTGTGACTTTGGGCCTGCCCTCATACATGTTCCAGATTCAAATGTATACTATCTGACACAGTAAAAATAAATTCATAATAAAAAATATTGAAACATATGAGGAAACAATCCACCATAAATGAGAACCAACAGAAACCAAAAGGGATTAGACACCCCTCCCTCAAGAATTTCATTTATTTAAAATATCAGCTAGAAACTAGAAAATAAGTGTGTTTAAAGTGATTTAAGATCTACAAGAAGGAATTGGAAACATGAAAAAAGAAAAAGACACTGATTTTTTTAAAAGAATTAAATATAACTTCTAGAATTAAAAAAAGTTAATTGAAATTTTTTAAAAATTCAAGGAATGGATTAAATGACAAATTAGGCTGAAGCTGAAGAGAATATTAAGGAACTGGAAGAAAGAGCTAAGAAAGTAATTCTAAAATCCTTTCATTGTTCAAGACAGGAAAATTAATTTTTCATTGTTAGTTCAAGAATGTTTATTTTTTAAAGGACAGCCACCAAAACCAAAAAGAAAATGTCCAAATAGAAGGAATAGAGTGAATTAAAAAAAAAAAAAAACTTGACCTATTCAATAGGAAGTAGAGAAGTAGGGAAGAAAAGCATACACAGAGCAAGATAAGTAAAAAGCACAATGTAACATAAAAATAAATCCAAATATACCAGTAATCACTATAAATATCAATGAAACAAACTTTCAGTTAAGAGACAAATGTTTGTCAGATAGAAATATTTTTTAAGTCCAGCTATAAGTCACTTACAAGAGTCACACATAAAACAAGAATCTAGAAATCTCGAAAACAAAAAAATTTAAAAGTGGTGAGAGAATATACCAAACAAGGGCAATTCGAAAAAGCTAGCATAGTTGTATTAATATCAGTCAAAAGTAGACTTTAAAGCAAAGAGAGCAATTAAATTATGATGAAATGCTTTACCAGGAAGATATCTCAGAACTATCTGGTACTTTCAAAAAAATATGCCAAATATTGACAGACTTATAAGAAGAAATTGACAAATCCATAATCATAAAGATAGATTTTAACATACTTCTCATAACTGATAGGTTCACTTCTGTCATAACTGATCATTCAAATGCCAAAAAAACTGTGAAAGGATACAGAAATTTAAACTACATAATTTAAATTTTGATACGATGAAATATATGGAACATTGCTCAGAAGGTTTGATAAGCAAGTTCTACCAAGCAAGGAACACATAATCCCCATTTTATATAAACGGCCTCTGAGAATAGAGTGTACAGGAATGCACTAAATTCTTTTTATATGTCTAGTAAGTATGATACTAAAAAGAGACAAGGTCAGTACAAGAAAGGAAAACTGCAAGTCAGTCTCATTTAAGGATATAGATGTAAAAGCTCTAAATGAAGTATTAGCCAAAATCCAGCAATCTATGCATTAAAATGCATCATAACCAAGCTGAGTGTATTCTAAGAGTGCAAGATTGATTAAACATTAGAATATTCATTAATTTACTACAATAACAAGTTAAAGGAGAAATCATATGGTCATGTGGACAGGTGCAGAAAAATCGTTTAATAAAATTCAACACTCATTCACATTCAAACTAGGAAAAAGACAGGAGCTTAAACTGATAATATGTAAATACCAAAAATGTATAGAAACATGTACATACATTATGATGAATCCTTAGAAACATACTCTTTAAAGACAGGAATAACAAAACGATACCAGTGGACACTGGTTCTATTCATCAAAGTGTTTGAGGTCCCAGCTGGTAAAGTAGGACAAAAAAAGAAATGTAAGGAATAAGGATGGAAAGAAACGAAGTTGTCATCAGTTATTATAAGTTGATTATCTATATACAGAAAATCTAAGACTCTAAAGACAGTTTATTAATAAAAGAACTAAACTTTTGCTGGATGAAAGGTCAATGTACAAAAATCAGTTGCTTTCTTAATACAGCACATAAATAGAAAATATCTTTAAAAGACCAAAAACTGGGGCTTCCCTGGTGGCGCAGTGGTTGAGAATCTGCCTGCTAATGCAGGGGACACGGGTTCGAGCCCTGGTCTGGGAAGATCCCACATGCCACGGAGCACCTGGGCCCGTGAGCCACAACTACTGAGCCTGCGCGTCTGGAGCCTGTGCCCCGCAACGGGGGGGGGCCGCGATAGTGAAAGGCCCGCGCACTGCGATGAAGAGCGGTCCCCGCACCGCGATGAAGAGTGGCCCCCACTTGCCGCAACTAGAGAAAGCCCTCGCACGAACCGAAGACCCAACACAGCCAAAAATAAATAAATAAATAAAGTAGCTATAAAAAAAATTTAAAAAAAAATAATAATAATAAAAGACCAAAAACTTTCATTACAATAGCAACAACAAATATGGAATACCTAGGCATCTATTTAATAAAAGATATATAAGGCACAGCTAATATCACAAAACTTTGAAAGACATAGAAAAATTACATAGATAGAAGAATATATCAAGTTCTTGAATAAGAAGACAGTTTCACAGAGATGTCAATTATTCCAAATTAGTCTATATATTCAATGTGAAGAAAAAAATTCTAACCTAGTTTTTCAAGGAAGTTGACAAACTAATGGTAAAATTTACATAAAGTAGAGGAATTTGAAGTAGAAGATGAAGAAATTTGCCCTGTGAGATATAATGATTTATTATAAAGTTATTGTAATGAAGAAAATATATAATTGGTGAAGGTATGACAAATAACCAGAAACAGATCCAGATACATGGGAAACTTTATATATGAAAGAGGTATTACAAATCAGAGGGGAAACAGTTGGCCACTCAATAAATTGATCTGGGACAATTGTTTATATACACACAAATATATATTTATAATTAGATCCCTTCCTCATATGTACAGAAAGTAAAATCCAGATGGATTAAAGACAAACATAAAAACAAAATCATAGGACTTCCCTGGTGGCGCAGTGGTTAAGAATCCGCCTGCCAATGCAGGGGACACCGGTTCGAGCCCTGGTCTAGGAAGATCCCACATGCCGCGGAGCAACTAAGCCCGTGCGCCACAACTACTGAGCCTGCACTCTAGAGCCCGAGAACCACAACTACTGAAGCCTGTGCACCTAGAGCCCATGCTCTGCAACAAGAGAAGCCACTGCAATCAGAAGCACGTGCATTGCAACAAAGAGTAGCCCCCGCTCGCCGCAACTAGAGAAAGCCTGCACGCAGCAACAAAGATGCAACACAGCCAAATAAATAAATAAAATAAATTTTTTTAAAAATCATAATGCTTTTAGGAGAAAATATAGTAGAATATTTTTATGAACATATTCATTATATTAGGGAAAAATTTCTCAATAACAAAATCTTTATAAACCATAAAAAATTTAAAAATCAACTCCATTAGGATTGCAACTTTAAAACTAATAGACCAAATATTAGTGTCCAGAATAAATAAGAAACTTCTACAGATCAATAAGAAAACACAAACATCCCAATCAAAAATAGGCAAAGGACATGAATGGCCAAATCACAGCAGAGGAAATGACCTGAAAACATATAAAAATGGTGCTCAGCCTTACAAGTGATTAAATAAATGAAAATTAAAACAAAAAATGAGGTATCATCTTACACCCCATCAGATTGGCAGAAACCGATGTCTGTCAAGACCAAGTGTTGGCAACAGAAACATTCATGCTCCTGGTGGGTATGTAAATTGTTATAATCGTGGTGGTAGGCGGAAAAATGAACCCTTCCCCAAAGATATCCACGTCTTAATCCCCATGACCTGTGAACACATTGTGTTTCATTGCACAGAAGATGGAATTAAGGTTACCATATGAGGAGATAATCCTAGATTATCCAGATGGACCCAGTGTCATCACAAGGGTGCTTAAGTGGAAGAGAGGCAGAAGAGAGAAGCAGAGGAAGAGGTGTAGTGACAGAAGCAGGGTCAAAGAGTTGCTCTGTAGCTGATTTTGAAGATGGAGGAAGGAGACCCCAAAGCAAGGAATGCTGGTGGTCTCCAGAAGCTAGAAAAGCCAAGAAACGGTTCCTTCCTACAACCTCCAGGAAGGATCCCAGGCCTTCCAGTACCTGGATTTTAACCCAGTGAGACTCATGCCAGACTTTTGTATTATGGAAATATAAGATAATAAATTTGTGTTATTTTGGGCCACAGTTTTTGTCAATTTCTTATGGCAGCTATAGAAAACTACTACAACCACGTTACAAAGAAATTTTGGAACATCTAGAAACTTAACTCCCAGGGAAAAACCCACTGCTTTGCTACTTAATTATGTGGTCCAGGAACCATCAACATCACCTGAGAGCCTGTTAGAAATTCACATTCTCAGGCTGTACCTCCAATCTGTTGAATCAGTATCTGTGTTTTAACAAGTTGCCCCGGTGGTTTCTAAGCACATTAAGCTCAGAATCAGTACTCAAGGGAATATCTCCCATTTATGCACAAAGAAATAGGTCTAAAAATTGCAGCACTATTGGTGAAAGCAAATGATAACAATAATAATAATAAAAATCTTCCAACCATGAAGTATATGAATAAATTGTTGCATGTTTATACAGTACAATACCATACAGCTGTGAGAATAAATGAAGGAGAACTTCTTGGATATAAAACTTCAACACAATGTTGGATGAGAAAAAAATATGTTGCACAAAGATATGTACAATATACTATTGATACAAAATTTTAAAGCATGCAAAGAACACTAAATGCTTATTGATATATACACATGCAATTGAAGTGTAAAAACATTCATGAAGATGGTAAATACCAATTTCAGGTTGGTGGTTGCCTCTGGGGAGAAAAGGAAGTGAATGGGGTGGGAAGCAATTATGGTACAAGGTTAAGTTTTGGTAAAGCTGGTTGGTAGGCACCCCAGTGGTCCTTATATTTTTGCCTATATTTGTCTAATGGCTTGAAATATTTCATAATGAAGAAGAATATATTAGCTTATGAATGAAATTTATAGGATTTCTACACCAAAGTGTCTTCATCAGTTTCAAATTTTTTAAAAAGCCCTTATTTATCTTTGTATTCTTTGATCGAAATCCAAGTCAGCTAAAGATGACTAATCTGGGTTTTTCCTCTTCAGGGGTCCCAGGACCTTTAATGAGTATTGTTCCTGTCTTCAATTACAATGACAGTTCCATTTATTGTGACCTTTTTCAGCAGTTAATCAGTATGTCTACATAGCTAAGTTCTATGAGCTAATGTGCTTTGTAGAGATTGGGCATGACATTGACAATTCCTGATCCTTTAAGAAAAAGCTCTTAGTAAAATTAGTAAAAATAAACAAAAAACAAACAAAATAAAACAATGTTTTTCACATTTTAAAAAAACCCTGAATATTTCCAATACCTTGGAGTCTGTGGGCATATGACTAAAATCTGTTTGAGACTAATTCTATGAGCCATGTGTGGAAAAAGCAATTCTTATTATTTATCGTCACCGAGATATATTCACCATGACCCAGGATCACCCTTTCATTAAATTTGGTCATAGATATTCTGAAAATTCTGGCCTTCTTTTCTTAATCCTCATATCTAAATGTCCCCACCATTTAATTAGGGTCTACACATGTATAATCACTGCTTATTTGATTCTTTCTGTGTAAGTCTTCTATATACAGAGCCAAATTTAAAGTAAATAGAAGCAAGAAAATTCTTGTTTGAGAAATCCCTAGAAACAAATTCTAAGACATTTAAGTTCTTGAGAGGATTTTTCGAAAAAATCCATACCATAAAATGATAAGCAGATGTTTCCCATATGTTGTTTGCTGATGAGTCCCTGCAAACCTTACGTCATATTTTTTTCTTCAGGTTCCGCCATTTTAAACCCAGTTGTCCATACAAGTCTTTGAGGCAGATCACCTGTGACAAACAACCTGAGTCTAAACTTCCCTTGAAATAGTGCAGAAATTGGGGATCTAGATTTGCATTGCTACTTTTCTAACTATTCGTAAAAATAAGGCATAGTTTCCATATATCAGTTGTCTGAATCATGCCTCCGTATCTCTCAGGAACATGAAGACATTCCTCTGCCCTTTTATTTTTTTTTAGTTCAGTTTCATTTAGATTCATGCTTATGTCACTGCTTAGTTTTCATTTAAACGGCATCCAAATGTTGTTTCTCGTCAGGAATTCTTTATTGAAACTTGTTTCCTTCTCAAGGGTGTCGTCTGGTTACTGTCAAATCTTCTTTTCCCCACGGTGCATTACTCAGGAAAAATTTTCATTAGATAATAATGCTGATCATATCATAAAGTATTCCCTTTTATGGAAACTGTTTAAATAATGATTTAGGGGCTTCCCTGGTGGTGCAGTGGTTGAGAATCTGCCTGCTAATGCAGAGGACACGGGTTTGAGCCCTGGTCTGGGAAGATCCCACGTGCCGCGGAGCAACTAGGCCCATGAGCCACAACTACTGAGCCTGCGCATCTGGAGCCTGTGCTCCGCGACAAGAGAGGCCGCCACAGTGAGAGGCCCGCGCACCGCGAAGAAGAGTGGCCCCGCTCTCCGCAAGTAGAGAAAGCCCTCACACAGAAACGAAGACCCAACACAGCCATAAATAAATAAATAAATAAATAAATAAATAAATAAATAAATAAGTAAATAAATAAAATAATAATAATGATTTAGTGATTTTTCAGAATAAGGTACCATGTTATTTTTAGCAGAGGATTTGGCCATTATTCTGTGCTATTTAATATGTGAGGAAGTCCAAAATTTGTTGCATTGATAATAATGGTATTTTATGGCTCATGGGCTGATAAAGTCATCATTTCTGTGATTATTCCTTCAACAGGTAATGCCATGTTGTTGAGGGTGTTACCTGCTGTGTACGATAAGCAGCCTCAGCCCATTAACAGACACCTGACAGAACTCCTAGCCTTGATGTCTCAGCTGGAACAACCAGAACAGTACCATCTTTTACGGCTTTTGCATGTAGCTGCAAAGAGGAAGCAACCGGAGGTAAAATTTACATTATATACGTGATGGTTCACACAACTGGGTGTGTTTCTGGGTATGTGGACAGGATGTATACTTCAGCTTTCCTCTCTCATGTATCTGTGTATGCTCACCTTTACATGAAAGCACTCATTCACTTTTTCTAGAATCATAAAAGTGAGGAGGTAGTGGCAGAAGTTGGATACTGTCTTAGTGTTCTCTAGAGAAACAGAAGCAATAGAATGAATCTATCAATCAATCTATCTATCTGTACATACATACATACATACATATTTATCATGAGGAATTAGAGTTGGCTTATGCAATTATGAGGCTAAAAAGTCCCACAATCTGCCGTCTGCAAGCCGAGGACCCAGGAGAGCGAGTGATGTAGTTCCAGGCCAAGGACCTGAGGACTAGAGGGCTGAGGGTGTAAGTCCCAGCCTGAGGCCCGGGGAAGACTGATGTCCCAGCTCAAGCAGTCATATGCAGGCCTTCAACAAATTAGATGTGGTTCACTCACACTGGAAAGGGCAATCTGCTTTCTCATTCTACTGATTTAGATGCCAGTGTCATCTGGAAACACCCTCACAGACATACCCAGAGTAATGTTAAACCAAATATCTGGGCACCCTCTGACTCAGTGAAGCTGACACATGAAATTAACCACCACAAGTACAGTAATACAAACACAACAAATGTGCAAATCTGTAGCCATTGCAGGACAGCTTTAATGAAAGGTCAGTGTGGTCGTGCAGTCCTAGGAATCTACGGTTTCTCAGATAGGGCCAAGGGGAAGACCTACACATGCCTTGACTTACGGGGAAATCAGACTGTAGTGAGAGCAAAGGCTCACTTTCTAGATAGCAAATTACTTGTTCTTTCGATTCAAGTAAAAGATTGTAATAATTAGGATGCTTGTGATTATCAGTAACCAAACAGCCAACCCACACTGGTTTAAACAATAAAAGGAATTTATTAGCACATGCGATGGAGAAAAACCTTCAGATGAGACTTGATCAGGGGCTCAAATATGTGAGCAGAACAGCTTCTGTATCTCCATTTCTCAGATTTTTGATTTCTCAGTGTTGGCTTTCATTTTCTGTAGGATTTCTCCTTGTGTGCTCTGGATAGGGCCAGGGGTTCTCTAAGCAGTATGCTTTCCTACAACATCCAAACCAAAGTCCTGATAGTCTCTGTTTCAGACACATGCTCTACCCCTGGAGCTTCTCCTGAACACTGAGGATACTCACATAGAAACTAGAGGCTGCCAGGAAGGAGGAAGTAGAATTGGATTCTGGAGGGCACCAAGACATGTGCACAGTACAGATTAATGGTCAGACAAGGTTATATATGGCTGCATCTTTGCTCCATTTTCCTGATAATATCAATATCCACCACTTGAAAAACCAGTCAACACTAAGGTGAAGACTGGAACATTTGGATTCAACATCAAAATTCAAAGAAAGGCATGCAAGAATGGTCATATGCATAATTAACCACAATAGACTGTAAGCTCCTCGTGGTAAGGCATGATTTCTTCTTTTCCTTTGTATCCCACATCTTGGTACAGTATCTGAGAGCACTCAGTAAACATTCATAAAACTAAACTGAACTAAACAGGGTGATAAGTGCTCCACGAAAGGTATAAACCGGGGGCAGGGGGCAGTGAGTTCTACCTTAGGGGAAAATAGGTGCCATGAAGACCCACAAAGGGAGTGGCATCAGGCAAGATGTTGAAGTTTTATGTCAGGTGGAGCAGAGGGGCAAAGGATCTTCAGGAAGTGGGGACTGGGCTGGGAGACCTGGACACTGGAGAGCAGGCTTGAGCCCCACCCCCAGAGGTTTCAGTTCAATAGGTCTAGGATGGGGTCCCCGATTCTGCCCTTTCACAAGTTCCCAGGTGATGTTGCCCCTGCTGCTTCAGGGACCACACTTTGAGCAGTAAGGCTAGAAGTCGGGCAGAGGACTGGGCACCTCTCTGTTACCTGGTATGCATCTTCGCTTTTGCCCTTAGAATAATATATTGTCACTATTTTTTCCACGTCCGTCTCTCTCAGTGCACCTTAAACTCCTTGAGGATCAAAGAGTGTGTCTGCATATTTGTATGAACTCCCTAGCATAGTGCTGGGCACCTAATAGGGTTTCAATAAAACGTTGTTGAATCTGGAAATGAATAAATGAACAAAAGAGACCAAAGAGAGTGAAGACCCTGAAGAACAAAGAAAAAGATGTGTGTGGTCTCCAGAGGGGGAAAGTGGCTCAACAGGGTCAAGATCTAGGGAGTTAAAGGAGATTGGAGATGGGAATTGACCTTGGATTTGGTAGCTGGGGACTCACTAGTGACCCACGAGAGGCAGTGGTCTGTGGGGTGAAGTGGGGAGTGGCAGGCATCCATTACGGATTGTGTGTGGAAGGGAAGGGTGGGAAATGACCGCACGAGTGTGGGAGTTTAGGGGAAATAAGGAAGGTTTAACAATATCCAGTAAGAATAAAGTGATTGAAGATGTGGGAGAAAATATTAGATACAGTAAGGTGCCAGAGGAAGTCTGGGAGTGAATTCCAGAGCACAGATGGAGAAACAAATTTCAGAAAGGATTAAGGACAGAAAGGATGGGCAAAGCTACAACAGAGTTTGGGCTGGGCAGGGAGTGGAGTTGAGGGATCGCTGGGTCACCTAAAAGAAGGCTCAGAGTGAGGGGGGCACAGACAGGATGGTGTATTCGTTTCCTGTGCTGCTGTAACATTACCACAAATGTAGTGATTTAAAACAACACAAATTTATTACCTTACAGTTCTGGAGGTCACAAGTCTAAAATGGGTCAACAGGCTTGCATTCCTTCTAGAGAATCTAGAGGAAAATACGTTTCCTTGTGCTTTCCAGCTCCAAGAGGCTGGCTCATGGCCTGCATCACTCTCATCTCTGCTTGACTCTCCTTTTTCCCTCTTCCAAGGTCCTTGTGAGTACATTGGGGCCACCCAGATGATCCAGGATTATCTCTCCATCGCAAGACCCTTAACTTAATCACATTTACAAAGTCCCTTCTGTGTGGAAGGGAGCCTTTTCACAGGTTCTGGGGATTAGGGTGTGGACATCTTTGGGAAGTCATTATTCTGCCTACCACAGATAGAGACTGGGGACCAGGTGATATGGGGAACAGGGAGAGGTGACTAACAGGCCAAACCTAGTTTCATAAAGGAGGTGGCTGGCATGCCATTTGATCTGCAGCCTGAGAGCAAAAGCAAAACAAACACAGTTCTTGGAAAGGCAGGTTCAATAAAAGTTCAAGGGGGATTTGGATAGAATAAGCTAATTCAACTTATTTCCCATAGGGTAAAGGATGGGCATAAAGGTAAATGAAACCAGGAGGAGGCTCACTTATAGGAAGGGGGAGGGGAAAGGCCTTGGAGTCACCTGACCCTAAAAGGTAGGGGCTAAGGATGAGGGTGGCACCATGTGCGGCGTTCAGAGAGGTCCTGTCAGACCTCTGGTTACAGGCCTTCTGTGGCTGTCCAGAGACTCGGGAAAGGGCTTATGAGGCCATTCAAAACCAGGCCCCTGACTGTCGCCTGGCCTCCTAGGGTCACTTCAATCCTTACACCTTGAACAACTCTACAGTCTTAGGGACCACAGGTGGGCGTTCTCTATCAGGGCACTGAGTTTTTACATATATGCTACGTTCTCCATCTGGAATGTTCTTTCCTAACCAGAACCACCCTTTCTGGGCCGACAGTTGCTTAGATGTTGCCTTCTTGCCAGTAGTCCTCTCTGACTCCTTTCTTCTGCCTAATCCCTGACATAGCAAATTTCACACTGTCATGAATTTGTCTCTGCTGGTCTCGCTCCCTCTGGATCACCTTGGCTGTGATGCAAATGCTTGAGACACAAGGACCACCTTATCCACCACTGTGTCCCCAGTGCCTGGCATAGCACCTGGCACACAGAAGTCTCTCCACGAATATTTCTTAAGACAGATGAGTTAGTATCAGTGCCTAAATTTGCAGAGGATTTTACCATTCACAAAGGACTTTTGTTTTAACATCTAATATCTCATTTAATCCTACCAATAACTCTATGATGTGTTTTTTTTTTCTCCATTTTACACCAGTCAAAATGGATGCTTTGTTGCAAACGGAGTGTAACCTTTAAAAATTGTATAAAAATGAAAAATAAATTAATCAATTAAAATCAGAAAAAAAAAGAAAAAGGAATGTTTTGAGAGGTTATCTTGCCCCCATCGCACAAGTAGTAAGCCGTAAGTGACAGGTCCAGCACTCTGACTCCCACCCCCCTCCTCTCTTGGCCTGGGGGAGTCACTGAGTAGCCTCCACTTCCGAAGGCCACAAGGGAAGTGTTCCCAGGTTACAGAAGGCAGGGGAGGGTGGACAAGGGGCACCAATAGTGGTTGAGCTCATGCCACGTACCAGGCACTGTGTAGGTGTTTTACAGAGATTATCTCACTTGTTCTCCACAACCCTTTCATTTTGTAAACAGAGAGGTTGAAGTTTGGAGAGGTCAAGAGCAGTGCTGGTACCAAAGAGCGACTTGGTGCGGTGGCTTTTCATGCCCCCCTTATCTTTATCAGCCCCTCCAGTTTTCAGATGGGCAATGTCTTCCACAGGCCATTACAGTCACACTGCCCCGCCCCTAAGACTGCCATTTATGGAAAATCTGGGGCTGACACTGGTTAGGGAACTTTCGCAGAGCCATACAGATCAGGCTGAGCTACCTCATCAACCCAGTCTAATTCCAGCCAATGAGATCTTTTGATCTCAACATGCTAAAAAAATGAGACTGTAAGGCCGTGGCTTGTGACACAAATGGGCGAGCCAGGGGACACAGTAGAAAGGTGAGCTAGACAAGAAGAGGAGGAGAACCGAACAGAAGGGGAAAGAGAGGGGGAAAGCAGATTGCTGTAGGTATTCCTGTAGGTGCTGAGTGTGGATCCTAGAAGGAAGAAGCAAAGGGTTAGGAAGCACCCATAATGACGTGAAGGGACCCACCAGGGCCAGGATCCTAACTGGTGGCAGGGAGTGGTGACTAGGGTACCGCCCAACCCTTTGTTTCCCATCAGCACTTCTCTTCCTGTTAAAGCAGCCCTGCCCCTCCCCACCCCCCTTGCCTCCTTCAGCTCTTTGTCAGCTAACACTTGATTACTGAGATGCTCAGGCAGTGAGCTAGAGAAATCCCTGATTCACCTCTCCTCTCTCTCATGTTCATTAATTAGACAGCGGGCAAGGGGAAAAGGAGGGATACAGAGAAAAGTCTACTGAGAGAGGAAAGTGAAATACGTGGCAACAATCAAATCTGTAGACTGAGGCTTTCAGTGTAAGTCTAGTTAATTCAATTTCAGATGAAATAAGAGGCTAAATGAGAAGGATTTTGACCTTGTGACATTTGAATTAAAAGGGGGTTTTTCCTTCTGCATAAAAGCTGTGCCAGTGCTCTGTAACTTGGAGGTAAACTGAGCAGATTCTCCAATGAAGGCAAGTGCAGGAATGTTTTCATGCTTTCTTGAACGCACTCCTCATTACCCACCTTCTGTGACCAATGATAACCTGGCTCTCCAGGGCTGGAGGGTCAACACTTGGCCCTTGAAAAAAAAATCTTCTCTATGTATAGCTGACTAGTCCATGAGGTTGTGAAGGTGACATAGCGTCCACATCCATCCGTCTGTGACTTTCTGATGTTGCTGCCCGACCATGTGGTGTCCCTTCCTCCATCACTGCCCTCTGAGTATCCCTCTTTTAGGAAGCTATCCTTCCTAGGTGGAGGGAGGCAGTTCTTGGCTAGTGACTCGTGGCTGGAAGCTCCAGAGGATTCTCCGAGTCCATTTATAGGAAAAGGCTGGGTGGTCAATTTTCCAAGTGGCCTTCTGGGGCTAAGTCTATATTCTTGGCTGCCAAAAACCATGCTGTAGTCTAGTCAATGAAGGAAACAGAATTTAGTAACACATATGAGCATATGTGTTATTATCCCCAGGATGTAGGCGTCTAGCCCTAACCATACAGAGAAGTTGCAGGAAATGGCAAATTCAGCCCTCTGTTGATTAATGTCCAGACCCAGAGGAACTGCTTTTGTGGTCTGGTCCCTAGAGTCATTTTCTAGGATTTTCTCTCAGCAGTGTAGAGCATTCCTATTCACATACCTAATCCTACAGCACCTAACATAGCATCACCAGGCTGACAAGACTCAGAGGTCACTTGGTATTTATTTAAAATGAGAAGCCAGTTGCAGAACATTAAGATAGAGTGATGGAATATATATAGTCTGTTCTCAAACAGCCTTTGGAGCAGAAACCTGGGTTTCAGAATATATATTTTGTTAGTATGGTGGGTGTAAGTAGTACATGAAAAAGTAGCAGTTATTTTATAGATTTCTGGAGATTAATAGACCTTGTAAGTACTATCCAAATTAATTGAAAGAGAAAATTGAACCTGAGGACTAATTTAAGAGGGAGTGTGGATACACACATGCACATACACATGTACATGTACACAATAGCTCGACTTCTTATTCTGTAGGTAAGAATTTAAATGTCATTTGCTGCCAATTAAGTTATGGAGCTATGTTTTCAGATGGTCCCACCCTCAAGGTGCCCATGGCCTGGAGTAATGAGCTGTGTCCACAAAATTTCAGTTCAATGACAAGATGCTAAACTTGTCAGCAGGCTGCTCTGGGAGACAGAAAAGGCAGTGATTAATTCTGCTCAGGAAGGACCAGAAAAGTCAGGGATAGGACCCTTCCCTGGGCTACTTGCTTTATACTGTTCTGGTTGGCCCTCCTCTGCCTGTGCCCCCAGTTCCCATGCACTTCCCTGTCTACTAGACATAGTCCAGATAACTGGGACCTTGGAATCCCTTTCCTGTAAGTCTCCAGCCTGCTTCCAGGATGTAAGGCCTGGTCCCTGGGCCTGTTTTCCCAAGGACAGGCCATGCCAACAGTGTGACCCCATAGGTCTGAGAGGCAGCCTAGATGAGCTTGCATATGTGGGCTGGGGTATCCACATATATGCATAGGAGACTCCTTGAGGGCAAAGCCAGGGGTAGGAAGAGAAGGGAGGGGCAAGAGATGGGGACTAAGGGTCATTTCTTCCTGTTCCCTCTACAGGGGCCAAAAATTCTAAATTCAAATCAAGCCTCCCAGATTGTTATAAAGGTGTATGTGTCAGATAAGAAGATAGAACACTGTACAAGACTGCAGAATATTTCAGTGTGTGGTCTGGGGGCCTCCCTTGTTCTCTAGCTTCAGGTTCTGTGTATGTTAGAGCAGGCTGGAGGGAAGGCTTCCCAGAAGTAGAGCTATTTGAGATCAGCTTTGAAAGTATGAGTTTTCTCTGTATTCAAGCCACTGTGGGTGGTCAGTGGCATGTTGCTGGCTCAGAGGGTTCACCGAGGAAGAGGCAGCAGATATACCCATCAGTGAAGACCCTGGAATGCCGTGGCATTGGGATTCCGGCCATGCCCCATGGGAAATCTTTGACATAAGCAGATGAAGTTTTAGGCAGTGAGGAGGCTGAAGAGAGGGGAAAAGTCTTGAGGCTAGGAGGTCAGTTTGGAAGCTCTTTCAGAGTCCATGGTGTGGGGCTTGTGGCCTAAACAAAGGCCGTGTTAGCTTGCTCTTTGCCAGCCATGTATGTTACCTTAGTGGCTGCTCTGCTCTCAGCCAAAGAAGGCTTTCTCTGAGTTATGAAACGGCTCCAATGCGGCACCATGAAGAGACCAATCTAAGGAAATGCCCTGTGTTTGGAAAATATAATCTCTCCTTATCCCAGAATATCTAAAGCCCAAAGCACCACTTCCCTTAAATGTGAGTGATAAACTTCAAGAAATGTCTGCCTTTACTCATTCACATTATTCACATTTTATTATTATTCACATTATTCAGGGCTTCTCTTTTCTTTGCTCCTTCTATGGATTCAGCTCTGCCCAGGAGTATATATTTGCCTGAGCCTGCCTGCCTGCCTTTCTTCTTTTTTCTTTCTTCCTTTCCCCTTTTCTTTCTTTTCCTTTTAAAATTTTCTTTATAGGCTTGGGATGTATGGCTGGAGTTTAAATAAAATTGTCATGACTGGAAGCACGTGTGACAGAGACCTTGGTGTTCCAGGGATAGGACATGAAGAGTAAGGACTAGGAAATGGAATTCTGTAGAATGGGGCAGGAAATGTGTAAGCATTTTCCATTTCTAAAAGCCTCAGGTTAAGTATGCTGCCCTGACCCGGCGCAGCTGGCTGACACTTCTGCCATAGGTGCCAGGGACCTCTCATAGTTTCTCCCAAAGGACATACGGTCGACCCCAATGCACAGGCAGCCTTTACTGAACTGTTCATTCATATGTGCCATTGACCAGAAACTAGCCCTGTCCTTTTCTCCGCAAGTACTGGATATGAATATCAAGTTTAAATTTATACACAGGATGATCCTAGCGATCTCAAAATTATCTTCTTTTATGTCCTTATTAGTTAGGTTGTATATGACACATGGTAGTATATATGTTTAAACATTATGTACAACTACTCAAGTACTATGGTGTGGGGTGGGAGTTGGGGTTATCCAAAAACTACCCTATAAAATCATTTAGATCTGCCTTTTATTTGTTCCTTAAATATTTATTGACTCACTTTCAGGCCAGACTCTGTGCTAGGCATTGAGTATACATTCATAGGTACAAAATGGAAATGATTCTTGACCTTGTAGAGATTTCAATCAGTCTGCAAGGCAGACACTAGAACAGCAATGAGAAGGAAGTGTGAGGGTAGGAGCTTTAGCAGGGACATGAGACTGAGAGGGGAAGAGAAGAGGAGTTGAGGAAGATCTTTTAAGAAATAATAGCTAATCTGAAGCCTCAAGAATGATAAGGAGTTATCCAGGAAATTTGGGGCAATAAGAACTACAGGCAGAATGGATCACATGAGTAAAATTCCAGACACAAGAGAAAACTTAGCAGGTCAAGAACATTTTTTAAAAATCCAACATGGTGGAAGTGTGTTATGTGATGGGATCTGGATGGGGAGACAGTAGAATAGGTGGGTAAGGAGCTAAGTCTAGAAGATGGATAGGAGTCAGTTCAGAAAAGGTATAGTGAACCTCTGGCTTGAGAGCAATGAGAAATTAGTGAAGTATTTTAAGCAGGAGAGGGTCACCATTGTGGCCACAAGGTCGAGAAGGTATTGGATGGACAAGACTGAAGGCAGGGAGAACAGTTAGGAGGCTGTTGGAATAACCCAAATGCAGGGTGACTAGATCAGTGTCTCAGCTTAAATGTCCCTGCTGAGAGGACTTCCCTGACCCCCAGCCTAAATCAGGGCCCTGGGACTGTGTCTCACAGCACCCTGTATTTTCCCTATGTGACATTTATTAAAACTTATAATTATGTATTTCTTTTGTAACTATTTGTTTTACTAAGTATCTCCTTTACTAGACAGTGAATTATTCCATGAAGGCAGGAACCTGTCAGACTTGTTAGAAACATTAACTCCAGCACCTAGAATAGTACCTTGCAAATGGGAATGACTTCATAAATATTTGTGAATGAATGAATGGATAGATGAATGGACATGGAGGGAAGTGGACCCATCTGTGGGATACTTGGGGGGTGGAATCAATAGGACTTGGTGATTGCTTGGATGAAGCTTCTGATAAGGGAAAAACAGTTGTCAAGAATGATTCCCAGACTGCTGGCTTGAGCAGTCAGATGATTGTGTCATTTATGGGGAAAGAAGACACTTGGGGCTAGAGAGGTGGGAAAAGCAGGTTTTGGGCAGGGGGTGAGTTCAGCAGATTGAGCTGTGCATCAGATTCAGTTTTAATACTGGAATCTACATTTCAAATCTCCCTTACCAAAACAGCAAACCAACAACAAACAAAAGAAATAAGCATAGTAGAAGTATGGATGGGTAAATAGTTTGTACTTCTTTGTTCAGTTTTCCACAGGTTGTCCTTTCTAATTCTTTTATTTTAGCAGACAAAACAATTCATTAAATCGTCAGTATGCAATGTGTCTATGTGTTAACATAGAGACTTTATTCCACAAAAAAGTCACATTCTCCTTAATACAAATTATTGCATCTTTATATTGATAAAAGCATTAAAAATTAAGAAAGAAAGATTAGGATATTGAGAATATGGTAGAAATTATTTTACTTTAATAATTTTTTATCGTATTACGTTTTTGTGATCCAAATGGAAAATTGAAGAAAATAGAAGAGCTCTTTCCTGCTTTCTTACTTTTATTATTAAATATTTCCACACCATATTTCTCCAGTTTGAAGGCTCTGATTAAAGTCATCGTCAAGGATCTCTTACATACTTATATTGTCCTTTAAATTGAAACTCTCTGATAGTCTATGGATAATTAGGAGTTAACTGATGAAATGAGGTAGTGGAGAAGACCTTATTACAGAGAGGGAATAATATGTGCACAGGTCCTATGGTGAGAGGAATTTGAGAGAGAAAAAAATGCCATTGTTACTAAAGTTGAGAGAGCAAGGTGGTTGTGTCCAAGATGATGTCTAAGGAGTAGGCAAGTAGGGACTGAGTATGTAGGCCATGTTAAAAATTTTGGCCAGTACCCTAACTTCTAGGAATCTCTAGGTATTCTGGGTACATAGTAGGTATTCAGTAAATATTTTTAATGCCATCTATGCTTTTCGATTCAATTTAATTAGTGGTCAAATTCATTCTTCTTAATATATGCAGCACAGTTGATAATGGACAGCACAACCAATTTCTGAAAACACTACTTGATAATGTTTTCCGTGAGTCTTTAGGAAAACTCTATTGTATATGAGCACCAAAAATAAAATAAAAATAAAAAATTGAAGCTTTCAGGGTGGTTTGGAGGAAATGTAACACTACCGATAAGGACATAACACATCAAAACTTGACTTACAAATAGAAGCATTTAAGCATTTTGCAACCTTTACTCTTCAATGGCAGAGTGCAGATTTAAAGAGGAAGCAAAAGGAACTGAAGCCTCTGAAATTTTATTGTAAATTTTAAATTTCAGACTTGGGAGATTTGTTTGAGTTCCAACAAGAGTAATAATCTCAGAATGTGTTGAGTTCAGATTGAATACAAAAAATATTAGATTGATTCTGACTTAATTTCCTCTTTGTTTCTCTTTCTTCCCTCTTCTTCTCCTTTCTTTCTGTAGGTGGTTCAGAAGTGTATTCCTTTCCTAATCGGGCATTTGAAGGATTCGACCCATAACGACATCATCCTAAGCATCCTCATAGAGATAGCAGGCTACGAGCCAGTGGCTTTGAACAGTTTTCTTCCAATGCTGAAAGAGATTGCTGAGAGATTCCCTTACCTCATTGGACAAATGGCAAGAATCTATGGAGCTGTTGGGCATGTGGATGAAGTAAGTATGGGTTTTTTTCTCTTCATTTCCCTAAATTCCATTGGCACTTAATCCATAGGAGCTCTACGACCTACAAATTTGTCCTGAGACTTCTGAGAGTTTTGTTTCTTTCTCTCTCTCTCTCTTTTTTTTTTTTTTTCTTTTTCATGGACAGCAGCCTCTGGATCAAGGGCACATTGTAGCAGGGTTATGTGGAAGGTTCAGGAAGTGAGGATTTCATTGCTGGAGTGTCACTGAGGAAGGCGAAGGGTTACAATGGAAAGAGCACTATGACAGATTCAAGACCACTTTATAATAACAGCAACCAGTAAAAGAGTTTCATCTCATTTCTGGTTGCAATTCTGGTCAATCAGGAGACCATCAGTAAACACAGAGTTAGGTCTCAGAGACTGCCTATTAATGAGAACCCATAGCTATCCTGTCAATAAGTGTCTGGACTCAATATGTTTTGAGCCCTCTGCATGATGTTATTTGGGAGAGTGCAATAAACATTCATGGATGTTTAAAAGTCCTAGTCTAAATATTTGCATAATAAAATCTTTCAGAAGGGACGACAGGATGCCACCAGAGCTTGTGGGGATTAGGCAACTAAGAAAGAATTTCCAGAAATTAAAGTTCTGAAGGGTGTGTGCATGCATGTATGCACACACATGCATGTCTGTCTGATGATTTCATATTGGGATTTAGGATTTTTATCTTTTAAAAATAAAAGCAAATATATAATTGATAGAGGAAAGCTTTTACTTTCACCCACTTACCTATACTGTAGTTTGCTATTAGATAAATATAAAATTGTACAACTCTTAAAAGAGATTTCATAGTTCACCAAGTTTAGCAATCTGTTTTGTTTGATTTCTGCTGAGATTTGTGGAGAGCCTGGTGAATGCCAGGCTTCCTCCTGGTTGAGGGCCTTACTCCTCTAGTTTCCCAGAAGAAGGTGGGAGAACTGGTCTCCCAAGCAGTGTGTATTTATGAATGTGACAGTGGCTCTTGTAAAAGGATTACTCGGTACTGACGTGCTACTTAGTATAATCCCTTTCCGTTCAGTGCTGTTTGGAATGTCTCCTGCCTGCCATGATCTGCCTTCTGGTAACAGTTTCTGTGCCCATCGCCTTTGCTGCCAGGAGAACCTGCTGTTATGCACAAGTGCTTTTAGGCCAACTGTAACCAACAGCTGTTTGACTGAATCTGCTGACATTGCGAATTTTTGCATGGACCAAAATATTCAGCCTCTGATGTGCAAGGCCTTGGAATCTTTAAGTGGTAGTTCTTTTTGTCACAAATACATTTATGATTCATTAATGTGTAGTAATGCACATTGAAAGTGACTACACCTCCCATAGAAAATGTAATCTGTAAACAAAGCAAAACAAAACAAACAAAAAACACTAGCCACTGTAGGTTTATCTGAACCAAGGCTAACTTGAGAGAGAATGGACTATTAGGTGACATTTATGTGACTCCAGGTGAGTACAGAGAGAAGGTGAGGAGGGTCCAAAGAGCCTGAGGGATCACTTATTTCAAAATTCAGAATATCAGAATATTTTCTCGTCTCTGTCTCTGTCATCTCTCTCTCTCTGTCTCTGTCTCTGTCTCTCTCTATCTCTATCTCTATCTCTCATTCTCATGTGCCCATGGAGGCATCTATGTTTGGGAGAGAAAAAAATTTTTTCTAATGCTTCTGATTCACCTCCTCAGCAGAGAGCAATTTTAGATCAAATACTTTCCAAATGTATCTGGATATCAGGACTATATTAGGAACTTTTTTAACAAAATAAGTTCTTGGGCCCCATAGAATACCTACTAAATGAAAACCTCCAGGAAAGGGACCCATGAATCTGGATTTATGAGACACCCCTCCCCCACGTCTGCCAGGGTAATTCTGATGCAGCATTTTGTGGATCAGTATTTGAGATCCCTTGACATAACATATTTAAAGTATTTTATCTTTTAGACTAAGGATCAATCAGGCCTTGTCCATCACCCATCCTGCCCTCCTCCATCAAGTCATGCTAATCAATTAAAACTTTTCCAGACTACTGATATAGCAGTTTAGATGTGGTCAAGAGTAACACAAAAATTCAAAAAAACAATGGTTTAAACAAAGATACACATCTATTTCCCTTGCACATAAAGAAGTCTAGAAGGCAGTCAGTCTAGAACTCCATGTTTCAGAAACCCAGGCCCCTTCTCCTTTGTTGCTCTCCTATCCTTGAGCACACCAAAGAGCACAGGGCTTCTATCTCATGGTCCAAGATGGCTACTCCTCTCCACCCATCAAGTCAACATTTCAGCCAGTAGGAAGGGGAAAGGGAAGAAGAACTCTTCCAGACAGTCAAACACAACCTACTGTTTATAGCCCATTGGCTAAATAAAACAAAGCTGCAGATGACCATACCTAGCTGCAAGGGAGGCTGGAACATCTAGTCTGGATTTAGGTGGCCATATGCCCAGCTAATCAAAAGAGAAGGACAGAAAGAATGACAGGGGACAAAGAATGTCTCTGTTGCAGTTCATCAAGTCATTCGTTTCTCTGGGTCTCTTTTCTCTCCTCAAAAATAAATAATGTCTTTACACTGGATTACCACCCTTCTGGCTCTGATATTCTTGGATTCCGTTATTCCATTTCATTTAAGATCAGACTGACACAATTACCTATAAATGTTAGTCAGGATCCTTTACTCAGAAATAATGCCTAAAATATCAGCCTTTGAAAGTCCTTCTTTTAGTTTTAAGAATGCTAAAATTCAGATGTCCCAAGAATTAGTAGTCTAAGCAGCTATTAACTGCTTAATTTGAGTAAACCTGTTCAATGTTCTAAAAATTTTGTGGAGCCGTATTCCTAAAGACCAAAACCAATAAGCAAGATATATGTGTATGGTTATTTCTCTCCAGCCTCTTTGCAGAAGGAAACAGAGAGTTACTGAAGTACATTGCCAGGTGGGTATGAGGGCAGGAGTCAAGTATGGGCTCCTGGCTGCCTATGGAGGAGGACATTGCAAAAAAAAGAGAACAGCAGGAACTTTGCCCTAAAAAGGCCTAGCTGTTTTCTGCGTGGAGAGCTTGGTCTATGTGACATAAAGGGACATGAGACATGGAGATGTTTAGGGTGTTAATGATGAGACAGCCAGAGGACCCTAATGATCTCAGGCCCTAGGATCCTCTTTCTCAGTCGCATCTAAAAATTTCCCAGTCTCATCTAAAGATTGACTTAATTAAAATTTTTTTCTCTTTGACACCAGAGTAAAATTTTCAGCTGTATTCAGGGGTTCCAAGTATCAGATGATTTTTGTTGCTAGGATTTTAAAAGATTTTGGAAATGCAGAAAAGCCAATGCAATTTGATTGTCTTGCTTCAACTTCTGAGATGTGCAGTCTGTGACTGATTGGAGCCTACTGTTTATCCCTCCCTTGTTGCCTGCCTTCCAGCAAACTGCATTGTTTGATCCTTAAGAGGAAGAGGGAATCTCCAGGGGATGTAGGGCTGTCAGGCCCAGGGTAGCCTCAGGGGTGGAGTCAGCCTGGAATCAATCACACATGTTGTTATTAATTGACTTCTGCCCCACCTTCTGTGCCTGCATAAAGCCAGGTGTAGGAACTGCAGGGCTGGCTATGGGGAACCATACCACATGTGCCTTTCTTTCAAATCAGCACCCATCTGGGTGGGCAGACTGTTTTCAGCAGCTGATAGCAGTCACAATCTTCCCATCTGCTGGTGTAAACCAAGCAGAGGAAAGTTGTATCTATAAAACAAAACATAACACCCTATAGATACTTATTTTCTCTATCTCCCAAATTACCTCAGGGATCTTTTTTTGCCCAAATTTGAAATGAAAGCATGCTTAATAGCCATGGTACTTGTGTCACTATAGGAGGCCATACGGTGACTCACAGGCAATTTTCAGGTGTGTTTTGGCATCCAAAGTACATATGTTGGATGGAGAGTGAAACTAGAAGGACCAAAGGGCAGAGAAATCTATCCACTTCTAGGGTAACTGATGAGTGGTTGCCTCTGAGGTGTACCTTCCTTGGCCCTGTCCAGTAAAGGACACAGCTGGCTCTTCATAATGCCAAGATTCACCCCACTTCTGTGATATGTTCAGTAATAAATTGTCCAATAAATTGGACAGCAGACCTGACGTTATTAACCAGAAAGCATATGATGAGCCACGTCTATCTGTGATTCCAAAAGATCCTGGCTCTTGGTAGGTGACATCAGAGGAAAATCATGTTGAGTGGATCACAAAAAGAGGTTTTCAGTGACTTCCCTGGTGGTCCAGTGGTTAAGACTTTGCCTTCAAACGCAGGGGGTGTGGGTTCGATCCCTGGTCAGGGAGCTAAGATCCCACATGCCTCGTGGCCAAAAAAACAAAACATAAAACAGAAGCAATATTGTAACAAATTCAATAAAGACTTTTAAAATGGTCCACATCAAAAAATAAAATCTTAAAAAAAAAAAAAGAAAGAAAGAAAAGAGGTTTTTATATATGAGAGCTCAGCAGGCAGCAAACCGGTTGAAGTACAGCTCCCAGGAGGAACATTCACCACTGTAGACTGAGCAGTGATCACCACCTGGGATATGTCTGTGTAAGGACGCATTGCATGAATGATCTTGCTGCCCGTGGGGACATCCATGCAGTGTAATGTGGTGGCTAGGAGGGTGGTCTTAAGAGTCAGACCCCCTTGGTTTGCATCCTCACTCACTGTGTGGCCTTGAGCAAGTTACATCACCTCTCTTGATTCAGTTTCCTCATCTGTAAAATAGGAATAGCAACATTATTTACCGTAGTTTTGTTGTGAGAATTTAATGAGTTAAACCATGGAGAACAGTTTGTGGCAAATGGTAAACATTCGATAAATATCAGCAATTTATTCCTTCCTCAGTGGTGCCCAAGGCTTTCTCATTGCATTTATTTGGATACAGACTGAAACTTGAGCCAAACAGACTGAAATCAGGGAAGACAGGAACAGGGAAGTGGTGTGCCTCAGGGAAAGAGACTGAATGGATGGGTATGTGGGGGACAAGTCAAAATAAGGACAGAAATAAAAGGAATGAGGTACTGCATGTACCATCAAAGGTATAAAGCGGGACTGGCTGTATCTTCTTTCCTTGTTAGGAAATAACTGGTGTATATAAATTTTTTTTCTCAGAGTGGAATGTATATCTGCGTTATATTTATATTGTAGACCACCATTCCTGAGGGGAATAAAAGTAACAAAAAAATAATAAAGCCACATTTTGTAAAAATTTTTATAATTTAAAATAAGCCTTGTTTTCTTGGGGGCACTGGAAGTGCATTGCTTTCCATAAAGGGCAGGTGGTCCCCAGCTCCCCACCTATAAAAACAGCTCAAATAAGTTTGCAGCAATTTTTTTAAAAACTCTCATTAAGTAAATCTGAAGTGGTTTAAATTAAATCCAGGCCAGATTGACTTTTCTTGCCCATGAAGAACTGAAGTAGAATGCTTCAATTCCAGAGGCTTTATTTTTTTTCATTATTTTCTTCACTCATTAGACTCTCTGAGCCGTGCAAGTGGTCTCAGCCCCCTTGGTTGGGTGTTGCAGTTATTACAACCCTCTTTCCTAATGTGGGTCCACATGCAAAAGAGACTTCTTTAGGAATGGCTTTGACTTTTTTGAGAGGACAAATTGCATTCATGTGTTTTGTCCATCTACCTAAGTCTCAAGTAAACGAACTGAAGCAATTTTAGTTTAATAGTCCCATCCTCACCGGGACCTCATCTCATTAGAAGGCACACACTACTACGGAGCACACCCTCCATAGCTGTGTTTCCCCCGCCCTATGCCAGACCCGCAAGGCAGCCGACCTATGTGGCGGAAACAGAGATGCCCTAAACTGCTCTTTGCACATGGTCTCATAGTACGTGGAAGGATGCTACGGCCAGTTGTTTTCCTTAGCTGGAGACCAGCAGTTTGCACCTGTGAAGAATCAAATGGCATGCCCTCGGAGTGCGGCCACTGCCAGGGTGGGTGTGAAATCCTGTGCCCTCTGCCTTGTTTTCCTAACTGGCTGGAATATGCTGGCCAAGCACCAGGGTGTGTTTATGACATCCTCTCTGGGCTCAGAGTCTTGGCCACTTTTCAAGTAGAGAAGTGACACACAGCTTGCCCAGGTCGCGTTTCTGTGACATCCGGCAGGCCTTCCACAAAAACACTTTCAGGAGGAAAAGGAAAAGAATGACAAAGGCAACTGAGAACCACATTACTGTCCTCATCCTGACTGTGTGGAAAAACATCCTGCGAAATAGGAGCTGGATGGATGCTATGCACCTTTAACTTGGAAATCAAGACTAAAGGCTCTAGGGGCCATTCCACAAGAGGAAGGACCTGTGACTTTAAAACCACAGTTTCCCCAAGGGTGGGGAATTTAGTTAAAACTTTGGTAGGTTCAGTGTCTTTGGGGAAGCCTTGGTTGGTGCCAGCCGGCAGCTACTTCATGCTACAGAATTGTCATCATCGGGGAAGATTCTTTCTTCCAAAATGCCAAGTAGCTTTATTGTTTTTTATATTGTAAAAAGGGTACATGCTAATTGTAAATGATATTAATAAGTCTCTCGCAAAGTGTAAAGAAAACAAAAAAAACTTTAAGTATATACAAGATATGCTTTCACATAACAGAGCTGATTTTCCATAGCCTTCCTCAATGATATAGGGTTGAGTCGCTGATTCTTTCTGGGTGCAAACCCCAGTGCTGGTGGTGATGGGAACACAGAGAGGAGAAAGACATGGTCCCTGCCCTAGAGGGGCTCACAGTGAATGGGGGGCAAGAGAGATGTACAAACAGATGATTAGAGTTTAACTTGGTGCCTGTTACTACTGATTTCTCAACTGGATCAAGAAGGAAACAACTCACCTTGTGTGGCTGAGTTTGGAAGCGTGTTCTAAGTGAGGCTTGTTGTATGATAGGATATGTCAGGGGAGGAGGAGGACAGTATTCATGGGAGGACACAGCAGGTGCAATGGCAAGCAGCTGGGGGAAAGCCTTCTGGAAACCATGAAGAGTTTCAAGTGCTTGGATAATGGAGGGAGGGGAGAGGGATGAGGCTGGATGGTAGACTGGTTCCAGATGATGGAAACTCCTCATTGATGAGCAGACAGTTCCTGTTTTCTACCTTCTCTCTCCAAACTTATTTATCACTGGTGTCCAGGTCACCTGGGAACAGTATTTTGTTTCCTTTTATTGTGTAGACAAGCAAATGAATACTGTGTACCTCAGAGTTCCCCAGAAACTAAAGAGCCTGGTAAAAGGACAAACAGTCCCCACAAATAGTTACAAATGTAGGATAGTAATGGTTACAAAAGTTACATGTTGCAGCAATTTTCAACCATGTCTTGTAATTATCAACTGTAATTTAGGCCAACCGACCAAATCCACAAGGGGCTCACTGTGCCTCTGTGAGGGGAGAGCTTGGCAAGGCCTAGAAGGGGCCTCTGCTTGACCAGTCTCCCCTCAGGATTGAACCCCAAGGATGGTCAGCCTGGTCCCCACAGACCTCGTCTCCTCTTTTCAGAAGGGACTTCTGCCTTTCTTACACCGGTGTCTGTGAGGAAGCAGGCCTGTGCTTGCCCCACTGAAAGCATAAAGTTTCCACTTAGCGACTGCCCTTCTAGGCTTGAGCTTAAGATGTAAATGAATCCTGGATTCATCAGAAAGGACAGCTTGGCATTGGCAGCAGGTGGGTTGAGAGGATAAAGCAGTTGCTAATTCCAGCTCAAATCCTGCTGCTCTTTCAAGGCTACAGCACAGACCTTGCTCTGCCCGTGGCCCTTAGACTTAAATCACTTCAGCGTAAGCCAGCTCCTTCTCATCTCTGGTGCCCTCGGCCTGCAGCGGCTTGAAGCAGGGTTTTGGTTCCCGGCCAGTGACTGAGGTCGGGTCGCGGCCGTGAGAGCACCGAATCCTAGCCACTAGACCAGCGGTCAGTGACAAGGCCCTGGCCCTACGGCTTTGCAGAAAAAGAATTCCCACAAAGACGGAAAGTAGTGAAACAAGTAAAGTATTTATTAGGAGAAAAACGAGTACAGTACGTGTGGATAGACACACGGGCAGGCTCAGAGAGTCACGCCCTCGTGGCAGTTTGAATCACTTTTATGGGGCATTTCTTCCGGGTTTCCTTTGGCCGATCATTTTGATCTGCCTGGTTCAGAGTCCGTATTTGGTATAGCTCAGGATTTTCCCATGTGTGCGCGCACATCTTTTAGCCAAGGTGGAGTCCACGGAAGAGGCCTATGTGTAGGTTTGGCCACTTGGTATCACTCCCCTTTTGACCTCCAAGGAGCCTTTCTCTGCATGTGTAGCTGGGGAGGTCTCCTGACTTTGAGAATGAGGAATATGTGGTCTCTTATCTTCTATCTGGGCAGGGCCCAGCCTCCTCTCTCAACTGTCCTGTTATTCCCTTCTCGGAGTATCTGTCCACAGGGAACGAACTCAAACCATTTGCCCCAGGGGCCCATCTCTCTCCCGCTTCCCTTCAACTGCCAGCATCTGCATTTCTGAGTCTGTGGTTTTCCCCAACTTTACCAGCCACCCTGCTGACATGCATGGCAGGATGGATATGAGACGAATATCACCCCCAGCCCCACTAGCAGCCTTCAACCAATGATGGGGGTATTTATACCCCAACTCTGTCACCCCTCGAATGAGGTAACCCTTTCCCCAGAATCTCCTGGCATCCCTTCCGAGCTGTTTCCCTTCTCTGCCTCACTCTTCTCCTCTTGTACTCATCTGCTGCAGTTTCCAAATAGATGATTTGCACATGAATCATCTCAGAGTCTGTTTCTGGGGAGCCCAATCCAAGAAAAAGTCATTTCCATACCTTCCCAGGCCATCACCATCTTCCCTGCTCTGAGCATGTGAGAGTGTACAGCTGTAATGTGGAGTCTGCACCTGACTTTCTTCTGGTTGCATTTGCCTTCTATTCGCTTGGTGTATGAATCCACACACTCCCAACCCACTCTAAGCCCTCTGAAAGAGGGCACACTATACCTTACATTTCCTTGTTTCCCTGCACTGCTCATCCCTGCACTGCAACTGTATTTGTGGCTCCTAGCATGTGGGCCACAAATACTTGCTGACCAGCTGTTACATAGAGACTGGAACTTGACGGGACACTAGTACAGGTCTTGTACTAGTAGACGGCAGCTGATGACATGGCAGGTCGTGAGGAAGACCAGGAACATCACAGACATTGGGTTCCCGTCATGGGTGGTGGCTACTGGTTTTCAGGTTCTGTTGGTCTCCTTTCTGTGTGGTGGTCAAAGTGTGGTCCCCAGCTTTGGGCACCACTGGGGACTTGAATCAGAATCTACAAGTTAACAAGATCCCCAGGTGATGTGTGTGCACATGAAAGTGTAAGAGGCACTGGTCTCAAGGATCCAGGCCCCACAGGGCTTATCTGCTATAGGATCCCCCCGGGGGTCTGGGCATGCCCACATATGTATTTGCATGCATGATTCATGTATGTTTATAGACACACACAGCCATACCCCCGCAGGTTTCTTTGTAAGACCCATTTGTTTCAATGTAAATAAATCAATAACTTTTAAAAATGATCATCTTTGACAATGTTAGGGTAAACAGAAACCCAGGGAACATCAAGCATTATTTATTATACAGTTTCTGAGCATTTATCACACATCTGATGTGTGCAAGGCACTGTAGAGAGTGCAAAGTTAAATAAAATTCAGCTCTTGTGTTGTTGGAAGGGGCTTTGGTTTTTCTTCACTTAGAAATGATCCTTCACTGGGCTTTGACGCTTCCTGTATAACATTCCTAGAATTCCTCACCCCATCCCCACTCCTATCGAAAATGAGGTGACAATGGGGGGAGGATGGGGGGAGAGTGTTCCTAATTAACAGTTTTAAATAACATAGGGGATATATACAAGATTTTCCTATTGCTTAAGTTTTCTTTTTTTTCCTTGTTACTCAATTCATCATCTTTCAACCAGGATCTGGAAGCATCCCCAAAACCCCTAGCAGGATTTGACACACAGATGGTATCACCATGATGTAAAGGTTTTTTTAATAATTGTACTCTCAAAAAATATGAGGAGAGCACTTGAAAGTAGATGAATTTTGTTGCACAGCCATAACTATACTATTTGAGCTGATATTAACATTTCAGCTCTCTGCCTTATTTATCAAAAACTGTAAGCCTGATTTTATTTTGTAGTGAATAGGAATGGGGAACTTGGTACTGGTTCACAGCACCTAAGAAAAGATGTATCTGACAGTTGGCTGATCAGCAATGGACTGTCACACTGAAATGTTCATGTTATAGTTCTTAGCATTAACCAGCATGAGTCTTGTTATCTACATGTATATAACACAAAAGAAATTACACTGAGAAGGGTATCTTGACATCAATTTATTCCTTGTTAAGTAATAAATAAATCTAGAGTAGATAAAGAAATAGTTGTTATTTAAGATTAGTAAATTTAAGGTGTCTGGAAAATGTTTTCAGAACTGTAGATTTCCCAACTTCAGCACTATGTAGATCCCATAGAGTTTCAAATATCTGGCAGTTCACCCAGAGAAGTGGAAGACAAACACTTTCTTAACTATCTCCCATTACTGAAATATTTATTTACTTAGTATGGTTGATTTTAGAAATCCCTGGATTATACTAAGCTCCTATTGATGTCTACATTTTCTCTGGCTCTTCCTTCTGCTGCCTTCTTCTTTGAAGACAAACTTCCTTCAGCTGTATGTAGCATTTTCTGTGACGGTGGTCCCTATCTCAATCAAATGTCCCTTTCCTCCTTCAAAACACTTCCCAGAGCCCACCTTCTCTATGATAGCTCCACATTTCTAAGCATTATTTGGTGACCAACTCTTTCTCCTTCATGATTGTTAAGTACAAACTAAATGTCAGGGAAGGAGGATAGTGGGAGGAAATGGGAAGTTACAAAGATTTCCTGAAGGAAATATTCTACCTTCCTCCACTTTAGAAAGTGAGAATTACCTTAAAGGCTAAATGCATAGATTTTAATATCCCATACAGTAGATAAAATGGAAACAATGGATACAATGAGGTGACTCTTCTATTATTCTGCTGAGGAATGGCAAGATTAAATCATACTATGGTCTAAATCCCCACAATTCCTATGTTGAAACCTAACCTTAAAGTGATGGTATTAGGAGGTGGAGCCTTTGGGAGGTGATTAGGTCCTGAGGGTGGAGCCCTCATGTACAGGATTGGTGCCCTTATTAAAGAGTTTCCAGAGAGCTCCTTTGCCCCCTTCTTCCATGGAACCAAAAACCAAATCTGCCAACACCATGATCTTGGACCTTGCAGTCTCCAAAACTGTGAGAAATAAATGTTTGTTGTTTACAGCCACCCAGTGTGTGATATTTTGTTACAGAAGCCCAAATAGACTAAGACAAAACATGAGTCCATTCAAGATCTCAACACAACCTTATGTAAAAATCCTAAAACACTGTTCTGCTTTATTTCCACTGTTTACATAAAGGTGAGCTCACAAGTGAGTGGAAAGCAATTTAGAAAGTAATTTTTTCCTCCAAGCTACTACATGTCAGACCTTCTCTTCTGAGCACATCCTGGCCAGCCAGACATACCTTCAAACCCCCATCCTATTAACTGCAGTTTGTTTGCATATTTTGATTTACTTATTTATTTATGCCCTGCTGACCTCCAGCAAGCAGTCAGGCAGTTCACAATGAAAACATAGTTGCTATGAGACCAGAAATAATTAACCCAAGGCAAAATCCAGGAATGAGAAAGGGGAGCATTGGCGGGATAGGGGGCAAGTAGCAAAAAAACTTAAACTATCCTAGCTAAGGAAATCAACAATCTCAGGCAGGGTCACATTTGCAGACTGCATTTTTCCATTTCATTCTCCCCTATAAGTAATGAAATAATATTTATCCAAGTATTTCTGTCTAACTTGTATTTTGGGAGTTACATCTCAGCTACCATGAATAAAACGTCCTGGCGATATTTTTTTGAAAGTAAGTATGTGCAAACAAAGATAAGCATCTTGTATTTAATTGTATAATGAGTAAATTATGTAATGTAATGAGTAAAGTATGTTAAATTCAGTTGTAGCTGATGTATAGTTCAACTGAGTTAAATCTTACCATATTGTTCCTTTTCTAATGACCACAAAGCACTTTTTCTTTTTTTCCTGGCAAAAGGTTCAAACACAATTTCTCTTTCTTTCTTCCTTTCATTTTTCTTTCTTCCTATTTCTTTTCTGTCTTTTTGGACCCGTAATAAACAACTTTCTTCAAAATGGTTTCCATGATTGGGCCAGAAGACCTGTGGTTACTTTTTTCTATCATTCTGTGATTATACCACATTTGCAAAACAGATATTGTGTAGTTAAAGATGGGCTGCTTCTTTGAGTTCTCTAGAAGTGTTTCAATGCTAAAATCCCCAATGGTCTTTCAAAAAGTTTCCTTAATTGAAGCAAAAGAAATAGTGGAACCATTGTTGGGGATAATCAATGAGAGGTCATTTACATGAGGGGACCATGGTGTGGTGGGAGAAGAAATTCTGGCTCCGTATAATTCATTCTGAGTCGTTGAGCCCACACAAAAGATTTACCTTTAAAAGGCTAAGTTCCCAAGCCCCCAGTTTTTAAAGAGTAAATCCGAACTGTAGAACCTCTAAATCCTTTATCAACCCACAAAATAACACTATGTTCAAAGCTCAAAGTAGATAGATCTCTACAAGCTTTAAGGTCTGTAAGTATTTGGGGGTCAATGCAAAGAAAAGATGCTGGGAAATAAACTCTCAGCACAAATGAAGAGAGATTTGGGTTTTCAGACATAAATGTGGCCACACCAAATGCTATTTAGGGAAAAATAGTCTTAGTTTTCTGGCCTTTAAAATAATCAATCATACTAAAAACATAATTTATTTAGTTACATTATTGTCTCAAATAGCAAGACATAAAAGTAAGCTACCTTTCACATTCTCTGATTTCTACTTTAAATCCTAAGTCAACTTCATTGAAACCTCTCTTTGAGGAAGACATAGTAAGTTCCACATTTAAATAAAATCCATAATTGCTTTATAAGTACAAAAATTATACCTTGTATTTTTTTTGTTTTGTTTTTTTTTTTACAAGGGCGGGGTTTACTTTAGCATTCTGTGCCAAATGCACAAAGTTGAACTGAGTCCAGTAGATCCTTAATTTTTGCCATGTTACAAAATTTGAGGTTCATTCAAAACAAAGGATACATCTGTTTTCATCAGCTGCTTCTTAAATTTTATTACTGGGACTTATATTTTTTAATTGTTTTGCCTAAGCAGTATTGTTTTACTAGGCATGATTTATTACTCTCCCATGTGCCCACAGGAACTGTGTGTTCCTGAAATCATGCAAACTAAATCAAAAATAATAAGGAAGGATGGGAACTTATTCCCTTTACATTGGATTAAATGATCATTTAGAATATGTAAATCTGTTTAAATTATAATAGAGCTTTGTTTATCAATGGGAAGAAAAATATGTTCAATTAACTCCAAGCTGATATAAAGAAAATTGAGGCATGATCAGAGGATAGAAGAAAGAATTGAGGAATATGACTTTTTGGAATGCTATTTTAAAAATCAGCTCAAAATTGGAGGATTATCTGCCTAAGGAGACATTAACAATGTTTTTGTTTATATATTCTTTACTTCGTTCCACAAAAAAGGATTTCAGGCAGCATGCTCTCTCAATGTTCTATTTTAAAAAAATATCGAATCTTAGCTTTTGAACATGATAAACTAACAGCATTTGATGCCTACTTACTGTGCAAGCATTTTTTTTTTTTTTAAATTCATGTTATTTTATTTATTTATTTATTTATTTATGACTGTGTTGAGTCTTCGTTTCTGTGCGAGGGCTTTCTCTAGTTGCGGCAAGCGGAGGCCACTCTTCATCGCGGTGCGCGGGCCTCTCACTATCGCGGCCTCTCCCGTTGCGGAGCACAGGCTCCAGACGCGCAGGCTCAGCAATTGTGGCTCACGGGCCCAGTTGCTCCGTGGCATGTGGGATCTTCCCAGACCAGGGCTCGAACCCGTGTCCCCTGCATTGGCAGGCAGATTCGCAACCACTGCGCCACCAGGGAAGCCCTGTGCAAGCATTTTGCATTTATTTTTGTGCTAGTATTTTCAGGCTAGAAGAGCATATCCTTGTCTGGGGGTAGCATAATTTTTAAAGAGTAAAATTTATTAACTGTACAATTATCTTGGAATTTATAGATTACTGGATGACTTTATTTTACTGGACCATTACTGCCTTGTCTACTTCAATAACAGTGACTTTTTGTGGGATTGAAAATGTTATAACTGTAGAATATTTTTGCTTCAGATACAGGAAAAAATTGAGAAAGACTGGGAAATAATTGCAAAGAGAAAAAGATCTAGCTATTGATAGATCATGAGGATTCAAGTCACTAAGAAAACCTTAAGTTATATAGTCTTTTGACTTAATCATGTGACATTTTTAAAAAGAGAAATAGGCTTTCTTGGTAAAATGTTGAGCAAATTTCACTTCTAGGTAAACCTTTTCGCAGGTTACTGAAACAGTGGCCCATATTTGCTTACTGAGCAGGTATTGGGGTTTTGGACATTTCTAGAACTTCCAAACCTTTATCAATTCACAAAATAAGTTAACTCAGAAAAATTAAGGGGATATATGGCTTCTGAGACAGCTTATTTTAGTTTTGGTGATAATTTAGATATGTCTGCATTTACATTTAGGATTTTCGACACTGAAACAATAATAGCTAACATTTACTTAGCATTTCCCTGTGCCAGGCATTGTTCTGAATGCTTTGTTTTTAACTCACTGAATCTTCACAACCACTGTATGAGGCGGGCCCATTAATCTGTTTTATTAACTGAGCCATGGAGAGTTAAGTGACTTGCCCAAGGTCCATGACTGCCTGGTGGCAGTGCCAGGATTCAAACACAGGACGGAGCTTCTGAGCACACTCTGTGACCACCACACCACCACCCGCCTCTGCTCAGCTGGGAGGGCTTTCCATGGGACTGCCACCTTTCTGTCCTCTGAGGGTGGAACTTCCTCTGGGAATATGTATCCAAAGAAAATCTCTCACACTTATCAACAGCTCAAACAGCCAATACTCTTTTTGTTTGCCCTGCTAGTGTCTTACTCACCAATTCTACTTTCCAAGCAGTAAAGGAAGCCTCTGGAAAGCCAAACACTCATTGTTTCAAGGGGAAATTTTAGGCAGTGGAAAAACTTAGGCTGCTGCTAGAAGGTGTCTCAGAAAGAGCTATAAATCGTCAGGGTGGGTGCGGTTCAGAGAGGCCTGAGCAGGGGCTGGGATGGAGAAATTTTGCACGTTACACAGACAGACCAGCGAAATCCAACAGAAAAGCAGGTCTCTAATGAACTGGACTCAGTCATTTGGAATTTCTAAAAAGAGTGACTATAAACTCATCAGTCAATAGAATCTTTAAAATTTTATTTTAAAGATTAATATCTCAAACTCTGAACAGACAACAGAATAGGAGGGACCAAAAGTCTTCCAGTAGAATAGGACCAGGAGTCATACATCACCAGTAAGTAAAACTTTACATGTTTCAAAGGAACTCCCACTATTTAAAAATGACTTTTAAAACCTGATATTGGGCTTCCCTGGTGGCGCAGTGGTTGAGAATCTGCCTGCCAATGCAGGGGACACGGGTTCGAGCCCTGGTCTGGGAAGATCCCACATGCCGCGGAGCGGCTGGGCCCGTGAGCCACAATTACTGAGCCTGCGCGTCTGGAGCCTGTGCTCCGCAGCAAGAGAGGCCGCGATAGTGAGAGGCCCGCGCACCGCGATGAAGAGTGGCCCCCGCTTGCCACAACTGGAGAAAGCCCTCGCACAGAAACGAAGACCCAACACAGCAATAAATAAATAAATAAATAAATAAATAAATAAATAAATAAAAATAAAATTACTTTAAAAAAAAAAAAAAACCTGATATTGATTTCTCCTCAAGGGAGGTACTCAGAGAGAGAAAGAGAGAAGCACAAGGGAGGGGCACACCGGTGCTTTCAATGGTATTGCCAATGTTCTGTTTCATTACTTAAATATGTTTATACATATTCTTTCATGTGCAGCGCATATTCCATAATGTCAAAAAAAAACATTAAACATTTACTATGTGCCAAATAGTATAGCTGGTATTGACAACAATAATATAATAAAACAATAGGCCTCTACTAAATGGCTTATTTTTTAACTCATTGATATTTCCAGTATAATCCCATCTTATTAAGAATACTACTTGTAATAACAATTGATTGCTACCATTTTTTAAAACCATTTGCTCTATGCCAGGTCTTTTATAGGTATTATTTCATTATTCCTCATAACAAAGTCTTGAAGAATTTGTGTCAGCTGAGTTTGTTAATAGCGTATCAAACTAAAGCCAGCTTCAATAATAAGAATATTTATCATCTCATTTAAGAAGTTTGCAAGACTTGATGGGTCCAAGTCCCTTCAAAAATTCCAAAATGTCATCAAAAACCCTTGGTGACAAGGCTCTTTCTCTCCACCTCCCCAGTGTATTGACTTGGCCCCATAAGTATGTCCCCTCATGCTTGTAAAATGGCTGCCACAGATCCAGGCAGCACATGGTGTAGACACAGCAACGTCTGATTAAAGAGAAGGCATGTGTCCCTCCATGTCTCTCTTCTTATTTGGGAGAAAAACCTTTTCCATCAATCTCTCATCCCAGAAAACTTCACCTCAAGTCCAAATGCCCAGGATAAACTCATACACCCGTCCCCTGAGTAGGAATAGGCTGAGGAATTGAATAGCTGTCATTTTCACATTATGGCAGGATGGAGATTTTACCAATAAGAAAGAAGGTGATAGGATGAGATATGACTATTGATAGGCAAGCAAAAGTATCTGCCACTGAATTGCTAGCTCCAATTTATAGATGAAGAAACTGAGGCTCAAAGCGGTTAAATAAGATGCTCAAAGTTATATAGCTAATAAAAACACCAAGCCCAAAGTCATCTCAAGTTTTTCTTAACATAAGTCCAGCCATACCAAAAAAATCTATCAGTACAGCCGTTCCCCAAAAGGAGGTAGGAAGATTTAACAAATCCTATTTTGCTGAAAAGCATGAGGTTTCCCCACCTCATGGTTCCAGAGCCGTGTCAGGAGTGTTGGGGTGTTGGTGGTGATTTTCAATAATAAACTTTATGTCAGGCAACACATTAAGCACCAAAGGTACAAAGATGAACGTGACATGTCCAGCCTTTGAGGGGCACACCGGGAAAGGTGACAGTGACACAGAAATTGCAGGCACAGATGTCAGGGCTCTCATGAAGATACAGCCAGAGGTCTGAGGAACACAGAGATAGGTGCAAGCAACTTTGGCTGGAAGAGTTCAGGAGGACTTCACAGAAGAGGTGACGTTTGAATTGGTTTAAAGACGTGTGGGAGGGTACAAGGAAGAGAAGGGGAGGAAGGGCTTCCAGTAGCCAACAGTCTGCCCTAATGGAAGACATCTGTTTCTAATGGAAACTGGGTTGCTAAAGGAGATGGAAGAAGAGAAAACGATTTTAGGGGTGGTCTTTTAAAATGGCAACAACCCCTAGCCACAGATAGCTCCGAGAAGAAGGCATATCTCAGTATCTCCAACATGAACACCACTTCATAAATGTCTTACCGAGCATATCAGAATCTATTAAAAAAGGATTTACAGATAAGTTTCTCCTTTGGCTTTCTCATAATTACGATTCTCATTCAGGGAGAGCTTCATTCAGTGTTCCAAACCAAATGGATCCTTTTTTAAAAAAGAATGGCATTATTCTAACATCTTTTTTTCCTTTTTTTTTTTTTTTTTGTGAAGAATCAAAAAAGGAAAAGAAGGATTTTAGAATATGTCATGTTACCATGTTTTTCATATTCTGCTGTAAATAACTGAGTTGCTGTTCCAGTCATACTCAAAGAGAATGTGCATACTATTTTTTTGAAGTTGATTTACAATATTGTGTTCAATTCAGGTGTACAAGAATGTGCATCCTATTTAGTTCAGGATTGAAAAAATATTTCTAATAGCTCAAATGTATTAATTATATGGTTAGGTCTTTGATATATCTACTTGTGTGTTCTTGCTTTAACTATCAATTTTGAGAGAAGTATATTAAAATCTCCAACTACAAATATTCATTGATCTGTTTTTCCCTGAAGTTTTACCAATTGTTAAATAAATTTTGAGGTTGTGTTGTTAAAAATAAAAAACAAAAAATAATTGAGTTGCAAGCAAAAAGCAAATGGCTGTCGCCAGCCTTCAATCTGCACACCCAAGTTGGGTCATATATACAAATCCATCTATGATGGGGAAAAGAATTAATATGTGGGTGAAAAACAGAGCACATGTGGATTCGGATATATAGTAACTTACTAAGGAAAGAACGTTTCAATTAGTTTAAAGGCAAGGAGAGAATCTGCCTGTGGTGAAAAGTAGAAGGAAAGAAACTGGCAAGATGAGCTGGAGACTTAAACTCAAACCAAACTCCATATGACCTGGTTAAGCTGAGCTCACATTCCTGATGGCTGAATGGAAAGTCAGGCCCAGCAGTTTGGAATATCTTTCAATTCTGACCAGAAGGTAAAAGAAGATAATTTTCTTTTATAGGAGGTCCACAAAGATCCAAGATTGATTAATCAATCCACCTATCTCCATGTCTATATGTCTATCTATTGATATCTATCTATCTATCTTTCTATCGACCTCACTGATTTTATATTCACAAAATTCACCCTAGTCTCTAAATTGTGTTTGTAACCCCAAATTAATACTCAAGGTGCTTGTGAGGTCACTCACAGACATGCACAGAATAGTGCCCACTGCACAGGTTCCCAGCTGGGGTTGAACAAGGCAATGCTCTGCCTTCTTGTTTCAGTTCCCCTCTCTCTGTAAACAAGTGTCTGTTCTTCTCGTGGTCTATTTAGTGCCACAGTCTAATCTTTGTGCTCTTTGTTGGTGATTTCATTGCTTAAAATGTCCACAAGTTTAGTGCTGAAGTGCTCTCTAGTGTTCCCAAGTGTGAGAAGGCTGTGATGCACCTTATGGAGAAAATTCGTGTGTTATGTAGGCTGCATTCAGGCATGAGTTATAGCGCTATTAGCTGTGAGTTCAATTTTACTGAATTAACGATCTGTATCAATTAAGACATCTTTATTTTTTTTCTTTTGAATTTTACTTTATTTTTTTTTTTTATATAGCAGGTCCTTATTAGTTATCTATCTTATGCATATTAGTGTATATATGTCAATCCCAATCTCCTAATTCATCCCACCACCACCACCCCCGGCTTTCCCCCCTTGGTGTCCATACATTTGTTCTCTACATCTGTGTCTCTATTTCTGCCTTGCAAACCAGTTCATCTGTACCATTTTTCTAGATTCCACACATATGCATTAATATACAATGTTTATTTTTCTCTTTCTGACTTACTTCACTCTGTATGGCAGTCTCTAGGCCCATCCATGTCTCTACAAATGACCCAATTTTGTTCCTTTTTATGGGTGAGTAATATTCCATTGTATATATGTACCACATCTTCTTCATCCATTCGTCTGAAGACATCTTTAGATAGAAACACACATAAAACAAGGTTATGTATTGATCAGTTGATGAAAATGTGTGACCGGAGACTTTCAGGAACCTACCCCTATATTTGCTCTAGAAGCAATGCTTCAGTGTTTGCTAATTCAGTGTTCGAAGTGACTTTATAGAACATAGCTACTATGAATAATAATAATCGACTCTTTGTACACAAACACACACATACACACAACACACACACACCCACATACACAAATACATAGAGAGACAGACAGTGATATATCATCACATTCACCAGCAGTGTGAGGCTGTCTAGCAGAGTTCTCTGAGCTGAAATAGTTTCCCACCTTCTCACAGACTCCAGAGTAGGGGTGCCCAACTGTCCCAATTTGCCCTCGATTGAAGGGTTTCGCAGGATTTGAGACCTTCAATGACAAAACCAGGAAAATCCCAGGACCAATCAGAAAGAGCTGGCTCCCCTACTCCAGAGTTTCTTGAAGCCAGAGAATTGAGGTGGAGGAGGGGCCCATACTAACCCTTCAACTCTTGCTCTGAAGCTAGTAACCCCACCATCGTTAGGAAAGAGGCTCATGGAATAAATACACCACCAAGCAACTGCTGGCCCCGCTCAGGCTTCTGAGGGCTCCTAAGTGAAGGCTGGGGTGTCCCTGGCAAAGCTTCACTGAGAAAGCATTAACAATAAGCTCATTTGATTTACATTCCTAATGCCCCTTGCAAGTGTCTTTTTGGTGTGTGGCGACGTCTAAGGGTTGAGTTATGAAAAAATAACAATGAAATGGCCCAGTAAAAAAGCAAGAATAACAGATGCCCAGGAAATAAAATATTTTCATTCAGGCAGCAAAATAAATTATTTTCTTTAACTCTTTTGTAAATTGATAAAGGACGGAGAGAAAAGTGTGGATTTTAGGACCAAATCCACATTTCCTAAAATCAGCAAATTCTCAAACTTTCAGAGATTTGGGACTCTATATAGACTAGTGATTCTCAGCCCTGGCTCTATATTAGAATTACTTGGGAGGTTTTAAAAATTCCTCTGCCGGGACCCCACCCATCACAATGAAATTAAATAGAAACTGGGTGGGGGGGTGGAGAGGGGAATTATTGGGCATTAGAATTGTTCTAAAAGCTTCCCAGGTGATTCTAACATACAGCCAGGGTTGAGACCCTCTCACAAGGAGCATAGCGTTGGGAAAGGGTCTTGGGAAAGTTCAACAGAGAACGCTGAAATCAGTTGCTGATACCTGCTACGGGTGGAAGACAGGAAGGTAGCAGCATACAGGGCTGCACTAAGCCATCTTTTTCAGCCTAGCCTAAGTGGAAATATTCAAACTCTGAAATCAGGCAGATCTTGACTCAGTCTTGTCTCTGCTACCAAGACTCTTATTACCAGTGTAATCTTGGTCCAGTGATTGGCCCTCTTATCAGTATCTTCATCCTGTTACCATTTTGCAAGGTTGTCATGAGGAAGCAGATGCCAAGTACCTGAGACATAGTGGATGCTTAATAGAGGGAAACAATCATCACCATAACCAGGCACCCACATTTTCATTTTTGGCCGCTTTCTGATTTACATTCTGTTATCCTCACGAAGAATAACAGAGGTGTTTTATGAGATAGTAGTAGCAGTATTTTACAAACAAAATGAACAACACACAAAAAATGAATGGTATGACCAAGGCAAATCACTGCCTGTGAGCCAAATCTAGCCACACCTGTTCATTTACTTATTGTCTGTAGCTGTTTTCCCATAACAGATACCACATGGCCCATAAAGCCAAAAATATTTACTCTCTGATTCTGTACAGAAACAGTTTGCTGACCCTTGATTCTAGTTCATCAATTCTCAGTGCGGTCCATGGACCCCTGAGACCCCTTCAGGGGATCTGCGAGGTCCAAGCTATTTTCACACTAATACTCACATATCATTGACCTTTTTCACTGTGTTGACATTTTCACTGAAAAGACAAAAGCGATGATGGGTAAAACTGCCAGTGCCTCAGCACAGATCAAGACAGTGGCACCAAAATGTACTCATCATCTTCTTCACCACCACGTGTTTGCAGGGAAGAAACCAAACAAACAAAAAGCCAGTTTCACTTAACTCAGGTTGGCCCTATTGATATTTTGAGCCAAGTATTTTGATACTTGGTTTCCGAGGGGCTGTCCTATGCACTGTAGGATGTTTAGCAGCATCTTCAGCCTCTACCCAGTAGATACTACCAGCTTGTCCCCCCTAACACCCCCAGCAGTGACAGCCAAAATGTCTCCAGGCATTTTTTGAAATTTCTTTTATTTGACTTAATAAATGGTAAATATCAATAGATATAACTCAGATGAACAAAAACTCTTTGGTGTCTTCTGTAAATTTTTAAGACAGTAAAAAGTTCCTGAGACCAAAAAGTTTGAGACCTGCTGGTCTATTAGAGTATTTATGATATTTACACCACTAAATCAAAATAAAGTGAAAAGGCTCCTATAACTGATGATGAACAAGAGATAGGAAAAAGGAGTGGGAAAATATGTGCAAGGGTGGGTTTCGGATTTGGGGGCGGGAGGGATGGAAGCATAGCCAGAGAAGACACAGCTTTAGAGACACGGGGGGCAGTGTGACCTGAGTGAGTTAGTCCTCCATCTGTGCCTCAGTTTCCTCCTTATAAAATGGCAGTGATCACAGTATTATTGGGAGGATTGCATGAATAAATACATAAAAATCGTATAGAATAGGTTTGGCGCTTAGATTAAGTTTTCTCTGTGGGTCAGCTATTATTATTTTAATATTAAATAATCAATTTATGTCCGAAGGGATGAGGTCAGGCTTGCCATTAAGGCACACAGGTGCTGCTGACCCTGTCCCCACGGTGGGATGACTGAAAGCAGAAAAATGCAGTCACTGGCCTCCAGAGATGAAATATTGTGGAGCCAAGAAAGAAATCAGAATCTCCTAAACCCCTTCCTACCCTAACATCACACTTTCTAATCCAGAATCACATCTGTTACCCCTGTGAGGTATATGGGCATGCTCCAACTTTTCAGAACAAACGATGTGAGGTTGGCTTGGTTTCATATGTTAGTTCCAGAACAGTTATAACTTTTCTTGTTCCCACGCTGTGATTAATTTTCCCTTCAGCTCAGTTTGGCTGCCAGAAAATCATCCAGAGTTGTGCTGATTTCAGCAAATACCCACACAGCCATCCTCACCTTTAGGAAGACATGTGCTTTCAAAAAAGGGCTCTTAATGAAACCGTAGGGACACTTCTTAGGTAAGCAAATGAAATGTTTGTGGACTGACTAAAATAACTGCTAAAGAAGAACCTGAAGCTGAAGCTGAGGAAGTTACTTGAAATTTGAAATCGCATTCTCCATAGTAAAGTGCCACATCTCCCGTGTCCCATTTCTTATCTCTTCCGACCTCCCTTTGTCAATCAGGACACTTTTTACTGTAACTGTTTTCTGTGGTTACTGAGACTATTGGGTTTAGATCCTAAAATCTTGCTGAATTCACATGTAATGTTCTCTGTGAAATCTGACCTGACTACACTATTTAACATTAACCCCCCTCTGTGGGTCTCCCTCTTCTGCCTCATCTTCCTTTGAGGTACATATCTCCATCCAACACACTCTGTATTTTACACATGTATTTTGTTTATTGTCTGTCTGCCTCATTATCATGGCAGAGATTATCTTTTTTCTTCAGTGCTGTGTTCCTAGCTTCTAAAACAGTGTCTGGCGCAGGGTAGGGACCCGCACATCCAGCTTTTGCCTTGAAATCAGGAAGGGAAAATGCCCCTGTGATGCATTGCACACCGTGAATTCACATACAGAGCCCTTGCATGAATGAAAGCATCTATGTTGAAAAAAATATTAGACTCAAGAGTACTTAGGTGTCCTGCAACCTGACAATTATATGAACCAAAGTATAAAATGAGCTATCAAGGAACTTGTTCCAATGGTGTTTATTTTTCATTCCTCTAATATTGTTATCCTTCAATGAGTAAATAGCTCTTCAATTAGCTGTCCAGCTCACGGAAGTCCTAGCCTTAGTCCCACACATCCAGACAGAGCACTGTGCCCTAGGTGTTCTTAACAAATAGTTATTAAGGGATTGATGGCAGGTGTACCCCCTTCCCCAAGAGATGTGTTCCAGTGCAATTGTACATGGACTCTTTGAAAAACAAGTTAAGTATTAAAGACTAGGGAAGTTCACTACTGCAATCTGTTCTGTAATAAATATTTCTTTTAAAGTACAGAATTCTTTTGCAACTACATACCTTTATTTGTAAAGTCATGCCTTGGCATATAAGGTTTGCTTAAATCAGTAAATCAAGACATACACACCGAGTGTAGACACTACAGGCTCAGTTCTGTGCCGGGCTGATGATTGATGTATGAGAAGTGGCCCCTTTAGGAGACTTGAATGGTACATGTAACTGTTAGGGAATTATACATGGAAGGGGGGATTGTGGGTCCCTTAAAGGCAGAGACCACTTCTCATTCACCTTTGTCATCTAGTGTCTAGCACAGACATATTACAGGCATGCAATAAAAGCATGAGTAAACAAATGATCAAATGCAATCAAGTACTAAAAAGATTTTTAAAAAGAGTTGATAATACAGTGAAAATTCAGACAGAAGAGGTCATTGGGAATGGCTTCATGGAGGAGAGAGAAGTTAATCTTGAAAGAAATGAAGGCCCCAAATGCTAGAACAGAGGGGACAGGGGAATTCCTAGCTAGAAGAGTAGTTTACACCTGCACACCTGTCACTTAAAAGGATTTTGAGCATCAGCCTCCAATATATATTTATAATTATACATATGGTCTATTATACTACCATTATGAAAGTTTTTAAATACATTAAAAAATAAGATTTTAAAAGAACAGTTAAAGATAAAATAAGCATATTTTTAGTTATTTTTATTTATTAATGGTATATCATTATTTATATTGGGCACAAATCTACATTTCAAATAACGTTCTTGATAATTTTGAATTTTTTTGGCTAACTTCCAGTCATGTTGGATTAAATCATGTCACCTCAGAATATGACTGATGAGGAGTTCTCATAGGTATAGGAGACAAGTCAGCTAAGCCATTTTCTTGTTATTCACTCACGCCTGAGTTATTCATGCTGTTCTTCATCTTCAGTTTTTTGAAGGAACGTATGTAAGTCAATTGTGAGAGTTAACTTGATTAAAGCTGAGTAATAGAATCTACTCATTCGACGAGGCACGTAAAATCTGTCACATGCTGACAAATGCTTAAAGTGAACAAATGAGGGAGGATGTCCTGTGGAGAGGAGGTATACCATTATGGTACACGGCATCATCTGACAGGCAGATGGATGGGGGGTGCCGTTGACCAGGCCTCCCCTGTCCACGTGGAGTTAGTGAGTCATAGGCATAGAGGCTTGGCCCAAGGAGGAACCAGGGTTGGGAAGGGTGAATGTGGGGGTCAGATCATTAACGATGGTTGAGAGATTTGGACCTGGCAAGATAGGCTCATGAGACTACATATTTTTAAGAAAGGAGCAACAGGAAAAAGGTTTTATTTATTTTTTTAAAATTGTCTTGGAAATCAGGAAAAAAATCAAAACCTCAAAGAAGCCAATTAAGAGGCATTATGAATGAAACATTGTTAGCTTCAGCTAGCTCTCTAAGTAAACTCCCCATAGAATTATCATCTGCAGGTCATGGGACTCTGACTTTTTTTTTGTTTGTTTTTGTTTTTAATTTATTTATATTTATTTATTTTTGGCTGCGTTGGGTCTTCATTGCTGCGTGCGGGCTTTCTCTAGTTGCGGTGAGCGGGGGCTACTCTTCGTTGTGGTGCGCGGGTTTCTCATTGCAGTGGCTTCTCTTGTTGCGGAACACAGGCTCTAGGCGCACAGGCTTCAGTAGTTGTGGCATGTGGACTCAGCAGTTGTGGCACACGGGCTCTAGAGCACAGGCTCAATAGTTGTGGCGCACGGGCTTAGTTGCTCCGCAGCATGTGGGGTCTTCCCGGACCAGGGCTCAAACCTGTGTCCCCTGCATTGGCAGGCGGATTCTTAACCACTGCGCCACCAGGGAAGTCCCCTTTTTTTTAAATATAGACCTTAGTTCTTCATCGTTCTTCCCCACCACCCCCACCCCCAGCTTTATTAAGGTATAATTGACAAGTAAAATTATAACATATTTAAAGTGTACAACAAATGATTTGATATACATATACATTGTGAAAGGATTCCCCCTATCAAGTTAATTAACCCATCCATTATTCCCATATGTTGTAGCAAATTTCAATTACATGATACAGTGTTATCAACTATGGTCACTATGTTATACATTAGATCCTCAGACCCTATTCATCTTATAACTGAATGTTTATACACTTTACCAACTTTTCCCTATTTCCCCCCACCCACCCACTAGTCCTTGGCAACCACTTTTCTAGCCTCTGTTTCTTGGGTTTGACTTTTTTTTTTAGATTCTACACATAAGAGATACCATAAAGTATTTGTCTTTCTCTGTCTGCCTTGTTTCACTTAGCATAATGCCCTCCAGACTCATCCATGTAATCACAAATGGCAGGATTTCCTTCTTTTTTGTGGCTGAATAACTTTTCATTCCATACATATATGCCACCTTGTCTTTATCCATTCATCTGTCAATGAACACTTAGGTTGCTTCCATGTCTTGGCTGTTGTACATAATGCTTCTATGAACATGGCAGTGCAGATATCTCTTTGAGAAAATGACTTCGTTTCCTTTGGATAGATTCCCAGAAGTGGGATTCCTGGATCATAGGGTAGGTCTATTTTCAGAGGAACTGCCGTACTATTTTCCATAGTGGCTGCAGCAGTTTCCATCCCCGCCAACAGTTGTACACGTTCTCCATTGTTCTTGGCAGGAGAGAGCCAGGAGCTGCTTGCCATTCCTGGTGAGTCAGCTGGCCAGCATGGAGCACTCGTTTCACCATATTCTCCTGCTGGAGATTAAGAGCATCACGGACACCTTCTCCTCCATCCTGGGCCCTCAGAGCAGAGACATCTTCCGCATGAGCAACAGCTTCACTGCCATTGCCAAGCTCCTTACGCGACAGCTGGAAACCACCAAGGCCAGAAGCGACAGGTGAGCAGGGATTCCTGGGTACCTCAGGATCTGTTGTGAGCCCACTGAGGCATAGCACAAAAGGCTATGTTTTCTTTTGTAAGCATAAAAGTTCCCAAAGAAAGCCAAACTCACTATCTCAACATAGAGTAACTTCTGAATAAATTATGACATTTGCCAGAATTTTTTCTAAATCTGTGAAAACCAGAATGTAACCAAAACAATCCTAAAAAAAAGTGTAAAAAATACGGTAAAGGAATAAGAATGTAGTGCAAATAATAATGTTTATCGAACTCGTTTATTTATTTAACAAGCATTTAACAGTTGCTTACTCTATACCAGGAACCCTGCCAAAAGCTAGACATATTGAGAGATAAAACATGTTCCTTTACCCAAAGAGCTCATTGTCTGGCGAGGAGGTAAATATTGAGTGGGTAGTTAGAGAATAGTGGGAAGATTATGCTGATTATGATGCTGTCAAGGAGTCTGGGGAACACAGAGATGGGGGTACCTACTTCAGCATAGAATGGAGAGGAATGGGAAGCTGAGATCAGGGAATGCTTCCCAAAAGAGGTGATATTTTGAACCAAGTCTTGAAAGATGACCAGATTGTACCAGGCTGGCTTTGGGGCAGCATGTGAAAGAGCACAGCACTTTCTGGAAACAGAAGTCATTTTGTCTGGCTAGGGTGTGTGTAATAAGGAGAGTGACATTAGGTAATACTGATGAAGTGGTAGGCAGGGACCAGATGATGCAGGACATGACAGACCTTCTTAAGGAGTTTGAATTTTATCCTGGAGGCTGTGAGGAATCATGGTGGGTTTTTACATGTTAGGATATGATCAGAATCCATGTTTCAGGAAGCTCACTCTGGCCCCAGTGCAGAGAACATCTCAGGCAGAGGCAGACTGGAGTCAGGTCAAATGAAGGAAGGACAGAAAAGTGTCCACAGATATTAGCAATTAGAAGATTATTGATGATTGTAGTGAATGAGCTGCCAGTGGTATGGCTGGACATAAAACAGGACGCCTGGGGTTGAAGGGAGAGGGTGGATACAGTAAACAAATCTGGTCCTTTCAAGAAGTTTGTGGAAAAAAATAAAGACCATGGAAGATTGAGGGAGGGGTTTTATTATGTTTTGCTACATTTTGAATAAGGAGGCACTTGGAAAGTTTTATGACCTTAGAAGTTACAAAGTACTTTCAAATTCATCATCTCATTTGATTCTCATGATCACCCTAAGGGGTAAGAAGGGCAATTATCATTATTCCTATTTTATAGAAGAAGAAACAAAGGCTCAGAGACTGGTTAAATCTCTTCCCAAGGTTACACAGTAACTAAGTGATAAAAGATGGACTCAAATTTCAGATCCTATGCACTGGAAGGTATTCAGTTATGGAGAAGGGGCAGAGCACATTTGAGACTAGCATCAGATTTTGTGAGTTTTGGGGCTAACAAATGATGCATATCATTTTCAGTCTGAAACGGCATTCCAAAAACACGAGAAGCCATCCTTACAAAATAGTGAACATTTAGTCACAAGGGTCCACTTTATGTCCACCATGGCACAGAGCCTGGAGGTCCCAAGAGATATAAAACAAAACGTAAGACATAAAACACCATTCCTGAAAGGGTTCTCAGTCAGTGCATGTGACGGGGTTAATGGAAGTGCATATAGCAGGCTGTGGAGCATGAGAGACATATAGCCAGGGGAACGAAGAATGTTTCACGAAGAAGGTGAAATTTAAGTTCATTCCATATTTATTGAGTAGCTTCCATGTGCCAGGCATCTGCACAGGTACCAGATTAAGTTGCACAGGATGGATGAAAGTTCCCCAGATAAGCGTTGAAAGGATACTCCAAATAGAAAGGACGCTCCTCACATGCAAAGATAAAAGAGTTTAAGAGTATGTGACCCAGACTAACGAAAAGCAATTCGTTCAGCGTGGCTGGAGTGAATACATCAGTGGAGGGTGGGAGAGTAAACTGAAAAGTTAGGTCAAAGGCAGATTCTCAGAGAAGCAAGGAGTTTGTCCTGTAAGCAACATGGCGGCTTGGAAAGATTTTAATCCAGGGAGTGAACACTGCCCCTAGCACAGTAATTAGCAGATAGTGGGCACTCAATAAATATTTCTTCTCTAAGGGACTAGGTGGATGAGGAAGTGGCTGACGTGGTGGAGCCCTGAATGGAGTTGGCTGGAGCTGCAGGCTGGCAAGAGAGAGAGGGGCCAGGATGCTATTACTGGGGGCTTAGCAGTAGGCGCCCTCCATGGTGAGCGAGGCCTGGGCTAAATCAGAGGTGGGGAACCTAGGAAGTCAGGACAAGTCTTTATAGTGAGAGAGCTTGGAATTAGGAAGAATCGATTATTGGTGAGAGGTGGGGTGAGGAGAAGGGGAGGAGGGTGAATGAAAACCCGAAGATATCTAGCTTGAGTGGCCACATACACATGGAAGAGGGTGCTGATCACCAAGAAAAGACGTAGCAGGAGGGGAGCCCACCTGGAGGACCTCTTGGCCCACTCCACACAGAGAATATTTTATGGCCAAGATGGTCATCAAAGTCAACAACAGCTATTCAATCTGAGGAAGCCAGATAGCAAGTGCCCTTTCCTCTCAACACCGTAGTTTTGATTGAGCATATAAAAATCTGTTGCTGCCTGGTTCAGTGCCTAGTATAGTTGCCTGTAATACGAGGGTTTCTGATTTTGGTGCTATTGACATTTGGGCTAGATAATTCTTGGTTGTGGAGTTGTTCTGTGCGTTCTACAATACTTACGAGCTTCTCCAGCCTCTGCCCACCAGATGCTAGTAGCAACCCTCCCCCTCAGCTGTGACAACCAAAAATGTCTCCAGACACTACTAAATGTCCCCTTAGAGATAAAAATCACCCCCAGTTGAGAACGACTGCTATCTACGTATTCCATTGAAAAATAGCATTTACACAGACCCCATGACCTGCCTAGCAACAGCCTACACATGGCAGCATCCAAAAAAACCCAAAGCCAGCATCATGAAGGGATGATTTGTCATCTATGTGCAAGCACAAAGTCACTGTTGGCCAGTTTTCATGATGTGGGGAAATTCAGTTGAGAGCTTCTACAGCTGGTGTTCGGGGAGCCACTTTACACTCTGTGCACAGCGAGCCTGCTCATTTCTTCTTCCAGCGGTGACTGGTGTGTGCGTCAGATGCGAAAGCTCGGGCACGTATTCTGGCCAGCAGCCTATCCGTTCTTTCTTGCCTCTACACAGGCAAAGTTTCAAGACGCCGATTGACTCTCCATGAGATTATATGTGTGAAAAAGGGTTTGTATAAAGGAAAAACATGTTATACAAGGGTGTTACATTAGGCATTCTGACAGGAAAAATGATTCTTAATAAGCAGGCCCAATCCAATTAGCAATAAACAACTTCCACATGAAAAGAAGAATGTAGGAGCTATGTAGACAGGAGAAAAAAATGAGGTCTCACTGTCAAAATATGAGTCTGCATTAGGAAAATGCATTTCTCCTCCCTTTATTATTTTTCTGAGGGGAAAAAAAAAAAGAAAAAATTAAATATGAAGAGGTAAAAGGTCACATACACCACCACCACCACCATCGCCACCACCTCAGCCTCTCTCAATTCACAATACTTCCCCCGTTTCAACCCTCTCTGTCAGTCTCCTTCTAATCGACTGTAAGTATTCGGTGGGAATCTCAGAAAGGCTGATGTGGACAGCCAGGCTTTTGTATTAGCTGCTCATCCTCTCTGGGATGGTTGCTAAGGCTTCTCTCCCCACATCTTTTCTCTGAATAGCCTTCATTGTGACCATTTAGCTTCAGTAATTGTAATCTGTGCCCCACAAAGCAGAAAGGTCCACACTTTTGTCTAAAGCATCCAGCAAAGTCTGATCCTTACAATTGAAGGGGAAATGAATAAGGGAAGAGAGCTCAAAAGAAAATTAAAGATGGATTAAATTCAAAACAGATGTCATCTAATTTACAAATCTGACACATAGCCCAGCAGGCCAGATTTTAGACTTCAGGCCAAAATTACAAGACTATCAAAAGAAAAACAATTAGCATCCTAGAGAGAGTGAAAAACTGGAGGAGACAGGAGCCTCCTTTGCGCCAAATGACTGAATTAATCGGGTGATTTTTTATTTGATGCACCAGGTAAGCACACTTGCACTTTTCTTGTTCCTGTGTTTCAGGATGAATGTTTTTATCTAAATAATAAACCACCGGAGGCTGACTAACAGGACAGCCATGCAAAACATTTAGATTTTGAGATTAATTCTGGAGAAGCAAAAGAAAGATAACAGCAATTGTGGATTAAAAAAGAGAGGGTGGTGCTTGCTTTGGCAGCACATATGCTAAAATTGGAACGATACAGAGAAGGTTAGTATGGGCCCTACTCAAGGGTGACATGCAAATTCGTGAAGCGTTCCCTATTTTTCTTATGGTTACCAAGGGGGAAGGGGTGGGAGGGAAAAACTGGGAGATTGGGATTGACATATACGCACCACTATATATAAAATAGATAACTAATAAGAACCTACTGTATAGCACAGGGAACTCTACTCAATACTCTGTAATCAACTATATGGGAAAAGAATCTAAAAAAGAGTGGATATATGTATGTGTATAACTGATTCACTTTGCTGTACAGCAGAAGCTAACACAACATTGTAAATCAACTGTACTCCAATAAAAATTAATTCAAAAATTTTTTTAAATAAAAAAGAGAGGGTGTCAAGATAGGAGAAAAGGTCTATACCTTTCAAAAGTGTATGAGCCCTAAGTAGCCTGCTGGGTGGCCGCTAACCATTGAACCATTTGCTTGCCGGGACCCATGGAAGCTGGGGAAGGAGAGGGTGGCTCCTGGCAGCTGTGTGCTGGCTGAGCAGTCAGCGATCCTTGGACTAGAAGACGCCTTTGCCAATGCATGTGGTGCGAGGGAGGCTGCTCTAATCAGGCACCGTCAGAATTGCGGACAGTTTGTCACAGGTGGTCTTAGGAGGAGATTAGGCTTGGCCCCAACTAGGGATGGAAGGTTTGAGGGATGGAAATTGTGAAAAGAAAGCAGGGGTGGGGAGGTAAATAGGAGAAATGAGAAAAGGTAGGGAGAAAGAGGGGCCAGGAAGAAGGCACAAGGGGAAAGCAGAGGGAAAGGAGAAAGGGCACCTGACCCAGCCCTAAGTCCCAGGCCTGGCGGGGGGCGGGGTGGGGGGGCGGTCACAGTTCCCTCAGATCCAGCTTTCACACCCTAGCCAAAGCCATCAAAGTCATGGGGGAGAAAGTTACCTTTAAGAGAAGTTTTAACACAAAGCATTAACCTCTGGCTTGATTAAATGGGTGTATGTTCTTTGATTGTTTTGGTGGTGATGGTGATAGTAGTGGTGAGACTGTGTTTATTCTTTGTTGTTAAGAATCAGGTGGGAGGTGAGGGGTAGGCAATGAAAGGTACAATATAGTCAAAACCTATTCGGTAGGTTTAAATCTGATTTCGGGATACAGGTAACCCTCACTTTTCAAAAGTTCACTTTACGCCCCTTTGCTTTGAGGAAAGACCTACATTAGTACAGTCGTCTTGATTCCAGGACCCCTCGGATACCAAAAGCCATCCATCCATCGATCCTCAAGTCCCTCTTATAAAATGGTGTAGCGCAGTTGGCCCCTGTATAGGCTAGTTCCACATCCTCAGTTTCAACCAATTGCAGATCAAAATTCAGAATTCATTCTGTGGTTGGTTGAATCTGAGGATGCGGAAGGGGGGATATGGAGGGCCAATTGTATCTATTTTTGCTAACAGAAAGAAATCCAAAGAGGATTTTCACTTTTACAAAAAAAAAGGTAATTGCTTCTTCGCCTTACACCCATTTCAGCTTAGGAAAAGTTTCATAGGAATGCTCAGATAGCGGGGGAAACCTGTAAATGGAAAGCGATGGCACAGTGGAGGGAAGGAAATGAAACAACAGTATGTGGGAGAGAATGAAGGGAAGATAGAATAAGGAGATTATGTTCACAAGGAAAGGACTCCAGGACATCTCCCCTCCGTGGAGTCACCCCAGAGTTTTGGCTTATTCTAAATTTCATGCATTGAACATCAAAGAAGTGGATGGCAGGGTGGAACAGGGGATTTGAGTCATTGTGTGTCTGGAATGTGTAACAAAGCAACATGGACTGCAGAGACTCTTTTCCAACTGTGAGACCCTTTGCAACCTGTCATTCCAGAGTTCCCATCTTGACATCTGGGAATCACATCAGAACCCAACCCTGGTGTGATACACAGTCCCTGAAGGCACAGCCCGAGAGTTTAGGAGTGATGGCTCTTTACCGAGTCCACAGCCGAAACTGCAGAGAGCAGGGAGCCAGGTTTTTCTCTCCAGCTTTTCAGAGAAGGCCATGTTTCTGAGTCTGATCAAGCTTTTTAACCAGCTCCTACCCTGTGATGGGTTCAGTGCTGGGAGCTTTTACTATGTTATATTGTTACATCGTCACAACAACATCTTTTAATATATATTAGGATTACAGAGGCTTCATACTAAAGCATAGTGGAGAAAACTTTGTGGATGGGCAAGAACAAAGTAAAATTCTTTACCCAACCCCTACTCACCTCTAGGTTCATGGTAGTTCTTGGAGGGGCAATAGTGTAAATGCCCAGACATCAGCTCATAGAGTTTTCTTTCGTTTCTTCCTTTAGTGTAGTCCAGTGTATCTCAAATTGTAGTGTGGACAAGATTTACAGTGTTCACAGTACTTCATTAATAAAGGAATTTTAAAGGAATGTCAGGGGTGACTTGCCTGTGTCTCCCCAAAGTGATACAACACTAACCTTTATTATTATCTTCTATCAATAGAATGCCTTCTTTGTGCCTCTCTTCCCACTGAAGGCTGCTCTTATCCAGTACTCCAGTTTGGTATCCCTTCCCCAGGAGGTCTTCCCCACCCACCCATGCCCATGGTGACCTTCTCTCTTTTGCCCTGCTACAGCTCACATTGCCTCTCCACTCCTCCACACCTGAAGTCCTGCGCTGAAGTGCTAGGTATCTTTCTGTTTACCCTCCAGTCTCCCCCAAACTTGAGAGAGCTAATATTCAGAGCCTATGCACTATGGAAGGAAAATAGAGTCTTAAAAGTGCTTACAAGAGCTCCCACTTTTTTAGGCAAGACATGTTTATACAAAGAGAAATTGATTCTTTGAGAGCAACTGTTGGCTCGCAAACTGTACATAAGGAGGTTCAGGACCATAATTAAAAACATGTGATGTTCTGGTCAGTGTTGCCCCCTGCTTAGGAAAAGCTGAATGCAATTTCACCCCACCAAGGTAACCAGAGTTTTCATAAAAAACATGTATATGTTTTCAATCTAGGGAGGTCTAGGGTGGTCACTTGTATAAAAAGAAAATCGGAACAACCATTTGTGGCAGTAGCTGTGGTTCTTGTTACTCCTCCATGTGTAGGGAAGGAAGGGCTTCAGTTTTTTGCCCCTCTTCCTACTGAAGAAGTTAAGTCTGTCATGTGGTACCATTTACGTTCCATCTGCTTTTCATTTACTTCCACCATTTGTCCTTCCTTAAAGCTGCATTTATGGTGATGCGAAGGTCTGTAAAGGTATTTCAGGAATTCGTTTATCAGCAAGAGAGGTAGGTGGGAGACTGCATTATCAGCTTTGGAGCCGATGAAGCAGCGCCAGGGAGCGTGAGGCCCCAGAGGGGCTGGCTCTGCTGGTGTGGACAGCCCTGCCAGGAGGGTGAGCGGCACAGTTACACTTCTGCCAGGGGGACCAGGCCCCTTTCCTGTAACACGGCTGTGTTCAAAACACAGGACGCACAAAAGAGAAAATAGCCTTTCATCAAGCTTCTGTGGTTTGGCTTCCCCTTTCAAACAAGACAGGGAACGGCAAAGCTTTAGCCTGGAGGAAAGGAAAACCTGTGCTGTGGGAGGAGAGGTGAGAGGGACTTTACCCTAGATGGCCCCTTGTGGGAAGGGTGACAGCTGAGGATAAAACAGTTCTACTTGATCCTGATGACCCAGCTGTTTGCTATTTTCATTCCCCAAAAGCTCCCTGTTCCTTTTTGGTATGCATCATAATTGAACTCTGAAGTTGCTATTTGCATGCTGTTTCCTGAGTTTTGAACACCTTTCAGTTTTTTTTAAAGGGGACACCAGAATTTATTTTTCAGACCTCTGTGAAGGGTTGCTCGGCGATTATATGTCAACTCTGTTCTGGTGTGTTCCCACAGGATGTTACTCTGCAATATTAGCATATAATAATTCTTGTTGGTTACTGTGCTATCACCGGTCCCAAAATATGTATTGCTTGTTCCTGTGGTAGAGTCAGAGGCAAACTGAAGGAAACACCTACTGAGAGGCAGGGGGAAGAGGGTATGAAGCAGGTGAGCCCTGGAGGTGGATACTTGTGTTTAATGCTGGGTTTACTAGTTGATCTTCGGTAAATTAGTCGACGTCTCTGTGCCTCAGCTACTCCATCTGTGAAATGGAGATGGCAAAGGGCCTGCTTCACTAGTAGAATGGGCAGACCAGATGAGGAGATGTAGCAAAAAGGATAACTTAACCATTGCCCTGCTCTTCCAGTGTTAAATGATGGTGAGTGACAACGTCTTACTTTTTCCCTCTTCAGGCCCAGTGGTTGCATTTCATGGCAGATACCCTCCCCTTAATCCTCATGGGCAGCCCCCATTACCTGCTCATGTTCCCAGAAAAAAAGTTAGCCTAGAAAAGGCGGAGCGTGTTGTCTCTGCAATTCTCTCCCCTGATTCAGAGTGTTCTGATGACATTACTATGTTACATTTTTGTACTCTTTTATAATTTTCAAAGTGCTTTTGTAACTTGTGCCACATCCAGATGACAACTTATTAGGATCTGTCAGCCTTCAGGTAAGGCTGCCGCTCACCGGGTCTGCCCATTCTAGGCTCGGGAACCTTGACTAAGAATTCCGGGTCCATCTGAACCAGTATCTGTCAGGGGCAAAAAGTGAAAAGGTACTTTTACCTCAGAACTGATAAAGACCCTGGAAGGCTTGAGGAGGATAAAACTATGGAATGTGAGGGAACTGCATACAGTTTACCACACTCCAACTCCAAATAACACACAGTTATTTATTTACTTACTTATTTACTTAACTGCATTGGGTCTTCGTTGCCGCGCACGGGCTTTCTCTAGTTGTGGCGAGCGGGGGCCACTCTTCTTTGAGGCGTGCGGGCTTCTCATCGCAGTGGTTTCTCTTGTCGCGGAGCACGGGCTCTAGAGTGCAGGCTCCGTTGCTCCGCGGCATGTGGGATCTTCCCGGACCAGGGATCGAACCCATGTCCCCTGCATTGGCAGGCGGATTCTTAACCTCTCTGCCACCAGAGAAGTCCCACACACAGTTTATTAAGTCTCACCTCACTACAGAATTAGTGAAACCCTCAGCAGCTTTGCTTGATTAAGGGAAAGTGCCTCTGCCCTGGTCTGCTTCAGATTCTGTTCCTTCAGTGCCTGGGCCAGTGCTTCTCAAACTGGAACACCTGGGGATTGGATTAAAGCGTACACTCTGAGTCGGCAGCTCTGGGATGGAGCCCGAGATTCTGCATCTCCGACAACCTCTAAGGTGATGCTGATTCTGCTGGCCCAGCAACCTCACTCTGAGCAGCAAGGGCAGGGGCCTTGCACTTTTTGCTCATCTTTTTCTGTGTCCCATTCCTTCTCGTGTTGGTTAAATGAAAAGTGAACAAATGACTGAGCATCTGTATTAGAGTGATCACTTCCTCGTATCAGGACTTTTAAACTTTTGTTTTATTAGCAGAACGTTCTCTCTCCGTGCCTGCAATGGCTCAGAATTCATCCTTGAAGTACAGAGATTTTTTAAAAATCGACCATTTCTATATCCCAGTCCTTGTATGCTCACACCAGTAGGAAGGGTCGCTCTCCTATAGTCCACAGTCTTTAGGATGCTGCAGAGGTAGGAGGGACTGTATGGTCCTTCCTGGCTTAGAAAAAGAAGAAGCTTATCTTCCATGTTTGGTATCACCTGTACAAGCTGCCCTCTTTCGGAATCAAATGTCCACATTGGGCAGTAGCTACCTAGGGTTTTACCATTTGACATTTTCATGCCCATTCTGTATTGGGCTACACTGTCAAATCCATTATCTTCTATAATGTTTTCAGCAATCTGGTGATACAGTATCATTGATCCCATTTTTAGATAACAGAAAAGTCATAGAGATTTGCCTGTCACTAACAAACAGGAGATTGGAGTCATAAACCTAGATCTTTTCCCTGGAAGGCCATATTCAGTCTATTTCCCCGCCACGCTCTCCTTTTGAAGCCCCTAAAAAGAATCTTGTTGTGAATGAAATAAACCATGGAGTCATTTCATTTCAGCAAGTTCTATGTTCTGGTGCCCATATAACTGAGCACCTGCTGGTCTCTGCTCTTGCGCACTGAGGCAGTCAGGGGCAGAAGAGAGTACCAAGAATTTGGATTCAACATTGTCCTTTCCCTTAGTATTCAAGTTTAGCTTTTCCAGAGGCATTACTCATTTCAGTTCCAGAACAGATGACAGTGCTGTGGAGCTGGGGGATCATCTCTGTCATTCTTATGATGATTGATGACCCAAGAAACTGCTGAAGAGTAGGGAATATAACATCCTAAGAATTTAGGACTCCTATGTGGATTTGGTCCATCATATTCTCCTACTTCTCCTCTAACAAGCTCAACTCTGCAGGATACATATCCTGGGCATGGGATCATAAGCCAAGCTCATCAAAAGTTAACTAATATTATTTTTCTTTGATTTAAGGAGCCAGGAGGAGAGGCTGCCAATCTCTCCACCTCTGCCAGCTTTATAGTCTCATCTCCCAGCTTAGTGAGAGCCGTGAGCTGCCCAAGGACCAATTCGTTTCTAAGGGGGAGTCCCGCTCACACAAGAGGGAGATAATTAGGCCTTCCCCTGCCCCTCCTGGGTATCCCTAGATATGCTTTTACAAACTTTACCTTGGCAATAGACACCAAAAACTGTTCAGACTGGAAATCATCTGAGCCTCTTGTAATGTGGCATGTTGAGTTAAAGCCAAGTTAATATTTAGGGGATTATAGAACTCTGACAAAGATTTCTGTAGAATTACCTCTGGAGTTAAAAGTAACAAATGGAAAAAAAAATAACAACCCCTTTGCATGAACCGAACTCCCTGGCCCCCACAAATAAACGTAAACAGGACCGGGACCTCCACTCTCCACCCATACTTTCACATTTGTGATGCATTTCTTTGCTCTAAAAGGAATGCAGAGTTTCTCTCTCTAAAAGATTTTTGTTTTTGAACAGTTCTCTCCTATCTATTTATACTAAGTTTAAAAACCAAGAGAAGTCAAGGAGCAGTGAGTGTTTTTTATAAATTCAAACTTCTACCTACCTACCATTTTCTGACCTTTCAACCTATTGGAACAAAAACTTTTCCTAATTCTCTGCCAGCAAAACTCTGTGACATATCCAGGTGGATTGATGGCCAGTAACAGAAAATTCTCTCTGGTCCATCTTGTGGCTTTGGCTACCTTGGAGACCCTTCATTACCACCCCATCCCCTGACTCCTGTGTTATAAAATCTCCAAATCATAAAAACAAGGACGATCGTGTATAAGAGAGAAATTCTTTGTGGTGAGAAACCTACTCATCAGCAACACTCATCAGCCTCATATCTAGAGATTACTTTTCTGGCCCAGACATTTTATTGTTGCTTCTTTACTTATTTAGCCCTTTGCAAATCCCTCTTTTCACTCCTGCTCTTGCTCCTTGCTTCTCTCCACAGTTGATATTTACCAAATGACACTGCCCCATCCCCTACTCCCCATGGACCAGGAGAAGCAGCCAGTGCTTCATAGACATCTGGTAGACCTCCAGAGGGTTTTTTTGTGGGTGCAGGGAGCAGGCTGGCTTCAGAGATGTAGGTGGTCTCAGTTCATTTATTCTGCAAACGCTTCAGGTACCTGTGAGTGTCAAGCACTGTGCCAGGCACAGGGGAACTAGGATGAGCATTATAGTTCCCTGCCCACTGAGCAGCAGGGATTTACCCAGGAATAGGGTGGCCAGATGAAACTGATAGAAATACAGGACATCCAGTTAAATTTCAGGTAAAGAACAAATAATTTTTTAATATAAGTATAATCATTTTAGTATAGTACAATACATTTTTTACTATGTCCCATTAGAGACATACCTATACTAAAAAAAATATTTGTTGTTTATCTGAAATTCACATTTGGCTGGATACCTGGCAACCTGCCCCAGAGGCACCTGACCTAACCCTCTTGGGTCAGCGGATGTCTAGGGTTAACCCATAACTTCTTTCATACCCAGAGTCCCCTCAGGGATGCTGTAAGGCAATCTGAAGGTGAAGGAAGGCATGCTCCCAGGTACGAGAGCTCTGACTCACACAGTCCATGGTGCTTAACAGCCAACGCTTGGTGACTGGAGACAGGGGCAGGGAAAGGGGGCTGAGTGACTGTCCTCTCCTAAAGTTTGATGCCGTAGCATTCTCCAGGGAACATCAGTACCTTCCAGGATATGGAATATTGATCTACCTGTGTCTAGGCCATTGGTGTTTTCTTTTTACATTAATACAATGCCTAGACAAGGACAGATAAAGCTTCCAGAGGAGTGATAATAATAATAACAATTAATAATAATAATAAAATTTAACATCTCCTGACTTCCTGTTTTGTGCTAGGAACAGTGCTTCACACCGATTCTGTCATTTCAGCTTCCCAACAACCCTATGAGTTAAGTATAGTTATTATCTCCATTTTATAGATGGGGAAATTGATATGAAGAGGACAAGAAATAAAAGATCTCCATAAGTAAGAAAATTTTATTTAAAAAAATCAGAAACTGATCCAATAAAATTATTGAGGGAGATTTACTATAATCATGTGAAATTTGAAATTTTTGGAAGAAAATGCTATTATTTAAACTGTTGTTATAACCCAGAGCTTTATGTAGAGAGAAAAAACTAGTAAATGCATGAGAAACTACACCTCTGACAACTTGTATGTTTTGAGATTTAAAAATTTGTTCAGTACTCAACATCTGATATATACATATTGGGGTATACTTTGTGCTTCACAAATTTTTAAGTTTTAATAATCCCAGCTATAGAAATTTCTAAAATAAAGTTCAAAAATAAAGGTATCTTTCATTTTTGAAATGTGATTAGGTTCCAAGGAACCAGAGAAATACTTTAGTTTGGTGACTATACATGGACTAACATAGATAGAAAATAAATACTGCTCCCAAATTTCTCATCTTGAGAAGGACCTTTTAAAATTAACCTTTGTAATCATGATGGTTTTAAAAATACCATCCAATGACAGCACTATCTTGATTTTATTTGTAATAGGAGTAAAAATTCAGCTTTTAGAATCTTCTGGCTGGAAGATGTAAAAACCTCCCATGTGTTTGTGGGCAGCTAGTATCTTATGTGTGTCAGAAAGGGAAGCATGTTCAAGATGAGCATTTATTCCCATGCGCTGGTTCTTGAAATCTACTCATGTATAGTTCACTCAAGCATGGGATGGAAAATAAGTTTTTCATTATGTATGCAAAACCATAGGAAGCCTATAAAAGTTATATTAAAAATGCAAATAAATTTTCTCAACAATAGCTTATTACACAATAAACAATGTCCTATTACTTAATGGATGATCTACTCTCCTTCCCAGTTTTCACCTTCAGCATCTCTCCCTGGGCTGGACTAACAGGAGGACTCCAACCCCTGAGGACCCAAAACTAGGAACCCTCCCTCAAGGCCAGGACCCCTCTCTGGGCCAGTCAGAAAAGCTGCAGGATTCAGCCCTTCAACAATGCCCACCACAGACATGGCCCCAGAATGGGTGGAAAGTAACTGAAAAAAAATCATCAACAGCCCCTCTATGTTGGTTTTCCCTAAAAAAGCAGAAAACCAAAATTTTATTTTCTCACCCTAACTTAAGAAATATGACAGGTTCACTTTGGCCCTTATGGAAAAATAGCCATATGTTTGAAAAAGCCAGGATTTTTCTGTGAATTTGAGGCGCCTTCCCTCAACCTCTAGGAAAAATATGAAAACCAAGTAAATACACACAGACAACCAACAGAATTATTAAGCCATCTTGGTGAATGGATTTCTAGAGATTATTAACCTTTGTGTTTATAAAGAGAGAATTAATCCTAACCCCAAATTATATGATTGGTAGTGATCATTAAATTGAAATTAAAGTAACTCCAGTCTGGCTCGATATTAGAAGGCAGGTAAGGGAATATAAATGCATACTACTTTTCTCTAATCATTCAGCACCTCAGTGAGCATCAGTGAGCTATTTCTGCAGCTTGTCTGTGGGGTCTTACTCTATCTAAGCCACTGTGTTAGCCCTTAGAGAGGTAACAAAGTTATTTCACAAATAGCCCCTGCCTTAAAGGAGGTAATTTTAATGACCCACAGAGTGTTTTATAAATTCTACTATACAAGATATTTGGAACTATTAATGTCATTCATGGAAAACCTCTTTCCTCCAACATAATAAAATTCAGAAAGATTTTCCTTGCTTCATAAAATGGAAGAGTCCCACTGATTTCCTTAAAATAACAAAACCATGAGTTTACACAGTCCATTTGAAATGTTCTTATTCTAATAATTTCAGTACAAACAGATCAGCATATATAAGTTTTCTAGAAAATTCCTGGCATGAATTTCATATGAAAGCATGCTTTGGAAAGCTAGATAAGAATATGGTAGATGACCATAAAAACTGCTTTTCGTCCTCTGAATCCTTCAAAACGATTTCTAATACAAAGTCGCCATAAACACCAATGTTTCTAAACTTCTGGCAGAATACACTGTAGAAGCAATTTCAAAGACCTGTGTCCACAGTAGTTACTCAATAAATATTTGTCAAAAGACAAATTAAAAAATTGAGCAGGTACAGTTTTCAGTTTTGAATAAGAAGCAGTTAGCAGTTAACACTGTTCTGAAGGGTATATGTGATGAGCATCGAATGCAATGATTTTCATTCTTTTAGGAGAAAACCCAGCACTGAAATCGAATTTCTTGAGAAGCTGGAAGAAGTCAACCTCACTGTTGATGAAAATGAAGACCATGAAAAGCTCCAAGTTAAAATACAGGCTTTTGAAGACAAAATAAATGCTGAGGGCAGTACCCCTGGCTCAATCAGAAGATATAGTTTGGACCAAATTTCTAAGGAAGAAAGAAAAGACATTAGATTTAATAGGTATAAATTTTGTTTGGCTGGTTTTTAGAATATGTGCTTCATGTTTGCTATTAGTTTTGTTATCACACTTTTATTAAGTGGTTTTTAAATATCTTTTACCTATAGCAAAATTCATCCACAGTGCTTTCGTTATCCAAAGAAGCTCGCTATATTAAAAGAATTCAAATAAAAGTCACAAACCTATGGTTTATTTTTATTTTTATTTTTTTTTAAATATAACCATTTTAATCATAAGTATGTTTTGGGACCAGTTTTCATTATGGTTTATTTTTTAAAAACACTTCTTAAATATAAATATGCTGATATTGAGAATGACTGTCAAAAGCTTTTCTTGATTTCTGATGAAAAAGCAGAAGCAAAAGTAGAAAAAAGAATATAAATATTGTAAGTTCACCATTTCCCAGCCAGTTTTGCCATGAAACTGATTTTTAAATCTTTGTTTTGGGAGGTAGCCTAGATCTACAAAGGTTTGGCTTATTACATAATGTGTATGTTTTATCAAATTCTGTTAATAGCACCAATTTTCAGTTTCACACTCTAGAGGAAGTAACTTTTGCCCAGTGTTATTATTCTTTCTTTTCCTTGTCAGTAAACGGTAGCCCAGCTTCTTTACCTGCCTCAGCCTTCCCTTTGTTTGTATTGTAGGTCAAAGAGTTTGGCTTTGCACACCGCGCTAACGAATGACTTGAGTTCAGAGGATGGGGAAGTTGTAGAGAGTGGAGATACGCGAGCCAGCATCTCTCTTTCAGAAATAGACCCACTTGGCCAAGGACATGACAGGTCGCCCTTTAAGGGAGACACTGATGGATCACAACTGATAAATTCTTCAGTTTCACACCCAAGTATTATACATATAGAATCTGAGAATTTGCCAGAAACAGTTAAAGAAAACTATCAGGAAGAAACTCCAGATACAACCTCAAGGCCTGTAGAATACCATGATAAGCTCTACTTGCACTTAAAGGAAAACCTCAGTAAAGTGAAAGCATATGCTGTGGAAATGGGAAAGAAGATTCCAGTCCCTGACCAGTGTACCATTGAAGGTAAGTGACCTGAATTCACCAAACTTAAGAAATTTCAGGTATCGCTATAAAAAACAAACAAATAAACAAAACTCCCGTAATATAAATCGCCATACCCTTCTGGATCTTTTGCAAAATAGATAATTTGAAAATACCCTTACATTATTTTAATTGCTTTTTTTTCCCCAGTAAGTTTAATCATCTTTTTGATTCCATTTGAATCTACCTAAATCTACCAACTCTGATTTTTTCAAACCTCAAAATATATTGTTTCTGGTTTCCCATCCATAGTGTTCAGGAACATTCTGTAAAGGGATATGTGGCCCCCAAAACAGGCTCTGGGGTAGGTGTCCAACGAGAGGCATTTTCCATCCACATAATCATGCGGGAAAGCTATGGGCAGCGTTGAGCTCCAAGAGATTTTCCTTCTATTCATTCAACAAGCATTTATGAAGCAGCTACCGTATGCCAGGCACTGTGCCAAAGGTTCAGTTATGAACCAAACAGACGCACTCCCTGATCTCTTGGAGGTTAGGCTATGGAAAGAAAAGATCGAAACCATAGTCAGGAGGTGATGTAAGGTCAGGAGCCAGTGAGAGTGTGAGCTAGTCAGAAAACAACAGACAAAGTAAGAAAAGAATGTCAGGGCCGGAACTTCCCTGAGGTGCCCGATTTAAGGAGATGCCAAAAAAGCTCAGTAAAATTTTAAGTAAAGTCAGAATTAGTAACATCTTGCCAAGCCATAATGAGCTGAGGCAAAAGGAGGTAAGTAGTAATATTGATCATGTCTTTATTTACAGTTTTGATATTGTGTTTATCATGGACTTTTTGTATTAATTTTGATTTTTAAAAATATTATTTATCTTGACTACTAAATTTTCTGGGGCTCCTTTAAATTCTGTGCCCTAGTCCTGGCCCCGGGAAGGATGATGGGTTGGAGACACAGGTACTAAAATGGCAGAATGCCCAGGGCAGGCTTACCCTTCTGGCAATGGGTTGAGCAGGTGTGGATGGCTGAAGGCACTCTTGGGCTAATTAGATCTTTCCTACAGTCACTCTTAAGCAGCAGCCATGTTCTTCCCTTGAGATTTAGGTTAAGGTCCTTGCCCACTCCTAGGACATGACATCTTTTCACAGGTTTCAGCTCTCATAGAAAGCATGGAAAAAGCCAGGCAGCCTCTCTTCCAGAAAGAAACACAGCTGAAGGACGGGGAATCCAATTTATATTTACCCACCCACTGACCATCAACCCCTTTCATGTTTAGGTACTAGGAGGGTTTTTCCATACTCTACTTTCTATTCCCTTCTCCCACTCCATATCAGAGGAAAGTGGATTCTCATGCTGCCAAAGGAAAAGGGAGGTTCAAGCATTTTGTAATGACAAATATTACTATTTAGCATGTTTGTATAGAATCTGACATTTTCTTTTTTTAAAAACTGAAGTATAGTAGATTTACAATGTTGTGTTAGTTTCAGGTGTACAGCAAAGTGATTCAGTTATACATATATATGTGTGTGTGTGTATATACATATATTCTTTTTCAGAGTCTTTTCCCTTATAGGTTATTACAAAATATTGAGTATAGCTCCCTGTACTATACAGTAGGTCCTTGTTGGTTTATCCATTATATATATATGTATTAGTGTGTATATGTTAATCCCAAACTCCTAATTTATCCCTCCCTCCCCCTTTCCCCTTTGGTAACCATAAGTTTGTTTTCTATGTCTGTGGGTCTATTTCTGTTTTGTATATAAGTTCATTTTGTATCTTTTTTTTAGATTCCACATATAAGCGATACCATATGATATTTGGCTTTCTCTCTGTCTGGCTTACTTCACTTAGTGTGGTGATCTCTAGGGAATCTGACATTTTCAAAAGTGTTTACATTAATTTAGTGATTAGCCTTCTTAAAACTCTTTTTTGAAATGGTAACAATAAAAGTGATATTGCTCATATTCAATATAAGTTTTGGATAATTAAGTACACCAGGACTTGAGAATGGCTAAAATCAATAAGACTGAATTAACACAAACTCTTAACAATTGAATGTTTCACTGATTATCTATGTATTTAACACACATGTTGGAGAATTTAATATAAGAAAGGTTAAGTGAATTTCCCAGTTTGACAGAGGACGTCTGTAACAAATATAAAGTTAGATACATTTTCATCTACTGGAATAGTTTTTTATTTTATTTTTTTAAGTTTAGCTTAAATCATTAAAGATGTACTAAACGGTGAGGTTTAATCTTGTGAAAATGTGAAAGAAGTCAGGCAGAGTTACTTCAAGCATCTAGTTGTTCAAAATGATATTTCTTATGGCCTTGAATTCTTTTGGGAGTTTGAGAGTTAACTAGGTGACTTGGGTTTTTTTCCCAAAATATTGAATGAATCCATCATCTTTACTTAAAAAAAAAAAAAAAGTTTTTCTTTTCATGTTTTCTACCAAGCATGGCCTAGAACTGAGAATGTATTTTTTTAAGTTGACATTTTAGATTCATTCATGCTTTTGTAATTTCCTGGAAGTTCCTGGGAAATGCCTTGCACTGAGATATGAGTGAGGGATTGAAGATTTATATGACTCACTGTAAATACATCCACGGAGAAGTGACTGGTACTGACTGCAGGGGACACACTGTTATTATTTCAGATTGTGTAAACCACTCAGCAAAACTCCAGCAGTCATCTGGCTGACACAGTTTTGCTTATTGTCATGAGATCACTCGGCTGAACAATATTGTGTTTCTTTCCTTAAAAATTTATTGAAGAAAGATTTAGGCTTAGGATTTGTGTTCTGTTTAATGTGTTGTTGGTATAAAAGAGGGCTATTTAGTCTTTCTTGCTAAATTATGCAAAGTAATCAAGAAACAAAGAGGAGAACCATAAAAACCACTTCCACAACATTAAAAAGACAAATAAGCCAGCAGGAAATAAGAACAACAACAAAGAATTAAGAATAATTTTAGACTGATGTTACAAAGTCCTTGCTAAAAGGACATGACAAAACAATCCTTTAGAGAAGTTCTTTTTTGTATTGGTTTGAATCATATGAAAAAAACTGATGTTCAACTTCCTTATTTTGACTGACAAAAACATCAGTTTCACATGGTTCAACAGAATACTTCAGTAATAAAATATGTTGAAAGAACAGAAGCCTTATAGTCACTGTATAGCAGAATTCAGTATGTGGTGAATCAAGTCACAAATAGCATTCTTATCCGCAGTCAGCCATCTTATTACTGTATGATATTGATCACAGTGGGAACAGGCAATGGGCAATAGATCAGCACAAATCTATCATCATATCTGGAAAAATTGTCAAACCCCAGGTCTTATTGAAGCTGGGTCAGCAGTTCATTTTGGGTATGAAAACCTGTTATTCCCTAGTCAGTTATTCTCTCCTGGGTTCCATTGACCTCTGGCATAGGAGCAGGTTTGCCAGCCACTGAAAGTTATGTATTCATGCGCAGAGCGATAGTCTAATATCTGCCTGATTATATTTACATAAAAGACCAGAGGAATTTTGTTCATCTGCCAAGGGGTATTTTAAAAATCTGAATCACTGGTATTCATTTATGTGAACAAAAATGATTTAGAGGTTAAAAACAAAGCACATGATATTGAAATAAATCCTTGAAAATCTGGCCCATCACTGGAGTTCTATAAAGGAAGATATAAAATCTTACAAGAACCCATCAATGCTGCTTTGGTTCGCTTTGAAGTATTTCCTGATTGGGTGAAAATACATCCCATCTGTAGAGCACATCAGCAAGGCTGACTTGCAGAAAGCTAATTTTAAAGCTGGTAATGTGGTCCTTTCTCTAATAGACCCACATGAGTTGATTTTTCTTGACTCGAACAGATACGAGAATATATAAAAATAAAATACAGCTCATTGTAAATATCAAGAAGCAGGTGCTGTTTTCATAATTAATTATAAATAAGGCTTCCTTATGGAAATTTTGCATGTAGTCAAGTCCAGCCTCATATTGGGATGACCGAGGAGACAAAGCCCACACCAGTCCTTTACCTCTTTCTCCTCAGTTGGTCCAGTCTGGAGGATAATGATAACACTGATCCACTTAATGGTTCTGGGGGAGGTTTCTTTCTTTCTTGTTTAGAATAGATTGGTTTAATTCTAGGATTAGAATCATTTATCCATGGGAAGAGTTGTAAGATATGCAGGTAGAGAAAAATCCTAAAGTTTTTCCACACAATTTGAGAGGGAAAACAACAAATAGGAAGATGTCACAAATTCTCTGGAACCTCATTTCACCGAAGTGGTCCACTGAACCCGTTTGGATAACACTTGTTAGGGAAAAAATTTTCTAGAGAATTTTTCTTGGTGCTTTGGAATTTATCTTGGATGACCTACTCACCAGTTCCCATTTCTCCAGAGTGGATTTGAATCAAAAGAAGACCGGTAAGATGGTGGCAGGGTTCTCCCCTTCACTTTCTCCTGCCACACACATCCTGCTTTCTGTAATCTACATTGGCCCTTGAGAAACACCCAAATAAAATGGCTAAAGGAAGATCTACAAGTCCTTTTGAAAAGACCCCTTCTGAACTCCTCTATTGAGTTAACATCAAGTCACTGCCCTTGTTCATCCCCAGCCAAGAGTAGCTGCAAGGCCTAGACAGATACCATGTCACTGGTAAGGATGTTATGCACTTAAATCCACAACCTAACTTGTTCTACTAGAGGGCATCAGATAACTTTATTTCTCATTAATTATATTTTCAAAAGCTCTTCCTTGTTAAAAAATAAAAAGTTTGATTTTCTTTGCACATTCAAATAAATGACTAAAGAAAAATGCCCTAACTGTGCTATTGGACAAAGAAGTGTGCTGCTTATTTGCATACTTGCATTTGGTTTACCTGATATTATCTATGGATGAGATGTTTATTCATCCAGCTAGGAAACAGTGCAAAGTGAGATTGATAAGCACGTTTTGTATGGAAATTGGGAGAAATTATCTGTCATTAAATGAAATGAGTCAACTAAACTCTTGAAATGGTTAGTTCCTCTAATATAGTGTCCACCTTGGGTATGTGTCTAATAGATTTAAAGGGACTGTGCTAAAAAATAAACAGAAGCAAAAGTAAGTACATAAATTGAGCAAAAAACGCATAGGAGTGCCTTGCAGTATATCTCGCCCTAAAAGTAGCCACATTAAAAGAGGAAGAAAAGGAGGAGATAGCTAGGAGCAGAAGTAGTCCGCTGTGGCATATTTCATATTCTTAAATATATTCTTCTTAATGTATTATTTGTAAAATAGAAGGCTATATGGCATTATACTTTTATGTCTGTAGTGAGTATTTTTATCTTTTTTTTAGGGAAGCTCATACTCAGAGATTATTATCAGTCTTCTGTTATTGTTGTTTGGGGACTGTCTTTACTCCAAAGCATACAGTGGTGGACAAAATGGTCCTGAGCCACTGATGGTCCCCAGCAGAAGAGTACATTCCAATCCAATTTGCCACAAACCAAATTTCAGGAAAGTGAATGTTATTTTTTTTTATTTACTTTCATTATGAAACTGGCAGTATGTGCCCTGTAGGGAAACAAAATGGTCCCTAGATATCATCAAATCTCATTTAAAAACTGAGCAAATCTATATTTCTGAGCTCTGTTGGTGATGAAGAGCTGGTAGCCAGGAAACTGGAAAGAGATTATATGGCTGGGTAAAGGGTTTTGATATGACAGAGGAAAGGGCGGGGGTGGAAAAAAGATGGTTTCCTCTTGTTTGCTCCACATTAACCATCAAACTTTAGATGATGGAGGATTTTTAAATGTTTTTCCAAAAACGTAGGCAATCACACAGTTGGCAATCAGGAATTCAGGTGTTTGATAATTTGGTGGCATTTATTTGTGTTACAGTCCATTGCCATAGAGGTGCATATTTACAAAGAGCAGATGAGTCTGTCTAAAGCAGACAGAGCCTCATGTCACATATTGGCAGACCCACTTGGGGTCCGTGAAAAAGAGCTAATTAAAGCACACCAAGTCCCTGGGTTTCCTCTGTCAACATTTTTGACCTGTCCACATTAGAGACCAGTAAGAAATTATAAAAGGCAATTTTTTCTTTTCATAATAAAAGATTCAGTGGACTTTTAAAAATAGTTTATGGAAAATACTCATTTTTAGATGAAATATTCACATCAATTATCAATTATGCCATCATTAAAATAGGCCACAAATTCAGGAGACATAATGCCATTGAAGAAACTCTGATTCTGTTTCTCATATCAAAACCCCTAATTTCCAAGTAGCCTTTTCAGATTGGCTTCTGTCACCTAGTAATATGCATTTAAGCTTCCTGCGTGTTCTTTTTTGTGGCTTGATCGATCATTTCTTTTTAGTACTGAATAATATTCCATTGTTTGGATGTATCTACCATTGTAGTATCTTATAGACTAGTGCTACTGTCATCTAGTGGGTAGAGGCCAGGGCTGCTGCTAAACATCCTGTAGAGAATGGACGGCGCCCCCCAACACCCCCACCACTAAAACAAAGAATTATCCAGCCCCAAATATCAGTAATGGCTCAGAAACTCTGCAACAGAGCCTTGTTTCTCAAAATGTGGTCCGTGGACCAACAACATTGACATCACCTGGGGACTTAGAAATTCGGATTCTCAGGCCCATCTTAGACCTACTGTATCAGCATCTACAATTTAACAAGATCCCTCAGGTGATTCATATGTACATTAAAGTTTAATAAGCAGTACTGCTGCAGGAATGAGAAATTCCATAGTGTCCTAGTAGTAGAGAATATAATTTTCTTTCTTACAGTGACTTTGTGATTTAATTAATTGACTCTTCATTTAATGCTTACCTCTTAAGGAGATGAGTTTTCGTCTCAAGGACACTCAAGGATATGGGGCTCAGTCATTTGGACTGTTTATGGCATGAATTTGGAACAGTCCAAATGCCATTCTGTTTATGAATTTGTGGTTCCAGTTCTTTGATTCTTCTCACAGGATATGAGTTTTAAAAAGGAAGAATAAGCTTGGAAGCCCGGAAACTACTCCTTGGTATATGTTTGAATTTGTACTATGTGACCTTCTGAATTTTTATGAACACGGCATTTAGTTCCTCATGGAAGGTAATTTTAATAACTGCAGAATACCTTGGGTATCAAATATGTCTTCAGTGATGCTTAGTCAAGTTGTGTAAATGAGTTAGAAACATTTGGATTACATTTCCCTTAAAATATGCATAGAATTAGAATTAAGCAAAAATATGCTGGAGGCAATGTATGCTTTCCGAATTGCAAAACCTTGAAAAATGGGTTGAGATAAGCATCTGTATGTGAATACACCTATCATTGATATTTACAGGTTAATCCACTTGACCTTCATTCCTTTTATTTATTTTTTTAAATTAATTAATTAATTTATTTATTTTTGGCTGTGTTGGGTCTTCATTGTTGCGCGCGGGCTTTCTCTGGTTGCGGCGAGCGGGGGCTACTCTACGTTGCGGTGCACAGGTGTCTTATTGCGGTGGCTTCTCTTGTTGCAGAGCATGGGCTCTAGGTGCATGGGCTTCAGTAGTTATGGCATGCAGGCTCAGTAGTTGTGGCTCGCGGGCTCTAGAGCGCAGGCTCAGTAGGCTCAGTTTCTCTGAAGTATGTGGGATCTTCCCAGACCAGGGATTGAATCCGTGTACCCTGCATTGGCATGCGGATTCTTAACCACTGTGCCACCAGGGAAGTCCCTTCATTCCTTTTAATTGGAACTGATGTCATTGTACTTTGGACCATCTTTTCTCTACTAAATCTATATCATTTTTTCTAAGCTCTTCTAAAAAGAACCTTGAAAATATTTAAATAAAGCTATCTTTTCCAGTAAAAGTAGACAGTTAAGACTATTCCTGTATCCCCTATCATGTCTTTCTACTGAATTTTTATTTTACAGTAACACCACTTCATAAATACAATTATACCCTGGGGTTTTATTATGTTTGTTTGATTGATTTTTTTTTTTAACAAAGCCTTTGAACTCTTAATAATAATGGAATCTATAGTAAAAGAATCAAGACAAGCATAGGCATCCTTTATATTCTTACAACATTGATATTGTACGACCTCTCCATAATTCCAATGTCAAATGTACATTGAACACTTAAGATGTTTGTTAATGCTTCCAGAAATTTTGTCATGGTTAACTTTACATTCCCTGGATTATTGTGGATTTTTAATTTATGTGTGACAGCAAGAAGAATTATTCTGTCTTCTTAAAGTAATTCAGTATGTATATAAATTTAAGGGTTTATTTGAGAATTTAAAGCGCTAAAACATGAAGCAATTTCCAAAGCAAAGAATAAAATGAAGCATATTGCCATCCTTGGTTTGTTAAAGTGTTACCTGTGAATACCTTTAATGTAAATTATAGTGCCTTAATGGGTAAGGGTACCTATTTAAGTTCAACTGAGAAACTGGTTTTTCAAACTCTTGGGGCTTAAGAAATTCCCAAATGCTTTTTAGTCAAGCATTGTTATTGTTAACTTTCAAACTCATGCACATTTTAAGGAAATGTAATCCATGTGTTTCAAATTCATTTTCACTTAATCCATCAAGATATGGTTTGGTAAACTCTTCTGATCCACATGAAGTATTTTACTGATAATAAAAATCTCATCAAGAAATGACTTTTGCTGATAGTTAAGAAATATACCCAGATTGCTGAAATGTTGACCCTGTTGACTTTTGAAGACAAAGATCTTTTTCTGGTTTTGGTCACACTCTTTTTCTTCCATCTCAGTTACCGTTTAAAAAAAAAACAAAAACATAAACAACAACAAAAACAACATGACGACATGGAATCATAGAATCAGCTGGTTGTGGTCAAGGTTTGTACAGGGAGATCGGGACTGGTCATTCTAGTCAAGGTGGGCTTGGAACCACCCCTATGATAAATTAATGATTAGGTACAATAAATCATTTAAAGTGTCTGAGAAGAATCCCCTTCTTTTTTCCAATCCAAAGCCTATACCACCGTCACCACCTTCTTGGGGGAAGCCTCAGATAATTTCCATTAGCAAATCATTTATTTGTGTTCTCACTCTTTGTCCCTTTCCCCCAAACAGAAGGGGCTGACATTGTCCAGACAGATGAGTGTCTGGAGACACAAGAACTTAAAGAGTGGTGTGGCGGTGGGCTGTCCCCAGTGAATGTCCTCAGTATCCCAAGAGCAAGTGGAGCCCTCAGCTGCCTTTACACCTGCTCACCCCGTGCAGGGCCCAGTGCTCGACAGCACCAGCCTAGGAGGACCGGCAAGGTTGACATCTTTGGTGGGCAGCTGACCAGGGAAAGAAATCCATTGCAGCAATGAGTCCAGCTGGAGTCAGTCCTTGCAGCCAGCTTAGGCCTTCTCAAGTCACATATCACTGCCTTCATCAGATGAATGACCTTCCAAAAATGTTTCTTTGTGCCCTGAAAAGGGGATTCCTGGAGCCTTTCTCTACCCTTGCATGAAGTTCCCAGCTGGGTAAGCAGAAGCCTGGGTCATCAGCTATGTTCTTCTCAGCCCATGGGGGCCTTGACCAGGTCCAGGGTGGGACAGGAGTACCACTTGGAGCCTGAAGAGATTCCTTGGGCCCTAGAGTAGGACTCAGGGTGCCATTTTTTAGGTTTCCAATACCTTGGCTTTTAGGGCGCTGGTTTCAATAACCATTATCTAACATCCCCCACTCTTACACACCTTGTGAGAGGGTGTCAGGGTTTGGAGTCCCAGAAACGGAGCTGGAGTGGGGCATCACTCCAGCCCCAGCAACTGAGACGAGAAGCAGGCAAGCACAGGGGTCTGAGTCTATATCTTGTTACAGCCCGGCAGGCTCTGGACCCTCTCTATCCCCAGTGCCCAGCACAGTGCCAGGCACAAAGCAGGTGCTCAACACACACAGCTGAATGAATGAGTGAATGAATGAATGAACAGACAAATGAACCAACAAATGAAGAGCGGGAGCAGGCCTGCCCAGAACCTGACCGAGTAGATGCCGTGTGTACGACTAATGTGCAACTGAATCTCTTTTCGTCAAGTGGGCTTTCACAGTGCATGTGACTTTTCGCTTACGGTTAGGTTGATAGCCGATATTTCATTAAGAAAAGTTCATTGTGTTGTTATGCAACATAAGAGGTTGAAAACCCACAGAGACTGCCACAAATAAAGAAATTAGATCTCAAACTCAGCATTAAAAAAGAGGCAAGGGGCTTCCCTGGTGGCGCAGTGGTTGAGAATCTGCCTGCTAATGCAGGGGACACGGGTTCGAGCCCTGGTCTGGGAAGATCCCACATGCCACGGAGCAGCTGGGCCCGTGAGCCACAATTGCTGAGCCTGCGCGTCTGGAGCCTGTGCCCCGCAACGGGAGGGGCCGCGATGGAGAAAGGCCCGCGCACCGCGATGAAGAGCGGTCCCCGCACCGCGATGAAGAGTGGCCCCCGCTTGCCGCAACTGGAGAAAGCCCTCGCACGAACCGAAGACCCAATACAGACAAAAATAAATTAATTAATTAATTAAAAAAAAAAAAAAAAAAAAGAAAATCCTTAAAAAAAAAAAAAAAAAAAAGAGGCAAAAATGGTTAATCATTTGCTGGCAATATGTACATGGTATTTTTCAAAACATTTGATAGATTGAAGAAAATACTGAATTAGTGAAAACTGCTCATTGTTAGTTCTGTTTAGATAAATGAGCTTCTTTATAGTTATTCATACAGTTAGAGGGGAAAGTGCAGGAGTGAGGCTGTGGGGTAGAGCTGTTAGAAGCATGCGCTCAGGCAGCCAGAGTTAGGGCCAGGAGTCTCTCTTCCACAATAATGGCCAATTCATTGCATATTTGAGAATTAAGTGAGATACGCATCTAAAAAGCATTACTCCTAAAAGCTTTTAGTATTTTTAACTCAAATTCAATCAGTATTCATGTTGCAGGCTCCAGCTATCATGGACATTAATTACATGTGGATTTTCATCTGTAGGAAAAAAGGGGTGAGGTGGGTGAGGGCACAGCGTAACTCCCCACGGTGCCCCACCGCCCGTATATAGAAAGGCATGGGCTGAGCAGTGGACGAGGTGAAGACTTCTCCCCAGAACAGTTCCACAGCCTGTGTCACCTGCAGGGAAAATGATCTTATTCTTCAGACTAAAAATGGGACATGTGAGCTGGAGAAAGCTGCCTATTTATTTATATCCAATGGATGTTTTTCAGACACAATTCTTAGTTTCTGAGTATTTTGCACCTCTGAGACTATGATTGCCTGAAATTATTTTATGTATAAAACAAACTTAACTTCATCACTTATCCTTCAGAAGGCTAGCCCACTGTGATAATTTTGTGACAGCTGGTAGATTAATTGAATTTATCAACCAATAGCACAACCCAATTCTAATCCATTTCCTAGTGGAAAAAATTCCTAGAGAAGTTAACTTTTTACAGTTATAAAAGCATAATGTTCACTGTAAAAATTTGCAAAATAGAGAAAGGAGTAAAGAAAATCATCCTTAATCTTACCATTTTACCACTGTTAGAAATTTTATGTATTTCCTTCCAGGACTATATTGGAAAATATTTTGACCTTTTCAGGAAGGGCTATTTTTCAAAGATGATTCACTTTTTAATCAGATGGTGAACATTTAGGTTTGAAAATTGTGGACTAATCTAAGAGTACAATTTAACAATTTAAGCCAGCAATGTGTAATTATAACTACCTTTTGCTACAGAATTTAAGCAGGATAATCTTCTAAATGGAATATTTTTGTTGAAGCACCGGGAACAACAAACCTGCTAGTCAACTAACATGAATTTAGTATGTGAAGAATTGTCAGATTTCCCTCTATGAATAACATTTATCTCACAGCTATATCAGATACAAGATATTGAATCTAGATCACTACCTTTCTTTAAAAGGATATTTTTTTGCCATACCTTAGTAAAATACATTTCTTTCCTGGCTGCAGCATTCCCTTTGAGGCTAAGATTAAACGTAATAATTCAAAAAACTTTAACATTCTTCAAACAATTTGAAACATAGAAAAATATTTACATCAAGCCTAGCAATATTAATCATTGTTACCAGCTTGCATTCTAGACTAGAGGTTGGCAAACTTTCTGTAAAAGGCCAGGTAGTAAATATTTTTGGACAGAGACAGTCGATGAGGTCTCTGCTGCAACTACTCAACTCTGTCACTGTAGTGTAAAAGCATCCATGGGTAATATATACGTGGATGGGCATGACTGAGTTCCAATAAAACTTTATTTATACAAGCAGTGAGTCAGACTTGACCAACAGCTGTAGTTTATCAAGCCTTGTTCTAGACAGTCAATTTTTACTGGCTGTCACATTCACCTAGAGTTTAGATTCAGTTTAAGGGTTTCTGACCCTTACCCCATCCCTTATACACACAAGACTTCCAGTAAACATGGCTGGTTGAACACATGTTTATCTCCGCTGCCACTAAAATGCCACATAAATCACAATAAAGGAATTAAAAGGTATAAACTTAGGAGAATGGAGAAGACAGCAGACAAAGGATGTCAACAAAAGGTTTGGCCAAGTAAAGGAGATGCAAACTTGGCAGTAAACGGTGCCTGGGTATTATCATTTGTGGTCCAAGGGAGGGGCCACATGAGAGGGATCTTGTACAGTTCTGCTGAGCTCTAGTGATCTAGGTAGGGCTGGAGGCAGCAAACTGCTTCTCAGGAAAGTTGGGCAGAACCTGATGCAGTCACTGCCAGAGCTGCCACACTTTGCTTATTTGTAAAACTCAAAGTAATTGGCTGAGGGTGGGGGAGGAGGTCTTGACTCCAACTGTAAACGTTTTGGTGTTCAGTGGGCTTTTGGAATGAGAAGAATAGTGCCAACAAGAACTAGCAGTTTAGAGGGTGGGAGGGAGGGAGATGCAAGAGGGAAGAGAAATGGGAACATATTGTATATGTATAACTGATTCACTTTGTTATAAAGCAGATGCTAACACACTATTGTAAGGCAATTATACTTCAATAAAGATGTTTGAAGAAAAAAAAAAAAAAAGAACTAGCAGTTTAACTGCTAGTGCTTTTAGAGCTATTAAGCTCTTCTGAAACGCTTTCCCTTCGGCCTTCTCTCTGAGACCCAAGGGAACAATTTGCTCATATTTGCGGGGTCCCTTGTAGTACCCATTGATGAGTTTCCATCATGTGAGGAAGGAAGGGGCAGAAAGTCGGAAGACAAGAAATGGCAGAAAGGAGGCTTCTGGGTGCAGATTTGCAAGTCTGGGTCTCTGTCCACAGAAGGAAGCTCAGACTGAGGGAGGCTGGTAGCTATGGCGCCAGATGGGCTTATTCGGGTGTCTCACTCCACAGCCCTGCATGAGTCTGGCAGACAAAGGCAGTGTGTTAGGAAGCCGTGTGTTCTGTTGTGACAGATGCAAACTTCAAGGGTCACTGGGGTCATATATAACAAGCTTCAGTAACTCTGAGCCAAGAACTCCCATCTCCTTTTCCCAGCAGAGTATTTAGAGAATTGATGGAAAAAAAAAAAGAAGTTGACTTAGTTTTTTTGTTATGTTTTGTTTTTTGAGATAGACCCTTTTCGTGCTCTGTTTTCTCTTTTGTCCCAAAACAGACACTAGTTATATTCAGGTCCTGTTTGCTCTATTCAGAGGGAAAAACATTGGATTTCTTGTGTTATTACTAACACTGTCCCATTATTGTGTTTCCTTTGATTTGACTTCCTTTTCTCATGATGAATCTTCCTATCTTCTCCCTCTCTTTGATGTTCTTGTCTCCTGTCTCAGTTCATTGTATTTGCATTTACTTCTCCCATGCACATCCCTTTCATTCTTTAGTTTGGTCTACTTTCTTTGAGAATGTCAAAGAAAAAACACCCCTGAGACCCCATACACACAGACTTTGGGCTTTTCCCCGGCAGCTTCTCAGAGAGCATTTTCCTGAGCATAAGGTGTCATAATATTGATAGAGGTGATTAGGGGAAGGGGCTGGTCACTGATCTTCAGTTTGGGCAGAAGGTAAAATTAAAATCAAATCAAATTCAGCAGCCCCTCTTTTCCACAGGGGTTAGGAAAGGCATGGAGTACAAGGAGCCGTGAACCCTTTCTGGTGGTAGAGCTTTAGCTCTGCCATCACTGGCCACCAGATGCTGCCTGCTCACGGTGGCCTCTGGTCTCCGCCTACTAGATTTTACATTAATGTGGATACCTGAGGCACCCACATACCCAGGACCATCTGTAAGGACATGTGCAGACAACCTGCAGCTTTTACCCTTGGATTTAAGTGATAATTGTATTTGGGGAAAGGCTGATTCAGCAGGATCAGAGAGAGGTAAAAGAGTGGTCATATGCCATGTTGGACCTGCAGGAAGAGCTTTGGCCATCTCACTCTGAGCCAGGTGCAAGTGGTTCAAGCAGAGAGGAGGAGTTATAAACTTAATAAGGAAATAAAATTACCTCTACCACCTTTTATTATACTCTTTATTACCATTTTATTCTTGGAGCACAGCATAGTCCCATGGTTTCTTGTAAATTCACTGTCCGATTTGAGTTGCTTTTTGTGAATGCAGTCTCTTGAAGCTGGAGGGTCTTTTGTAAGTCATCCTTCTATATATGCTTGAGAATTAGACTACTCCTGCAGCCAAAAATATGGAGTTTTCAAAGTTCTATTCCGAGAGTTGCCAACGGATCTTAGAGGTAATCCAGACCAAGTTAGCTTTGAAGTCATCTATCGTGGTCAAGGTTTATACACATTTAAAAAGAAAAAACTAGGCTACCAGAACCAGCGTGGTCTTTGAGGACTGTGTACATCAGCCCCATAGCCTAGGTTCTTTCCCACCACGGGGCCCAAAGCTGGACCATTCTGCCCTCACCCTTCACTTTGCTCACCCCTGCCTGTCCTAGAAGTCTCAACACGAACGTTGCTTCCTCAGAGCAGCTCTCTCTGACCCCCACCCCAGTCTAAATTAGCTGTTCCCATATTGTTCTTTGGGGTTTTTCCGTCTTCTTTTTCCTTCATAGTACTTAACACACTTGTATTTTTGTGCATTATTCTTTATTGTTTGTATCCACTAGATAAAATTGGTAGCACATTTACTGTATATTCAATGTCTATACTGTAGGAGCTCAGTAAGCACATGTTGAATGAATGACCTTTTGAAAATTCCTATGAGTCTATATCTATACTGTATTAAACCCCTTTTAATATGTTTTTTTTTACTGCTTAGAAAAACAGATTTTTATTAGGAGCTCTATTAGCCCAATCTAACCTTTGTATGTCTGGATATTTTGGATTTTATTTTTATAGCTTCTATTTTGACTACCTTCTTTACAGCTAACCCCCTACCCTCTTAAAAACAAACAAGAAAATAGAGAATCGTAAATTATTGAACAAAGCAATGTACAGATGATAAATATTAGAACTAGATCATTGTTTGATTTCTTCAATTGGTTTGTCTTTGTATCAGTGATGGTATCGAGGGGCTGTAAATTGATGGTGACTGCTATTTGTATTTGATGTGGCTTATCCCTCTAGTTTCCAGCTCTAATAATTTCCCACATGGACTTGCTCTTTCCAAATGGGTTGACTCATTGTGGGTAAGAATAGCTAACTTTACTGAGCATCTTTATGTTGCATAATGAATGTTTGTTGAATAAAAGGATAAGTGAATAATTGTTTTTATTTAATCCTGATGAAAAGCATATACCATCTAGTGATCATCATCCTCACTTTATAGATGAGAAAAGAGAAGGTCATATAGGTATATGGTAATACGGCCAGTGGGTGGCAGAGTCAGGACTCAACCCTGGATACATGACCTTGTTGCTGTCTGTCCATCCCACACTGCCTTTTTGAATGTGCCATTTTCATCCCCCCTCCATGCTTTTGCCCGCATCATTGCTCCTCTAGGTGCCCTCCACTCCATTTCTCTAGGGCCACCATTCATCATGTCTAGATCAAGTCTTACTTTCTCTGTCCTCAGTGATGGCAGGTACTGTTCATCTTGTACTTTACCTTGGATTGCTTTTTCTTTTTTTTTAATATTCGTATATTCCTAATATCTCTTTTTAAGTTGTAAGACTCTCAATGAGTCTTTTTATAGTTTCAGTACCCAGCCCAATGCCCCATACTTGATAAATCTCCAAAGTATTTGTTGATGATGATGTTGTTAGATATTTCCCTGGTGCAGGATATCAAGTGAAATCAACCTTCTTCAAGCTCACCAGCTATTCATATTGTCACAGCAACTGCATCAATGGCAACTAATCTCTAACATCTTTCAGAATTTATGCTCTAAGAGTACAGTTCATATGAAAATACCTTCCTCAGAGGCTTTCAGTTATACTTGTGGCCTACAGTATTGAGTTTCCCTTAAGTCTAGAATTAACGTTCTAAAATTAGCTTCCATATTCATAGTATATCTCAGAACTGGCTGCACAAAATTAGTTGCTTTCTAGTCAGCGAAACTTCATTGAGCAGCAGCAAATGAAATAAGATTCTCCCTAGTTTTCCCATGTCAGATACATGATTATGAAATCAAAATAGATTTCCTAGTGGACATCTTAGGAAAGCCAGGCTCAGTTAGGAGTTGCTAAAGGCCACTTCTTGCAAGAGCATCAAAGAGTTAGAGACAGGGACTTCCCTGGTGGCACAGTGATTAAGAATACATACGCCTGCCAATGCAGGGGACACGGGTTCGAGCCCTGGTCCGGGAAGATCCCACATGCCACGGAGCAACTAAGCCCGTGCACCACAACTACTGAGCCTGCACTCTAGAGCCCGCGAGACACAACTACTGAAGCCCGCGTGCCTAGAGCCCGTGCTCTGCAGCAACAGAAGCCACCGCAATGAGAAGCCCGCGCACCGCAGCGAAGAGTAGTCCCCGCTCGCCACAGCTAGAGAAAGCCCGCGCGCAGCAACAAAGACCCAATGCAGCCAAAAATAAATAAAAAATACATAAATTTATTTTTAAAAAAAGGTTTGAGACAGTACATATATACTGTGTGGAGGTCCCGTGCAACTTGCAACAACCTATCTGACATCATCGAACCTCTTGGTAAATACATATCACTCTCTTAAGAGTGTTTTATTAAGGCTGTCAGTGACAGTGAGGCCAGAATGCTTTAGTTCAGAAATGCCAACTGAGAGAGGAATGAGGTAGATGACTTACGTGTAGACAACCTTAGGCTCATCCTCCTTTCCTCAGGGGAAAAACGTGAACAGACCCATTTTAGTGGAGTTTAATAATAAAATTTCCTAAAATTTCCTGTGCCCTAAATCTGGTTGCTGTTATACATTTTGCAGAATTGTAAAGTAATTGGTAGCACATGGCATGGTACCTGCAGGGGATCAGGGCTTGCCTGCCTTGTTTGCCTCCGTACAACTTTTGATATATCTCTGCTAGGTAGAGCCAAATGTTTATTTATAACACATGGGCTTCCACTGACTCAGTGTGACCACAAAGTGACTCTTTATCGTTGCCAGAAATCAACTACATTTGCATCATGCAAAAAATATATATATATATATACACACACACACACACACACATACATCTATATATGTGTGTATTTAATTTAAAATTCATATAAGTTTCAAAATTACTTTCATGTCTGCAAATTGTACTAGCTCCTATGAAAATATCCCAGATTTGTTTCTGATCATATTGCTGTTGACTATTTTGTATCCTTACTGTTTGGACATCTAACTTGTATTTGGCTACCATCAAGAGTACATGGTAGGAAACAGTTGAGTTCTTCCAAATGAACTTCCCCTGGAGGTTTTGTAGTTGCATAAGTGTTCAGGTTCCTCCTCCTAGGGCTGAGTCAGACTCATCACTGTTGTTGGAAGGTGCACTCTTTCTAGTGGTTACCAAAAATTCACTGGAGAAGTAATAAACATGTCAATGGGGTCACTTAAAGATAAGCTCAATTTTAAATTCATTTCATAAGTTATATTTCATTATTCTTACTTTGGGTGGAGTATTGGCTGGAAATATTAGAAACAATATTGAAATTAACCCACAAATATGAATGACGTTGCCACAATAACCTTCTTCTGCAATTATGAGCAGTCAGTCACGCAATCAGAAATGACTCCTGTTTGAGTACTATTCATAAGCGTAGCTACTCATCTGTCTGCACAATCAGGGGACCAGGAAAGTGACTGCAAAAGTCGTTATTTAGGTACATCTCTTTCACAATTAATATGGCAGTTTTTTTTTTTAATTTTATTTTTTGGCTGCGCTGCATGTCATGTGGGATGTTAGTTCCCCGACCAGGGATCGAACCCGTGCCCCCTGCCTTAGGAGCACAAAGTCTTAACCACTGGACCACCAGGGAAGTCCCTGCAGTTTTGTTTTTAAAGTTGGACATTATAAGAACAAGGAAATCATTGTTAAAAATATGTGACCATCCCTCAAGAAGTTAAACATAGAATTACCTTATGATCCAGCAGTTCCATCTCCAGGTATATACCCAAAAGAATTGAAAATAAGTGTTCAAACAAATACATACACTGCATAAATGTTCATAGCATCTCTAGTCACAAAAACCAAAATCTGGAAACAACCAAAGTGTCTATCAATGATTGACATTGAATAGATAACAAAATGCAGCATATCTAACAGTGGAATATTAAGTAGTCATCAAAAAGAATGAATACTGATACATGTTACCTCTTGGATGAACATTATGCTAAATGAAAGAAGTCAGACACAAAAGGCCACATATATACGACTCCATTTATGTGAAATATCCAGAATAGGCAGATTGATAGAAACAAAACGCAGATTTGTGGTTGCCAGAGACTAAGGGGAAGGAGATTGACTACTTAATAGGTAAGGGTTTCCATTTGGAGTAATGAAAAAGTTCTGGAACTAGATAGAGGTGATGGTTTCACATCATAAATGTACTTAATGCCACTGAATTATATACTTTAAAATGGTTAAAATGGTAAATTTTATGTCACGTGTTTTACAATTAAAAATTTTTTTGAAAATATATGACTACACATTCTGTGACAAACTCCATACTTAATAAGCAGCAAGTACTCAATAATTATAGCATGGTTCTGAGTTAATCTCTCTGTGCTACTAGTAGCAACAAGCACAATGTGCTAGGCACCATTTTAAATGCTTTACTCTACCCTGAGCAAGTATTACTCCTAAATTACAAATGCGGAAACTGAAATATGGAAGTGAAAACAAAATTTGCCTCAGACCACATAATTTGCTGGTGGTAGACCTGAGATTTGATCCCAGGTTGTCTAGCAACAGAGTCTGTACCATTAG